>NW_027507784.1:2322671-2922671 GCF_037356315.1 Lithobates pipiens | reverse complement strand
CCAGACACACTTGGCACACCCTGTGCGCATGCCTATGTTCCTGATCCTGGCAACAGCAAAACACTGGAGTGGGAGGCACTAGTAGGGGGGCACATATGGGCACAAATTGCCAGAGACCTTCCAAAAAATCTTGGCAAAAACCTTCCCAGAAAAGTGGAAGGAAACCAGCTCCATATATATGCCCATGATTTTGAAATGGAGTAATCAGCAAGCCCATACAGGTGTATTGGTCAAGCAAAACTTTTGGCCGTATAGTGTATGTAATGGGGTATTGCATGTGTCAGTATAGAACAGCAGGCCATAACCCAAATTCCCACCTTAACTCTCAGTTCCCACCGTTCTGCATGCACAGAGTCTACCCAGAACCATCTTACGCAGTACGGAGCTGGACTGGATAATTATGGCGGCTTCCAATGTTGGAAAGACAATTACCACAATCCAGCAGGCTATTGACATAGGATTTGTATTGTTAATATTGTTCACAGTCATTACAGCTATGTAGAAGAGGACATCCAATAGAAGTAAGAGGATCATGGTTCGGATGGCGTTGACATGGACTTGGACCTGTGCAGGAGAGAATCCAGAATCTTGGTGCTTTATATTCCAGATGTGTCTAAACAGAGAAACTACTGTGGTCAGCAGGGAGACGGAACTGATAATAAACGGGAGGCAGACGCCCAGGAAGAGGCATATTGCTGTGAATGCGAGACTTAAAAGGTACGTTTTCCATATTACTGGTATCAGGGGGTGTACTGTTGTAATACCCTGGAGCCATTTTAACAGTCCAGATGTTCCCGATACACAGAGCGACGGAGCCAACTCCTGATAGTACGAGTCCCCATGGAAGCCAAGAGGAGAGGGTCCTCCTAACCCAAATAAAGACTTGGTGGGTGAAGTGAACAATGCGGATGCAGTAATAGGCACACAGCCAAGATATCAGCCAGCTGCTGAAATACATTTGGAATGGTAGAAAAAATAACATTATGTTAAATAATCCCTCAATGCGAAAATTGGGGAAAAGCAAAGCCGTGAACTGCATGAGCAACAAACCACGCATGGTGATGTTAATGAGC
Source organism: Lithobates pipiens (assembly GCF_037356315.1). Classification (NCBI taxonomy): domain Eukaryota; kingdom Metazoa; phylum Chordata; class Amphibia; order Anura; family Ranidae; genus Lithobates; species Lithobates pipiens. The sequence continues at coordinate 2,921,598 of NW_027507784.1, read as the reverse complement.
CCCATGATGAGCTGGATGACAGCTGAAGGGTTCTTCTTCGCCCCATTGTACAGACTCTTCCCATTCAGAAGTACAATGCAGGAGTTTAACGAGAGAGCCAACGCACACTCCACATAATAGAAGACCATCACCACCATCCACAGGAGACTGGACATCTTCTCCGCTCACCGTACTGATCTCAGATCTACACAGCAGGAGCTCCTCTCTCCAAGATCCCATTTATAGAAGAGGAATCACGCGAAACGCTCATCAATCACTCACCTGTCTGCCAGATGTATGCAAATGTATGGAGACTGGAACACTCTACTTCACAAACAATACCTCCATAGGAAACCCTTACTGGATTTTCCCTTTCTTTCTTTCTTTTTCTTTCTTTTTCTTTTTTCTTTCTTTTTCTTTCTTTTTCTCTCTTTATCTTTCTTTATCTTTCTTTATCTTTCTTTATCTTTCTTTATTTTTCTTTTTTCTTTCTTTCTTTATATTTCCTTCTTTCTTTTTCTTACTTTCTTTATATTTCTTTCTTTTTCTTTCTTTCTTTCTTTTTCTTTCTTTTTCTTTCTTTTATATTTCTTTCTTTCTTTCTTTATCTTTCTTTCTTTCTTTCTTTCTTTATTTTTCTTTCTATCTTTTTTTCTTTCTTTTTCTCTCTCTTTCTTTCTTTCTTTCTTTCTTTTTTCTTTCTTTCTTTTCCTTTCCCTTTCCTTTCTCTTTTCCTTTCCCTTTCCTTTCCTTCCTCTTTACCTTTCTCTTTTCCTCTCCTTTCTAATTTCCTTTCCTTTCTCTTTTTCTTTTCCTTCCCTCCTTTCTTTTCCTTCCCTCCTTTCTTTTCCTTCACTTCTTTCTTTTCCTTCCTTCCTTTCCCTTCTCTCCTTCCATACATAGTTACAGGAGTTACATAATTTATCTGGTTGAAAACACACACACATCGTAAACCTCCATATATACAATATCCCATATAAATTGTACATGACAAAAAATTTCCGATCTCTGACATACCTTTTGGAGGCATTGCTGCTTCAGCGCTGCTCCATTGAATAAACCACACATGATTGATCCCACCTTCTTGATTGCAAGACATATAAGGTACCTTCATTTGTTCATTTTTTTTGATCTGGTGGGGGTTTGTCTTCTATTTTCTTTTTTAGGGAAAAAGAGGAAAGCCCCTCCCCCCTTCCCAATACATATTCATTATTATGTGAATTTTTTTATGTTCCAATTTTATCCCTACTTATTGTACCTCTCTACAGTCTATATTGAATGAGGCGGTCGTTGTTTGACTGAAATTCCATCCCCTTTTTTTCTTCATTTTGACATTTTGGAGGTTTCTTATGTTTTTATTACTATTGGACATTCAGACTATTGTGGTGAGACCTGTTTCATGTTATCCTGGTTCATGTGTCTTCCTTGTCCTTGTATTTATAATCTCGTTTTTCTGTTCATTTTTCACTTATTGAAATCATTGGGGTTTTTTTTCCGTAAAACTGCACCTAATTTGATGTTTTTTCTTATTATTTTTTTAATATATATATATATAATATAATAATTTTTATAACTTAATTTTTATAACTTCAGCATACAAACAAGCTGCACCACCAATCTCCTGAGGAAGCTCTAATTTGAGCGAAACATGTTGAGATTGGTAGCGTTTTAATATACATATGTCTGTATTATGCATTTATTTGATGTTTGGATGTACCAATATGTCCTTTGGTGTATGTTTTTAATTCTTTGTTTAAATAAAATGAATTTTGTACGTTTCTATTATGGCATGTGTTTGACCTGCTTAATTTGATACCGTTAAAAGACCCAGAGGCTGGTTACCTTACAGCCTCATCTGTGCCCCCTTTTTTTTGTCCATATATACAATCCTGTATCCACAGTTGATCCAGAGGAAGGCAAACAAACAAAAGCAAATAAAGCATGATCCAATTTGCTCCAGTGGGGGGAATGTTGTGTAGTCCTAACTTGCTGGTCTTTCCGAAAAAGATATTTCTAATGAGGGGACATTGGCCGGTTACTCTCCAGGTTCTTATATCAGTTGAAGACTTCAATTTCTGGAGTTTACAAGCTCTGCCACTTTCCCCATAGAAGGGGAATCTCAGAAGTCTTCAATCCCCAACAATGCACAGACCTCCCACTGGAGTTTTCAAGAGATCCAAAGTTTGTAGACTACCTCATCCCTCAATATACCTGAAAACCAGTCTTTGGTGATCCTGAGTAGGGATGGGCCAAACACCCCCCTGGTTCGGTTCGCACCCGAACACCTCGGACAAGCAGAAAGTTCTAGCGAACATGCAAGCTGTCAGGTCACCTTGAGGCCAGGTGACAGATGCCCACCGTAGGGATCAGGAGTGCACCGCAAGGTTGTGGACCCTACGGCTGACTGCTGCGGATGGGGGTCAAGGCGATAGGAAGGCAGGGCCGCCATAACACCAAGATGGATCCCACTGGGGTTAGAGCGTAAGATTCCCTGGGGCGCGGAGTCTAAAGCCACGTACACACGTAGCCGTCTGTCCGACATACTTAGTCTGGCGGACTTCCCGCCAGACAGTACGTCGGACTTTCCGAACGGGCTACTTGCCCACACACGGCACTTTTTGAGCGGACTAATACGGCGTACTAAGTCTGCCGTACTAAGTCCGCCGTACTATCCGCCCTACTTTTGAAATGAACGGACTCGCCCACACACGCGGAGGAAAGTCCGTTCATTTCGAGCGCGTCTCCAGGTAGGCGGGGCCTGCAAAGGAGACGTCGCTGGCCCCGCCACCTGATATGGACTTAAAGGGGAACCCCAACGCCGAAAAAAATCGGCGTGGGGGTCCCCCCAAGTCCACAACAGACCCCTGTCCGAGCACGCTACCCGGCCGGCCAGGAAAGGGGGGGCGAGCGAGCGCCCCCCCCTCCTGAGCCGTACCAGGCCTCGTGCCCTCAACATGGGGGTGCCTTGGGGAAGACCCCAAAGCACCTTGTCCCCATGTCTCCAGGTCGCGACCCCCAGGGTCCCCCAGCTCACACCTACAGTAGGCAACAGGAGGATAGGGATGGTGAGGGAGAAAGCCAAGGTCGGGGCCACAAGCAGACAGGAATAGTCAGGGACACGCCAAAAGGTCAGGATCACAGGCAAACAGGGATAGTCAGGGACACGCCAAAGTCGGTAACAGAACAACAGAAGAGCACACGGCAGGAAACAGGAAGCTAACACACAAAGGTTGATCAGCAGGGTTGGCCTGCAGTGCACAGGTTAATATAGAGTTCTCTGATAGGAGCTAGGGTGGAGTCATGCCAGAGGATGGATTACAAAAGCAGTCAGGTGAGAGTCGGCTGGTCTCTAGAAATTAACACATGGAAACAGGTAAGCAGACAAACTCTATTGCAAAACCATGACACAAGCACTATTAAAGTCTATGGGATCCGAACATTAAAAATCAAAAGTGCTAATTTCAAGGCTTATATGCAAGTTATTGCCATAAAAAGTGTTTGGGGACCCGGGTCTTGCCCCAGGGGACATGTATCAATGCAAAGAAAAGTTTTTTCGGGAGCACTGATTTTAATAATGCTTAAAGTGAAACAATAAAAATTAAATATTCCTTTAAATATCATACCTGGGGGGTCTCCTTAGTTTGTCTTTAAGGGTTCTTTCACACATTTATGTCCGTATTCATGGACTCTGCTTGCTCAGCAGGGATCGATCCAATGATCTCCGCTTAGCCGGTGGATGACAAGACCATCTCCGCTCACTGTGCAGAGATGGACCTGTCAGAGCCCCCCAGCTCTCCTCTATGGTGGAGCGGATGAAAATTTCCGCTGTCATCCGATCCGCCACATGAATGGAAAATCGGGTTTCCATCTTAGCCATTCCATTTAGCAGAGCGCATCGGATCGAACGTCAGCGGACATGTCACCGCTCACTTCCGTCTCTCCGAAGAGGTACTTGGAGTGTCTGTTCAGGTCCGCCTGAAAAGCTGACAGGTGGATCTGAACAGGCCGCATGTGTGGAAGAGCCCTAAAGTGGCACATCTGTGTGATGTGTACAACATGCTGCAGCAATAATGACATTTCTAAAGGACAAAATGTCATTTAAACTTGCTTGCGGTTGTAATGTATTGTTGACTCCCGACGATATAGATGAAAAAAATTGGCGTGGGGTCCCCCTCAAAATCCATACCAGACCCTTATCTGAGCGTGCAACCCAGCAGGTCAGGATAGGGGGGGACTTGATTAACGCAGCTAAAGGTCTGATCCCAAGACATTGGCAAGAAAGGGAAAGCCCTAATATTAGAGATTGGCTAGTAAAGGTAGAAGAGACACATAACAGGGAATACTTGAGTTTCTGCAGAGAAGAAGGAATGGAAGGAATGTTAAATAGATGGAAAGAATGGAAGGAATTTAAGAAAACCACAAGATATGTAGAAGTTTTTAATTTTGGCGCAAGGTTCCCCTTAATATCCATACCAGACCCAAAGGGCCTGGTAATGGACGGGGTGGGGGGGGACCCATGCTATTTTTTTTCAATGGGTTTTATCTATATTGCTGAGACCCGACAATTCATTACAACCACAATCAGTTTTAAATGACTTTTTATCCTTTAGAGATGTAATTTGCTCTCGGACTGTTCTAAGCATGGGAAACATGCGCCCCTTCACAGGCATACTATAGACACCCCCCAGGTACAAAATTTAAAGGAATATTACACTTTTATAGTTTCACTTTAAGCATTATTAAAAGCACTGCTCCCAAAAAAACTGCAGTTTTTAAAACTTTTTTTGCATTGATACATGTCCCCTGGGGCAGGACCCGGGTCCCCAAACACTTTTTATGGCAATAACTTGTATATTAGCCTTTAAAATGAGCACTTTTGATTTTTGATGTTCGTGTCCTATAGACTTTAACAGTGTTTGCGTGTTTGTCCAAAGTTTTTGCCTGTTTGCAAGTTGTGTTGAGGGTGTTCTGCTCATCCCTACTAAAATCATATATATAGTCCCTTATCACCCCCTCCAAGAGTTTACATACTATTGATGTTAGGCTAACTGGTCTGTAATTCCCAGGGATGTATTTTGGGCCCTTTTTAAATATTGGTGCTACATTGGCTTTTCTCCAATCAGCTGGTACCATTCCAGTCAGTAAAAAACAGTACTGTCAGTAAAAATTAGGAACAATGGTCTGGCAATTACTTGACTGAGTTCCCTAAGTACCCTCAGGTGCAAACCATCTGGTCCCGGTCATTTATTAATGTTAAGTTCCCCAAGTCTAATTTTAATTCTGTCCTCTGTTACCCATGGAGGTGCTTCCTGTGATGTGTCATGAGGATAAACTCTGCAGTTTTGGTTACTGAAGCCCCTCAATTCCCTCATGAAGAACAAGGAGAAGAATAAATTCAGTACCTTCACCATCTCCCCATCCTTTGTAACCCGATGTCCTTCCTCATTCTTTATGGGACCAATATGGTCTGTCCTCCCTTTTTTACTGTTTACATACTTAAAGAATTTCTTGGGATTTTTTTTTTTGCTCTATTCCGCTATGTGTCTTTCGTGTTCTATCTTAGCCGCCCTTATTGTACCCTTACATTTCTTGTTGCATTCTTTATAAAGTCTGAATGCTGATGATGATCCCTCAACCTTGTATTTTTTGAAGGCCTTCTCCTTTGCTTTTATATGCATTTTTAAATTGGCGTTAAGCCATTCAGGACTTTTGTTCGCTCTTTTAAATTTATTACCCAATGGGATGCATTGGCTAATGCCCTTATTTAATATGCTCTTAAAGCAAACCCATCTCTCCTCCGTGTTCTGTGTTCCTAAGATTTTATACCAATTTATGAGATCACGGAGCTGGTGGATGTTAGATACCTTGCACTCCTCCACCTTCCATTTGAGGATGCCCCACAGATGCTCAATAAGGAAGTCAGTACAGCACAGGGATGGTGGGAGCCCCTCATAATGAGCATAGCACAGGGATGGTGGGAGCCCCTCATAATATGCACAGCAGAGGTACAGCCCCAGGAGGAAGTCAGCACAGCACAGGGATGGTGGGAGCCCCTCATAATAAGCAGCCCCAGGAGGAAGTCAGCACAGCACAGGGATGGTGGGAGCCCCTCATAATGAGCATAGCACAGGGATGGTAGGAGCCCCTCATAATATGCACAGCAGAGGTACAGCCCCAGGAGGAAGTCAGTACAGCACAGGGATGGTGGGAGCCCCCCATAATGAGCATAGCACAGGGATGGTGGGAGCCCCTCATAATATGCACAGCAGAGGTACAGCCCCAGGAGGAAGTCAGCACAGGGATGGTGGGAGCCCCTCATAATAAGCAGCCCCAGGAGGAAGTCAGCACAGCACAGGGATGGTGGGAGCCCCTCATAATATGCACAGCAGAGGTACATCCCCAGGAGGAAGTCAGTACAACACAGGGATGGTGGGAGCCCCTCATAATGAGCATAGCACAGGGATGGTGGGAGCCCCTCATAATAAACAGCCCCAGGAGGAAGTCAGCACAGCACAGGGATGGTGGGAGCCCCTCATAATAAGCAGCCCCAGGAGGAAGTCAGCACAGCACAGGGATGGTGGGGGCCCCTCATAATAAGCAGCCCCAGGAGGAAGTCAGCATAGCACAGGGATGGTGGGAGCCCCTCATAATAAGCAGCCCCAGAAGAAAGTCAGCACAGCACAGGGATGGTGAACTTTACAAACGTACAGGTCATATTTGCAGCCACAAAATAATTACTAGCTGTGCACACATAGTCCCACCACATGGCCATTGACATAACACATGTATGAGGTGAATCTGGGATTGACAACTACAAGCATTCTTTTATTATATGTGAAATTCTGCCAATTCAGGACTCTTGAGACAATGGAGGCGAGGGGGGGTCAGGGTAGGCAAAGAAGAGGGTGCAGGAGATGATCACCAGCACCATGATATAGAGCACTGACACCTGCACCGTGATAGAGTGATCTGACACCAGCACCGTGATAGAGAGCACTGACATCAGCAGCATGATATAAAGCACTCACACCAGCACTGTGATATACCAGTCCTTAAGGATTAGCAGACTGTACCTCACTCAACCCTATATACTGTAGTACGCTATACCTTACCAGGACCTTTGTGGAACTAGTAGGTTGTGAATGATTAGCAGACTGTACCTCAGTCCCTATACTCATAAAGGACTGCTGCAGTATAGGGCAGCAGTCAGCAGTAGTGCACCTCAACCCTATATATTGTGGACCTATACCAGTCCTTAAGGATTAGCAGACTGTACCTCACTCAACCCTATGTACTGTAGTACACTATACCTTACCAGTCCTTATAAGGACCTTTGTGGAACTAGTAGGTTGTGAATGATTAGCAGACTGTACCTCAGTCCCTATACTCATAAAGGACTGCTGCAGTATAGGGCAGCAGTCAGCAGTAGTGCCCCTCAACCCTATATAGTGTGGACCTATACCAGTCATTAAGGAATAGCAGACTGTACCTCACTCGACCCTATGTACTGTAGTACCCTATACCTTACCAGTCCTTATAAGGACCTTTGTGGAACAAGTAGGTTGTGAATGATTAGCAGACTGTACCTCAGTCCCTATACTCATAAAGGACTGCTGCAGTATAGGGCAGCAGTCAGACTCAGCAGTAGTGCACCTCAACCCTATATATTGTGGACCTATACCAGTCCTTAAGGAATAGCAGACTGTACCTCACTCAACCCTATGTACTGTAGTACCCTATACCTCACCAGTCCTTATAAGGACCTTTGTAGAACTAGTAAGTTGTGAATGATTGGCAGACTGTACCTCATTCCCTATACTGATAAAGGACTACTGCAGCAGAAGGGCAGCAGTCAAGTATAATATTCTTTCTATATTTGGAAGAAAGAATATTATACGTGTACAAGCCTATTACCATACCAGTCCTGAAAAGAACCTTTGTGGACCTGATAGTAACAGCTACTGATTAAACTGACTTTCCCTCACTGCCACACACAGCTTCCTGCCTGTCCCTATTTAAACTGACAAAACATAGGCTGCTGGAACAATAACTTGAATAGCACTCAAAACTATATCCTGTATTACTTTACCATACCAGTCCTGAAAAGGACTTTTGTGGACCTAATAGTAACAGCTAATGATTAAACTGACTGTCCCTGCTGCACACAGCATCCTGTCCCTCTCTCTACACTGACAAAAGACAGGCTGCTGCAAAAATCACTAGCACAGCAGTGCCTCAAACCTATATCCTGAACTACACCTAACACCTATACCATACCAGTCCTTAAAAGAACTTTTGTGGACCTAATAGCTAGCGATTTGGGTCACTGCAGTCTCTCCCTGCTCCACACAGCAACCTCTCCCTATAGTGACAGAAGAAAGAATGTAAAATGGCCGCCGGATCGGGTGTATTTATAAGTTAGGGGGAATGTCCAAGTGTCCATGTGCTGTAATGTCTCAATTGGCTGTCCTGTACCCCATGATGGATGTGTCATCATAGGTCAAAGTTTTTTTACACAGTAAACGCGGAAGTCCGTCGGGCGAACTGCGGCAATAGTCCGCCGAGCGGGCGGACCGCGAACAGCCGAAATTCGCCGCAAAACGACCGCCAGGTGAACCGTTCGGCCATCCCTATATATATGTACTCAGATTTATTTATATTCTATATATTATATATATATATATATATATATATATATATATATTATATATATAGATTTACAGTATATATATATAAAATCATTAATATTATGAATTTAGTGTTTTAGGAGAGCATTGACAATCATAAAAATATTGACAAAGTTAAAATAATAAAATGATAAAACTTCTAAAATGTCACAAAAATGGTCAGACAATATTAATGGTGGCAAAACTTGAACAAAACATATATCAATAAAAAAAAAAGCTACAAATATATTGGTTAGAAAAATTGAATTAAAAAAAGAAATAACAAAAATCAGAGGGGAACCGCAAAGAGGAGAAGGGGAAGAAGGAGTTAATTAGGGATAATCTATTGTAAACTATGGATTAATAAGGGGTTCAATGGGAACACATTTTTTTAAGCTTTTTTTGCCCAATGTGTACAACAATTTAAATGCATTGGCTGTGTGATAATAACGTTTTTTTTGTTTTTTAATTGTTTTATCTTGTTGTGAAATAATTATAATATCTGAATGATTACCTCCCCCCGTCTGGACCATAGATTTACATATTAATCTTAGTAGCGGTTTCCTTTAATCCTGTGATGGTAAATAGAAGGAACATGTGGAAGGCAAGAATTAGACAAAGAGAATGTTTCATACTAGTCGGGGGTTTATTTCCTGCCCAAACACAAATATTTTTCAGTAATATACGGGTAACACAACTTGCAAAAGAAAATCTTAATAAGTAACACAACAGCTTTACAACCAAAACAAGATACAAAGCTCCTACAACACAACTAAGACACAATCACACCGTATCTGTTTATTACAGCGATATATTTATTTATTTACTCTAATAAGCGATCGTTGATTTGAAGAGCTCATGTTTGTAAAGTTCCCTTCCCAGACAATATCTCCATCCAGCTGAAATAATAGGGGGAAATACATTTTGTAAATAGATTTTTGCCCCCCGGGTGTCTGAGCTTTCTTGGAGTTTACTAACCCATGATTCTGATTGCTCTATAATGTATGGCAAGACTTTTCCTTTTTTTATTTATTTTTTATTACTACACTCCATGCTAGAAAATCATAAATCCGAAAAAAAAATAAACAAAATGGAAAACAAAAATGAAAAAAAAAAAAAAACAGGTACTTCAGCCTTTAAAATTAGAATTTAAAGTTGGACATGGTATCCTGCATTGCTTTTCATAGAGTCAAATGATGCAATATAGGGGGGCTGATAAATAAACTGGGGAGCCATCCCATCCCCTGGATCTACATAATGAAGTAAGCGCACCCACAAACTAGATCAAAAATAATTGTTTTAAGACAATAAAAATGCACATATATTAAAACTGATCTAAGCATACATGCAACATATGAGTATGCAATATATATAGCTGTAAGAGAACTGCTGAGACACGTCGGTCAATGCGCATGTGTGAAAGAATGCACGTACTCGCAGGAGCATGTTCACAGTCCTCATGGGCGCCAGGCGGCCTATTTAAAACAGGCTCTGACTCCTGCTCAATGCTGACAGTTCTTCAGCTGTTTCCTTGCTTGAACCCTGCTTGATATCCGCTGCTGACCTGGCTTGTCATTGACCTGACATTGGATTCTGTTTATGCTCCTGAATATCGGTTCCTGACTTTGGCTTACTCCTGGCCTTGCTCCTGTCTGATGTCCTGGTACCTTGCTTCCCACTCGCTGCTGACTCGGGCTATCCTGCTGACCAGTGCCGGGACAAGGTCATCCAGCGCCCAGGGCAAAGATGCCAAACTGCGCCCCCCTTTCCCTTAGGGTTAGGGTGCCCCCTACCCCTGCAATAAACCATTGCGCCAGGGGCAGTCTCCCCTCCTGTCCACCCCTTGTCCCGGCCCTGCTGCTGACCATACTTCTGTCTTCTGTGTGGCTCTACATTGCCTCCGAGTGCCTGTGCTGGATGCCCCTCATCCCAGCTCCAGTAGACACAGTGTGTCCTTGCCTCCTGCCAAAACTCCGGCAAGCCACATTTCCTGAACCTGCGAGCCTGGTTGAGAGCCCCTTTAACTTTTGTTGATCTACCCAACATTATCAAAGTTCCTGACCTGATGTTCTGTCTGAATCATCTACAACTCCTTCCACAAGCTCTGCAAGTAACACCTACAGGCACTCGTGTTCCTCCTGTCCCTTGGTACCATCTGTTCCACTCTCAGTGGGGCCTGGGCTGGAGATACAAGAGAGGCCGACCTCATAATTTCACCAGGTATGTGACAAGAGCAATGGGATATACGATATACCTAATGTAAACAGGGAACTGTAACATACATATGCAATAACATTGGAAGGCTCTATGGGCCCTTTAGAATTTTTCTGATTAAAGTATATCTCTTGGAACACAATATGAGGACATCTTGAATTGAACCCGTATGACCCATTCACAGGTGTTACGGCAGTTATTTGTTTGTTGAGTGTATGAGTGGGTGAATATTGAAGAGCTAGGTGATTTTGTTTTGTTGATAAGGGGAGTCCAAATGGCACAAGTAGGGGAAGACTTAAATACCCTCCCAGCAGCCAGCGAATCCCACTAATTAGTTTATATCCGATGCTGGCTGCTGGGAAGGTATATAGGTCCTCCCCTGCTAGTGCCTCTTGAGTCAGTGTTTTGGTGCTGCCAGATTCTGTTTGCCATTGACCCTGATCTTGTTTCTGCCCTGCACCTTGCTGCCTTGTACCTGCCCCCCCCCCCTTTTTTTCTGATCATTGGCATGCGCAGCCTATTGCATTAGGGTGTGCACCCCAGAGAACACATGCGTGTACAGTATATCAGCAGAGCAGTGGATGATGTCAGTAGAGTAGAGAATGGTGTCAGTCGTTTTTATTTTTATATTATTTTTTTTACAATTTTGTTGTTTTAATTATATTTTACAATATGATTTTTTTTTATCTATTTTAGGATCCCGGTTGGGGGTCTTTGGTGAAAAATCTAAACAGACCCCTGATGTCCCGCTTTTGAGACTGAGCTTCGCCAGTCCCTTTCCCTGCAGCCTCGGCTTCACCGGACAGTGAACTAACAGGAAGTGCTCTGTGCTGAGATGCTTCCTCTTCATTCACAAACTGTATTTGTTCAGGAAAGGATGGGGCTGGTAAATTAAATATTTACCAGCCTCTTTCCCAGTTCTCCATCCTGAAACATCCCTCGCAGCAGCCGGCAGGAGAGGAAGGAAGCTGGTAGCACTGCCGGGGTGCCAGAAAACAGGGGAAACCGACACTGTACAGGGTGATTAGGATGTGCCCAGGCACACTTGGCACACCCTGTGCGCATGCCTATGTTCCTGATCCTGGCAACAGCAAAACACTGGAGTGAGAGGCACTAGTAGGGGGGCACATATGGGCACAAATTGCCAGAGACCTTCCAAAAAATCTTGGCAAAAACCTTCCCAGAAAAGTGGAAGGAAACCAGCTCCATATATATGCCCATGATTTTGAAATGGAGTAATCAGCAAGCCCATACAGGTGTATTGGTCAAGCAAAACTTTTGGCCGTATAGTGTATGTAATGGGGTATTGCATGTGTCAGTATAGAACAGCAGGCCATAACCCAAATTCCCACCTTAACTCTCAGTTCCCACCGTTCTGCATGCACAGAGTCTGCCCAGAACCATCTTACGCAGTACGGAGCTGGACTGGATAATTATGGCGGCTTCCAATGTTGGAAAGACAATTACCCCAATCCAGCAGGCTATTGACATAGGATTTGTATTGTTTAAAATATTGTTCACAGTCATTACAGCTATGTAGAAGAGGACATCCAATAGAAGTAAGAGGATCATTGTTCGGATGGCGTTGACATGGACTTGGACCTGTGCAGGAGAGAATCCAGAATCTTGGTGCTTTATATTCCAGATGTGTCTAAACAGAGAGACGGCTGTGGTCAGCAGGGAGACGGAACTGATAATAAATGGGAGGCAGACGCCCAGGAAGAGGCATATTGCTGTAAATGTGAGACTTAAAGGTATGGTTTCCATATAAGTGGTATCAAGGAGTGTACTGTTGTAATACCCTGGAGTCATTTTAACAGTCCAGATGTTCCCGATACACAGAGCGACGGAGCCAACTCCTGATAGTACGAGTCCCCATGGAAGCCAAGAGGAGAGGGTCCTTCTAACCCAAATAAAGACTTGGTGGGTGAAGTGAACAATGCGGATGCAGTAATAGGCACACAGCCAAGATATCAGCCAGCTGCTGAAATACATTTGGAATGGTAGAAAAAATATTGCTACGTGATATATTCCCTCAAAGCGAAAATTGGGGAAAAACAAAGCCGTGAACTGTGTGAACAACAAACCACGCATGGTGATGTTAATGAGCCCCATGATGAGCTGGATGACAGCTGAAGGGTTCTTCTTCGCCCCATTGTACAGACTCTTCCCATTCAGAAGTACAATGCAGGAGTTTAACGAGAGAGCCAACGCACACTCCACATAATAGAAGACCATCATCACGATCCACAGGAGACTGGACATCTTCTCCGCTCACCGTACTGATCTCAGATCTACACAGCAGGAGCTCCTCTCTCCAAGATCCCATTTATAGAAGAGCAATCACGCGAAACGCCTGTCATCCACACACCTGTCTGCCAGATGTATGCAAATGTATGGAGACTGAAACACTCTACTTCACAAACAATACCTCCATAGGAAACCCTTACTGGATTTTCCCATTTCCTCCTCCCTCTCTTTCTTTCTTTCTTGTTTTTCCTTCCTTTCTCTTTTGTTTCCTTCCTTTCTTTCTCTTTTTCTTCCTTCCTTTCTTTCTCATTTCCTTCCTTCCATATATAGTTACAGGAGTTACATAATTTATCTTGTTGAAAAAAAGACACAAGTCCACCCAGTTCAACCAATATAGAAAAAACACACACACAAATAGAAAACCTCCATATATACAATCTTGTACCCAATGCATGATCCCATTTGCTCCAGCAGGGGAACGTTGTATAGTCTTAAATTGCTGGTCTTTCCAAAACAGATATTTCTAATGAGGGGACAAGGAGAGGACATTGGTCGGTTACTCTCCAGTAGTGATGGACGAACTTCCGACGGGACGTTTCGCGAAAGCGAAATGCGAACGGACTCAAACGTTCGCGAAACCGAACGTTCGCCGCGGGCCCCATTGACTTCAATGGGAGGCGAACTTTGCAAACCTTCATGTCGAATTTGCGGCCACGTGGTAATTATTAGGGGGTAAAACGTAGTCCCACCATCTGGACAATGACATAATACATGTATGAGGTGAATTTGGGATCGATAACTACAAGCATTTTTATTTTATTTGGGAAATTGTTCTAACAATTCAGGACTATGGAGCTAATGAAGGCAATGGAGGAGAGGGAAGGTCAGGGACCAGGGTAGGCAAAGAAGAGGGTGCAGGAGATGATCACCAGCAGCGTGACATACCGGAATGACACATGCACCGTGATAGAGGCATCTGACAGCAGCACCGTGACATACAGCGCACTGACAGCAGCACCGTGACATACAGCGCTGACAGCAGCACCGTGACATACAGCGCTGACAGCAGCACCGTGACATACAGCGCTGACAGCAGCACCGTGACATACAGCGCTGACAGCAGCACCGTGACATACAGCGCTGACAGCAGCACCGTGACATACAGCGCTGACAGCAGCACCGTGACATACAGCGCTGACAGCAGCACCGTGACATACAGCACTGACAGCAGCACCGTAAGCAGCCCCAGGAGGAAGTCAGCACAGCACAGGGATGGTGTGATCCCCTCATAATAAGAACCCCCAGGAGGAAGTCAGCACAGCACAGGGATAGTGTGATCCCTTCATAATAAGAACCCCCAGGAGGAAGTCAGCACAGCACAGGGATATCATAAGCAGCCCCAGTAGAAATATGACACCGCTCAACCTCTTCAAAGAGGAGGGTAGGGGCATATAGTACGGTGTGCTTTTTTGGGTCAAGGAAGTGAGCCAAATGAATTAAGAAGGTCTGTGTGCTTGATTAAAAAAATAGTTTATAGACATATACATGGTCTACTGGTCACATGTGTTGAATTCCTCCGAGATCCATGCCTCATTCATTTTTAGAAATGTGAGGTAGTTAACACTGTCGTGAGCTAGGCGAGTACGCTTATCGGTCACAATCCCCCCTGCTGCGCTGAACGTCCTTTCGGACAGGACACTGGATGAGGGGCAAGCCAACAGTTCGATTGCAAATTGGGCAAGCTCTGGCCAGAGGTCAAGCCTGCCCACCCAGTAGTCTAGGGGTTCATCACTCCTCAGAGCGTCCACATCGGCCGTTAACCCAATGTAGTCGGACACCTGACGGTCTAGGCGTTCCCTGATGCTGGATCCGGATGACACCTGTCGATGGGTCGGCTGAAAGAATGACCTCATATCCGAAGTCACCAACACATCTTCAAACCGGCCTCTTCTTGCAGGCGCTGTTGGATTGGTACCCGCAAATCCTTCTCTGGGAGTGGGAATTGCTCCTCTGCCAGCGCACGCAAAAGCAGAATGCAGCATTTCTCGAAGCAAGGCCTGGAAGTGCTGCATTCTGACAGCCCTCTGCGACGGCGGTAACATTTCCGCCATTTTGTGTTTGTACCGGGGGTCTAAGTACGTTGCCACCCAGTACTGGTCCTTGACCCTCATGCTTTTTATACGGGGGTCCCTATTAAAACACTGGAGCATGAAGGCCCCCATTTGCACTAAAGTGGAAGCGGTGTGGTGGCCTGGCTCCTGCTCATCATCCAGGATAATGTCGTCCTCTTCATTCTCCTCTCCCCATCCTCGCACAACAGGGATCCCAGAAAGGTTTAAAGCATGCTCTTCTTGCTCCTGCTCATCCGCCCCGGCACCATCCTCCTCTGACTCCTCATCAGACTCCTGTTGTTGACTTGTCTCAGATAGAGTAGCCCCCCCTGGGAATTCATCCAGCATTGCGACTTCCTCATCTTCCCGCTCCTGCTCCTCCACAGCCTGATCAATGACACGACGCAATGCACGCTCCAGAAAGAAGGCATAAGGTACCATGTCACTGATGGCGCCATGGCTGCGACTGACCAGTTTGGTGATCTCCTCAAATGGCCGCAGAAGTCTGCATGTGTCGCGCATGAGCAGCCACTGGCGCGGTGAAAAAAAACCCAGCTCCCCAGAACCGTTTCTTTCGCAGAGTTCATACAGGTAGACGTTAACTGCACGTTTCTGCTGGAGCAGCCTATCAAGCATATAGAAGGTTGAGATCCATCGCGTCGGGCAATCGCAAATAAGACGTCTGACCGGCAGATGGTGTCGCCGCTGAATGTCAGCAAGGCGAGCCATGGCCGTGTAAGATCTTCTGAAATGGGCCGAGATTTTCCTTGCCTGCCGCAAGATGTCCTGGACCCCAGGGTATTTGACAAGGAATCGCTGCACGACCAAGTTTAAGACGTGTGCCATGCACGGCACGTGCGTGATTTTGCCCTGTTTCAATGCGCTAAGCAGATTGGCACCGTTGTCACACACCACTTTACCAACTGTCAAATTGAGCGGTGTTAGCCACTCATCTGCCTGTGAACGCAAAGCTGAAAGGAGTGCCGGGCCAGTGTGGCTCTTTGCTTCCAGGCACAACAGACGCAGCACGGCATGGCAACGTCTCACCTGGCATGTGGAATAGGTTCTGGGGAGCTTGGGCGGTGCAGCGGAAGAGACGCTAGCAGCGGAAAAGGAGGAGGCAGCTGAGGAGGAGAGGGAGGAGGATGGAGTAGGAGGAGGAGAAGAAGAGTCAGGCCTGCATGCAATCCGTGGCGGTAAAACCAAATCTACACGGGTGCCACGGGTTACATGCTTGACGGCCGTCAGAAGGTTCACCCAGTGGGCAGTAAAACTGATATACCTTCCCTGCCCGTGTTTGCTAGACCACGTGTCTGTGGTCAGATGTATCTTGGCACCGACACTGTGTGCCAGAGATACATTCACTTGCCGCTGAACATGGCCATATAGCTCTGGGATGCCCTTCTCTGAGAAATACTTCCTTCCTGGGACCTTCCATTGTGGTGTTCCAATGGCCACAAATTTGCGAAAGGCCTCCGAGTCCACCAGTTTATATGGCAGTAGTTGGCGGGCTATGAGTTCTGACAAGCCAGCCGCCAACCGTTGGGCAAGAGGGTTATCCGGCGTCATCATTTTTTTACGCTCAAACATTAGGCCCACGGAAGCCTGCCTTTTTGCAGAAAAATGTGAGCTTGGCGTGATGGAAGGTGGAGTGGAGGACAATTGTGAGGAGAGAGGAGAAGGAGAAGTAGAAGACGAGGCTGGACGGTGAGAGCCTGCAGTGTGGCTTTGTGTGTTCCGTTGCTCCCACTGGGCTCGGTGATGGCTGCTCATGTGCCTTCTTAAGGCGGTCGTCCCTAGGCGAGTATTGGGCTTACCGCGACTAACGCGTTGACTGCAAAGATTGCAGATGGCAACGCTATTGTCAGCAGCGGACACGTTAAAAAAAGCCCACACTGCGGAGCCATGTGCCGGTGTCCTGGGAGCGCCAGATGTGACCGTACATGGTCGATGACTCGCTCCTGATACATTTGCAGTCTGCTTTGTCCCTCCTGTGCAATGTAAGTTATTCCTGCTTCTCCTCCCTATCTGCTGGTCCATATCTCCCTCTGAACTCCCCTCCTCTTCCTCTCTTGTGGGCACCCACGTGACATCACTAGACACGTCATCATCAACGTCACCTTCCCCACCGCTATAAGTAGAGATCTCGGAGTAGGCAGCAACACCGGGGACCAACCTCCTCCTTGGGCTGATCTGGGTACTGTCGTCAGACTGCTGAGTAGCGCTTGTTGCTACCTCCTCTTCCTGATCCAATACCAAGAGTGGCTGCGCATCAGAAATGTCCTCTTGATATGGATCGGAAAATAATTCCAGTGACTCAAGCGGAAGGTATGTGGTGGTGGTGGTGGTGGTCGTGTTGTTGGTGGTAGTGTCTTTGGGGGTGCACATAGCAGAGAGTGAAGAAGAGGGTGCAGATCGAGAGGATGAGGAGGGTGCAGAAGAGTAAGGCTGAGCGAGCCACTCAACCAAGTCTGGTGCATCCTTTAAAGTAATTGAACGCACCTTCTGCAACTTCCCACTTTGGCTCAAGCCTGTTGCTCCTGCCCTACCCCTACCACCCCTGCGGAAGGGCCTGCCTCTTCCTCTGCCTGTCATTTTTTAAATGACCCTGTGACAAAACTCTTAGTCCCTATACCGATGAAGGACTGCTGCAGTATAGGGCAGCAGTCAGCAGTGGTGCACGTCAACCCTATCTATTGTGGACCGATAGCGGTCCTTACAGAACAGCAGACTGTACCGCACTCAAGCCTATGTACCGTAGCACCCTATACCAAGTTACCAGTCCTTATAAGAACTTTTGTGGACCAAGCAGGTTGTGTATTAGTGTTTAGCAGACTGTACGTCAGTCCCTATACCGCTGAAGGACTGCTGCAGTATAGGGCAGCGGTCAGCAGTGGTGCACGTCAACCCTATCTATTGTGGACCGATAGCGGTCCTTACAGAACAGCAGACTGTACCGCACTCAAGCCTATGTACCGTAGCACCCTATACCAAGTTACCAGTCCTTATAAGAACTTTTGTGGAACAAGCAGGTTGTGTGTTAGTGATTAGCAGACTGTACGTCAGTCCCTATACCGCTGAAGGACTGCTGCAGTATAGGGCAGCGGTCAGCAGTGGTGCACGTCAACCCTATCTATTGTGGACCGATAGCGGTCCTTACAGAACAGCAGACTGTACCGCACTCAAGCCTATGTACCGTAGCACCCTATACCAAGTTACCAGTCCTTATAAGAACTTTTGTGGAACAAGCAGGTTGTGTGTTAGTGATTAGCAGACTGTACGTCAGTCCCTATACCGCTGAAGGACTGCTGCAGTATAGGGCAGCGGTCAGCAGTGGTGCACGTCAACCCTATCTATTGTGGACCGATAGCGGTCCTTACAGAACAGCAGACTGTACCGCACTCAAGCCTATGTACCGTAGCACCCTATACCAAGTTACCAGTCCTTATAAGAACTTTTGTGGAACAAGTGAGTTGTGAATGTTTAGCAGACTGCAGCAGAAGGGCAGCAGTCAAGTATAATATCCTTTCTATATTTGGAAGAAAGAATATTATACATGTACAAGCCTATTACTGTACCACTGATACCAGTCCTGAAAAGAACCTTTGTGGAACTAATAATAACAGCAAGTCTTTAAAATTACCCTCACTGCCTGACAACACTGCTTCCTTCCTGTCCCTATACAAATTGGCAAAAAAAGAGAACGATTAGTGGTTACTGGAACAGCTCTTTTGTGGACCTTGATAGTAACAGCTAATGATGATGATGATGATGATGATGATGAAAGACTAATCTGGCTGTCCCTGTAGCATACACCGTCCTTTCCCTTTCTCTAAACTAACAAAAGACACTCAGGCTGCTGCAAGAATCAGCAGCACAGCAAACCTATCAACACCTAACACCTATACCAGTCCTGAAAAGAACTTTTGTGTACCAAATAGCTAGTGGTTTATCTCTCCCTACTCCACACAGGAACCTGTCCCTATCGTAACAGAAGAAAGAATGTAAAATGGCCACCGGATCGGGTGTATTTATAGGTTAGGGGGAATGTCCAAGTGTCCATGTGCTGTCATGTCTCAATTGGCTGTCCTGTATCACATGATAAACGTGTCACCAAAGGTTAAAGTTCTTGTATACATTAAACACGTAAGTCCGCCGCGGCGAACGACGGAAAAAGGCGTTCGAACGTGCGGACCGCGAATGTCGGAAATTCGCCGCGAAACGACCGCCGGGCGAAACGTTCGTCCATCACTACTCTCCAGGTTCTTATGTCAGTTGAAGACTCTAATTTCTGGAGCTTTACAAGCTCTGCTACTTTCCTCATCTCCAACAATGCACAGACCTCCCCCTGGAGTTTTCAAGAGTAGTGATGGACGAACTTCCGACGGGACAATTCGCGAATGCGGACCGCGAACGCGGCCGATAATTTGCGAACCGGAACGTTCGCGGCGGGCCCCATTGACTTCAATGGGAGGCGAACTTCGCAAACCTATAGGTCAAATTTGCAGCCACAAAATAATTATTAGCTGTGCAAACACATTCCCACCACATGGCCAATGACATAACACATGTATGAGGTGAATCTGGGATCGACAACTACAAGCATTCTTTTTTTTATATGGGAAATTGTTCTAACAATTCAGGACTGTGGAGCGCATGAAGGCAATGGAGGAGAGGGAAGGTCAGGGACCAGGGTAGGCAAAGAAGAGGGTGCAGGAGATGATCACCAGCAGCGTGACATACAGCAATGACACCTGCACCGTGATAGAGTCATCTGACAACAGCACCGTGACAGAGAGCACTGACATCAGCAGCGTGACATAAAGCACTCACACCAGCACCGTGATATACAGCACTGACAGCAGCACCATGATAGAGAGCACTGACATCAGCAGCGTGACATAAAGCACTCACACCAGCACCGTCATATACAGCACTGACACCTGCACCGTAAGCAGCCCCAGGAGTAAGTCAGCACAGGGATGGTGTGAGCCCCTCATAATAAGCAGCCCCAGGAGGATGTCAGCATAGCACAGGGATGGTGTGAGCCCCTCATAATAAGCAGCCCCAGGAGGATGTCAGCACAGCACAGGGATGGTGTGAGCCCCTCATAAGCAGCCCCAGTAGAAATATGACACCGCTCAACCTCTTCAAAGAGGAGGGTAGGGGCATATAGTACGGTGTGCTTTTTTTGGACAAGGAAGTGAGCCAAATGAAGAAAGAAGGCCTGTGTGCTTGATTAAAAAAATTGTTTATAGACATATACATGGTCTACTGGTCACATGTGTTGAATTCCTCCGAGATCCATGCCTCATTCATTTTTAGAAATGTGAGGTAGTTAACACTGTCGTGAGCTAGGCGAGTACGCTTATCGGTCACGATCCCCCCTGCTGCGCTGAACGTCCTTTCGGACAGGACACTGGATGAGGGGCAAGCCAACAGTTCCATTGCAAATTGGGCAAGCTCTGGCCAGAGGTCAAGCCTGCCCACCCAGTAGTCCAGGGGTTCATCACTCCTCAGAGAGTCCACATCGGCCGTTAACCCGATGTAGTCGGACACCTGTCGGTCTAGGCGTTCCCTGATGCTGGATCCGGATGACACCTGTCGATGGGTCAGCTGAAAAAATGACCTCAAATCCGAAGTCACCAACACATCTTCAAACCGGCCTCTTCTTGCAGGCGCTGTTGGATTGGTACCCGCAACTCCTTCTCTGGGAGTGGGAATTGCTCCTCTGCCAGCGCACGCAAAAGCAGAATGCAGCATTTCTCGAAGCAAGGCCTGGAAGTGCTGCATTCTGACAGCCCTCTACGCCGGCGGTAACATTTCCGCCATTTTGTGTTTGTACCGGGGGTCTAAGTACGTTGCCACCCAGTACTGGTCCTTGACCTTTATGCTTTTTATACGGGGGTCCCTATTAAAACACTGGAGCATGAAGGCCCCCATTTGCACTAAACTGGAAGCGGTGTGGTGGCCTGGCTCCTGCTCATCATCCAGGATAATGTCGTCCTCTTCATTCTCCTCTCCCCATCCACGCACAACAGGGATCCCAGAAAGGTTTAAAGCATGCTCTTCTTGCTCCTCCTCATCCGCCCCGGCACCATCCTCCTCTGACTCCTCATCAGACTCCTGTTGTTGACTTGTCTCAGATAGAGTAGCCCCCCCTGGGAATTCATCCAGCATTGCGACTTCCTCATCTTCCCGCTCCTGCTCCTCCACAGCCTGATCAATGGCACGACGCAATGCACGCTCCATAAAGAAGGCATAAGGTACCATGTCACTGATGGCGCCATGGCTGCGACTGACCAGTTTGGTGATCTCCTCAAATGGGCGCAGAAGTCTGCATGCGTCACGCATGAGCAGCCACTGGCGCAGTGAAAAAAACCCCAGCTCCCCAGAACCGGTTCTGCCGCAGAGTTCATACAGGTAGACATTAACTGCACGTTTCTGCTGGAGCAGCCTATCAAGCATATAGAAGGTTGAGTTCCATCGCGTCGGGCAATCGCAAATAAGATGTCTGACCGGCAGATTGTGTCACCGCTGAATGTCAGCAAGGCGAGCCATGGCCGTGTAAGATCTTCTGAAATGGACCGAGATTTTCCTTGCCTGCCGCAAGATGTCCTGGACCCCAGGGTATTTGACAACGAATCGCTGCACGACCAAGTTTAAGACGTGTGCCATGCATGGCACGTGGGTGATTTTGCCCTGTTTCAATGCGCTAAGCAGATTGGCACCGTTTTCACACACCACTTTACCAACTGTCAAATTGAGCGGTGTTAGCCACTGATCTGCCTGTGAACGCAAAGCTGAAAGGAGTGCCGGACCAGTGTGGCTCTCTGCTTCCAGGCACAACAGACGCAGCACGGCATGGCAACGTCTCACCTGGCATGTCAAATAGGTTCTGGGGAGCTTGGGCGGCGCAGCGGAAGAGACGCTAGCAGTGGAAAAGGCGGAGTCAGCTGAGGAGGAGAGGGAGGAGGATGGAGTAGGAGGAGGAGGAGAAGAAGAGTCAGGCCTGCATGTAATCCGTGGCGGTAAAACCAAATCTACACGGGTGCCACGGGTTACATGCTTGACGGCTGTCAGAAGGTTCACCCAGTGGGCAGTAAAAGTGATATACCTTCCCTGCCCGTGTTTGCTAGACCACGTGTCTGTGGTCAGATGTATCTTGGCACCGACACTGTGTGCCAGAGATACATTCACTTGCCGCTGAACATGGCCATATAGCTCTGGGATGCCCTTCTCTGAGAAATACTTCCTTCCTGGGACCTTCCATTGTGGTGTTCCAATGGCCACAAATTTGCGAAAGGCCTCCGAGTCCACCAGTTTATATGGCAGTAGTTGGTGGGCTATGAGTTCTGACAAGCCAGCCGTCAACCGTTGGGCAAGAGGGTTATCCGGCGTCATCATTTTTTGACTCTCGAACATTAGGCCCACAGAAGCCTGCCTTTTTGCAGAAAAATGTGAGCTTGGCGTGATGGAAGGTGGAGTGGAGGACAATTGTGAGGAGAGAGGAGAA
The DNA here is from genome assembly GCF_037356315.1 of Lithobates pipiens. NCBI lineage: Eukaryota > Metazoa > Chordata > Amphibia > Anura > Ranidae > Lithobates > Lithobates pipiens. Next base: position 2,898,862 of record NW_027507784.1, on the reverse strand, counting down.
GGAGAAGTAGAAGATGAGGCTGGACGGTGAGAGCCTGCAGTGTGGCTTTGTGTGTTCCGTTGCTCCCACTGGGCTCGGTGATGGCTGCTCATGTGCCTTCTTAAGGCGGTCGTCCCTAGGTGAGTGTTGGGCTTACTGCGACTAATGCGTTGACTGCAAAGATTGCAGATGGCAACGCTATTGTCAGCAGCGGACACATTAAAAAAAGCCCACACTGCGGAGCCATGTGCCGGTGTCCTGGGAGCGCCAGATGTGACCGTATATGGTCGATGACTCGCTCCTGATACATTTGCAGTCTGCTTTGTCCCTCCTGTGCAATGTAAGTTATTCCTGCTTCTCCTCCCTATCTGCTGGTCCATATCTCCCTCTGAACTCCCCTCTTCCTCTCTTGTGGGCACCCACGTGACATCACTAGACACGTCATCATCAACGTCACCTTCCCCACCGCTATAAGTAGAGATCTCGGAGTAGGCAGCAGCAACACCGGGGACCAACCTCCTCCTTGGGCTGATCTGGGTACTGTCGTCAGACTGCTGAGTAGCGGTTGTTGCTACCTCCTCTTCCTGATCCAATACCAAGAGTGGCTGCGCATCAGAAATGTCCTCTTGATATGGATCGGAAAATAATTCCTGTGACTCAAGCGGAAGGTATGTGGTGGTGGTGGTGGTGGTGTTGTTGGTGGTAGTGTTTTTGGGGGTGCACATAGCAGAGAGTGAAGAAGAGGGTGCAGATTGAGAGGATGAGGAGGGTGCAGAAGAGTAGGGCTGAGTGAGCCACTCAACCAAGTCTGGTGTGTCCTTTAAAGTAATTGAACGCACCTTCTGCAACTTCCCACTTTGGCTCAAGGCTGTTGCTCCTGCCCTGCCCCTACCACCCCTGCGGAAGGGCCTGCCTCTTCCTCTGCCTGCCATTTTTTAAATGACCCTGTGACAAAGCTCTCAGTCCCTATACCGATGAAGGACTGCTGCAGTATAGGGCAGCGGTCAGCAGTAGTGCACCTCAACCCTATGTATTGTGGACCGATACCAGTCCTTATAGAATAGCAGACTGTACCTCACTCAACCCTATGTACTGTAGCACCCTAGACCAAGTTACCAGTCCTTATAAGGACTTTTGTGGAGCAAGTAGGTAGTGTGTGAGTGATTAGCAGACTGTACGTCAGTCCCTATACCAATGAAGGACTGCTGCAGTATAGGGCAGCGGTCAGCAGTAGTGCACCTCAACCCTATGTACTGTGGACCGATACCAGTCCTTATAGAATAGCAGACTGTACCTCACTCAACCCTATGTACTGTAGCACACTAGACCAAGCTACCAGTCCTTATAAGGACTTTTGTGGACCAAGTAGGTTGTGTGTGAGTGATTAGCAGACTGTAGCACCCTAGACAGACCAAGTTACCAGTCCTGATAAAGAGCTTTGTGGAACAAGTGAGTTGTGACTGATTAGCAGACTGCAGCAGAAGGGCAGCAGTCAAGTATAATATTCTTTCTATATTTGGAAGAAAGAATATTATACGTGTACAAGCCTATTACCATACCACTGATACCAGTCCTGAAAAGAACCTTTGTGGAACTAATAGTAACAGCTACTGTTTAAACTGACCCTCACTGCCTGACACAGCTTCCTGCCTGTCCCTATATAAACTGGCAAAGCAGAGGCTGCTGAAACAATAACTGGTTACTGGAATAGCACTTTTGTGGACCTGATAGTAACAGCTAATGAGGATGATGATGATGATGATGATGATGATGATGATTAATCTGACTGCCCCTACAGCAGCACACAGCGTCCTGTCCCTTTCTCTAAACTGACAAAAGACACTCAGGCTGCTGCAACAATCAGTAGCACAGCAAACCTATATACACCTAACACCTATACCAGTCCTGAAAAGAACTTTTGTGTACCAAATAGCTAGTGATTTATCTCTCCCTACTCCACACAGCAACCTCTCCCTATAGTGACAGAAGAAAGAATGTAAAATGGCCGCCGGATCGGGTGTATTTATAAGTTAGGGGGAATGTCCAAGTGTCTATGTGCTGTAATGTCTCAATTGGCTGTCCTGTACCCCATGATGGATGTGTCATCAGGTCAAAGTTCTTTTACACAGTAAAAACACGGAAGTCCGCCGGGCGAACGGCGCCAATAGTCCGCCGAACGGACGGGCCGCGAACAGCCGAAATTCGCCGCAAAACGACCGCCGGGCGAACTGTTCGGCCATCACTATTCAAGAGGTCCAAAGTTTGTAGAATATCTCAACCCTCAATTTACCCGAAAACCGGTCTTTGGTGATCCTGCGTTTGAGAGCCAACATTGAGAACGTAATTTTGCCTATTATTTCCTAATCATTTTACATATTTATACCATACATAAGTGTTGTTTGCATGATTTCGGGAAATCTTTCCTACATAATCTGTAGAGATGAAAAATCGAAATCCTCCGTGACACTTCAATACCTCTATCCACATCTCATTAGCTTGTTTTTTGATAAAGCAGTAGCAGATGTCATTGAATATATATACAAATAATGCTGTGCTTCCAATATTGTACCCCAACATATAACATGCCTATGTGTTAAGTATTGCTAATTATCAATAAAAAATAAATTAAAAAAAACATCAATCTCCATGTGCTTCTTTCAAGTCCACCACAAGTTATTATAAACCCCCAAAAATTCACCAAAGTAGTGAAATTTTAAATAATAATCCCATGTGCTGAAAAATAATGGCTGATCTGCGGTGTCACTTAATGACACCAAAGCAACGTTTTTACATAATTGACCCATGTTCTGAAACATAATTGACTTTGACTTCATCAAACCACCTCATGATCACTCGACACTAGACATGTGCAGAGTAAAATATTTCGTTTCGGAATTTCGTTTTCGTCCGAAAACTTAATTTATTTACTTACTCCCGAAATTCGTTTTTATTTATTTAGTTTTTCGTTCAAAAATTGCATTCGTCCGAAAATCCACATGAATTACGGTCGAATCTGTCTTTAAGGCTTATGGTGTCCGTCGAATGTATAAAGAAGATTCGACGGAGCTAGTATATAGCATACTTTAGAACCCTATTAAAGTCTATGGGACTCCAACGTTCAAAATCTAAAGTGCTAATTGTAAAGATTAACTTGCAAGTTACTGTCCTAAAAAGTGTTTGGGGACCCGGGTCCTGCCCCAGGGGACATGGATCAATGCAAAAAAAAGTTTTAAAAACTGCAGTTTTTTCAGGAGCAGTGATTTTAATAATAATTAAAGTGAAACAATAAAAGTGTAATATTCCTTTAAATTTCATACCTGGGGGGTGTCTATAGTATGCTTGTGAAGGGGCTCATGTTTCTGGTGCTTAGAACTGTCCCTGCACAAAGTGTCATTTATGCAGGAAAAAAAGTCATTTAAAATCACTCGCAGCTATTATGAATTGTCGGCTCCGTAATACAGAGAACACTCATTGAAAGTCATTGATAAAAAAATAAAATAAAATAAAAAAGCGTGGGGGTCCCCCAAATTCAATTACCAGGCCCTTCAGGTCTGGTATGGATATTAAGGGGAACCCCGCGTCAAATTTAAAAAAAAAAAATCGACGTGGGGGTCCCCCTAAAAATCCATACCAGACCCTTTATCCGAGCACGCAACCTGACAGGCTGCAGGAAAAGAGGGGGGGGGACGAGAGAGCGGCCCCCCTCCCTCCTGAACCATACCAGGCCACATGCCCTCAACATTGGGAGGATGCTTTGGGGGTCTGTGACCCCTCAAAGCACCTTGTCCCCATGTTGATGAGGACAAGGGCCTCATTCCCACAACCGTGGCCGGTGGTTGTGGGGGTCTGCGGGCGGGGGGCTTATCAGAATCTGGAAGCCCCCTTTAACAAGGGGACCCCCAGATCCCGGCCCCCCCCTGTTTGAAATGGTAAGGGGGTACAAAAGTACCCCTACCATTTCACAAAGAAAGTGTAAAAAATAGTTAAATAAGACAAACACACTTTTGAAAAATTCCTTTATTAAAAAAAAAAAAAAAAAAGATTCCAGCGGCGGTAATCCACTCTTGCTATCCAGCGACGGACGGTCATCTCTCCAGCGATGGCTCATCCAGCGCAGCGAATCCATCCTTCTTCTGTCTCCGTGGAGGAGACACTTCAGGGATTCCGGCGGCCTGACGTTTCTTATATACGGAGGGCGGGGCCACCCGTCACCTGACCCCGCCCCCTCTGACGCAAGGGGAAACCCGGGGTTCCCTGTGACGTATAGGTTACCCCGCCCCCCTCTGATGTAACGGAAAGCTGCCTGTGTTACCTCAGAGGGGTGCGGGGTCACCCATACGTCACAGGGAACCCCGGGTTTCCCCTTGCGTCAGAGGGGGCGGGGTCAGGTGACGGGTGGCCCTGCCCTCCGTATATAAGAAACGGCAGGCCGCCGGAATCCTTGCAGTGTCTCCTCCACGGAGACAGAAGAAGGATTTTTCAAAAGTGTGTTTGTCTTATTTAACTATTTTTTACACTTTCTTTGTGAAATGGTAGGGGTACTTTTGTACCCCCTTACCATTTCAAACAGGGGGGGTGGGATCTGGGGGTCCCCTTGTTAAAGGGGGATTCCAGATTCTGATAAGCCCCCCGCCCGCAGACCCCCACAACCACCGGCCACGGTTGTGGGGATGAGGCCCTTGTCCTTATCAACATGGGGACAAGGTGCTTTGAGGGGTCACAGACCCCCGAAGCATCCTCCCAATGTTGAGGGCATGTGGCCTGGTACGGTTCAGGAGGGAGGGGGGGCCGCTCTCTCGTCCCCCCCTCTTTTCCTGCGGCCTGCCAGGTTGCGTGCTCGGATAAAGGGTCTGGTATGGATTTTTAGGGGGACCCCACGTCAATTTTTTTTTAAATTTGACGCGGGGTTCCCCTTAATATCCATACCAGACCTGAAGGGCCTGGTAATTGAATTTGGGGGACCCCCACGCTTTTTTTAAAATTTATTTATTTATTTTTTTTATCAATGACTTTCAATGAGTGTTCTCTGTATTACGGAGCCGACAATTCATAATAGCTGCGAGTGATTTTAAAGGACTTTTTTTCCTGCATAAATGACACTTTGTGCAGGGACAGTTCTAAGCACCAGAAACATGCGCCCCTTCACAGGCATACTATAGACAACCCCCCCCTACGAAATTTAAAGGAATATTACACTTTTATTGTTTCACTTTAATCATTATTAAAATCACTGCTCCCGAAAAAACGGCCGTTTTTAAAACTTTTGCGTTGATACATGTCCCCTGGGGCAGGACCCGGGTCCCCAAACACTTTTTAGGACAGTAACTTGCAGAATCTTTTCTCTGTCAAATCTTTTCTCTCTGTTCAATATTTTCTCTACATAATCTTGGACTAATAGAGGTAAGGCTAGGCACATTCGACCACAGGTTCTATAGACAGATTGTTATTGTCAGAGTCACATCGAATCTCCTATTCTATATCGAACTGTTGTAACAAGGAAAACGAAAATAAAGCATTTATTTATGTCGGATCTTTCGTTTTTCGGATTCTGTGCTTTCGTTATCGTTTGTCAAAACGAAAACGAAAATAGCTGAAATTCGGACGAAAATGCATTCGGACGAAAACGAAGGCACATGTCTACTCGACACCCAAGATGTCCTCCCACCTTTTATAATGACCTGCGTGTTACAGATGTAACGCCCTCTTAGCGTAGGTTTCTAGGCAAATTTTGATTTTGGCTCCTTCTATAATCAATGGAGCAGTAATTGTTTGTTCTGGTCTATTCCGAGTTTTACAAGCTGGGAGTTTGATTGTTTCCCTCTGTTGTTTTCAGAGCTTAGGGCAGGAGATTCAAATAAGTGGCGTGAATATTTATCATGCTTCATCCTGAGGAACTGATCATTAGTCTGGAGCAATGGAGAGCTAGGTTCCTACTTCTCAGGGGGGTTCCAGGGCCTGTTGAGTTGCTGCTCTCAGGCAGCCCATAGGATGTATAGCTGTGCTGGAGGCCTCCGTGGTGACAGGGCTGAGGGCCTGGATGGAGTTGTTCAGGAACTGACTGCAGGACTTCACCATATGGGATCCGGTCTGGACAGTGGACACAAATTGTCTCAATCACTGGACCATGCCCGGAGGAAGCTGGAATGTGGCAGCCATCCTGGGGACCTGTGGGTAAACACTCTGTACTGATTCCTGTAGTATCCTGGAGGCTGCACTTGGTACCGGCAGTTGTGCATAGGTGCAAGGTAACCAGATGCCAGAGATCTGCCTCATGGTCTTCAGCTGTGGAACTTTAGACCGCTCAGAGAGATGCTCCATGGTCCCCAGCTGTGAAGCATTAGACTGTCTATCACTCACATTTATTCAGTTAGAGAGCTATGGTTGAATACTAATGTTTTCGAGTATCCAATACACTAATCCCCTCCTATTACCAGTTTGTCAAGCAATAAACTAGAAAAATCCACTAGATCAGGGGTGCTCAACCTTTTGAAGAGCAATGGCCACTTAAATAATTTGGTTAACCGGTCATGGGCCACAAGGAACTATGGGGTTTTATCTAGCCCCCAAACTGCAAATGTAAACATGCCCTTACTGTCCTGAGCCCACTATCAGGCTGCTTCCACACTGAGATGCTGTGGTTTACCCACACCGCGGGTGCCGCACAGTTCACCTGTGGCTTTCCTGTGGGTCAGCTGCGCTTTGCATCTTTCAGGTGTGGTGCACTTTCAGAAAACCCACAAAACCCACAGGTGATAATAACAGTCTATGGCTCAGTGCAGGTAACCCGGAGGTGCACTACACTGCACCTGCAGATCAGTTTCAAAACAGCCCAGTAACCACTGAAGAACAGATATGCCCATTGCTATACACACTCACCGGCCACTTTATTAGGCCCACCTTAGTAGTAGTGGGTTGGACCCCCTTTATTAGGTCCCCCTTGCTAGTATCGGGTTGGACCCCCCTTTAATAAGTCCCCATTGCTAGTAGAGGGTTGGACCTCCTTTATTAGGTCCCCCTTGCTAGTAGAGGGTTGGACCTCCTTTATTAGGCCCCCCTTGCTAGTATCGGGTATGACCCCCTTTAAAAAGTCCCCCTTGCTAGTGGTGGGTTGGACCTCCTTTATTAGGTCCCCCTTGCTAGTGGTTGGTTGGACCCCTTTTATTAGGTCCCCCTTGTTAGTGGTGGGTTGGACCCCCTTTATTAGGTCCCCCTTGCTAGTAGAGGGTTGGATCCCCTTTATTAGGTCCCCCTTGTTAGTGGTGGGTTGGACTCCCTTTATTAGGTCCTCCTTCCTAGTAGCGGATTGGACCCCCTTTTGCCTTCATTCTTGGTGGTATAGATACAACAACGTTTTGGAAACATTCCTCAGAAATTCTGGTCCATAGAGACATGATAGCATCACGCAGCTGAGTCTCCCGTTCCACAACATCCCAAAGGCGCTCTATTGGATGAGATGTGGTGAGTGTGGAGGCCATTGGAGGACAGGGACCTCATTGTCCAGTGGTGAGATGATTGGAGCTTTGTGACATGGGGCATTATCCTGCTGGAACGAGCCATCAGAAGACGGGGACACTGTAGTCATAAAGGGGTGGACATGGTCAGCAACAATACTCAGGTAGGCCGTGGTGATTAAACCATGCTCAGTTGGTACTAGGGGGCCCACGGCGTGCCAAGAAAATATCTTCCACACCATTACACCACCAGCCTGAACCGGTAATACAAGGAAATAGGAATACTCTGAACATTCCCCGGTTCGTTTCCCACCAGAACACCACGAACAGGCAAAAAGTTCTAGCAAGTGTTTGGGGACCCGGGTCCTGCCCCAGGGGACATGCATCAATGCAAAAAAAGTTTTTAAAATTACAGTTTTTTTGGGAGCACTAATTTTAATAAAGCTTAAAAAGTCAAACAATAAAAATTAAATATTCCCTTAAATATCGTGCCTGGGGGGTCTATGTGATGCAGCCTGGAGGGCTGGTGCTAGCTTGCCCCCCCCCCCTCCTGAACTGTACCAGGCCACATGCGCTCAACATGGGGAGGGTGCTTTGAAGCACCTTGTCCCCATACCATTGTCCAGTACTGTTTATGACCAAAGTTTTTATTGTCTGTACATTTAATGGAATGCATGGAAATTCATTTTAACCTTGATTTCAATAAATATTTAATACAAAAACAATTTTTTGGGGCGAAAGTATGTGATAAAATATGAATAATTTGTTGCATCGTTAAAATCCCTCCCCTCCTGTTCTCTTATTATTCATCAAAAAACCTTGTCCCTATGTTGATGGGGACGAGAGACTCTTCCAGACAACCCTGGCCATTGGTTGTCGGGGTCTGCGGGCCGGGGGCTTATCGAAATCTGGAATCCTTCTTTAACAAGGGGACCCCCAGATCCCATCCCCACCATATGTGAATGGCCTCAATGTCCGCAGGGCAGTATTCCAACATAATAACGACCCCAAACACACCTCCAAAATGACCACTGCCTTGCTAAAGAAGCTGAGGGTAAAGGTGATGGACTGGCCAAGCATGTCTCCAGACCTAAACCCTATTGAGCATCTGTGGGGCATCCTCAAACGGAAGGTGGAGGAGCGCAAGGTCTCCAACATCCACCAGCTCCGTGATGTCATCATGGGGGAGGGGAAGAGGACTCCAGTGGTGACCTGTGAAGCTCTGGTGACCTCCATGCCCAAGAGGGTTAAGGCAGTGCTGGAAAATAATGGCGGCCACACAAAATATTGACAATTTCCTGCCTCTGATGAAAAACGAACAATCCTTAAAACCAGGCAAAACTCTGGGACCAGATGGGTTTACCGCCCAATACTATAAGACCTTTTCACATCTACTTAAAACCCCTCTCTTGAATGCATACAACTCTCTTAACAAACTACAAGATATACCCAGCTCATTCGCCTTGACTCATAACGGTGCTTCCAAAACCCAACAAAGATACCACAGATTGCTCGAGCTATAGACCAGTTTCACTTTTGAACCTTGATCTGAAGCTCCCAGCAAAAATTATAGTGAATCGCCTGTGATCACTTCTATCTAAGGTCATAGGACTGGAACAAATGGTTTTCATGTCAGGCCGCGAGGCAAGAGATAATGTGATCAAGGCGGTGAGACTGGTTCGTAAAACGCATACGGATAAAGTCGGTGGCCTTCTCCTTTCTACAGATGCGGAGAAGGCCTTCCACAGAGTAGCGTGGGATTATATGTCCGCTACATGTAGACAGTCATATGTTATCCTGGATCTCCTCCCTTTACCACAGACCATCGGCAAAAGACAAAATAAATGGATCTCTATCTGAACCGTTACTACTACAAAATGGCACTAGACAGGGATGCCCACTGTCCCCGTTACTATTCCTTTTAACTCTTGAGCTATTTATACGCACCATAAACCTTGAGCCCTTGTACACACGGGTCGGACATTCCGACAACCAAATCCGTCGGATTTTGTCCGAAACTGTTGCATACACACGGTCGGACAAAGTTGTCGGAAAATCCGATCGTTCAGAACGTGATGACGTTATTTTACGACGGGACTACGTTCAGGCTAGTAGCCAATAGCTTTGGTCTAGGAATTTGATCTGAGCATGCGTGGCAGATCGGAATTCTCTACACATGATCGGAGTATATCCGATTGGAGCATTTTGTCGGAAAATTTTACCAACCAGTTGGAAAACTTGGTCCGTCGGATACTCCGATGGAAACAGTCCGATGGAGACCACACACAGTCGGAATATCCGACAAAACGGTCCGATCGGACACATTCCGTCGGAATCTCCGACCGTGTGTACAAGGGCTGACACTTCTATCACTGGTCTGACAGTGGGGGATAGGGAATACAAAATCGCAGGCTACGCTGATGACCTTCTCTTTTTTTATATCCCAACCACACATATCTCTCCCCAACCCACTAACGGCTTTTACCAACTTTGGCTTTATCTCTAACGTGAAAAGTCCATCACAAGCCCGAAGAAATAAACATATCCTTAAAAATGAAAGACTTATCTATTATACAACAAAACTGCCCATTCAAATGGGAAACCAAAGCTATAAAATACCTAGATGTACGAATCACAACAGACCTTATTAAATTGTTCGAACAAAACTTTCCACCTCTATTGCCAACTACCGACCAATATCTTTAATCATGGTCAGTTAAGAACTTCTCGTGGTTTGGAAGGGGGTCGATTACTAAGATGACAATTTTGCCACGTTTACTTTATTGCATGCAAACCCTTCCAATTATCATTCCCTCCACATTCTTTAGACTACTGAGAGCTATTCAAACTTTGTTTGGGGCAATAAAAAAAACACGCATCAGCTTTAGTCACATGATCAAATCAAAAACTTATGGTGGCATGGGACTTCCTAATTTCAGATAATATTACTACACGATCCATATTTCGAGAACAGTGGACTGGAATTGCCACGCAGACACAAAAGAACTGGATACATCTAGAAAGATCCTTCACTACCTCCCCAATAGAGGTTACCTCCTGGATCCCTCCATGAAGGGGCCCCAGGACACTCAAGCAAAACTCTCCCCGACAACTTTGTCCCTTGTAAATCAGCATAAAAAACTTTAATGAACACTGCTTGTAGATATCTCCTTACTTGCTTAGTATTGTTGTAATTCTTTTTTTTCTTTAGAATGACGTCACTGAGCATGTCCAGATCTCCCCTAATTTACGGCACACTCTGTGTGCTTGTCTGTCTATTATCAGGACTTCCCACTGATATCCCAGGAGACTGCAGAATCACTCAGAGCTTCCTCCTACACCCCATGTGACCATGTGACATCACATGCAGTGTAAAGCAGGGCATCAGACAGCATTACCGCAGTCTTATCAGCTGAAGCTGATAAGACTGACAAAGGCAAACGCTAGATAATCGGCACAAATAAATACTATAAAATAAACAGCTATGAACAGGGAAGCAGGGTTGCCATACAAACGTTGGATTGAGAAGGAGCCTTGGTTAACAGTACAGGAAGTGCTCAATGTAAGGGTGGAAATACACCACACTGTGGACTCAGAAAACAATACTTAAGATGGCGCTGCCTAACCCCTGGAAACAAGTTTTTTAACCACTTGCCGACCGCCTCACGCCGATGTACGTCGGTACAATGGCACGGGCAGGCATAAGCACGTACATGTACGTGATTTGCCTCCCGCGGGTCGGGGGCCCGATCGGGCCCCCGCCCGGTGCCTGCGGCGGTCGGTTTTCGTTCGGGAGCGATCCCGGACGAGGGGACGGCCATTCATTCATGGCCACCCCCTCGCGATCGCTCCCGACGAATGGAAATCCTCGGTGACATCACTTCCTCTCCTGTAATGTAAACACAGGAGAGGAAGTGATGTATTCTCTCCTCCGTGTCGGTATTTTTCGTTCCGACACGGAGGAGAGCGGATCAGTGAGTTGCACCAACACATCCCACACACAGTAGAACATGCCAGGCACACTCACACCCCCCCTTTACCCCCCGATCACCCCCCCAATTACCCCTGCCCCCCCAGTCACAGTGACACCAATGTCATTTTTTTTTTTTTTTTTTTTTTTTTTGCATTGGTGTCATTTGTGACTGTAATAACTGTTAGGGCAGTTAGGGTTAGCCCCCTTTAGTTCTAATGTACCCCCCTAACCCCCCCAATAAAGGTTTAACCCCGTGATCACCCCCCGTCGCCAGTGTCACTAAGGCTGGGTTCACATTGCAGCGGTTTATGAGAACGAATGTGATTCGCACCGCACTGCAGTGCAAATCACATCCGATCTCTGTGCGATTCGAGTTCAGCCATTCGCCGCACCCGCCGCACCCGCCACACCCGCCGCACCCGCCGCAAATTCGCACGGGACCCTTTTTTTGGCCCGCAGCAGAATCGGATCGCATGGGTGTTCACACCATGCGATCCGAGTTTGCAGATCGCACTGCGATATGCGAACTGATCTGGGGGTGTCAGTAACATTTCACTGACACTCCCAACAGTTCGCATAGGGCAGTGTGAACTGCCGCCTGGAGGCATGCGATGCGGGAACCCGCCGCGGATTCGCGGCGTTCCCGCATCGCTCCAGTGTGAACCCAGCCTAATAAGCGATCATTTTTCTGATCGCCGTATTAGTGTCACAGGTGACGCTAGTTAGGCAGGTAGGTATTTAGGTTCGCCGCAGCTTTTTATAGCGCTAGGGACCCCCATATACTACCGCATAAAGCCCCCTGATTGCCCCCTAGTTAACCCTTTCACCAGTGATCACCATATAACTGTTACAGGTGACGCTGGTTGGTTAGTTATTTTTTTATAGTTTCAGGGCACCCGCCATTTATTACCTAATAAAGGTTTAACCCCCTGATCACCCGGCAGGTGTCATTTGTGACTAATAACTGTTAGGGCAGTTAGGGTTAGCCCCCTTTAGTTCTAAGGTACCCCCCTAACCCCCCCAATAAAGGTTTAACCCCGTGATCACCCCCCGTCGCCAGTGTCACTAAGGCTGGGTTCACATTGCAGCGGTTTATGAGAACGGATGTGATTCGCACCGCACTGCAGTGCAAATCACATCCGATCTCTGTGCGATTCGAGTTCAGCTATACAGATAGTATGGCTGAATTCGTGTCGCACCCGCCGCACCCGCCGCAAACTCGCACGGGACCCTTTTTTTGGTCCGCAGCAGAATCGGATCGCATGGGTGTTCACACCATGCGATCCAAGTTTGCAGATCGCACTGCGATATGCGAACTGATCTGGGGGTGTCATTAACATTTCACTGACACTCCCAGCAGTTCGCATAGGGCAGTGTGAACTGCCGCCGGGAGGCATGCGATGCGGGAACCCGCCGCGCATTCGTGGCGTTCCCGCATCGCTCCAGTGTGAACCCAGCCTAATAAGCGATCGTTTTTCTGATCGCTGTATTAGTGTCACAGGTGACGCTAGTTAGGCAGGTAGGTATTTAGGTTCTCCGCAGCTTTTTATAGCGCCAGGGACCCCCATATACTACCGCATAAAGCCCCCTGATTGCCCCCTAGTTAACCCTTTCACCAGTGATCACCATATAACTGTTACAGGTGACGCTGGTTGGTTAGTTATTTTTTTATAGTTTCAGGGCACCCGCCATTTATTACCTAGTCTCACTAGTGTACCCCTAAATTTAGGGGTGTCTACTTTCTAAAATGGGGTCATTTGGGGGGGGGGGGTTTGTGCCATCTTGGCATTTTATGGCCTTCAAAACTGTAACGCCCTTAGAAAGCCTGAAGGCGGTGCTTGGTTTTTGGGGCCCCGTACGCGGCTAGGCTCCCAAAAAGTCCCACATATGTGGTATCCCCGTACTCAGGAGAAGCAGCAGAATTTATTTTGGGGTGTCATTTCACATATGCCCATGGCATGCGTGAGCAATATATCATTTAGTGACAACTTTGTGAAAAAAAAAAAAAGTTTGTAATTTTCCCGCAACTTGTGGCAAAATATAAAATATTCCATGGACTCAACATGCCTCTCAGCAAATAGCTTGGGGTGTCTACTTTCTAAAATGGGGTCATTTGTGGGGGTTTTGTGCCATCTTGGCATTTTATGGCCTTCAAAACTGTAATAGGTAGTGAGAAGTGAACTCAAAAAATTACGCCCTTAGAAAGCCTGAAGGCGGTGCTTGGTTTTCGGGGCCCCGTACGCGGCTAGGCTCCCAAAAAGTCCCACATATGTGGTATCCCCGTACTCAGGAGAAGCAGCAGAATTTATTTTGGGGTGTCATTTCACATATGCCCATGGCATGCATGAGCAATATATCATTTAGTGACAACTTTGTGAAAAAAAAAAAAAAAAAAAAAAAAGTTTGTAATTTTCCCGCAACTTGTGGCAAAATATAAAATATTCCATGGACTCAACATGCCTCTCAGCAAATAGCTTGGGGTGTCTACTTTCTAAAATGGGGTCATTTGTGGGGGTTTTGTGCCATCTTGGCATTTTATGGCCTTCAAAACTGTAATAGGTAGTGAGAAGTGAACTCAAAAAATTACGCCCTTAGAAAGCCTGAAGGCGGTGCTTGGTTTTCGGGGCCCCGTACGCGGCTAGGCTCCCAAAAAGTCCCACATATGTGGTATCCCCGTACTCAGGAGAAGCAGCAGAATTTATTTTGGGGTGTCATTTCACATATGCCCATGGCATGCATGAGCAATATATCATTTAGTGACAACTTTGTGAAAAAAAAAAAAAAAAAAAAAAAGTTTGTAATTTTCCCGCAACTTGTGGCAAAATATAAAATATTCCATGGACTCAACATGCCTCTCAGCAAATAGCTTGGGGTGTCTACTTTCTAAAATGGGGTCATTTGTGGGGGTTTTGTGCCATCTTGGCATTTTATGGCCTTCAAAACTGTAATAGGTAGTGAGGCGTGAAATCAAAAATTTACGCCCTTAGAAAGCCTGAAGGCGGTGCTTGGTTTTCGGGGCCCTGTACGCGGCTAGGCTCCCAAAAAGTCCCACATATGTGGTATCCCCGTACTCAGGAGAAGCAGCAGAATTTATTTTGGGGTGTCATTTCACATACGCCCATAGCATGTGTGAGCAATATATCATTTAGTGACAACTTTGTGTAAAAAAAAAAAAAAAATTTTTTTTTTGTCATTATTCAATCGCTTGAGGCAAAAAAATAAAATATTCAATGGGCTCAACATGCCTCTTATCAATTTCCTTAGGGGGTCTACTTTCCAAAATGGGGTCATTTGGGGGGGTTTTGTACTGCCCTGTCATTTTAGCACCTCAAGAAATGAGATAGGCAGTCGTAAACTAAAAGCTGCGTAAATTCCAGAAAACGTACCTTAGTTTGTAGATGTGACAACTTTTGCGCAAACCAATAAATATACAATTATTGACTTTTTTTTTACCAAAGACATGTGGCTGAATACATTTTGGCCTAAATGTATGACTAAAATTGAGTTTATTGGATTTTTCTAATAACAAAAAGTAGAAAATATCATTTTTTTTCAAAATTTGCGGTCTTTTTACGTTTATATCGCAAAAAATAAAAATCGCAGAGGCAATCAAATACCATCAAAAGAAAGCTCTATTTGTGGGAAGAAAAGGACGCAAATTTTGTTTGGGTACAACATTGCATGACCGCGCAATTACCAGTTAAAGCAGCGCAGTGCCAAAGTGTAAAAAGACCTCTGGTCATTTACCAGCAAAATGGTCCGGTCTGAAAGTGGTTAAAGTTTCTTTAAACAGTAAGTAATATGTATTTTGGGCTGGATTATAGTGGCTATAGTTTGATAATTACTTATTATAATGGACATAATGAAAAGAAGCATCAGAGTGAGAGAGTTTACTTCCTCTTTAAATCTACACTGTCGGAGGAATTTAAGTTTAGCGACTTTCCGTTCTGGACATACCTACAGATACGCAGCTACCTCCCAACACACAAAACCAAAACTCTGTACAATAGACCTTCAACAGACATTGAGACACTCTGCTTCAAAGGGGAAATAACAGAGTCATGTCCCAATCCTAGCATGGCTGCAACAAGGTGCTGATCAACAGAAAGATAACTTTAGAGAAAAACGGGCAACCATGCTAGGCATTTATATCTCCAAGCATCAATGGGCTAAGGCTTGCATACTGTCACATAAATGCTCTTTAAATTCAAGGACACAAGAAACCTATAAAATCCTCCTACAATGGTTGGTATGATAAACATACTGTAAACGTTGATTTCCCCATTCCTCTGATGAGTGATAGAGTGTCAGAAATCATGAAATCAGACCGAGACAGAAGTACAGTTAAATCACACTTGTACTATATCTCAACAGCATATCGGCTTACGCGGCCCCTGCCCCCTCTGTAGCAGCCTGCTTACTCTACCGCCAGATCCATCACCAACACTGATGCCCCAGGATGGTGGGTCGGCAACCCCGCAATCTAAGCTTGCTGACCCACCATCTCAGAGCAGAATGTTGTGGGCCACATCCAGGGCAGGACTTAGGGTGGTGGGGGCCCCTGGGCTTGAGTCACTTTCGGGCCCTAGCTTCTATATATTACCTTATTTATCAGTGTACAACACGCGCCGGCGTATAACATGCAACCCAAGTTTAGGAGGGAATTTTAAGGAAAAAAAGTTTAAAGAATGCAGCCTTATCAGTGTCCATCTGCAGCCTTGCCCATCCATCTGCAGCCTTGTCCAGTGTCATTTGCAGCCTTGTCAGTGTAGCCTTGTCATTTGCAGCCTTGTCATTGCAGTCTTGAAGTTTAAAAATTACGCCGCCGAGATACAGAGTCCTCTGTATCTCGGTGGCTCTCGGGTCCTCTCGGTGGTTCTCGGGTCCTCTTGCAGTCCCAAGCGGAGCCGAGAGTAGTCGAGTGTACTTGGGTTGGCTCACAGTCATGCCCAGTCCCTGTGTTATGTCCATCATAGGGCGGGACTGGGAGTGACTGAGCGGAGCCAAGCCGAGTACACCTGGCTAAGTATCTCGGAGGGGCCCCCTATTGGGCTGGGCCCATGGGCTTGAGCCCAGTCAAGCCCAATGGTAAGTCCAGCCCTGGCCACATCAGAGGAACACCGGTTGGGCACCCCCCTGCTCTAGACTGTTCATTGGAGACGGGCTGCATGGACTGTTGTTTGGGTGGACAGGCAGCCTCTGCACTTGTGGGGAAAAAAGACTTAAAATCAGTGGTCTCTATGAGGATAGCGCTGCATAGAGGTCACAACAAGCCTTTTTCTCTCTTGGGGTCAAGTTATTATTATTATTATTATTATTATTATTATTCAGGATTTATATAAAACACTTGTTTTACCTGTATGTGAGATATGTCAGAATTAGCCTCAGTGGTTAAACATCTAATTTTTCTCATTCATTTTATATCCCTAAAACATTTGCTACTCATCGAAGGCTGGGACACACAAAGGCAGAGATAAAAGAAAAGCCTCTGAAAATGTTCCATTTGCAAACCAAAGTTGTTAGTAAAATCCTCACTATATGGAGCAGATTGCTGTGTAACCAGAACCTCGGAGATTTGAATAGCAGAAGAAGTTCTTTTTCATGGAAAGGAACATTTTGTGATGAAGCCAGGACAAAAAAAAAAAAAAAGAGAACTTCAGAATATATATATTTTTTTTCATTTTCCTATTTAACCCCTTCCATACCGGAAGATCTCCTCTGTCAGGAAAGCCACTTATCAGCTCTCCTCTACTCATGTATGTGCTATAAGCATGAATATAGGAATGCCGATAACCAGTACTTCCTACTTACACTGTGATCAGCTGTGATTGGACACAGCTGATCACATGGTAAAGAACTAACATCATAGGCTCTTTACCGAGATCGGAGGATGCAGTATGTTGGAGCGTCGCACCGCACTACCAAAAGGCCTCGCTGCACACCCTCCCGGGGGGATCGCACAGGCAGGTTGTTCTGAAAAATAAAACAATATGTAGTGATATAATCGAGCTGCTGCTAAAGTGAAAGGTACAAGACCCCAGTAAATGCAGAAGATAAATTATACTCAGTGCTGCTCCTTTAGTTCAAACCAATACACTATAATGCAAACCTATACCAATATTTACGATATCACAATATGGCTTAACAGCATGATATAAAGTGCAAAAGTATAAAGTGCAATCATATAAAGTCCATCCAATGTGGAATGTTGGACTTGTAAACAGTTGAAGTGATGATTTTCAGGTGACCATGCTTGCTCCCCCTCTGGGTCCACACTCACCAGAGAAAAGCAGTAAATTCAGCAGCCGCATATTTGAGCGCTCTAGCGCCAATAGAGCTTGTGCCGAGACCGCGGCCCATGTGCGCTCCTGGCACAGTGACCGGTGGCTAACGTAAACTGAGTTTTCCGATCATGTGACCGCCATGACAGCCAATCACGGCGGTCTCATGGCCAAAACCTCCGCCCCACCTCCCGGCATTCTTAAGCCCTTAAAGGGGTGGCTGGAGCCAGTGTCAAGGGTTTAAAGGAGCTCACAGAACCATAAGGACCATAATTCACTGAAGGTAAGTAATGTACCTTTTGCTGATCTTATTTTAGGCTTTAAATCTCATACTAAGTGTTCAATTTGTGAATCTGAGGTAAAAAAATAAAAAAATTGTATCACTCTAGGTGTGGCCCACCACTAATGTGGTTGTCCAAGTGAAAAGTTGCTAATCTGAACCCAGCTGAATCCAACTGCTCCATTGTGGGAGTAAGGTGTCAATAAACCCATAATAGGTCACAAAAGATCTACAGGTAGAGTTTCTATTTAGCAGTAATAATTAACCCCTATGTGCCCATTATTCAAATTCTTCTGTCTTATGTCCCAATTACCAGGTGATCCTTCCATCAGCTTCTACTATTTTTCCAATGACGACAATGGGAATGTCAGGCTCCCACCAACCAGCTGGATAAGTACACATGCAGGCCACCCTGGGGGGGGGGGGGGAGGGGGACTGACACTGGCTCATCCAAGGTTTGGGGTATGAGAACTAACCGTTTTTTTTACCAGAGCTCTTGATGGTGGAGATGGGTTTTGCTGCATGTTAGTACTAGGCCCCGATCCTCAGGATCGTCCCACCAGGAGCTGAGCAAGCCGGGGTCCAGTAGCAGATATAGCAAGTAGGGATGAAGCAGAAGAGTAGTCAGTAAACAAGGCAAAGGTTGGTAACAAGTGGTTGCATGTTGGAATCAAGCGGGAGCGTAATCATTTAACAAGACAAAGGTCGGTAACAAGTGGCTGCATGTTGGGATCAAGGGAAAGTGCAAAGCCATGGCTTAAATCAGGAAGTTCATGGGAAGAGCAAGGACTTCAAAGGTTCACCAGAAACAAGAGACAAGGCAAGACCATCTAAGGTATGGTTGCTCAACCTGTGGCCCTCCAGCTGTTGTAAAACTACAAGTCCCATCATGCCTCTGGGAGTCATGCTTGTACCTGTCAGCCTTGTGAAGGCTCATGGAATTTGTAGTTCTGCAACAGCTGGAGGGCCACAGGTTGGGCACCCATTATCTAAGGGATCAGACAACATGCCATCCAGCATCTCAGGCAGCTCAGCAAGAAGAGCTACTGCTGGACTCAGACCCCAATACTGACAGGGAAGATCATAGTACTTCCGCTTTTCTCTTTTTTTGAACCATCTGGCATTTTTGTAGTATCAGTGCACAGGGTGTCATTCCTATAAATACACAGGCAGCCATATCTTCTGGTTTGCCCTTAGCTAAAGTCTGAGGCCGCGTACACACGCGCGGACTGTTCGCCCAACTTTGTCCGTCCAACAGTTTCGGCAAACAGTCCGCTCAAACTTAGCATGGACGGACATGGCCACACACGACGGACGAACAGTTTGCTGAAACCGTGCGCGATGACGTGAACGGCACGTACGACGGGACGAAAAATACGACGTCTTATACACTGCAATGCAACCTTCCGACGTGGAAATCCTTTCTGAGCATGCGCGAGACTTAGTTGGCCGAACAAGCCTACACACGAGCGAACAGTCCGCTGAAACCTTGTTTCAGCGGACAGTTTTTCGGAATTTCCGTAAGACCTTGTTCGGCCAACTGTCCGCTGAAACTGTCCGCTGAAGCCCCACACACGAGCGGACTGTCCGCCCAAACACTGTTCAGCGGACAAGGTTGGGCGAACAGTCCG
This sequence comes from Lithobates pipiens, assembly GCF_037356315.1. Classification (NCBI taxonomy): domain Eukaryota; kingdom Metazoa; phylum Chordata; class Amphibia; order Anura; family Ranidae; genus Lithobates; species Lithobates pipiens. The sequence continues at coordinate 2,879,267 of NW_027507784.1, read as the reverse complement.
CGCGTGTGTATGCGGCCTTACAGTGGCTCCTGTAGGGAGTTTGCACACAACTGTAGAGGGGGAGTGTAAAAGAAAAACTTCAGAGATTTGCAACATTGGCGCCTTGGGATGAGCATCACTACAGTCCTCAGTTCTGGGGAGGGAGACAGACAGGGCAGTCACATGACTGACATTATTTATATATACAGTAGGTTCCTCCTTGCTTGAATCCCCTTCTGAGCACTTTGGACACCAAGGAGCCTGATGTTTATACACCATGGAAAGCTATCATCTGCAGAAATGCCTATCTTGCATGTGAGATTCAATGGCTGTTTGTCAGCAGCAACTGAATTCACCTGCTGCACATTCACCCAACTCTAAAATGATTGAATGTGACCATGAAATGCAGGGCAAATCAGGTGCAGCTCAGTTGGCTGAATATATTTTATTATTCACTTGGTGAGTTGCCCAGGGAATCTCTGATAAATATAACCCTAAGCACAGCAGTAATATGTCATTGAAACAGATGGAGTCCAATGAGCCAAGTCCAAGAGCCAATCAGCTTCCTTCCTGGCCATCGAATTGCTGTCAGAACTGGTCAATGTGATCACAGTGAAAAAAAAACCTCTATGCCGGGAAACCTTTCCTCCACATCCAAATCCAATACCCCCTGTGAGGACAACTTTACCTGTTCTTTCCTTGTGTCACCTGAACTAGCTTAGGAGATCTCACAGATAGCCAGTGGCTTTGGCAGCTTCCTCACTGCTTCTCCTCCTCGACAGCGTCCCAGGTGGCTTTGGCGGCATCCCCGTTGCTTCTCCTCCTCGGCGGCTTCCCAGGTGGCTTTGGAGCTTCCCCGTAGTGTCTTCTCCTTGGCGGCTTCCCAGGTGGATTTAGTGGCTTCCCCATTGCTTCTCCTCCTCGGTGGCTTTCCAGGTGGCTTCGGCGGCTTCCCAGTTGCTTCTCCTCCTTGGCGGCTTCCCAGGTGGCTTTGGCGGCTTCCCCGTTGCTTCTCCTCCTCTGTGGCTTCGCAGATGGCTTTGGTGGCTTCCCTATTGCTTCTCTTCCTCTGTGGCTTCCCAGGTGGCTTTGGCGGCTTCCCCACTGCTTCTCCTCAGCGGCTTCCCAGGTGGCTTTGGCGGCATCCCCGTTGCTTCTCCTCCTCGGCGGCTTCCCAGGTGGCTTTGGAAACTTCTCCATAGCATCTCCTCCTTGGCGGCTTTCCAGGTGGCTTTAGTGGCTTCCCCATTGCTTCTCCTCCTCGGCAGCTTCCCAGGTGGCTTTGGCGGCTTCCCCGTTGCTTCTCCTCCTCTGTGGCTTCCCAGTTGGCTTTGGTGGCTTCCCCATTGCTTCTCCTCCTCTGTGGCTTCCCCCCTGCTTCTGCTACCGGCCAATCGGGTCTTCAGACCGCTTCCTGATTGGTCAGGAGGAGAAGCAAGAAGACAATAGCAAATATTAATTAGTTAATGTCACACAAGTGGGTGGGCTTGAGAAACCCAGAGCCCACCCTTTTTGAAGCCAGTTAGAGCCTCAGGCCCTGATCATGTGCTTCTAAAAAATAATAATAATAAAAACAAAATAATAAAAAAAAAATAATAATCCCCATAGAAATCCATGCGCCTGGTGCCCTTCATGTAGATTAGTGGCCGGGCGCACTGAGATTAAGGGGGTGCGCCCATTATGAATGGCCGACCACTGGGTTACAGCATTTAGAGATTGAGCCTAACAATTATAAAATATTAACCTCTTGCCGACTGCCCTATAGCAGTTTTATTGCTACAGGGTGGCAGCTGTGTGCCAGATCACGTATATATATATATATATATATATATATATATATATATATATATATATATATATATATATATATATATATATATATATGACCCCCGCACCCTCCGGGTAGAGGGTGCAAAACCACACCGATGCCAGCACGTTTCCACTGTGATTATACACATTGGGAGCCGATCTGCGGACTCAGTGTTCACCAGCAAACGCTGATCATCCTGCAGAGAGACAGAATGGCAGTCTATCTATGTTAACAAGGCAGATCGCCGTTGTGACAGCAGCGAAGGCATGGATCCTGTGTTCCGGCAAAGCAGGGACTAGAGTCCATCTCTTCCCCTAGTAAAAGTTAGTGGGACATTCATTCAGTCTGGATCTCTAAGCATGCTCTGATTATATGAGAATGTTGTTCACTTATTAAGTAGAGAGTAATGTTTTGAAGATGTAATATAGATGGACCCATTTTATTAGCTGTTTTAATAACCATATCATCTAATATCTGATTTAAATTTTTTTGTACCTTAATACCTTTACTTCCCACTAGACCAGCTGTTTCAAGATCAGACTTTAAAGTGTTAATATCCATACTATTTGCTATACTTCCAATAGTGCCGACTCCTCCTAAAATACATTCAACAATACTTATTCCTGTTATGATCCCTACTATTAATTCCAAACCATCTTTCAATAACCAATTCAATATTAACCAAATGTCCTTGACATTGTGGAAACCTTGTAGAAATTTTCCATTCTGAAATATTAAAGTTCCACAATATAATGACAAACTTTCCCTCTCTCAAGAGATCTCTGGATTGAAAATGATTAATCTGGAAAGGATTAGCCGGAACACTTTTCTTATCAATACATGGAGTTCTCCTTGGAGACATTACAACAACACTTACATTTTTCTATTGATATGCAACACTCATTATAAACCGGTATCATTTAACCACTTGCTTACCGGGCACTTAAACCCCCCTCCTGCCCAGACCAATTTTCAGCTTTCAGCGCTGATGCACTTTGAATGACAATTACGCGGCCATACAACACTGTACCCAAATGACATTTTTATCATTTTTTTCCCACAAATAGAGCTTTCTTTTGGTGGTATTTAGTTACAGCTCGGAGTTTTATTTTTTGCTAAACAAACAAAAAAAGATGCAAAAAAAAAAAAAAAAAAAACAATGTTTAATAGTTTGTTATAAAATTTTGCAAACAGGTCATTTTTCTCCTTCATTGAAGTGCGCTGATGAGGTGGCACTGATAGGCTGCACTGGCGGGCACTGATAGGCTGCACTGGCGGGCACTGATAGGCTGCACTGGCGGGCACTGATAGGCTGCACTGGCGGGCACTGATAGGCATAGTTAAGGTGGCACCAATAGGCACAGATAAGGTAGTACTGATGGGCACAGATAAGGTAGTACTGATGGGCACAGATAAGGCGGCACTGATGGGCACAGATGGGCACAGATAAGATGGCACGGATGAGTGGCACGAATGGGTGGCATGGATGGGTGGCACTAAGGGGCACTGATAGGTACCACTGATAGATGGGACTGATGGGCACTGATAGGTGGCACTGATAGGTGGCTCTGATAGGTGGCACTGCTGGGCACTGATGGGCGGCACTGATGGGCACTGATGGGCACTGCTGGGTGGCTCTATGGGCACTGCTGGGTGGCACTATGGGCACTGCTGGGTGGCCATGACGGGGGGCATTTATTTATTGATGAGGTGGTACTGGCAGGGGGCAGGTGGGCACTGGCAGGGCTGGCCGTGATCGGGACCGATGTCCCGATCACGGCCGCCGGTGATCGGCTCTTTTTTTTTCTGCCGATTACCGACTCCGTTATGTCACCTGATCAGCTGTCATTGGCTGACAGCTGATCACGTGGTAAGGGATCGACCCCTTGCTCGGATCCTTGATCAGGTGAGTCTCATAGACTCGCCGATCACAGAGCGCGCCGCGCGCGCCCCTCAGGGGGTGCGCAGGCCGCTCGTGCACGGGACGACGTCAATAGACATAGTCCCGGCAAAGGAGATCCGCGCTGTGGCCGTCATTTGGCTATAGCGCGGATCTCAACTGGTTAAAGATACACCTATTTGATGATAAATGAATTTATCATGAGTCCAATTCACACTACCAAAAATGCCTTTATGAATTATATTAGTAGTACTGTGAAGAAAGCTACCCAAAAAAATCACCATTCATTTTCCAAAACAATGAACTTTGAGGTAAATATATTTGTGTACTACATACCAAACACAAACTATCTTCATCTTCAATGATTTATAAAGACTGTTTGATTTCTGTAATAATCATATCTACCACAGTAATACTCATTTTAACACATATTTGGGCAAATTTTCTTGTTACTTTAAAATCCCATATTCTTACAATATCCACCTTTTCATCTCCTATTAAATTATTATATATGTACAGAATCGGACAGAATCGGAATTTGTACAGACGATCGGAATTTCCGATCTGAACTTTTTACGACCGAACAATTGAGAACCTGCTCTCAATCTTTTTCTGGCGGGAATTTGGCCACCAAAAGTCCAATAAAGCTCTCATCAGTCTTTTGCTGGCCGAATTTTCGATATGTGCGTACGGGACATAACAGATGCTTCCCACTTCTGAATAATCGGCTGGATCAGTTAGTTACCACAGGCTTACGATTAGCTGATCCTTTCCAAATGCCTCCATTTCCTAAATCAATTATCCCCCCTCTTTGAAACAAAAAATCTGTACCGATTATATTCTCTGCTCCCTGGAAAAACCACATATCAATTTCAGTTTGCAAACAACCTGGTATTTCAAAAGAAACATTTTTACACATTTTATCCTGAGAATCACCTGTTCCATTAAACCCAACAATTGTGCAAATTGCTGCATCCGATAAAACAGGTCATTTCAAACCAGTGACACTGATCTGAGCTCCTGTATCCAATAAAGTTCTCACCTTTTGTGCATAAATTTTAGCATTTAAAAAAGGACGACCACTCTTGTCTAGAAATATGAAAGCTACATAATCTAGATTGTAAAATACTAATTCTTGTTCCTCTATTTGTCATGGAGAAGCCAATAATGGCTGTCTCCCATTGATGTCACTGGTTGAATGTGCATTCATGTTCATACCAATCTCTCTTAGCTCTTTCCTCAGAGGAGTGTAAGGAGAAAAAGTCTTGACTTCTTCTGCTGAAGGTGGGGCAGAAGGATATCAATCCATTTTCTTTCCCAATGTTTTTCAACTCAATATCTCTTAAATACTTCCTACACTGCAATTTATACTGACCGACTTGTTGACAATAGAAACAAGTAAGTGTCTTTTTATGATCAAACTGTCTTACCCTGTCATTCCTGAAGGGGGCGGCATCACCTGCTTTAAACCTAGTCTGGGTGTCCCTTTTAAAATTGCTATTGTGAATGACAGATATCTTGGTTTTTAAGTTACTTCATTTTAATTGTCTTCTTAGGCCGCGTACACACGGGCGGACTGTCCGCCCAACTAGGTTCGTCAAACAGTTTGACAAACAGTCCGTTCAAAATTTGCATGAGCGGACTTGACTACACGCGATGAACGAACAGTCCGCTGAAACCGTGCGCGATGACGTGAACGGCACGTACGACGGGACTAGAAAAACGACGTCCTATACACTGCAATGCAACCTTCGCCGTGTAAATTCTTTCTGAGCATGCGCGAGACTTAGTTTGACGAACAAGCCTACACACGAGCGGACTGTCCGCTCAAACCAAGTTTCAGCGGACTGTCTTACGGGAATTCCGAAAAACTTTGTTCGTCAGACTGTCCGCTGAAGCCCACACACGAGCGGACTGTCCACTGAAACACTGTTCAGCGGACAAAGTTGGGCGAACAGTCCGCCCGTGTGTACGCGGCCTTACAATATCTATAACTGAAGCTGCCTCATCTAAATTTTTCTTTTTGACTAGCCAACACCATTGACGCAGGATTTAAATATGTAAATTTTTGAACATATGCCCTTATTAAAGCCAAATTTTTGTCCTCCAATGCATATACCATCTTGAATGCCTTGTCAAATTTCTCTCTAAAATGAAAAGGGCCATCATGTATTGTAACTCTTAAGGAGTCCAATATTTCCTTGTCAAAAAGATTTTATTGAACATACCATAGAGTATTTGACAATAGGTTGAAAATTCTATTTATCTGGTCTATAATCTGTGTCCAATACCTAAACAGTTTCGGACACCTCCAAAACATATGGATAAAGTCTCCGGCCTAGGACACTGATCATTCTCTCTCCAACTCATTTTAAACATTTTCCTGGGGGTATGATATACCCGATATACCCAGTGGACAATGGAGGCCCTGGAGCCTCCATTGTCCACCGGTATTTGAATATTCAAATAAAGTCTACGTATATTAATACTGGTAGACCTGTTCGGGATAAATCCCGACTGGTCCAGGTGGATAAGCTTATGAATACTTCTTTTTAAGAGTGTTGCCAGTATTTTTGCTAAAATCTTTACATTCGTACCAAAGAGCAAAATCGGGCGGTACAAAGCAGGGTCCGTAGGGTCTTTGCCCTCCTTGGGGATAACCACTATGTTGGCTTCCAACATTGAGGAAGGCAAGGTCCCGATCGCCAGGGCCTGGCTCAACGTCTCCAACAATTGCGGTAATAAAACCTCACCATATCTTTTATAAACCTCGATTGGTAGTCCGTCAGGTCCTGGTGCTTTTAGATTAGGCATCTCTGCCACAGCTTTTTGAAGTTCCTCGATAGTAATTGGAGCCTCAAGTGCCACAAAGTCTTCTACAGATAGAGTTGGTATACTTATTTTCTCCAAAAAAGCTTGAGAATAGGTTAAGTACATAATATACAACAGAAGTAATGATGCTCAGAGATATATATTCAATACAATGTAAATGATATATTCAACTATAATTACTACTATAACAATAATGCATATTAATGGTATGGTTTATTAGAGGAATTAGCTTCTTAAGTAGGAAAGAGCTTCAAAATCATAATAGCAATAGATAGAGAAGAAAGGAAAGATAGGAAGAGAAGAAACTAGGAAGGGAAGAAGAGAGTTCCGCAGGGTCGAGTCAAGGGCCGCCATATTACTCAGAATCCATATACTGTAATCACTTACCCATCGGGTCTGGAGTCCAATATTTCAGCCATTTGCGTCCCACCCCCCCCGTAATACTCAGTAATAACTGCCGCAATCTCCCAGATGCATCCCTATGAACTTCAGCTCCATGATTATCAAGATATGGTGATTTGATTAAATGCCTTTCCATAAAATTAGGGACCCACTTACAGAAAATTTTATTTCTTTGATCATCACTCAAGTTGAAATGATCACAAAAACTTTCAGACACCCCCATTGTGAAATGCATATGCTCTTAATTCATAGCGCGGGATATCTTTAAAAAATGTAATCAACTGATCTTTGTATTTGCAAATTAAGCTTAGACACTCTATCTAATAACTTTTGTTTGTGTACGTCTGCCTCACTTGCCTCCTCCTCCAATTCAATAGGAGAATCTGGTATATAAGATGCTTTTGCTGTTTCTGACTGCGTTTTGATATTCCTTGTCGTGACCACCGAGATGCGTTAGTTTTTTGAAATTGTAACATCCTCCATTTCCATTTCACTCTCCAAATGCTCAATATTAGACATGTGCTGAGTGAAATATTTTGTTTCGGAATTTTGTGTTCGTCAGAACAATACATTTATTTAGTTACTCCCGAAATTAGTTTTTATTTGTGTTGTTTTTCGGTCAAAAATTGCATTCGTCTGAAAATCCACATGAATTACGGTCGAATCTGTCTTTGAAGGCTTATGGTGTCTGTCGAATGTATAAAGAAGATTCGATGGAGCTGCTAAACTCTATATAGCCTATAGGTGGAGCATTTGACTCCGGAAATGTGTAATTGCAGCGTTGTACAGTTTCGATGCTCCGTCGAATATTATTATAAACGTGTGTGTTTTTCGTTGCTTTGTCGAATCTCCATCGTTCATGTGGAATGAATGGTCTAAGTCTCACAGTGTCAGGTGTCAGATAGTGAGTGACTGATAATAACGAATATGGCGGCAGCCCATTGTGAGAGCGACATGGAGGCATTGGAGGACGTTCCTGGGCCATCTACAAGTGTTTCTGTATATATATATTATATATTCGTTCAAACAGAAACTGGTGGACTGGTGATAGCGATCACTGATCAGACAGGTAACAAGATTCTATAATAATAAATCCCCCCCCACAACACAGGCAGCCTCTGAGGCCATCACAACAACACTAGCAGCAACACTAGTATGACTATAAGGTTCTCACACTAACACAATAGCAGCAGATTATTAGGAAAAAGCTAAGTTGAACTGTAGCTTGCTTCACTATTGTTCTGCTGCTGTGCTTATGCTTAATAATAATTCGGGTTCTCTGACAAGTGACAATTCAAACGGACCAGCTAAGACTGACTGTCTTCTGAAATGATTCAGTGTGTGTGTCTCTCTGCTAGCAATCGTAAGTGAAAGTAAGTTGGCTGTACGGGTGTACTTAGTTCTAGATATTTTACTGCTCCTCTCTTTGGTTACAATCAGCCAATAACATTGTCGAATCTTTTCTCTCTGTCGAATCTTTTCTCTCTGTCGAATCTTTTCTCTCTGTCGAATCTTTTCTCTCTGTCGAATCTTTTCTCTATATAATCTTGGACTAATAGAGGTAAGGTTAGGCACATTCGACCACAGGTTCTATAGACACAGATTATTGTCAGAGTCACGTCGAATCTCCTATTCTATATCAAACTGCTGTAACAATGAAAATGAAAATAAAGCATTTATTTACGTCGGATCTTTTGTTTTTCGGATTCTGTGCTTTCGTTATCGTTTGTCAAAACGAAAACACCTGAAATTCGGACGAAAATGCATTCGGAGGAAAACGAATGCACATGTCTACTCAATATAGTGACAAAAATTTTGCAGTTTGAAGAACTCGGTTCAATAGATAAATTCTCATGTGTTTGTGTAATTTCTGAAACATTTTTACCTCCTGATTTGTTCACTACACAAATCATATGTTTTTTCTGGCACATCATAAACCATTGAATTAAAAACAGGTACCCGGTTTCATTACATTACGTAAATTATTCTTTGTTATAGCTAATAAAAATCAAACCTTATCAATTTTAACCTTCGCCTGTAAACATTGTTCATACATTGATTTCCACAAAACAGTGTCAGACACACGATCCGCTAAACCTTTAAATTCCAATTTGCTTTCATTAGCTAGGCAATCAACACATTCCATGATTTCCACTCACCAACTTTTTCCTTTATGCGCTGACCTCAAATAACCGTCTTTCAAGACTTCTGATTTCCACACGAAACTCTCAGGTCTTCACAATCATCAATCGATCGATTTTTCTTCTAGGTTCTTTCAATAGTTCCAAAGTTTAATTTCAGTATATCACTTCTCCCCTTTGATCAAGCAAGGAAGTGGTACAAAAACGTCTGCCAAATTGATACTGGCTGGTGTGCGCCAATGCAAAAAGTCAATATGGCTGTGAAAAGACTCTTCTGCCTTTTCTAGATGATTGTGAGACAAAATTTCTTAGTTGTATGACTGAGTCAGTTTGGATCAAACCGTGTGATTTATTTCCACACAAAAGTTACAAAAATACTTACAAAAGTTGTACATTCAAATACAAAATAAATGTAACTTCAAATAGGATCAAAGATTTGAAATAAAGTTGTTTGTTTCAAAAAATAAGTTCAAGACATGTGCTTAAAATGTCTGCTGTTTCCTTTTGTTCTGAGAGCAGCTGTAAAAAAAAGTTTTGTATGTTGGGTTTCTATAGTAGTGAAGAGTAAGCCCTTGTACACAGGGTCGGAGAATCCGTCGGAATGTGTCCTATCGGACCGTGTTGTCGGACTGTTTCCGTCGGAATATCCGTCGGACCAAATTTTCAAACTTGCTGGAAATATTTTCCGACAAACTGGTCCGATCGGACATACTCCGATCATGTGTAGAGAATTCCGATCGGACAAAGTGCCACGCATGATCAGATCAAATTCCTACACCAAAGCTATTGGCTACTAGCCTGAACGTAGTCCCTCCGTAACGAAATTACGTCATCACGTTCTGAAAGATCGGATTTTTCGACAACTTTGTCCGACCCGTGTGTATGCAACAGTTTTGGACAAGATCCGACGGACAAAATCCGACGGATTTGGTTGTCGAAATGTCCGACCCGTGTGTACAAGGGCTATGAAGGAGATGTAGAAGTAGAAACCTTCCTGCATGCAGCTCTTCAATTAAATAAACCTGATCCTTTTGTTAAATTTTGCACCAAACTAACCACTCCCATATTAGACATGTGCGCCATCAATAAATTTATAGTTTCATAGTTAGTAAGATTGAATAAAGACACCAGTCCATCCAGTTCAACCTGAGTGAGTGTCTACAATTGTCCCTGTACATCGCACACTCACATCGGTCCCTACCCTTAAGGAGCCCACAATCCAAGGTCCCCATTCATATACTAGGTCACTGATGGTGAACCTTGGCACTCCAGATGTTTTGGAACTACAGTTCCCATGATAGTCAGAAATTTCAACCGTGCTCACAATTACAAAAATCTAAAAAAATATATCTAAAACCTATAACAGAATAATATGTAGACACTATAACTAGTCAAAAATTATAATATAGAAACACAACTAAGTGAATAATAAAAATATACTCTATAACTCATACAATAATCAAGTGTACAGAAAAAAAAAAAATATATATATATATATATATATATATATTATATAAAGAAAACTCTAAAAAAATGGTGCAACTCCTGCAACAGGTGAGTTAATCCATCAAGAAAGAGTTAGAAACAGCGCGTATTAATCTAACCATAAACATTAGCAAAAGACAGCATTCACATAGTCAAAAAAAAAACTCCTAAAAAATGATCAAGCAAAAAAAAAAAGGGAAGATAAATGATTCCCAGGATCAGTCTTTGATATTATGTTTATATAAAACAATGTCCAACTGAAGATTAAAGCTTGATAGCGAAGATTCCGGTCTCACAATTAATTCATTGAAAGATATATGTAGTTTTATATTGCACCAATGCCCGACATACACCTCCACACATGCATACATGTAAGATCCTGTCCCAGATTACTGCCAGTGGAGAGGTAGTCCCCCTTAGGTATTACTCTTACCAGACAATAGCTGGGTTCTCGCAGTTAGTAAGTCAATTCTCATAGGCGAGGGGTGCAGGGATCTTCCTTCACTTCTTCATATACTCCTCCACTCCATCTCCATCAAGGTATAATCAGAAGAAAGAAAAGTGCATATAGCGTGATACCGTAAAACCAATAAATGCTTTATTAAATTAAAAACCCACAAACATTGCACTCACAAAGGTAGAAAGAAAACAAGCATAAATACAATATGCAGATTGGCAGCTAGGGTCAAGGAAGATGGTTAGGCTAAACGGTGGTCATACCGCCTTCGGCAACAGCTCACTCAGCTAGTATTCCTCGGCTTAGCACTTCTCCCCCTCTAATTCCTGTCGCTCCTGCTGCATACAATCACGTATGGTTCCACCCTGACGCGTTTCGTCTTACTGACATCATCATTGATGGATTAACTCACCTGTTGCAGGAGTTGCACCATTTTTTTAGAGTTTTCTTTATATAATAGTGATAAGGCTATATCCACGTATATATCCTAATTAAAACAGCTGCGAAATAGGATTGTAATTCCACACCCTCCAGCAAAACGCATATATGCAGTTTTTGATTTAAGCGCTTGTTAAATTTTTTTACATTGAGCTAGACGGCGCGCGAGGTGTATGAAAATTGTGGTTTTAGATATATATATATATATATATATAAAGTGCTCAAAAATTATATATAAACAACAGTTCCTCATAAAGACGTAGTAATGAGCATAAGTGGTAAAGTGCACAGAATTTTTGTGAACAATCAGAAATATTATGAATAAAGTGCTCAGAAATTATATATAAGAAAACAGTTCTTCATCAAGATGTAATCGTGGGCATAACAGTCCAATAATCATAAGTGTTTCTTCTCAAGAAATCCTATGCGGGTGCACGAGAGAGAATTTCCTTCAACACCGTGCTGATAAATGGTAAAAATGCGCGCTTACTAAATCCCAGAATCAGAAAGGCATTTGATATCAGAAATCTTAGGGGTCATCACACAGGGACATCACCTCGTTTTCACGTGGTTGGACCATTCAAGCAAAGACTCCCATAGCGTAAAACCGTAAACCAAAATCTTTTATTCCATAATAAAAAACATACTCACAAACATAAAGGTCAAATCAGCGTTAAGAAAAGCCGGCCGGCAAAGCGAACGCCCAAATGTCACGTGATTTGCGTCAAGCACGTCAAGACCACCCTACGTACGTTTCGCCGTATGTGGCATCGTCCGGGGCATGGGCAACGCGCTGCCGCATCACGTTATATATACACAAACTAGAACCAAGCCTCATTCTGAGCTGAGGGGAGGAAACAGGAAATGATGAAAAACAGGAAATATATCACACCAACATGGCCGCCACGTGACACCACAGGCTCCATATTGGGTGAGGGCAAAAATTAACTAATACAAAAAAAATTTTTTTTTTATAAACTTTAAAAACAGAAACAGCAAAACTTAAAAATAAATCCTACTAGCATGGCTGCCACATGCTACTACAGGCTCCCAGCTAGATATAGGCAAAAGCAACTATTAGAAAGAGGGCGGCAAAACCGGAAGTACATCATGTGAACCTCCCGGAACCCGGAAGTGATAAAAACTTCACAAACTAGAACCAAGCCTCATTCTGAGCCGAGGGGAGGAAACCAGAAATGATGAAAAACAGGAAGTACATCACACCAACATGGCCGCCACGTGACACCACAGGCTCCATATTGGGTGAGGGCAAAAAAAAAAAAAAACTTTATATAAACTTTAAAAACAGAAACAGCAAAACTTAAAAGTAAATCCTACTAACATGGCTGCCACATGCTACCACGGGCTCCCAGCTAGATATAGGCAAAGGCAACTATTAAAAAGAGGGCGGCAAAAATTTCCCATGATGCTTATGCACTCTGCAGTGTGGTTGAGCATCATGGGAAATGTAGTTCCAAAACAGCTGGGGTGCCAAGGTTCTCCATCACTGTACTAGGGCCAATTTTTGGACAGAAGCCAATTAAACTACCAGCATGTCTTTGCATTGTGGGAGGAAACCGGAGTACCCGGAGGAAACCCACACAGGCACAGGCAAACTCCAGGCAGGTAGTGTCGTGGTTGGGATTCGAACCAGCGACCCGTCTTACTGCTAGGTGAGAGTGCTAACCACTACACCACTGTGTTTCATTGTGTTTCATTGTGTTTCATTGTGTTTCATTGTGTTTCATTGTGTTTCATTGTGTTTCATGTGTTTCATTGTGTTTCGTTCTGTTTCGTATTAAAATTAATTCGTATTTCTTAATTCGTGTCTGAAATTCAATTCGGATTCGTGCAAAATACAAATTTTTGTTAGGTTTGCAAACTTTTCGTAGCAATTACGAATGTTCTTTTGATTTTATCATTATGAGGGGCTCCCACCATCCCCGTGCTGTGCTGAATTCCTGGGGTTTTTAAATTCATCATAACGAATAATCGTAATTAACGATCATTCTGTCCGATTCTACTGTAACGGAATTTGGATCTGAAGTTCATATATACGAAATTTTGTATTTCGTACAAAATTCGTATGCATAAAAATTTGTATTTCGGATCCTCCCAAATGTATGAATTTCCGGAAATTCGTACAAATTTCCCATTCGTGCAAAACTAATCGCACATGTCTATCCCATATTACTCCTATGATCACCCCACAAGGGTGGGGGCAAGGAGTAAGAATTCCATTCGACCAGCATGTCTAATTAACACCAGACGCAGGAAGTGGGGGGTGACAACAATCTGTCTGCCACAGAATGAATATACACATCGTTTCTCAAATAGAATATCAGTAAAATATGAATTCCCTTCAAAAATATAAACTTGGAATATCAATCAAAAATGTCTTGACAGCTTCTTGAAATTGAGAACTCAAATGTCTGTAAGTCATTAGTTCAAAAGACCTTTCATGTAAACAAAATTACAGGGGATTTCATAACCTGAGTTATATATGTATAGGACCAAATTAAAATTTAGATATTAAGAATATAACATGACCACACTTCTGTTTCTGGCCTGGTTCCCATATCCTTTGGAGTGCCTACCACTGTCGCCTGTACCGGCTCTGCTCTCCAAAGTGAGTTCCTGTCTCAAGTCTGCTGAGAGCTCTGACAAGCTTTGCATCCAGACCCTACAGACTAGGTGGGGTGCCCCTTTAACTTTGGCTGGATCTCCATGTACAGTTCCAGTTGCTGACCTGATGTTCTTCCAGCCAGCCTGGGGCCGCATCACCTGCTGCAAGCTCTCCTATCAATACCTGCTGGCACTTGTGTTCCTCATGTTCCTCTGTTCCATCCTCAGCGGGACCTGGACTAGATATACAAGAGAGGCCAACCTCATCATTTCAGTCTCCGATCAGTACGTGACATGAGAGATCGAGTCACTGATGATCGCCCAGCAGAGAACTCTGAGCAGAGAGCCATGACTGTCAATCTCAGGCACACTACTCTGCTGTTGGTTGATTCTGGGTCGTAGGACTGCAAAATTTAAGTGAAGCTTAAGCTCAAGCCATACTTCTCTTTTAACTGCTTCCCACCCGGCCACTGTACATAAATGGCGGGTTGGGAGCTTCCTCATTCTGAATGGGCGTACCCCTAAAACACTCAGAATGGGAGGCCACGCAGCGGTGCAGTCCTATGATAGCTTGGATCCTCTGATACATCCCATCACAGATCGGGATATGGGCGCTGTGATTGGCCTTCCTGATCATGTGATGGCTGTGTCCAATCACAGCCTTCACAGTGTAAACAGAGATGGATGTCTCTGTGCCAGTTCTTCTGGCTGAGCTCAGTGCTGGGGGGGGGGGGGGGGGGGAGAAAGCTGTCACAGATCAAACACACGGCAGCCACCTCCACACAGTACATTAAGCACCACTGTCCTATAAACATCTATTCAAGTGTCCCTATGGACATCTGTACCAGTGTACAAAACATGTCACAGTGTCCCATCAACATCTGTCCCAGTGCACAAAATATCTGTCACAGTGTCCCATCAACATCTGTCACAGTGTCCCATCAACATCTGTCCCAGTGCACAAAACATCTGTCACAGTGTCCCATCAACATCTGTCCCAATGCACAAAACATCTGTCACAGTGTCCCATCAACATCTGTCCCAGTGCACAAAATATCTGTCACAGTGTCCCATCAACATCTGTCACAGTGTCCCATCAACATCTGTCACAGTGTCCCATCAACATCTGTCACAGTGTCCCATCAACATCTGTCCCAGTGTCCCATCAACATCTGTCCCAGTGCACAAAACATCTGTCACAGTGTCCCATCAACATCTGTCACAGTGTCCCCTCAACATCTGTCACAGTGTCCCATCAACATCTGTCCCAGTGCACAAAACATCTGTCACAGTGTCCCATCAACATCTGTCCCAGTGCACAAAACATCTGTCACAGTGTCCCATCAACATCTGTCCCAGTGCACAAAACATCTGTCACAGTGTCCCATCAACATCTGTCCCAATGCACAAAACATCTGTCACAGTGTCCCATCAACATCTGTCCCAGTGCACAAAATATCTGTCACAGTGTCCCATCAACATCTGTCACAGTGTCCCATCAACATCTGTCCCAATGCACAAAACATCTGTCACAGTGTCCCATCAACAACTGTCACAGTGTCCCATCAACATCTGTCCCAATGCACAAAACATCTGTCACAGTGTCCCATCAACATCTGTCCCAGTGCACAAAATATCTGTCACAGTGTCCCATCAACATCTGTCACAGTGTCCCATCAACATCTGTCACAGTGTCCCATCAACATCTGTCACAGTGTCCCATCAACATCTGTCACAGTGTCCCATCAACATCTGTCCCAGTGTACAAAACATCTGTCACAGTGTCCCATCAACATCTGTCCCAGTGTACAAAACATCTGTCACAGTGTCCCATCAACATCTGTCACAGTGTACAAAACATCTGTCACAGTGTCCCATCAACATCTGTCCCAGTGCACAAAACATCTGTCACAGTGTCCCATCAACATCTGTCCCAGTGTACAAAACATCTGTCACAGTGTCCCATCAACATCTGTCACAGTGTACAAAACATGTCACAGTGTCCCATCAACATCTATCTCAGTGTACAAAACATCTGTCACAGTGTCCCATCAACATCTATCTCAGTGTACAAAACATCTGTCACAGTGTCCCATCAACATCTATCTCAGTGTACAAAACATCTGGCACAGTGTCCCATCAACATCTGTCACAGTGTCCCATCAACATCTGTCCCAGTGTACAAAACATCTGTCACAGTGCCCCATCAGCTTCTGCAACAATGCACTAAACATCTGCAATAATGCAATAGTGTTCCATTGCAACATCAACATCTCTGTGTTCTTCGATGGACGATCAACATCTGTCAAAGTGTACAAATGCACAAAAACATCTGTCAGTGTCCCACCAATAAAAAAATTAAAAATGTAAAGCTCCCCCATCTTGCATGCATGTGCCCCATACGCATATGTAAACGGCGATCGCACCACACATGTGAGGTATTGTCATGAACCTCAGAACAAGAGAAATTATTTCATCACCAGATCTCCTGTGTAACTCTAAACTGGTAACCAAGATATAAAGCGTCGCCTGTGGAGATTTTTAAATACCAAAGTTTGGCGCCATTTCACAAGCATGCGCAATTTTAAAGCGTGAGATGTTTGGTATTTTATTTAACCGGCGCAACACCATATTTTATCAAAAATGTTGGTGTTATATTTGTCCTTGTGTGCATTAAAATTTGTTAAAATGTATTTATGCGTTAGTGTGCAAAATTGCGTTAGCAAAAACTGCTGCGCAAATACTGTGTAACAATAAAAATCCACTATTTTATTCTATAGGGCCTCTGCTACAAAAGTATGCAATGTTTAAGTAATTTTCTAGCAAAAATACAGATTTTTACTTGTAAACAAAGCATCAGAAGAAAGCCTTGTCTAAAAGAGGATAATGCCTGAAGGTGCTCCTTGGATGTTGGGCCTTTCTATGTGGCCAGGCTGTGAAAAAGTCTCACACATGTGGTATCACCATACTCAGGAGCAGTAGCAGAACGTATTTTGGGATTATTTGTAAGCATGCTTATGCCGTGTGTGAGAAAAAACTTTTTAAAGTGGCCCAAAAAATGGAACCCAAAATAGAACCCAAAAGTGGAACTTCCGCTTTAACCACTTGACCACTGGGTACTTAACCACTTGCTTACTGGGCACTTAAATACCCTTCCTGCCCAGACCAATTTTCAGCTTTCGGTGCTCTCACACTTTGAATGACAATTACTCAGTCATGCAACACTGTACCCAAATGAATTTTGTGTCCTTTTTTCCCACAAATAGAGCTTTCTTTTGGTGGTATTTGATCACCTCTGGGGTTTTTATTTTTTGCGCTATAAATGAAAAAAGACCGAAAATTTTGAAAAAAACGCATATTTCTTTGTTTCTGTGACAGAATTATGCAAATTATAAATTTTTCTTCATAAATTTTGGCCACAATTTATACTGCTACATATCTTTGGTAAAAATAACCCAAATTAGTGGATATTATTTGGTCTTTGTGAAAGTTAGAGAGTCTACAAACTGTGGTGCGAATCGCACAAAATTGATCACATCTGATGTACTGGTGGCCGATCTCGCTTCTTGTGACCTGAACAAGTCAGGAAAGTACAAATACCCCCCAAATCACCCCTTTTTGGAAAGTAGACATTCCAAGGTATTTAGTAAGGGGCATGATGAGCTTTTTGATGTTGTCATTTTTTTCCCACAATTCTTTGCAAAATTAAGATTTTTCATTTTTTTTTTCTCCACAAAATTGTCATTGTAATAGGTTATTTCTCTCACGTGGCATGTGTATACCACAAATGACACCCCCCAAAAAATTCTGCTACTCCTCCTGAGTATTACAATACCACATGTGTGGGACTTTTTCACAGCCTGGCCACATAGAGAGGCCCAACATGCAGGGAGCACCATCACGTGTTCTAGGAGCATAAATTACACATCTAACTTGTTGACTACTTATTACACTTTTGAAATACCAAGACAATGACACTGATGACAGATGGCACTGATATGTGGCACTGATGACAGATGACACTAATATGTGGCACTGATGACACGTGGCACTAATACGTGGCACTGATGACACGTGGCACTAATACGTGGCACTGATGACACGTGGCACTAATACGTGGCACTGATGACACATGGCACTAATACGTGGCACTGATGACAGATGGCACTGATACGTGACAATGATGACACTTATACGTGGCACTGATGACACGTGGCACTGATGACAGATGGCACTAATATGTGGCACTGATGACAGATGACACTAATATGTGGCACTGATGACACGTCGCACTAATACGTGGCACTGATGACACGTGGCACTAATACGTGGCACTGATGACACATGGCACTAATACGTGGCACTGATGACACGTGGCACTAATACGTGGCACTAATACGTGCCACCGATGACAGATGGCACTAATACGTGGCACCGATGACACGTGACACCGATGACAGATGGCACTGATAAGGGGCATTGATGACACTTGACACTGACAACAGATGGCACGTGACACTGACAGGTGGCACTGATGACAAATGGCACTGATACGTGGCACTGATGACAGATGGCACTAATACGTGGCACTGATGACAGATGGCACTATGTGGCACTAATGACACGTGGCACTGATGACAGATGCCACTTATACGTGGCACTGATGACAGATGGCACTGGGGACAAATGGCACTGACAACAGGTGGCACTGGGGACAGATAGCACTGGGGGCAGGTGGCACTGGGGTGGGGTGGATTGCACTGGGGTGGATGGCACTGGGGCGGAGGGCACTGGGGCAGGATGGCACTGGGGCAGGATGGCACTGGGGCAGGATTGCACTGGGGGAGGATGGCACTGGGGGAGGATGGCACTTTTTTTTACACTTTTTTTTTCTCTCTGTGCACTGACTGCTGCAGCGGTTCATCTCTCCCCTCTCACACGCTGTCTGTGTGAGGAGGGAGAGCGGCGCTGAGAGATGATCTCATATGTTTACATATGAGATCATCTCCCATTGGACACGCCGATCACGCTGTAAATGGCCGCTGTGATTGGCCGTTTACAGCGATCTGTGTTTGCCTGTCCCCGGGGGACACGGCGAACACAGAACTTCCGCAATGCGCGCCCGCGGCGGCGCGCATTGCGGAAGTAAACAATAGGACATCCAGGGACGGCCAATTGCAGGAAAGCGCCTGCTCTAAGGCCGTAAATCGGCTATAGGGCGGGCGCGAGGTGATTAAACACCCTTAATAACCAGACCAATTTTCAGCTTTCGGTGCCCTCACATTTTGAATGACAATTACTCAGTCATGCAACGCAGGACCTATATGAAATTTTTGTCCTTTTTTTCACACAAATGGAGCTTTCTTTTGGTGGTATTTAATCACCGCTCGTTTTTTTATTTTTTGTGCTATAAAAGAAAAAATACAGAAAATTCTGTAAAAAAATGAATTTTTCTTTGTTTCTGTTATAAAATTTAGCAGATTAGTAATTTTTTCTTCATAAATTTTGGCCACAATTTATACCACTACATATCTTTGGTAAAAATAAGTACAAATTGGTGGATATTATTTGGTCTTTGTGAAAGTTATAGAGTCCACAAGCTGTGGTGCCAATATCTGAAAATTGATCACACCTGAAGTACTGACGGCCTATTTCAATTCTTGAGACCCTAACATGCCAGAAAAGTACAAATGCCCCCCAAATGACCCCTTTTTGGAAAGAAGACATTCCAAGGTATTTAGTAAGAGGCATGATGAGGTTTTTGAAGTTGTAATTTTTTCCCACAATTCTTTGCAAAAACAAGATTTTTTTTACTTTTTTTTTTTCCACAAAATTGTCATATTATCAGTTTATTTCTCACACACAGCATATACATACCACAAATTACACCCCACAACACATTCTGCTATTACTCCCGAGTACGGCGATACCACATGTGTGAGACTTTTACACAGCCTGGCCACATACAGAGGCCCAACATGCAGGGAGCGCCATCAGGCGTTCTGGAGCACCCAGGACAATTCTGACATTTCTCTCCTACATGTAAAAATCATCATTTATTTGCTAGAAAATTACATAGAATCCCAAAACATTATATATGATTTTTTTAGCAAACACCCCGGAGAATACAATGGTGGTCGTTGCAACTTTTTATCTCGCACGGTATTTGCGCAGCAATTTTTCGAATGCTTTTTTTTTGGAAAAAAAAACAGTTTTGTGGTTAAAAAGAAAAAAACACAGTAAAGTTAGCCCAATTTTTGCATAATGTGAAAGATGAAGTTACGCTGAGTAAATAGATACCCAACATGTCACTCTTCAAAATTGCACATGCTCGTGGAATGGCGCCAAACGTCGCTACTTAAAAATCCCCATAGGCGATGATTTAAATTTTTTTTACTGGTTATATGTTTTGAGTTACAGAGGAGGTCTAGGGCTAGAATTATTGCTCTCGCTCTAACGTTTGCAGCGATACCTCACATGTGTGGTTTGAACACCGTTTTCATATGTGGGCGGGACTTACGTATGCGTTCGCTTCTGCATGCGAGCACATGGGGACAGGGGCGCTTTAAAAAATAAAATGTTATTGTTCATTTTACTTAATTTATTTTTGACATTTTTTTCCCCAAAAATAAATTTTTTGATCACTTTTATTCCTATTACAAGAAATGTAAACATCCCTTGTAATAGGAATATGGCATGACAGGTTCTCTTTACAGTGAGATATGGGGCCAATAAGACCCCGCATCTCACCTCTAGGCTGGGAAGCCTGAAAAAAAAAAAAGATTCTGGCTTTGATCGTATTGGCGAGTCGGTAGAAGCACCGGAGGGCGGTGGGAGGGGGGGGGTGTCTATGGCTGGGTATTGCAGGGTATCACCGACTATGGCTGGGTATGGCTGGGTATCTCAGAGTATGGCTGGGTATCTCAGAGTATGGCGTTGCAGAGTATTGCGTTGCAGAGCATTACAGGATATTGGCGGGTGTTGCAGAGCATTGCAGAGTGTTGCAGGGTATTGGCGGGTGTTGCAGAGTGTTGCAGGGTATTGGTGGGTGTTGCAGAGCATTGCAGGGTATTGGCGGGTGTTTCAGAGCATTGCAGAGTGTTGCAGGGTATTGGCGGGTGTTGCAGAGCATTGCAGAGTGTTGCAGGGTATTGGTGGGTGTTGCAGAGCATTACAGAGCGTTGCAGGGTATTGCAGAGTGTTGTAGAGTGTTGCAGAGCATTGCAGGGTATTGCAGAGTGTTGCAGGGTATTGCAGAGTGTTGCAGGGTATTGCAGAGTAATGCAGAGTATTGCAGGGTATTGCAGGGTATTGCAGAGTAATGCAGGGTATTGCAGAGTAATGCAGAGTATTGCAGGGTATTGCAGAGTAATGCAGAGTATTGGCAGGGAATTGAGGGGTTAATTTTCGGTGAACAGAGATGTGGGCACTGCAGATGCAGCCCACATCGCTGCTGACATCGATCTCTTTCCCCTCCGCTGTACCGATCGGTACAGAGAGGGGGAGGGAGGAACCAGCGTCATAACATGACGCCGGTTTGTTTACAAGTGATCACTCCGTCATTTGATGGAGCGATCACGTGGTAAACGGCCGCTATGAGTGGCCGTTTACTGTGATCCGTGATGCGCCGGGTCCTGTGGACCCGGCGGTCACGGATGCTCTCGAGTGCGCGCCCCAGGGGGCGTGCGAGAGCGGAATTCTGGGAGGACGTCATATGACGGCCTCCCAGAGTTAAGAAACCGCCCTGTAGCCGTCATTCGGCTATAGGGCGGTTGTTAAGTGGTTAAGGGAAGGTGACCACATTTGGCATGTCATTTTTTTGGGGGGGGCAGTGAAGACCCTCTTTTTAGAGGGTTCTAGCTCCAACTTCCTCCCAGGGCACCGCAGCACCAGGAGTAAGTTCACCTCTCCCCCCTCCCTGTCGGCAATCATCTGGGACACGTCACAAGTCCCAGATTATTGCGCGGGCAGTCACAGCACGCTATGCGGCTCGCGCATGCACAGTGCATCATGCCCGGTTGTGAAGCCACAGCCGGGTGCCCACAATGTCAGCGCTGCAGAGAGGAGGGGAAGATGAGCGGGGCTTCATTCCCCCACATCACTGGACCCTGGGACAGGTAAGTGTCCGATTATTAAAAGTCAGCAGCTGCAGTACTTCTGCTTTAATATGACAATTTTGTGAAAAAAAATGAATTTCTTAAATTTCCAAAGAATTCTGGGAAAAATTCCAACTTCAAAAAACTCACCATGCCTCTTACTAAATACCTTGGACTGTCTAATTTCCAAAAAGGGGTCATTAGGCGGGTATTTGTCCTGGCATGTTAAGGTCTTAAGAAATAAGATAAGGCTGTCAGTACATCAGGCGTGATCAATTTTCTGTGATTTGTACCATGGCTTGTAGACTCTATAACTTTCACAAAGACCAAATAATATACACAGATTTTAGGTTATTTTTACCATAGAGATGTAGCAGTATAAATTTTCGTCAAAATGTATGAAGAAAAATTAATTATTTGCACAAAACTTTATAACAGAAACTAAGAAAAACATTTTTTTTTTCAAAATTGAATTAAAAAAACCCAGTGGTGATTAAATACCACAAAGAGAAAGCTCTATTTGTGTGAAAAAATTTCATTTCCTGACAGACTCCATGGCATCAACATGTGGGTTAAGTCCCGCCTCCACTACCCTATAGGACACTACTCCCATAAATCTTTGCTCCCTGCCCCTGGCCGTGTTCTTTTTTTTGTCCTCCTCCGAAGGACCCAAAGGTGGTCTTTCTACCTGAGGATTTATCATCCCCACGATCGAGGTCGGCCGGTCTGCGACTCTGGGTCTGGAAAGTCGCATTACTCTGCTAAGCCCTAGCTATTAGCAGGGTATGAAGTGGGCAGTGGAAGAGGCGCTGTGAAGAAGCCCGTGTCCTGGCCACTGGCAGGCAGGCTGCGCATTGGTCGGATAGCCAGCTATTAGCAGGTGACCTGTTTTGCCCCCTGGAAAGTCCGGTGTCATCTTACCTTACCTTCGGCCGAGTGATCGATCGTGGTGGGAGTGGTGAGAGGTTCTATAAGTTCATTATGGCAGCAGTTTTTGTATCTTTTATCTGTCTTCGTTTTTTTTTGTTTGTTTGTATGTGCAGGCATGGCGGCTGGTTCTTCCGCGTTCCAGCCGCCGTTCTACTTCCAGGTTTGCGTTCTCGGCCGTACTGCGCATGCGCGAATGTGGTTGAGATCGAGGCTTGGTTTCGCGCATGCGCGATAGTGGCAAATTGCCGCTATTTCACTCATGCGCACAGGCACGGCAGTGACATCACAGGGGCGGGCTATTTAAACGGGGAAATCGTCTGCAAGCTTTGGGAATGCTTGCGGGCTGTTGCGGTGACTTCCCCCGCCTCTGTGTTGCATCTATTGGTGAGTGGCATTCTGGGACAGGGTGGCTATCCCTTCCCTGTCCCTTGCACTGATCCCTTGTCATCTTTTCAGTGCGTATGGATATCGCTGAGGACATGGATTCTTTACCGCCTGTTTGTGGCCAGCCCTCTCATAAAAGGTATTTTTAATGATCACCTGAAGGTCTGGTGGGGGAGGGGTGTATATCTGTTAGCTCTGTCCTGATGTCTTGTCTCTTGTGGTTTCTTGTCTTGTTCCTGTTTCAGCCCTTCCAGGTCAGAACAGCATCGCAGCTCTCATAGAGGGAGCGACTCCTCCAAGTGGCATCACCGGCACTCCTCTTCCAAATCAAAACATTACGGTTCCTCCTCAAGATCAGGACACCGTAGTGAGGAACGGTCGCACTCCTCGAGGACTCAATCCAGTCACTCAGCTAGTGCCTGTTGGGGGTGCAGAGCTCTTGTACCGGCAGGGAAATCTTTGTGCGATCCTTGCTACGCCAAGGCTTCCAATGAAAGGGGTGATGCGGATCAACAACTTAAAACCCTGGTGGAAAAAGTTGTTAAGGAATCCCTCAGAAATATTGAGGGCCATTCCTATGTTCCCCCCGGCAGAGCCGCCACTTTCTCCAGGAAGGGAGACTCAGCTGCAGGATACTTGGGAATTCTCTTTGCATAGCCACCCCTCAGCTGCCATATCTGACAGTGACTCTGATAAAAGTGATCCCTGTGTGAGTTTTGATTTCTCTCTACTTCCTCCTCTGGTCAGAGCCATTAGAGAGACACTGAATTCGGAAGATTCTGTGGCTGCTCCTTCCAAACAGAGAAAATTCTTTAAGCAATTAAAGAAGGAACGGATTCATTTTCCTTTTATCTCTGAGCTAGGTGAGATTATCACAGATGAATGGGGCAAGGTGGAGAAGAAAAATTCCATGCTATCAAAGGTTTCGAAACTCTATCCTTTCAATGAAGAAGAGGTGAAGCATTTGGAGTCAACGCCGTTGGTAGACGCAGCAGTCATGAGGCTAGTGAAACATGTCACACTTCCCTCAGGCCGCGTACACACGCGGGGACTGTCTGCAGAAACATGTGACACCGCCCCATTGTCACTATATAAGTGGCCGCAAAGCGCGGCTCTGGCATTCCGGCCGGAGAGAGCGACGTGTCAACATCTCCTGGAGAAGAAGAAGAAGAACAAGAAGAAGAACGGAAGGCGACCGGAAGGCGACAGCGGCGACAGAAGACCGGGCCACCGCCTGTAAAAGAGCTATAAGAAGGCGCGGTGGCCCGGCAGAAGAACCGAAGATGGGGACAAGACCCCCGAAGTCGCGAGAAGAGGCCGGCGGCGGGGAGGAAGAAAGCCGGACTCCTCCGCTAGTAAAAGAGCTACAAGAAGATAGCGGAGGAGTCCGGCGAGAAGACCCCCGAAGACGGAAGACCCCCGGAGCTGTGCAATAAAATATTTTATCTCGTGTGTTGTTTTTTTTTTGGGTACTTTTATTTTACAGGTGAATGGGTAGGGGTACATTGTACCCCATACTCATTCACATAGGGTGGGGGGCCGGTATCCGGGGGCCCCCTTATTAAAGGGGGCTCCCGGATTCCGATAAGCCCCCCGCCCGCAGACCCCGACAACCAACGGCCAGGGTTGTCGGGAAGAGGCCCTTGTCCTCATCAACATGGGGACAAGGTGCTTTGGGGTGGGGGGGCCGCGCGGCCCCCCCTTCCCCAAGGCACCCCCCATGTTGAGGGCACGCGGCCTGGTACGGCTCAGGAGGAGGGGCGCGCTCGCTCGCCCCCCTTTCCTGGCCGGCCGGGTAGCGTGCTCGGACAAGGGTCTGTTGTGGACTTTGGGGGGAACCCCACGCCGATTTTTTTTCGGCGTTGGGGTTCCCCTTTAAGTCCATTCCAGGCGGCGGAGCCCGCGACGTCTGCGTCGTGGGCCCCGCCTACCTGGACACGCGCTCAAAATGAGCGGACTTTTCTCCGGGCGGGAACAGTCCGCTCATTTCAAAACCAAAACGGACTGGCCCACACACGGGCGGACTGTCCGCTCAAACAAAGTTTCAGCGGACAGTTTTTCGGAATTTCCGAAAAACTTTGTTCGTCAAACTGTCCGCTGAAACTGTCCGCTGAAAGCCCACACACGGCGGACTGTCCGCTGAAACACTGTTCAGCGGACAAAGTTGAGAGAACAGTCCCCGCGTGTGTACGCGGCCTTAGAGGATACTGTGTCTTTTAAGGATGTTCTGGACAGACGGATTGATGCTGATTTGAAGAGAGTGTATCTCACAGCAGGAATGGCCTGTAAGCCAGCGCTAGCTCTGGCCGCTATGTCCAAAGCAATGGAGATATGGACGGATAGTGTAGATGAGACGCTTAGAAATATCTCTGAAGATACGGCTAAGAGCTCGCCTATCCAAGAACTTAAGCTGGCCTCCACCTTTCTTGGGGAGGCCTCTATCGACATCATACGCCTGGTGGCTCGGGTGATGCTTTCTTCTGTTACGGCCAAATGGGCTCTGTGGCTCCGCCCTTGGCTGGCGGACCCAGCCTCAAAACAAGTATGGTGCCGTATCCGCTTTGAAGGGTCCTCCCTTTTCGGCAATAACTTGGATGAGGCTATTACCCGAGCCACTGGTGGGAAGTCGGGGTTCCTTCCCCAGGACCGGTGTTTGCAAGCCCAGAGAAGGTCTTTTCCAAAGAGACAGTACCAGCAACGAGCCAGGGAAGCTCGCAGTTACAGACCGGGCCGTGAATTTTCCAGGTCCTGGAAATCAAGACAATCCTCTTTTAAAAAAATCTATAAAAAGTGATTTAAAGGGAGAGAGGGAACCGACTAAATCCTTTTGAGGTTGGGCCTGCTCAGACAGGGCAGGTGGGGGCTCGTCTTTTCCACTTTTGCCATGTCTGGGTGGCCTCGATCCAAGACTTCTGGACCATCAAGACTGTCTCCTCATGTCATGTTTGGACCTTCAAGGAATCTCCCAGGCTCAGATGGGTCCCCACCTCTCTCCCGGCCTCAGACAAAAAAAGGCTAATTCTTCTAGCCTATGTGGAATCTTTGTTGGCTCAAGGCGCCGTTATCCATGTTCCAGTCATTCAGCGAGGCATGGGAATCTACTCTCCTTTGTTTATGGTCCAGAAAAAGAGCGGGGCCTGGAGGCCAGTCATAGATCTAACTCACTTGAACAGTTTTATCAAAAAAGAAAAATTCAAGATGGAGTCATTATCCACAATTCAACAATCTGTTCAAGCAGGGGACTGGATGGTCTCCATAGACCTCAAGGACGCCTATTTTCATGTCCCAGTTGCAGAAAATTACCAGTAGTATCTCCGCTTCTCCGTGGGCGAAAGCCATTTTCAGTTTACATGCCTTCCCTTCGGGCTATCAACTTCTCCTCGTGTATTTTCAAAAGTACTGTTGGCAGTGGTGGCTCTTCTGAGAACCAAAGGGATTCGTCTACATCACTACCTAGACGACCTTCTGTTGTTGGCTCAAGACAAGGATCAACTACTGTTACACAGAAAGCAGGTCATCTCCACCCTACAGGAGTTCGGGTGGATCTTGAACTTGGAGAAGAGCCAGCTGGTACCATCTCAGTGGCTGGTGTTCTTAGGGGCCCTATTCAACACTGTCAGAGGCACCATCTCATTACCAGAAGAGAAGTTTTCAGTGGTCAGGGACAGAATCCGTCCAGCCCTCTCTGCCTCTCATCTCCAGGCTCTCCAGTGCCTGAAAATTATAGGCACTATGGTAGCGACCATTCCGATGGTGAGGTGGGCACAGTGGAGGATGAGGCCCTTTCAGAAGGGTTTCCTTCATCAATGGTCAGGCAGCAAAACCCAGCTGATTCGGATCACCCTATCCATGAGGAATTCCCTTCCGTGGTGGCTCCAACGGGAAAATCTCTGCAACTGCCATTCCATTCTCCCCATCTCATGGGTCACCATAACAACAGATGCCAGCAGCAGAGGCTGGGGCGCCCACTGTCTGGCTGAAGTGGCTCAGGGCACCTGGATTCTCCCCTCCAGAAGGACGGTGTCAAACATCATGGAGTTAAGGGCAGCCTTTCAAGCTCTGCTAGCCTTTCGGCATCTGATTTCAGGAGCCTCGGTCTTACTCAGGCTAGACAATACCACAGCAGTAGCGTACATAAGAAGGCAAGGGGGTACCCGAAGTCTATCCCTCCTCCAGGAGGTGGAACCGATCATCACCTGGGCTCAGAGGAACCTGAAGGATCTGACAGCAACCTATGTCCCGGGATTCAGAACGTTCAGGCAGACTTTCTTTCCCGGATACTTCTGGACAACAACGAGTGGTCTCTTCACGAGGAAGTGTTCAACTGGATCCTGACAATGGGGCTCTCCCCAGAAGTCGACCTGTTTGCCTCTCCCTGCAACAAAAAACTGGAGAAGTGTTTTTCAAGGTAAAGGGATCCTCAAGCCTACGGGGTGGATGCCTTGACGGAGAAATGGTGGTTCCACAGGGCCTATGCCTTTCCTCCAACTCCTATCATTCATCAGTTCCTGAGGAGACTCAGGTCAGAGACAGCAGAAGTGATAGCCATAATCCCTTATTGGCCCAACAGACCCTGGTTTCCGCTTCTGATGCTTCTCAGTGTCAGGGATCCAATTCCTTTACCATCCAGACCAGACCTTCTGTCTCAAGGGTCGAGATTACATCCTTACCCGGATCACCTGCCCCTAAAGGCTTGGTTTTTTAAAGGGGATGGTTGAAGGATTTAGGGTGTCCTGAAGAAGTCATTCCCACTCTTCTTAGTGCACGAAGAAGTAGTACTAACCGGGTGTATGAGAGAATTTGGGCAAAGTTTGCAGATCACTTGTCTTCAAGGTCCAGTTCCTGTAATACCCTGACAGTCTGGGACGTTTTAAGCTTTTTACAATCAGGATTGGATATCTCCCTTTCGGTTAGTTCTCTCCGGGTCCAGGTTTCAGCAATTTCAGCTTTTTCTGGAGTCGCATGGGCCAATCATCCCTTGGTCCAACAATTCTTCAAAGGAGCAGTCAGGCTTAGGCCACAAAGGTAGCCTAGATTCCCCAAATGGGACCTTCCATTGGTTCTAGATTTCTTCTCGCAACTTGACAAAACGCTCTCAATCAGAGAATTAACCCTTAAAACCTCTTTTCTGGTAGCCATAACTTGGGCGAAGAGAATCTCCAAAATTCAGTTTTTTAGGCGCAAAGGAACCTTTTCTCACCTTCTTTCCAGATAGGGTGGTCCTAATTCCGATGTTGGGGACAAATCCCAAGGTTACCTCTGTTTTCCATGAAAACCAGGAAATCACTCTTCCTACCTTCAATTCTGATGGAAGTCCGGATCCACATCCACTCGATTTGGGAGTTACTCTAAAAAAATGTCTGGATGTTACAGCTTCTTTTCTTCAATCTGACTACCTCTTCGTGCTATTTAACGGGAAAAATAGAGGCGCTAAGGCCTCCGTTAGATCCATCGCTGCTTGGGTGGTCCAGGCAATCCAATGGGCTTATAGAGAGAAGGGCTTGGCTCCTCCTGAGGCGGTTACAGCTCACTCTACCAGAAGTCTCTCAAGCTCATGGGCGGCTTTGCGTCATGTTGCGCCTGATGTAATCTGCAGAGCGGCTTCCTGGTCTTCAATTCATACCTTCATGTCTCACTATTGTGTTGAGCCAGCATCTTTATCCTCTGTTGATTTTGGTTTGAAAGTCCTGTCGGCTGAAAGTGTTAAATAAATATTTTGTTCAGCATTTTGCCCACCCGGGTGTGTTTGGCTAGTTATTTGCCACACGTTGCTGCCATGGAGTCTGTCAGGAAAATGGAAAATTCCTATCAAAATACTTAACGTAATTTTCCTTTCCTGATGGACTCCATGGCAGCAGGAGTTCCCTCCCAAATGGCTGGAGTAGGCTAGTTGCCGAACACGGCCAGGGGCAGGGAGCAAAGATTTATGGGAGTAGTGTCCTTTAGGGTAGTGGAGGCGGGACTTAACCCACACGTTGCTGCCATGGAGTCCATCAGGAAAGGAAAATTACGGTAAGTATTTTGATAGGAATTTTCCATTATTGGTACAATGTTGCATGACTGAGTAATTATCATGCAAAGTGCAACAGCACTGGAAGCTGAAAATTGGCCTGGGCAGGAAGGGGGTGAAGGTTCTCTGTACTGAGGTGGTTAAAGAGCTATCAGTACATAGAACGTATGCTTTAGGTAATGAACTTGTTAAAAAGTAGTGAGATATCACACATCAAAAAAAATAAATCAACCTGCATCTCATGCAAAAGAGATTTTCTTCTGCCAAGCATCATGTAAAGCACCTCGTCATGTGATCATATTCCATAGTGTCAGATATAGAAGATTCAGTGAGTATTGGTGTTTCCAGCTGACAACCTCAGGTCACCTCACACTGACGGAGCCAGGATCCCTGGCAGGACAAGACATGTCTCCTCTCTGGTGGATTTGGTCGGCATTTTTCCTCTTGGAATGTGTGGTGGCAATTTATTTAAATTCCTACATTGTCTTCTTCAATGGGAGAAGCCTGACAGAAGGGGGTAAGAGGAATCCAGTTAGCCTCATCCAGATCGTCATGGGAATAAATAAACTGACTATGCGCTGCATATGGATTGTAAATGATGTGGCTTTTTGGTTACCAGATATTTTTGAATCATCTCCTTATAATGCCGTAGCTTTTCTTATTGCCTTCAACATGTATTTCAACTACTGGCTGATGGCCTGGCTCTGCATCTATTACTCCATCTTCATCACAAACTTCAGCCACCCAATGTTTCTCTGGATTAAAAGGATTCTGTTGGCTTTCCTGAATCAAGTGCTCTTCCTGACGCTAGTAGGATCACTGGCCATAGCTCTTCTCGTATACATGTGGAGAGATACGGTATTTTCCCTCAGATATAATTCTATGAATGGAACAACCACTGAAGATGTTTCCATTGCTTATTTTTATAAGATCGGTGCCATCATCCTTGGCTCCTTCCTTCCATTTACTGGCATTGCCTTCTCCCTCGTGGTCTCCTTGTCATCTCTTCTGAAGCACGTCAACAACATCAGCCAGACCGGTTTCGATGTTCAGGTCCATGTCACCCTCATAAAATCAATAGCCATGCTTCTCATTCTCTCAGTCTCTTACTTCCCCATTTACATCATTAATCTCACGGCAGCATTTAAGCTTAAAGATCCTTTGCAATATATCATCTGGTTAATGATAGTGCTGTCTCCAACGATGGAAACCATGATCATTATACAGGCCAGTCCCAAAATGAGGAAGAACTTTCCAGGCTGGTTCTGTGCCAGGGGGGCTGGGGGCAGTTAAGTGGATGCATATTGAAGAAATCGAAAGACAACCCAAGTCACAGAAAAGACGAAGATCTGTATGTCATAAAGACTTATTGAAGACTATTTATCAGCTAGATAAACTCGAGTTCTCCATGACCACCACTCCAAAGCCAGGGGAGCATCTGCCAGGTGTGCCTTTTTTCTTCTACCCAATGTGACAAACAGCCCCAGTGGGTCCAGGGCAGTGTCATGGATGGGGTTCACCTGCTGCAGAGACTCTGACATTTTATTAAATGAGTCAGTGATAGTGGTAGATCTGTGTAGTAAAATTGTATTTTTTTAAATTATGCAAAAAAAATTATATATAAGATATGCTGACCGTGACCCCAATCAATAGTACGAGACCCAGGGCTCTTGGTGAGAGCCAAGTCTCTGTGCTCTGAGCAGGCTGTGCGGCGCTCTCCCAGCACAAAGATAGAGATATGCATATAAGTAGCCCCATAGAAAAAGATCCACATCTGTGAGGGCGCATATATGCCTATGGTTGGCAGGAAGGGGTTAAGTTGCAGCTGAGATAAAAAGGACACTGTAAAGGCTACCAGGATTGGCTTCAACTCAGAGCCCTGATGTGTAGCTGTCACTAAGTTGCTCATGACCACTGGGTAACAGCCACAACTCTGGCATCCTCCAGAGATTGATCAGCTGTGGGGGGCTCCACCAATACCTGGATCTCAAACCTCAGAAGGACATATGAGCTGCCCTGATGAAGGGTGAGTTTGGCTTCCAAAACGTGTTGGATTTATTCTGCTGTTAATTAATTTTATAATTAAGTCATCAGGGACTCTTGGACATTTGGCACTCTTATTGGTTGGTATATACATGTTTTTCATCTGACTGTTTTCGTCAATGTCTTGCAGAATTTGAAGAAATGAGAGTGGCACTGAGTTAGACAGTTAGACTTCTTTATTCCCTCCAAGCAGTTTGGATCCTTGTCAGACTTCACACATCCACCAAATTATTGAGTTCAGGAGCTTCCAGTCAAGGGTATTGCTAATACTAGAACATGCAAAGGCATTATAGACAATTGTGTGCTTTAGAACCTTGTGGTGACAGTTTTGGGGAGGCTGTTTTGGGTCAAGAATGACTGTTCTCAAAGCCAGCTCCATAAGGACATGGTTTGGCCAGTTTTGTGTGGAGAAACTCGAGTATCCTGCACCGAACCCTATTATCAACCCTACTGAACACCTTTGAGATGAATTGGAACCCCAATGGTAAGCCAGTTCAAAAAGACATGGTGTGACCAGTTTGGTGTTGAGGAACTCAAATGTCCTGCACAGAGCCCTGAACTCAACCCTACTGATCATATTTGGGATGAATTGGAATGCTGATTGTGAAGCAGGTCTTCTCATCCAACATTAGTACCTGGCCTCAACCCTATGGAATACCTTTGGGATGAGTTAGAACATTGATTGTGAGCCAGGTCTTCTCATTCAGCATTAGAAATGGGCTTTATGTTCGGGTTGAAAATTAGCTTGACTCGAACATTGGCTGTTCGCCTGTTTGCCTACAATTTGGGGTGTTCGGGGCAAATTTGAAAGCCATGGAACACCCTTTAAAAGTCTATGGGAGAAATCAAAAGTGCCAATTTTAATGGTTAATATGCAAGTTATTGTCATAAAAGGTGTTTGGGGACCCGGGTCCTGCCCCAGGGGACATGGATCAATGCAAAAAAAGTTTTAAAACGGCTGTTTTTTCGGGAGCAGTGATTTTAATAATGATTAAAGTGAAACAATAAAAGTGTAATATTCCTTTACATTTCGTACCTGGGGGGTGTCTATAGTATGCCTGTGAAGTGGCACATGTTTCCCGTGTTTAGAACAGTTCCGAGAGCAAAATTACATTTCTAAAGGAAAAAAAGTCATTTAAGAGTGCTAGCACTAGCGCTAGCGGCTATAAAGAATTGTTGGTCTGGGAATACACATAAAAGTTCATTGATAAAAACGGCATGGGATTTCCCAACAGGGGAACCCCAAACCAAAATGTAAAAAAAAATGCGTGGGGGTTCTTCAGGTCTGGTATGGATATTAAGGGGAACCCCACGCCATTTTTTTTTTAAATGCCGTGGGTTCCCTCCAAAAATCCATACCAGACCCTTATCCGAGCACGCAAACTGGCAGGCCGCAGGAAAAAAGGGAGGGCGAGAGAGTGCACCCCTCCTGAACCGTACCAGGCCACATGCCCTCAACACTGGGAGGGTGCATTGGAGTTGCCCCCCAAAGCACCTTGTCCCCATGTTGATGGGGAGAAGGGCCTCAACCCCACAACCCTTGCTCGGTGGTTGTGGGGGTCTGCGGGGGGGATCCTGGCCTCCCCCATGTGACCTGGTAATGGAGTACAAACGTACCCCTACCATTTCACAAAAAAAGTGTCAAAAATGTTAAAAAAGACAAGAGACAGTTTTTGACAATTCCTTTATTAATTTCTTCTTCTTTCCCCTCTTCTTCTTCCATCTTCTTTCTTCTGGTCTTCCTTCGGTGTTCTTCTTCTTCCCTCTTGTTCTTCCTCCGCTTCTTCCTCTATCTTCCTCTGCTTCTTCCTCCGGTCTTCTCGTCCGGCATCTTCCTCCAGCTTCTTCTTCCCCGATTTGTCCTCCGTATGATCCGCCTCAATGGGAGTCTCCCACTGTGTGACGCTTCTGTTCAGGTGACAGTTCTTATATAATGGAGGGCTGGGCCACCCGGTGACCCCACCCCCTCTGACGTACGGGGACTTCCCTATGTCTTACCCCATGTTGTGAGAGGGGGGCTGGGTCACCCGTTTAAGTAAATGGGTGACACTGCCCCCTCTGACACCACAACAGTGTTACAACAGTCTTACAACAGTGTTGGAACGCATATGGCGGCGCTGCGCATGCGCAGTCCAGCAGGTAGCAAAATGTGATGGGTCGCCATATGTGAGGAAACACTGGCTCCAACCATGGAAAGCATAATCATACAGGCCAGTCCCAAAATGAGGAAGAACTTTTCAGGCCTGGTTCTGTGTTAGGGGGGACTGGGGGCAGTAAAGTGGATAGATCTTGAAGAATGCCAAAGACAATCCAAGTCAGCTGATCTAGCTACAACCTCTCATGGTTGTAAAAGTATGAAATTAAGAATTTATTTATCAGCTAAACTAAAGTCCTCCATGATCACCACTCCATGGGATCAAGCCAATGGAGTATGTACCGAGTGTGCCTTTTTTCTTCTACAGCCCCAGTGGGCCGAAGGCAGCATCATGGATGGGGTTTACCTGCTGCAAAGACTCGGACATTTAATAAAATAAGTGGGTGATAGAGGTAGGTCTCTGTAGTAGTGTGCAGGGATTACTCACTGGCCACACCTTTTTCTCCCCCAACCTGGGGTATCATTCCTCCCTGGGTCTCAGGACTTGGATCACCTGTGGGTGGCACTGTAGTACCTAGAGCTGAAGGTTGCAATTTCCGGTGTCGACCAGTGTGTGTTTCCAGGAACTAAATACCCTCCCAACAGCCAGCATTGGGTAAAGACTGATTGCTGGGATCTTCTGGCTGCTGGGAGGGTTTTTTGTCCCTCCTCTACTATTTACTCTTCTTTACGCTTCAGTGTTTTGCCTGATACCGTTTGCTGATTTATCCTGAGCCTAGATCCTGTTCCTGCTCCTGCCATGTCGCTGTACCTTGTACCCTGCTGCCTTGTTCCCAGTCCGGTTCCCCTTCCTAATAGTTTCTTGCACCTCCGGCTTTACCCTATTGGTCCTGTATAAATTGTTAGTTTGTTAGTAAATCTTCATGTTTGCTGGGTATTGTATTTTCTGGTGTTTGGATGTGTTTTGTTACACTATCAATAAATCTTATTTGAAGTGATATTAAAGCTTCCATTATTTTTATTAAAATCACAAATATGTCATACTTACCCTCTCTGTATAATGGTTTTGCACAGAGTAGCCCCGATCCTCCTCTTCTTGGGTCCCCTGCTGGTGCTCCTAGCTCCCCCCCCCCCACTGAATGCCCCAATAGAAGGTTGCTTTCTATGGGGTTAGTCATGTGGGCTTGCTCTACATCTATTGACACAGACAGGGGTCCCACCCCCTGCTCCCTCATCATAAGATTTTTTGGACGGGAGCCAATGGCTGCTGCTGCTATCTTTCTGCCCAGTGAGGAGGGACAGAGCCGGGAGATCCACTGCTCTCATGCACAGTGCTGGATGGAGATCAGGCTCAGGTAAGTATAAGGGGGGCTTCAGCTACATGAATCTGGTGATCCCTTCTGCTGGATGCCTGCTCTTGGTATCCCTGACACTGGGATAAGTATGGGTGTGCATGATAGAGGGACCGCATGCAGCACGTGCTGGGATCTGTGGTACTCATGCAAGCAGTCTGAGTAGTCTGAGATGGAAGGACGCTGCACTCCTAAAGCCGGCAATAGACAGTTCAAACCATGTATGGGCAATCTGAATGTATTCAAGACTGCTTCCTGCCTGTCCCTATTTAAACTGACAAAACAGAGGCTGCTGGAACAATAACTTGAATAGCACTTTTGTGGACCTAATAGTAACAGCTAATGACTAAACTGGCTGTCCCTGCAGCGCACAGCGTCCTGTCCCTCTCTCTACACTGACAAAAGACACTCAGGCTGCTGCAAAAATCAGTAGCACAGCAGTGCCTCAAACCTATATCCTGAACTACACCTAACACCTATACCAGTCCGGAAAAGAACTTTTGTGGACCAAATAGCTAGCGATTTGGGTCAATGCAGTCTCTCCCTGCTCCACACAGCAACCTCTCCCTATAGTGACAGAAGAAAGAATGTAAAATGGCCGCCGGATCGGGTCTATTTATAAGTTAGGGGGAATGTCCAAGTGTCCATGTGCTGTAATGTCTCAATTGGCTGTCCTGTACCCCATGATGGATGTGTCATCATAGGTCAAAGTTCTTTTACACAGTAAACACGGAAGTCCGCCGGGCGAACGGCGGCAATAGTCCGCCGATCGGGCAGACGGCGAACAGCCGAAATTCGCCGCGAATCGACCGCCGGGCGAACCGTTCGGCCATCACTATTGATGTTATTAATTTGGAACCACTAAACAATATGAGGATAGGAGTTGCCTATCTATAAATTTCCAGGTCAATACTTTCATTTTTGAATTAATAATTATGTATATAATAATTATTAAAATTATGATGATTACTAATAATAATAATTTTTAATAATTATTTTAATTCAAATTATAAATTAAAATATAAAAGATCAGTAAATATAAGTGTCTTATTATTATTATTATTTGATTAATATGATCTATTAATAATTATTATTATAATAATTTCATATTTTAATTCATAATTACCTATATTCCGCCCTGAATTTTCAGATCTTCCGGTTCCTTTCTCCCCTACGCTGTCTGCTATCTCCTCTGCTACAAGCTGGAGGACAGCAGGTTGGGGGGGGGGGGTCAGCGGGCACAGCAGAGACCAGTGGCGGCTGGTAATAAAACATTTTGGGGGGGTGAATACTAACCCCTCCAGGTCCTTACCTGCAAATGGAGCCTTCAGCCTGGGCTGTCGCGGCCCCCCTGCTACCCGGCAGCTTCCGTTCTCCAAATCTTCAGCCTCCTGATTGGCTGGGACGAAAAACCAAAAGTGTCGCGATGACGAATTTTGATTTGCTAAAATTAAAAGGGTCAGATGGTAGACGCACCAACTAGAAATGAAGCGTTACTGGATCTACTGATTACCAACACTACAGACCTGATCACGGATGTGGAAATACGGGGCAATTTAGGGAACAGTGATCACAGGTCAATTGGCTTCTGTATAAATCTCACAAATAGGAAACATAAGGGGAATACAAAGACACTGAATGTCAAAAGAGCCAACTTCCCTAAACTATGAAACTTACTAGAAGGCATAAATTGGGATAAAATCTTAGGAACAAAGAACACAGAGGAGAGATGGGTTTGCTTTAAGAGCATATTAAATAAGGGCATTAGCCAATGCACTCCAATGGGTAATAAATTTAAAAGAGCAAACAAAAGTCCTGGATGGCTTAACTCCAATGTAAAAATGCATAAAAAAGTCAAGGAGAAGGCCTTCACAAAATACAAGGTTGAGGGATCATCATCAGCATTCAGACTTTATAAAGAATGCAACAAGAAATGTAAGGGTGCAATAAGGACGGCTAAGATAGAACATGAAAGACACATAGCGGAGGAGTGCAACAAAAATCACAAGAAATTCTTTAAGTATGCAAACAGTAAAAAGGGAGGACAGACCATATTGGTCTCATAAAGAATGAGGAAGGACATCGGGTTACAAAGGATGGGGAGATGGTGAAGGTATTGAATTTATTATTCTCCTCAGTCTTCACCAGGGAATCCAGGGGCTTCAGTAACCAAAATTGCAGTGTTTATTCTCATGACACATCACAGGAAGCATCTCCATGGTTAACAGAGGACAGAATTAAAATTAGACTTGGGAAACTTAACATTAATAAATCACCTGGACCAGATGTCTTGCACCCGAGGGTACTTAGGGAACTCAGTCAGGTAATTGCCAGACCATTGTTCCTAATTTTTACTGACAGTCTACTGACTGGAATGGTACCAGATGATTGGAGAAAACTAATGTAGCACCAATATTTAACAAGGGCCCAAAATACATCTCTGGGAATTACAGACCAGTCAGCCTAACATCAATAGTATGTCAACTCTTGGAGGGGATGATTAGGGACTATATACAAGATTTTAGTAATGAGAACGGTATCATTAGCAGTAATCAGCATGGATTCATGAAGAATCGTTCTTGCCAAACCAATCTACTAACCTTTTATGAGGAGGTGAGTTGCCATCTAGATAAAGGAAGGCTCGTAGACGTGGTGTATCTAGATAAAGGAAGGCCAGTAGACGTGGTGTATCTGTATAGTTCCCCATAAACGTTTACTGTACAAAGTAAGGTCCGTTGGCATGGACCATAGGGTGAGTACGTGGATTGAAAACTGGCTACAAGGGCGAGTTCAGAGGGTGGTGATAAATGGGGAGTACTCGGAATGGTCGGGGGAGGGTAGTGGGGTCCCCCAGGGTTCTGTGCTGGGACCAATTCTATTTAATTTGTTCATAAACGACCTGGAGGAGGGGGATGGGGGAAGCAGTCCAATCTCTGTGTTTGCGGACTATACTAAGCTAAGCAGGACAATAACTTCTCTGCAGGATGTGGAAACCTTGCAAGAAGATCTGAACAAATGAATGGGGGGAGGGGCAACTACATGGCAAATGAGGTTCAATGTAGAAAAATGTAAAATAATGCATTTGGGTGGCAAAAATCTGAATGCAATCTATAGACTGGGGGGAGGGGAACCTCTGGGGGGATGTAGGATGGAAAAGGACATGGGGGTCCTAGTAGATGATGGGCTCAGCAATGCCAAGCTGCCGCTAACATTGCAAACAGAATATTGAAATTAAAAGGGATCAAATCCAAAGATAAAACGATAATTCTCCCCTCTACAAGACTCTGGTCCGGCCGCACCTGGAGTATACTGTCCAGTTCTGGGCTCCAGTCCTCAGGAAGGATGTACTGGAAATGGAGCGACTACAAAGAAGGGCAACAAAGCTAATAAAGGGTCTGGAGGATATTAGATATGAGGAAAGGTTGTGAGCTCTGAACTTATTCTCTCTGGAGAAGAGACGCCTGAGAGGGGATATGATTTCATTATATAAATACGGGACTGGTGACCCCACAATATATAAATACCGGACTGGTGACCCCGCAATATATAAATACCGGACTGGTGACCCCGCAATATATAAATACCGGACTGGTGACCCCACAATATATAAATACCAGATTGGTGACCCCACAATATATAAACACCGGACTGGTGACCCCCCAATATATAAATACCGGACTGGTGACCCCACAATATATAAATACAGGACTGGTGACCCCACAATATATAAATACCATACTGGTGACCCCACAATATATAAATACCGGATTGGTGACCCCACAATATATAAACACCGGATTGGTGACCCCACAATATATAAACACCGGACTGGTGACCCCACAATATATAAATACAGGACTGGTGACCCCACAATATATAAATACCGGACTGGTGACCCCACAATATATAAATACCGGATTGGTGACCCCACAATATATAAACACCGGACTGGTGACCCCCCAATATATAAATACCGGACTGGTGACCCCACAATATATAAATACAGGACTGGTGACCCCACAATATATAAATACCGGACTGGTGACCCCACAATATATAAATACAGGACTGGTGACCCCCCAATATATAAATACCGGACTGGTGACCCCACAATATATAAATACAGGACTGGTGACCCCACAATATATAAATACCGGACTGGTGACCCCCCAATATATAAATACCGGACTGGTGACCCCACAATATATAAATACAGGACTGGTGACCCCACAATATATAAATACCGGACTGGTGACCTCACAATAGGGATAAAACATTTTTGCGGAAGGGAGTTTAACAAGACTCATGGCCACTCATTAAAATTAGAAGAAAAGAGTTTTAACCTTAAACTACGTAGAGGGTTCTTTACTGTAAGAGTGGCAAGGATGTGGAATTCCCTTCCACAGGCGGTGGTCTCAGCGGGGGACATCGATAGTTTCAAGAAACTATTAGATAATCACCTGAACGACCGCAACATACATACTATGTAAAAGTGGCGCCCTGCAGACAACGTAAAACAAGCCAATTAGAGTCTCAGGCCGCGTACACACGGGCGGACTGTTCGCCCAACCTTGTCCGCTGAACAGTGTTTGGGCGGACAGTCCGCTCGTGTGTGGGCTTTGAGCGGACAGTTTCAGCGGACAGTTGGACGGACAAAGTCTTTCGGAAATTCCGAAAAACTGTCCGCTGAAACTGTGTTTGAGCGAACAGTCCGCCCGTGTGTGGGCCTGTCCGCTGTACTTTCGAAATGAGCGGACTGTTCCCGCTCGGAAAGTCCGCCCATTTCGAGCGCGTGTACAGGTAGGCGGGGCCCGCGAAGGAGACGTCGCGGGCTCCGCCGCCTGGAATGGGCTTAAAGGGGAACCCCAACGCCGAAAAAAATCGGCGTGGGGGTTCCCCCCAAGTCCACACCAGACCCTTGTCCGAGCACGCTACCCGGCCGGCCAGGAAAGGGGGGCGAGCGAGCGCGTGTACAGGTAGGCGGGGCCCGCGAAGGAGACGTCGCGGGCTCCGCCGCCTGGAATGGGCTTAAAGGGGAACCCCAACGCCGAAAAAAATCGGCGTGGGGGTTCCCCCCAAGTCCACACCAGACCCTTGTCCGAGCACGCTACCCGGCCGGCCAGGAAAGGGGGGCGAGCGAGCGCGCCCCCCCCTCCTGAGCCGTACCAGGCCGCGTGCCCTCAACATGGGGGGTGCCTTGGGGAAGGGGGGGGCCGCGCGGCCCCCCCACCCCAAAGCACCTTGTCCCCATGTTGATGAGGACAAGGGCCTCTTCCCGACAACCCTGGCCGTTGGTTGTCGGGGTCTGCGGGCGGGGGGCTTATCGGAATCCGGGAGCCCCCTTTAATAAGGGGGCCCCCGGATACCGGCCCCCCACCCTATGTGAATGAGTATGGGGTACAATGTACCCCTACCCATTCACCTGTGAAATAAAGTACAAATAAAAACACAACACAGGGGAAAAAAATATTTTATTGCACAGCCGGGGGTCTTCCGTCTTCGGGGGTCTTCTCGCCGGACTCCTCCGCTATGTGTGTGTAGCTCTTTTGC
Organism: Lithobates pipiens; assembly: GCF_037356315.1. NCBI lineage: Eukaryota > Metazoa > Chordata > Amphibia > Anura > Ranidae > Lithobates > Lithobates pipiens. The sequence goes on along the minus strand of NW_027507784.1, from coordinate 2,838,738 downwards.
TAGCGGAGGAGTCCGGCTTTCTTCCTCCCCGCCGCCGGCCTCTTCTCCCGACTTCGGGGGTCTTGTCCCCCTCTTCGGTTCTTCTGCCGGGCCACCGCGCCTGGTCCGGTGGCCCGGTCTTCTGTCGCCGTCTTCCGTTCTTCTGTCGCCGCCTTCGGTTCTTCTGCCGGGCCACCGCGCCTTCTTGTAGCTCTTTTACAGGCGGTGGCCCGGTTTTCTGTCGCCGTCGCCGCCTTCCGTTCGTGTTCTTCTTCTTGTTCTTGTTCTTCTCCAGGCGATGTTGACACGTCGCTCCCTCCGGCCGGAATGCCAGAGCCGCGCTGTGCGGTCACTTATATAGTGACAATGGGGCGGGGTCACATGGTATATGTCACATGGGTTGGTCACATGGGTTGATGTCACATGGGGACTATGACATCGTAAGGGGGCGGGGTCACCATGTGACCAACCCATGTGACATATACCATGTGACCCCGCCCCATTGTCACTATATAAGTGGCAACGCAGGGCGGCTCTGGCATTCCGGCCGGAGGGAGCGACGTGTCAACATCTCCTGGAGAAGAACAAGAAGAACAAGAAGAAGAACACGAACGGAAGGCGGCGACGGCGACAGAAGACCGGGCCACCGCCTGTAAAAGAGCTACAAGAAGGCGCGGTGGCCCGGCAGAAGAACCGAAGAGGGGGACAAGACCCCCGAAGTCGGGAGAAGAGGCCGGCGGCGGGGAGGAAGAAAGCCGGACTCCTCCGCTAGCAAAAGAGCTACACACACATAGCGGAGGAGTCCGGCGAGAAGACCCCCGAAGACGGAAGACCCCCGGCTGTGCAATAAAATATTTTTTTCCCCTGTGTTGTGTTTTTATTTGTACTTTATTTCACAGGTGAATGGGTAGGGGTACATTGTACCCCATACTCATTCACATAGGGTGGGGGGCCGGTATCCGGGGGCCCCCTTATTAAAGGGGGCTCCCGGATTCCGATAAGCCCCCCGCCCGCAGACCCCGACAACCAACGGCCAGGGTTGTCGGGAAGAGGCCCTTGTCCTCATCAACATGGGGACAAGGTGCTTTGGGGTGGGGGGCCGCACGGCCCCCCCCTTCCCCAAGGCACCCCCCCATGTTGAGGGCACGCGGCCTGGTACGGCTCAGGAGGGGGGGCGCGCTCGCTCGCCCCCCCTTTCCTGGCCGGCCGGGTAGCGTGCTCGGACAAGGGTCTGGTGTGGACTTGGGGGGAACCCCCACGCCGATTTTTTTCGGCGTTGGGGTTCCCCTTTAAGCCCATTCCAGGCGGCGGAGCCCGCGACGTCTCCTTCGCGGGCCCCGCCTACCTGTACACGCGCTCGAAATGGGCGGACTTGCCTCCGCCTTACGTGGGCGAGTCCGTTCATTTCAAAAGTTGAGCGAACTGTTTGCCCAACCTTGTTCGTCAAACAGTCCGCTCGTGTGTGGGCAAGTCCGCTCATGCAAATTTTGAGCGGACTGTTTGCCCGAACAAGGTTGGGCAAACAGTCCGCGCGTGTGTACGCGGCCTCAGGCTAAAAATGTACAAACCTGATAGACTTCTATAAGTCCGGGGCCCCGCACAGAGCACCGCACACACATAGAATAATCAATTTTTTAAATAATTGATAATATGACGAACATTTTTTAACTTTAACCCTTTCACGTCTAAGCCAATACTTACAAGTTAAAATCTGTATTTTTTGCTAGAAAATTACTTAGAACCCCCAAACGTTATATATATATATTTTTATAGCAGAGACCCCAGGGAATAAAATAGTGATTGTTGCAATATTTTAAGTCACATGGGATTTGCGCAGTGGTCTTTCAAGTGCATTTTTTTGGGGAAGAAAGACAAATAGAAAACCTGAAGCTAAAGTAAATATATACCTAACATGTTACGCTTTGAAATGGCGCCAAACTTCAGTACCTAAAAATCTCCATAGGCGACGCATTCGAGAGATCTTTTGCTGTAATTATTGCTCTCACTCTGATGATCGCAGTGATATCTCACATGTGTGATTTGACCATTGTTTACATTTTCGGATGCGACTTGCCCATGCGTTTTCTTTGCTGCACGAGCTCACGTGGACGGGGGCTCGTAAAATTATTATAATTTTTTTCTTATTTCTTTTTTTTACATTGTCTGTTTTTAAAAAAAAAAATGACAGGCCCTCTGTATGGAGGGATCGGGGGTCTTAAAGACCCCAAATACTTTCTTTGCACTTAAAAGTATTCAGATCGCCAAAAAATGGCCATTCTGAATACTGTCATTTTTTTTAAAAATCAGCGCCATTGGCAGCTGAGTGCATTGGAGACCCAATCGGAGCCTTGGTACGGGTCTCAGCCTAGTCAGGCCGGTGGGACGGGGCACCCGGGAAGACCGGTGGAAGGTGGCGGGAGGAGGGGGGGGGACGTCCTCTCCCGCTCCTTTAGGATAACAGTCGAGCCACATGTTATCACTAAAGAGCCAACCGTCCGCTCTATAAAACGGTACCGGGTGATGCCCGCAGCTGCAGATCACCTCCGGTATAACCCCTTCATGCCATGGATGCAAATTTGCATACGGTCGGCATTAAAGTGGTTGTAAACCCTTACAAACCACTTTGACCTACAGGTAAGCCTAGATTAAGGCTTACCTGTAGGTCCAAGCAATATCTCCTAAACCTATATGGTTTAGGAGATATTTGCCCGAAAACGGGCACCGCTGTCTACGGCGCATGCGCCGTAGACAGCGGCGCGCAGGCGCACTGAGCGCGGCATTCTCCGCGACGGAGCTGCCGCGCATGTCGGCTCCCGTGCGCATGCGCGGGAGTGAGGTCATCGCGGCTCCGCCGAATGACAGCGGCCGAGCAGCGAGACCCACCGAGAAGATGGATGCGGCGGACTACAGGGGACAGCGGCGACTTCGCTGGCTCCTGTGTCAGGTAAGTGACACATAATGGGCTACTATGCGATGCGATGCGATGCATAGTAGTCCATTATGCTTTGCCTTTGCAGGGAATGAAAGAGGAAGTAAACTCACCAGGGTTTACTTCCTCTTTAAGGTGTTAAAAAATGTTAGTCATATTATCATTTATTTAAAAATAAATTGGTCTATGATTAACTTTTTTGGTCAAAACTTTGGGAGGGGGCGCACCAGCATCCCTCAGAAGGCACAGATTCTGCTTCTTCGTTGGAATCTGCCCGTCACCGGATCCTCCTTGTTGATCACCAGCTGCTTCTGCCCTGCACAATCCAATGTTTACTTTACTACAGGGAGAGAAGTGGGGGGGGGGGGGGTGCAGAGGACATGGGGGGGTGGGGTTGGGCTGTGCAGTGGACAGCAATGCCAGTAGAGAGGATAGTTGTGTCAGCAGCACCCAAGGAAGAGGGTTGGGGTTGCTAATGCGCCAACGTGGGGCAATACCAATCTTGAAAACTGGAAGCCGTTCTGTGCCGACAAATGCCTTATGGTGTTGCCAGAAATAGGTTAAACCCAGTGGCGGCTGATGCTCAATATTTTGAGGGGAGGCAAACTAACACCCCCCCCCCCCCAACGAGAGATGAATGGGAAGGCGGCAAACCCCCCTTCCCACGTAGGAAACAGGCAGGAAAGGCGGCGATCAATGCCCCCCCAGGGGAGATGGATGGGAAAGGCGGCGATCAATGCCCCCCCAGGGGAGATGGATGGGAAAGGCGGTGATCAATGCTCCCCCAGGGGAGATGGATGGGAAAGGCGGTGATCAATGCTCCCCCAGGGGAGATGGATGGGAAAGGCGGCGATAAATGGCCAGGAGGAGAATCAGGAAGACAATGTGAATATTAATGACTAAACCCCCTGTTAGCCTTTTGTTTACCTTAATCGGCCCTAATTAACTACTTCTTCCCCCTTTCCCCTGAACTATTATATGCCTGATTTTTTTTTATATATATAATTTTCTAACCCTATATTTTTCAAATATTTTTCCAACCATTAATATGTAACCTTTTTTATTCATTTTATTTATTTATTTACTTATTTTAGTGTCTGATTTCAGTGTCTTTGTTTCAACTGTACATACTGTTGTGATGCCTTGTATCAGAATTTTTGTGTCATTTTACCCATTGCTCTTTTGCAGTACTGTAAAACAAAAAAATAAATAAAACATATGGCAGAGCCACGGACATCTATATTTGGGGTGCCATTTCATGAACATCACTCCAGAAATATCCCTTGGGCAGCAAGAGAGCCCATTAATATTGGCGTTGGGACTCGGTTCAAAGACATTGTGCCGGCTCCCTGTGATTGGTCATAGAGAAAACAAATACATTGATCACAATATATATATATATTTCATTTTAGTTCACTAAACTAATCACAATACATAAGAGTAAAGTGCAAATCCCATCGAATGGTTTTGAGTGCTGCTCCAAGCCCCGATCGATCCTCTCCGATGATCCACTATGTAGCAGGTGCTGGCGTCTGCGGTGCTTATCCAAGCACGGTATTCAGTCTGAGATGGAAGGACGCTGCCTTCCTAATAACCCATGTGTTAAGCCGCGTACACACGTGGCGGACTGTCTGGCCAACTTATCCGTCAGACAATCCGACGGACAGTCTGTCATACTTTCGAATGAACGGACTTGCCCACACACGGCACTTTTTGAGCGGACTAATACGGCGGACTAAGGCCGCGTACACACGGGCGGATTGTCTGCCCAACTAAGTTCGTCAGACAATCCGACAGACAGTCCGTCCCACATTTGAATGAACGGACTTGAGCACACACGATGAACAGACAGTCCGCTGAAAGCTTGCGCGATGACGTGTACAGCACGTACGACGGGACTAGAAAAACGACGTCCAATACACAGCAATGCAACCTTCGGCCGTGTAAATCCTTTCTGAGCATGCGCCATACTTAGTCCGTCCAACTTGCCTACTCACGAGCGGATTGTCCGCTGAAACCAAGTTTGGACGGACAAAACCAAGTTTGGACGGACAAAATTACGGAAATTCCGAAAGACTTAGTCCGTCAGACTGTCCGCTGAAAAAGTCCGTTGAAGCCCACACACGAGCGGATTGAACCGTGTTTCAGCGGACTAAGTTGGGCAGACAATCCGCCCGTGTGTACGCGGCCTAAGTCCGCCATACTATCCGCCCTACTTTTGAAATGAACGGACTCGCCCACACACGCGGAGGAAAGTCCGATCATTTCGAGCGCGTCTCCAGGTAGGCGGGGCCCGTGAAGGAGACGTCGCTGACCCCGCCGCATGGTATGGACTTAAAGGGGAACCCCAACGCTGAAAAAAATCGGCGTGGGGGTCCCCCCAAGTCCACAACAGACCCTTGTCCGAGCACGCTACCCGGCCGGCCAGGAAAGGTGGGCGAGCGAGCGCCCCCCCCCTCCTTAGCCATACCAGGCCGCGTGCCCTCAACATGGGGGTGCCTTGGGGAAGGGGGGGCCACGCGGCCCCCCCACCCCAAAGCACCTTGTCCCCATGTTGATGAGGACAAGGGCCTCTTCCCAACAACCCTGGCCGTTGGTTGTCGGGGTCTGCGGGCGGGGGGCTTATCGGAATCCGGGAGCCCCCTTTAATAAGGGGGCCCCCGGATACCGGCCCCCCACCATATGTGAATGAGTATGGGGTACAATGTACCCCTACCCATTCACCTGTAAAATAAAAGTACAAAAAAAACACAACACAGGGTTAAAATATTTTATTGCACAGCTCCGGGGGTCTTCCGTCTTCGGGGGTCTTCTCACCGGACTCCTCCGCTATCTTCTTGTAGCTCTTTTGCTAGCGGGGGAGTCCGGCTTTCTTCCTCGCCGCCGGCCTCTTCTCCCGACTTCGGGGGTCTTGTCCCCCTCTTCGGTTCTTCTGCCGGGCCACCGCGCCTTCTTATATCTCTTTTACAGGCGGTGGCCCGGTCTTCTGTCGCCGCCGTCGCCGCTGTCTTCCGTTCTTCTTCTTCTTCTTCTTCTCCAGGAGATGTTGCCTCGACGATCTCTCCGGCCGGAATGCCAGGGACGCACTGCGCGGCCACTTATATAGGGACAATGGGGCGGTGTCACATGGCTTTATGTCACATGGGTTGGTCACATGGTGACCCCGCCCCCTTACGATGTCATAGTCCCCATGTGACATCAACCCATGTGACCAACCCATGTGACATAAAGCCATGTGACACCGCCCCATTGTCCCTATATAAGTGGCAGCGGAGCGCGTCCCTGGCATTCCGGCCGGAGAGATCATCGAGGCAACATCTCCTGGAGAAGAAGAAGAAGAAGAACGGAAGACGGCGGCGACGGCGGCGACGGCGGCGACAGAAGACCGGGCCACCGCCTGTAAAAGAGCTATAAGAAGGCGCGGTGGCCCGGCAGAAGAACCGAAGAGGGGGACAAGACCCCCAAAGTCGGGAGAAGAGGCCGGCGGCGAGAAAGAAAGCCGGACTCCTCCGCTAGTCTGGCGAGAAGACCCCCGAAGACGGAAGACCCCCGGAGCTGTGCAATAAAGTATTTTATCTCGTGTGTTGTGTTTTTTTTGTACTTTTTTTCACAGGTGAATGGGTAGGGGTACATTGTACCCCATACTCATTCACATAGGGTGGGGGGCCGGTATCCGGGGGCCCCCTTATTAAAGGGGGCTCCCAGATTCCGATAAGCCCCCCGCCCGCAGACCCCGACAACCCTGGCCCTTGTCCTCATCAACATGGGGACAAGGTGCTTTGGGGTGGGGGGGCCGCGTGGCCCCCCCTTCCCCAAGGCACCCCCATGTTGAGGGCACGCGGCCTGGTATGGCTAAGGAGGGGGGGGCTCGCTCGCCCACCTTTCCTGGCCGGCCGGGTAGCGTGCTCGGACAAGGGTCTGCTGTGGACTTGGGGGGGACCCCCACGCCGATTTTTTTCGGCGTTGGGGTTCCCCTTTAAGTCCATACCAGGCGGCAGGGCCCGCGACGTCTCCGTCGCGGGCCCCGCCTACCTGGAGACCCGCTCGAAATGAGCGGACTTTTCTCCGGGCGGGAAAAGTCCGCTCATTTCAAAAGTAGGGCGGACTGGCACACACACGGGCGGATTGTCTGCCGAAATGCGAGTCCAGCGGACAGTATTTCCAACATTCCGAAATACTTAGTCCGCCAGACTGCACGCTCAAAAAGTCCGCTGAAGCCCACACACGAGCGGACTGTCCGCTGAAATGTGTTTCGGCGGACTAAGTAGGCCAGACAGTCCGCCCGTGTGTACGCGGCTTTAGTTTAAGTAAAGAGCGACCTCAGCCTAGGCTCCTCCTAGGCCTTACTCCCTGATGCGTTTCGTCCCATCCATGGGGCTTCGGCCCACCTCTGTGTCCAAGCCCCATGAGCGGGGTAAAACACATCAGGGGACATGGCCTAGGTGATGGAGCCTAGACAAAGGTCCCTCTTCACTTAAACTTACCACAGGTTGTTAGGCCGGGCACAGATGGTACGATTTTCTTTCCTGCAAACTGTGGTTGCTCACAAATTGCTTGATTCCCCCATCAACACAGACTCTTTTGACGGGGGAGCCATTGTGTTCTCCTTATTGGGGGGGGGGGGTGAAGCCATCCCCACCAGGAGAACAGAGTGATTATTGCTGGCAATAATCGCATGTAAAATCTGTCCAGCTGGTTGTACCCAAGCTGATTGATCGATCTTGGATACATTCAGATTGCCCATACATGGTTTGAACTGTCTATTGCCGGCTTTAGGAGAGCGGCATCCTTCCATCTCAGACTACTCAGACTGCTTGGATGAGTACCACAGATCCCAGCACGTGCTGCATGCGGTCCCTCTATCATGCACACCCATACTTATCCCAGTGTCAGGGATACCAAAAGCAAGCATCCAGCAGAAGGGATCACCAGATTCATGTAGCTGAAGCCCCCCTTATACTTACCTGAGCCCGATCTCCCTCCAGCACTGTGCATGAGAGCAGTGGATCTCCCGGCTCTGTCCCTCCTCACTGGGCAGGAAGATAGCAGCAGCAGCCATTGGCTCCCATCCAAAAAATCTTATGATGAGGGAGCAGGGGGTGGGACCCCTGTCTGCGTCAATAGATGTAGAGCAAGCCCACATGACTAACCCCATAGAAAGCAACCTTCTATTGGGGCATTCAGCGGGGGGGGGGGAGCCAGGAGCACCAGCAGGGGACCCAAGAAGAGGAGGATCAGGGCTACTCTGCACAAAACCATTACACAGAGAGGGTAAGTATGACATATTTGTTATTTTAATAAAAATAATGGAAGCTTTAATATCACTTCAAATAAGATTTATTAATAGTGTAACAAAACACATCCAAACACCAGCAAATACAATACACAGCAAACATGAAGATTTACTAACAAACTAACAATTTATACAGGACAGAAGTGTAGCAAGGATCAATAGGGTAAAGCCGGAGGTGCAAGAAACTATTAGGAAGGGGAACCGGACTGGGAACAAGGCAGCAGGGTACAAGGTACAGATACATGGCAGGAGCAGGAACAGGATCTAGGCTCAGGATAAATCAGCAAGCGGTATCAGGAAAAACACTGAAGCAAGAGTAAATAGTAGAGGAGGGACTAAAAACCCTCCCAGCAGCCAGAAGATCCCAGCAATCAGTCTTCACCTGGCTGTTGGGAGGGTATTTAGTCCCTGAAAACACACACTGGTCGACACCGGAAATTACAACCTTCAGCTCTACAGTGCCACCAACAGGTAATCCAAGTCCTGGGGAGGAAGGATACCCCAGGCTGGGGGAGAAAAAGGTGTGGCCAGTAATTAATCCCTGAACACTACTACAGAGACCTACCACTATCACCCACTTCTTTTTAAATGTCCGAGTCTTTGCAGCAGCTAAACCCCATCCATGATGCTGCCTTGGGCCTACCAGGGCTGTAGAAGAAAAAAGGCACACTCGGTACATACTCCCATGGCTTCATCCCATGGAGTGGTGATCATGGAGAACTTTAGTTTAGCTGATAAATAAATTCTTAATTTCATACACTTCTACAACCATGTGAGTTCGTAGCTAGATCAGCTGACTTGGATTGTCTTTGGCATTCTTCAAGATGCATACACTTTACGGCCCCCAGTCCCCCCTAACACAGAACCTGGCCTGGAAAGTTCTTCCTCATTTTGGGACTGGTCTGTATAATGATTATGCTTTCCATGGTTGGAGCCAGCACTATCAGTAACAGACGATACATTGCAAAGGATCTTTACGCTTATATGCTGCTGTGAGATTAATGATGTAAATTAAGATGTAAGAGCAGTGGCGTAACTAGAACCTTCAGGGCCCCGATGCAAGAAACCATGAAGGGCCACCATGAACCCCAGCCAGGGCCCTTCCCTCCGAGTCCGGCGGTGGAACTCCAGGGCATGGTCACAGGTATGACCTTTGTGAGCCATGTAGTTCCACTACTGGCATCGGTGATTTTTTTTTAATTCTTAGGTGCCCCATTGGGGGACTGTCCCCAGAAGAGATGTGGTCCTTTTCTCCAGGGCAGATGAAGTTACTGCCCACAGGTGAGAAGGCGTCCCTGTCCCCAGGGGAGATTGGGGTCCCTGTCCCCATGTGAGAAGGGGCCCCTGTCCCCAGGGGGAGATGGAGGGGGTAAGTAATGGTGTGTGGGGGGTGGGGTCCTCTCACTCACCATGACCAAGCTGCAGGCCGCGCACTCATCCATGTTGGCCTGGGCTCCATCCAGTGTGCTGCATGGAGCAGGAGAGGGGTACCCTGAGGAGCCGGCCAAGGACACAGGTCATGTGGGGAATGCACAACTAAAGAGCAGCCAGTGTGATAGTCGAGCATGGAGCTCTGCTAGTCACCCCCCACCTCCAGCCACCCGTGTACATGGTGCACTGGTACCCCTAGCTGCCTATGCTGCTGCCAGCCATACGTAGAGGGGGCTGCATGGGCCCCTTGCAGCACAGGGCCCAGTTGCGGTCGCGACTGCTGAACCCCCTAAAGTTACGCCCCTGTGTAAGAGACAGAGAATGAGAAGCATGACCATTGTTTTTATGAGGGTGACATGGATCTGAACATCAAAACCAGTCTGGCTGGCGTTGTTGACGTGCTTCAGAAGAGATAACAGGGAGCCCACGAGGGAAATGGCAATGCCAGTCAAGGGAAGGCAGGAGCCAAGAATGATGGCACTGGTCTTATAAAAATAAGCAAGGGAAATGCCTTCAATGGTTGTTCTATTTGTAGAATTATGGATGAGGGAAAATAGCTTGCGTTTCCACATGTATGCAAGAAGACCTACAGCCAGTGACACGAATCCCGTCAGGAAAAGCACCCGAGGCTGGAAAGCCAACAGATTCCTCTTAATCCAGAGAAACTTTCGGTGGCTGAAGTTGGTGATGAAGACGGAGTAGTAGACGCAGACCATCAGTCGGTAGATGAAATGCATGTGGAAGGCAAAAGCTACACCATTATAGAGAGGCGACCCAAAAATATCTGGTAACCAAAAAGCCACATTATAAACAATCCATATGCAGTGCCCCCTTCTGTCAGGCTTCTCCCATTGAAGAAGACAATGTAGGAATTTAAATAAATTGCCACCACACATTCCAAGAGGCAAAATGCCGACCAAATCCACCAGAGAGGAGACATGCCCTGTCTTGCCCGGGATCCTGGCTCCACCAGTGTGAGGTGACCTGAGGTTGTCAGCTGGAAACACCAATACTCACTGAATCTTCTATATCTGACATTTTGGAATATGATCACATGACGAGGTGCTTTACATGATGCTCGGCAGGAGAAAATTTATTTTGCATGAGATGCAGGTTGATTTTTTTCCACCACATTATAGTGATATGTCAATACTTTTAGACCAGTATGTTACTTTAAACCAGGGGTCTCCAAACGGGGGTCCTTGGGCCAGATGTGGCCCTTTGCTTGCCTTTATCTGGCCCTCTGGAAACTATTCTGTTCACTGATATGAGGCATGATTCCACACACTGACACCAGAATTGGGGAACTATTTCTCCCACTGATACCGCTGATGGGGTACTATTTATCCCACTGGCACCAACAATAGAGCACTATTCCTCCCTTGGGCACCAATTATGGGCACTATTCCTCTCACTGACACCAATGATGGGTCACTATTCCTTCCACTGACACCAATGATGGAGCACTATTCCTCTCACTGGCAACAATGATGGGTCACTATTCCTCCCACTGGCAACAATGATGGGGCACTATTCCTCCCACTGGCAACAATGATGGGGCACTATTCCTCCCACTGACACCAACAATGGGGCTCTATTCCTCCTTCTGACACCAACAATGGATTACTATTCCTCACACTGACACCAGAGATGGGGAACTAATTCTTCTACTGTCACCAGTTATGGGGCACTATGCCTTTCACTGACATCACTGATGGGGTACTATTCCTCCCACTGGCACCAACAAAGGGGCACCGTTCCTCCTACTGACACTAATAATGGGGCAATATTCCTCTCGCTGACACCAGTGATGGTGCATTATTTCTTCACTGGTGTCACTGATGCCAGTGATGTAATTTTTTACTCCCATTGACCACCAAGCCTATGGCATTGTTTTCTCCCACTGATGCCATGGCATTTTCTACTCCCACTGGCAACAGGCCAGCCCTCCTAAAGTTTGAAGGGCAGTAAATTGGCCCTTTGTTTCAAATGTTTGGAGACCCCTGCTTAAAACCTTATTAACCTAAAGTTATATGTACTGATACCTCCCCCTTCCCCCTCCTAAAATAAATACTAACCCCCTGATGCCACCCAAATTTTCCCTTCCAACACAAATCAACACATAACCTTTATTGCAAAGTTTGCTACAAAGGGTACGCACTGTGCAGAGGGTCCATCCAAAATTTTCATTTGTGAGGTCAGGTACTAGCATTGGATGAGAAAACCTGGTTCACAATTAGCATTCCAATTCATCCCAAAGGTTTTCAGTTGGGTAAAGGCCAGGTACTGATGTTGGATGAGAAAGCATAGCTGACAATGTGTGCTCCAATTCATCCCAAAGGTCTATTCCATAGGTGTTCAGCAGGGTTGAAGTCGTGTAGTGATGCTGAATGAGAAGACCTGGCTCACAATCAATGTTCTAACTCATCCCAAAGGTATTCAGTAGGGTTGAGGCCAGGTACTAATATTGGATGAGAAGACCTGCTTCACAATTAGGGATGGGCCGTACAGGACCCCTGTTCGGTTCGCACCACACCGCAAAAGTTTGGACCCAAGTAACGAACCCCATTAAAGTTAATGAGGCCCGAACGTCAAAAAATCAAAAGTGCCCATTTTGAATGCTTTTATGCAAGTAATTGGGCATACAATGGTTATAGGGGCCTGGGTCTTGTCCTGGGGGACATGTATCAATAAAAAAAAAAGTTTGTGAAAAGCGTCATTTTTAAATGAGCAGTGATTTATTTTTATTTTTAAAGTGAAAGCCTAAAAATGAAAAAATCCTTCCAATATAGTGCCTGGGGGGTCGCCATAGTCTACCTGTAAAGTGGCAGATCAGTACCATGTATAGAGTCTGCTGCAGAAATAATTGCATTTATAAAGCCAAAAAAAAGAAATTTTCCCTGCAAGCTGCTTTTATTTTAGCTGGGGAGCCAGTATGTATGATGAGGCCACAATGTATTGCACTGGGAACAAGATTAGAGTTCTTTGGATACATTCTGGGGTCATTTTGACTTTGTATAGAAGTAAGAGGTGCGTAAAAATTGGTCTTTGGGTGTGCTGTGGTGCCTTCACACTGTAACCCTATGGAGGTAATCTTGATGAAAGCAAGAATTGGCCTTGCTGTAAAAAATTGCAATGATATGCACCTGTCAAACAGGTGCAGAAAAATTACTCTTTGGGTGTTAATTGTGCCCATGAAACCTCCACAAAAACATTCTTCCAGATGAAATGATTGAACATCCTCAAAGCTAGGCAGCCTCAAATGTCCTGCAGAGATTCCACATCCCAAAAAAAGACATAATTGGTGACATCGGCATCAGGGGCTTCATAGCTGGTAATCCAGGACTGATTCATTTTTATAAAAGTCACACGGTCCACGGAGTCTGTGGTCAGATGCGTTCTATGATCAGTAATAGTGATGGACGAACTTCCGACGGGACGTTTCGCGAACGCGAAACGCGAACGGACACAAACGTTCGCGAAAACGACCGTTCGCCGCGGGCTCCATTGACTTCAATGGGAGGCGAATTTCGCAAACCTTTAGGTCGAATTTGCGGCCACGGGGTAATTATTAGGGGGTAGCACGTAGTCCCACCACCTGGACAATAGCATAATACATGTATGAGGTGAATTTGGGATCGATAACTACAAGCATTTTTTTTTTATTTGGGAAATTGTTCTGACAATTCAGGACTATGGAGCTAATGAAGGCAATGGAGGAGAGGGAAGGTCAGGGACCAGGGTAGGCAAACAAGAGGGTGCAGGAGATACAGAGCACTGACAGCAGCACCGTAATACAGAGCACTGACATCAGCACCGTGACATACAGCGCTGACAGCAGCTCCGTGACATACAGCGCTGACAGCAGCTCCGTGACATACAGCGCTGACAGCAGCTCCGTGACATACAGCGCTGACAGCAGCTCCGTGACATACAGCGCTGACAGCAGCTCCGTGACATACAGCGCTGACAGCAGCACCGTGACATACAGCGCTGACAGCAGCTCCGTGACATACAGCGCTGACAGCAGCTCCGTGACATACAGCGCTGACAGCAGCTCCGTGACATACAGCACTGACAGCAGCTCCGTGACATACAGCGCTGACAGCAGCTCCGTGACATACAGCGCTGACAGCAGCACCGTGACATACAGCGCTGACAGCAGCTCCGTGACATACAGCGCTGACAGCAGCTCCGTGACATACAGCGCTGACAGCAGCTCCGTGACATACAGCGCTGACAGCAGCTCCGTGACATACAGCGCTGACAGCAGCTCCGTGACATACAGCGCTGACAGCAGCTCCGTGACATACAGCGCTGACAGCAGCTCCGTGACATACAGCGCTGACAGCAGCTCCGTGACATACAGCGCTGACAGCAGCTCCGTGACATACAGCGCTGACAGCAGCTCCGTGACATACAGCGCTGACAGCAGCACCGTAAGCAGCCCCAGGAGGAAGTCAGCACAGCACAGGGATGGTGTGATCCCCTCATAATAAGAACCCCCAGGAGGAAGTCAGCACAGCACAGGGATGGTGGGAGCCCCTCATAATAAGAACACCCAGGAGGAAGTCAGCACAGCACAGGGATGGTGGGAACCCCTCATAATAAGCAGCCCCAGTAGAAATATGACACCGCTCAACCTCTTCAAAGAGGAGGGTAGGGGCATATAGTACGGTGTGCTTTTTTGGGTCAGGGAAGTGAGCCAAATGAATTAAGAAGGTCTGTGTGCTTGATTCCAAAAATTGTTTATAGACATATACATGGTCTACTGATCACATGTGTTGAATTCCTCCGAGATCCATGCCTCATTCATTTTTAGAAATGTGAGGTAGTTAACACTGTGGTGAGCTAGGCGAGTACGCTTATCGGTCACAATCCCCCCTGCTGCGCTGAACGTCCTTTCGGACAGGACACTGGATGAGGGGCAAGCCAACAGTTCGATTGCAAATTGGGCAAGCTCTGGCCAGAGGTCAAGCCTGCCCACCCAGTAGTCTAGGGGTTCATCACTCCTCAGAGCGTCCACATCGGCCGTTAACCCAATGTAGTCGGACACCTGACGGTCTAGGCGTTCCCTGATGCTGGATCCGGATGACACCTGTCGATGGGTCGGCTGAAAGAATGACCTCATATCCGAAGTCACCAACACATCTTCAAACCGGCCTCTTCTTGCAGGCGCTGTTGGATTGGTACCCGCAAATCCTTCTCTGGGAGTGGGAATTGCTCCTCTGCCAGCGCACGCAAAAGCAGAATGCAGCATTTCTCGAAGCAAGGCCTGGAAGTGCTGCATTCTGACAGCCCTCTGCGACGGCGGTAACATTTCCGCCATTTTGTGTTTGTACCGGGGGTCTAAGTACGTTGCCACCCAGTACTGGTC
This sequence comes from Lithobates pipiens, assembly GCF_037356315.1. NCBI lineage: Eukaryota > Metazoa > Chordata > Amphibia > Anura > Ranidae > Lithobates > Lithobates pipiens. The sequence goes on along the minus strand of NW_027507784.1, from coordinate 2,823,729 downwards.
CTTGACCCTCATGCTTTTTATACGGGGGTCCCTATTAAAACACTGGAGCATGAAGGCCCCCATTTGCACTAAAGTGGAAGCGGTGTGGTGGCCTGGCTCCTGCTCATCATCCAGGATAATGTCGTCCTCTTCATTCTCCTCTCCCCATCCTCGCACAACAGGGATCCCAGAAAGGTTTAAAGCATGCTCTTCTTGCTCCTGCTCATCCGCCCCGGCACCATCCTCCTCTGACTCCTCATCAGACTCCTGTTGTTGACTTGTCTCAGATAGAGTAGCCCCCCCTGGGAATTCATCCAGCATTGCGACTTCCTCATCTTCCCGCTCCTGCTCCTCCACAGCCTGATCAATGACACGACGCAATGCACGCTCCAGAAAGAAGGCATAAGGTACCATGTCACTGATGGCGCCATGGCTGCGACTGACCAGTTTGGTGATCTCCTCAAATGGCCGCAGAAGTCTGCATGTGTCGCGCATGAGCAGCCACTGGCGCGGTGAAAAAAAACCCAGCTCCCCAGAACCGTTTCTTTCGCAGAGTTCATACAGGTAGACGTTAACTGCACGTTTCTGCTGGAGCAGCCTATCAAGCATATAGAAGGTTGAGTTCCATCGCGTCGGGCAATCGCAAATAAGACGTCTGACCGGCAGATGGTGTCGCCGCTGAATGTCAGCAAGGCGAGCCATGGCCGTGTAAGATCTTCTGAAATGGGCCGAGATTTTCCTTGCCTGCCGCAAGATGTCCTGGACCCCAGGGTATTTGACAAGGAATCGCTGCACGACCAAGTTTAAGACGTGTGCCATGCACGGCACGTGCGTGATTTTGCCCTGTTTCAATGCGCTAAGCAGATTGGCACCGTTGTCACACACCACTTTACCAACTGTCAAATTGAGCGGTGTTAGCCACTCATCTGCCTGTGAACGCAAAGCTGAAAGGAGTGCCGGGCCAGTGTGGCTCTTTGCTTCCAGGCACAACAGACGCAGCACGGCATGGCAACGTCTCACCTGGCATGTGGAATAGGTTCTGGGGAGCTTGGGCGGTGCAGTGGAAGAGACGCTAGCAGCGGAAAAGGAGGAGGCAGCTGAGGAGGAGAGGGAGGAGGATGGAGTAGGAGGAGGAGAAGAAGAGTCAGGCCTGCATGCAATCCGTGGCGGTAAAACCAAATCTACACGGGTGCCACGGGTTACATGCTTGACGGCCGTCAGAAGGTTCACCCAGTGGGCAGTAAAACTGATATACCTTCCCTGCCCGTGTTTGCTAGACCACGTGTCTGTGGTCAGATGTATCTTGGCACCGACACTGTGTGCCAGAGATACATTCACTTGCCGCTGAACATGGCCATATAGCTCTGGGATGCCCTTCTCTGAGAAATACTTCCTTCCTGGGACCTTCCATTGTGGTGTTCCAATGGCCACAAATTTGCGAAAGGCCTCCGAGTCCACCAGTTTATATGGCAGTAGTTGGCGGGCTATGAGTTCTGACAAGCCAGCCGCCAACCGTTGGGCAAGAGGGTTATCCGGCGTCATCATTTTTTTACGCTCAAACATTAGGCCCACGGAAGCCTGCCTTTTTGCAGAAAAATGTGAGCTTGGCGTGATGGAAGGTGGAGTGGAGGACAATTGTGAGGAGAGAGGAGAAGGAGAAGTAGAAGACGAGGCTGGACGGTGAGAGCCTGCAGTGTGGCTTTGTGTGTTCCGTTGCTCCCACTGGGCTCGGTGATGGCTGCTCATGTGCCTTCTTAAGGCGGTCGTCCCTAGGTGAGTATTGGGCTTACCGCGACTAACGCGTTGACTGCAAAGATTGCAGATGGCAACGCTATTGTCAGCAGCGGACACGTTAAAAAAAGCCCACACTGCGGAGCCATGTGCCGGTGTCCTGGGAGCGCCAGATGTGACCGTACATGGTCGATGACTCGCTCCTGATACATTTGCAGTCTGCTTTGTCCCTGCTGTGCAATGTAAGTCATTGCTGCTTCTCCTCCCTATCTGCTGGTCCATATCTCCCTCTGAACTCCCCTCCTCTTCCTCTCTTGTGGGCACCCACGTGACATCACTAGACACGTCATCATCAACGTCACCTTCCCCACCGCTATAAGTAGAGTAGGCAGCAACACCGGGGACCAACCTCCTCCTTGGGCTGATCTGGGTACTGGCGTCAGACTGCTGAGTAGCGCTTGTTGCTACCTCCTCTTCCTGATCCAATACCAAGAGTGGCTGCGCATCAGAAATGTCCTCTTGATATGGATCGGAAAATAATTCCAGTGACTCAAGCGGAAGGTATGTGGTGGTGGTGGTGGTGGTCGTGTTGTTGGTGGTAGTGTCTTTGGGGGTGCACATAGCAGAGAGTGAAGAAGAGGGTGCAGATCGAGAGGATGAGGAGGGTGCAGAAGAGTAAGGCTGAGCGAGCCACTCAACCAAGTCTGGTGCATCCTTTAAAGTAATTGAACGCACCTTCTGCAACTTCCCACTTTGGCTCAAGCCTGTTGCTCCTGCCCTACCCCTACCACCCCTGCGGAAGGGCCTGCCTCTTCCTCTGCATGTCATTTTTTAAATGACCCTGTGACAAAACTCTTAGTCCCTATACCGCTGAAGGACTGCTGCAGTATAGGTGAGCGGTCAGCAGTGGTGCACGTCAACCCTATCTATTGTGGACCTATAGCGGTCCTTACAGAACAGCAGACTGTACCGCACTCAAGCCTATGTACCGTAGCACCCTATACCAAGTTACCAGTCCTTATAAGAACTTTTGTGGACCAAGCAGGTTGTGTATTAGTGTTTAGCAGACTGTACGTCAGTCCCTATACCGCTGAAGGACTGCTGCAGTATAGGGCAGCGGTCAGCAGTGGTGCACGTCAACCCTATCTATTGTGGACCGATAGCGGTCCTTACAGAACAGCAGACTGTACCGCACTCAAGCCTATGTACCGTAGCACCCTATACCAAGTTACCAGTCCTTATAAGAACTTTTGTGGACCAAGCAGGTTGTGTGTTAGTGTTTAGCAGACTGTGCGTCAGTCCCTATACCGCTGAAGGACTGCTGCAGTATAGGGCAGCGGTCAGCAGTAGTGCACGGCAACCCTATGTATTGTGGACCGATAGCGGTCCTTACAGAACAGCAGACTGTAACGCACTCAGGCCTATGTACCGTAGCACCCTATACCAAGTTACCAGTCCTTATAAGAACTTTTGTGGACCAAGCAGGTTGTGTGTTAGTGATTAGCAGACTGTACGTCAGTCCCTATACCAATGAAGGACTGCTGCAGTATAGGGCAGCGGTCAGCAGTAGTGCACGGCAACCCTATGTATTGTGGACCGATAGCGGTCCTTACAGAACAGCAGACTGTAACGCACTCAGGCCTATGTACCGTAGCACCCTATACCAAGTTACCAGTCCTTATAAAAACTTTTGTGGACCAAGCAGGTTGTGTGTTAGTGTTTAGCAGACTGTGCGTCAGTCCCTATACCGCTGAAGGACTGCTGCAGTATAGGGCAGCGGTCAGCAGTGGTGCACGTCAACCCTATCTATTGTGGACCGATAGCGGTCCTTACAGAACAGCAGACTGTACCGCACTCAAGCCTATGTACCGTAGCACCCTATACCAAGTTACCAGTCCTTATAAGAACTTTTGTGGACCAAGCAGGTTGTGTATTAGTGTTTAGCAGACTGTACGTCAGTCCCTATACCGCTGAAGGACTGCTGCAGTATAGGGCAGCGGTCAGCAGTGGTGCACGTCAACCCTATCTATTGTGGACCGATAGCGGTCCTTACAGAACAGCAGACTGTACCGCACTCAAGCCTATGTACCGTAGCACCCTATACCAAGTTACCAGTCCTTATAAGAACTTTTGTGGAACAAGCAGGTTGTGTGTTAGTGATTAGCAGACTGTACGTCAGTCCCTATACCAATGAAGGACTGCTGCAGTATAGGGCAGCGGTCAGCAGTAGTGCACGGCAACCCTATGTATTGTGGACCGATAGCGGTCCTTACAGAACAGCAGACTGTACTGCACTCAGGCCTATGTACCGTAGCACCCTATACCAAGTTACCAGTCCTTATAAAAACTTTTGTGGACCAAGCAGGTTGTGTGTTAGTGTTTAGCAGACTGTGCGTCAGTCCCTATACCGCTGAAGGACTGCTGCAGTATAGGGCAGCGGTCAGCAGTAGTGCACGGCAACCCTATGTATTGTGGACCGATAGCGGTCCTTACAGAACAGCAGACTGTAACGCACTCAGGCCTATGTACCGTAGCACCCTATACCAAGTTACCAGTCCTTATAAGAACTTTTGTGGACCAAGCAGGTTGTGTGTTAGTGATTAGCAGACTGTACGTCAGTCCCTATACCAATGAAGGACTGCTGCAGTATAGGGCAGCGGTCAGCAGTAGTGCACGGCAACCCTATGTATTGTGGACCGATAGCGGTCCTTACAGAACAGCAGACTGTAACGCACTCAGGCCTATGTACCGTAGCACCCTATACCAAGTTACCAGTCCTTATAAAAACTTTTGTGGACCAAGCAGGTTGTGTGTTAGTGTTTAGCAGACTGTGCGTCAGTCCCTATACCGCTGAAGGACTGCTGCAGTATAGGGCAGCGGTCAGCAGTGGTGCACGTCAACCCTATCTATTGTGGACCGATAGCGGTCCTTACAGAACAGCAGACTGTACCGCACTCAAGCCTATGTACCGTAGCACCCTATACCAAGTTACCAGTCCTTATAAGAACTTTTGTGGACCAAGCAGGTTGTGTATTAGTGTTTAGCAGACTGTACGTCAGTCCCTATACCGCTGAAGGACTGCTGCAGTATAGGGCAGCGGTCAGCAGTGGTGCACGTCAACCCTATCTATTGTGGACCGATAGCGGTCCTTACAGAACAGCAGACTGTACCGCACTCAAGCCTATGTACCGTAGCACCCTATACCAAGTTACCAGTCCTTATAAGAACTTTTGTGGAACAAGCAGGTTGTGTGTTAGTGATTAGCAGACTGTACGTCAGTCCCTATACCAATGAAGGACTGCTGCAGTATAGGGCAGCGGTCAGCAGTAGTGCACGGCAACCCTATGTATTGTGGACCGATAGCGGTCCTTACAGAACAGCAGACTGTAACGCACTCAGGCCTATGTACCGTAGCACCCTATACCAAGTTACCAGTCCTTATAAGAACTTTTGTGGAACAAGCAGGTTGTGTGTTAGTGATTAGCAGACTGTACGTCAGTCCCTATACCAATGAAGGACTGCTGCAGTATAGGGCAGCGGTCAGCAGTAGTGCACGGCAACCCTATGTATTGTGGACCGATAGCGGTCCTTACAGAACAGCAGACTGTAACGCACTCAGGCCTATGTACCGTAGCACCCTATACCAAGTTACCAGTCCTTATAAGAACTTTTGTGGACCAAGCAGGTTGTGTGTTAGTGATTAGCAGACTGTACGTCAGTCCCTATACCAATGAAGGACTGCTGCAGTATAGGGCAGCGGTCAGCAGTAGTGCACGGCAACCCTATGTATTGTGGACCGATAGCGGTCCTTACAGAACAGCAGACTGTACTGCACTCAGGCCTATGTACCGTAGCACCCTATACCAAGTTACCAGTCCTTATAAGAACTTTTGTGGACCAAGCAGGTTGTGTGTTAGTGTTTAGCAGACTGTGCGTCAGTCCCTATACCGCTGAAGGACTGCTGCAGTATAGGGCAGCGGTCAGCAGTAGTGCACGGCAACCCTATGTATTGTGGACCGATAGCGGTCCTTACAGAACAGCAGACTGTAACGCACTCAGGCCTATGTACCGTAGCACCCTATACCAAGTTACCAGTCCTTATAAGAACTTTTGTGGACCAAGCAGGTTGTGTGTTAGTGATTAGCAGACTGTACGTCAGTCCCTATACCAATGAAGGACTGCTGCAGTATAGGGCAGCGGTCAGCAGTAGTGCACGGCAACCCTATGTATTGTGGACCGATAGCGGTCCTTACAGAACAGCAGACTGTAACGCACTCAGGCCTATGTACCGTAGCACCCTATACCAAGTTACCAGTCCTTATAAAAACTTTTGTGGACCAAGCAGGTTGTGTGTTAGTGTTTAGCAGACTGTGCGTCAGTCCCTATACCGCTGAAGGACTGCTGCAGTATAGGGCAGCGGTCAGCAGTAGTGCACGGCAACCCTATGTATTGTGGACCGATAGCGGTCCTTACAGAACAGCAGACTGTAACGCACTCAGGCCTATGTACCGTAGCACCCTATACCAAGTTACCAGTCCTTATAAGAACTTTTGTGGACCAAGCAGGTTGTGTGTTAGTGATTAGCAGACTGTACGTCAGTCCCTATACCAATGAAGGACTGCTGCAGTATAGGGCAGCGGTCAGCAGTAGTGCACGGCAACCCTATGTATTGTGGACCGATAGCGGTCCTTACAGAACAGCAGACTGTAACGCACTCAGGCCTATGTACCGTAGCACCCTATACCAAGTTACCAGTCCTTATAAGAACTTTTGTGGAACAAGCAGGTTGTGTGTTAGTGATTAGCAGACTGTACGTCAGTCCCTATACCAATGAAGGACTGCTGCAGTATAGGGCAGCGGTCAGCAGTAGTGCACGGCAACCCTATGTATTGTGGACCGATAGCGGTCCTTACAGAACAGCAGACTGTAACGCACTCAGGCCTATGTACCGTAGCACCCTATACCAAGTTACCAGTCCTTATAAGAACTTTTGTGGACCAAGCAGGTTGTGTGTTAGTGATTAGCAGACTGTACGTCAGTCCCTATACCAATGAAGGACTGCTGCAGTATAGGGCAGCGGTCAGCAGTAGTGCACGGCAACCCTATGTATTGTGGACCGATAGCGGTCCTTACAGAACAGCAGACTGTACTGCACTCAGGCCTATGTACCGTAGCACCCTATACCAAGTTACCAGTCCTTATAAAAACTTTTGTGGACCAAGCAGGTTGTGTGTTAGTGTTTAGCAGACTGTGCGTCAGTCCCTATACCGCTGAAGGACTGCTGCAGTATAGGGCAGCGGTCAGCAGTAGTGCACGGCAACCCTATGTATTGTGGACCGATAGCGGTCCTTACAGAACAGCAGACTGTAACGCACTCAGGCCTATGTACCGTAGCACCCTATACCAAGTTACCAGTCCTTATAAGAACTTTTGTGGACCAAGCAGGTTGTGTGTTAGTGATTAGCAGACTGTACGTCAGTCCCTATACCAATGAAGGACTGCTGCAGTATAGGGCAGCGGTCAGCAGTAGTGCACGGCAACCCTATGTATTGTGGACCGATAGCGGTCCTTACAGAACAGCAGACTGTACCGCACCCAAGCCTATGTACCGTAGCACCCTAGACAGACCAAGTTACCAGTCCTGATAAAGAGCTTTGTGGAACAAGTGAGTTGTGAATGATTAGCAGACTGCAGCAGAAGGGCAGCAGTCAAGTATAATATTCTTTCTATATTTGGAAGAAAGAATATTATACGTGTACAAGCCTATTACCGTACCACTGATACCAGTCCTGAAAAGAACCTTTGTGGAACTAATAGTAACAGCAAGTCTTTAAAATTATCCTCACTGCCTGACACACTGCTTCCTGCCTGTCCCTATACAAATTGGCAAAAAAGAGTAGGCTGGAACGATTAGCTGGAACAGCTCTTTTGTGGACCTGATAGTAACAGCTAATGATGATGATGATGATGATGATGAAGAAAGACTAATCTGGCTGAGCTGTCCCTAAAATAGCAGCATACAGCGCTCTGTCCCTTTATCTAAACTGACAAAAGAAACTCAGGCTGCTGACCTAACACCTATACCAGTCCTGAAAAGAACTTTTGTGTACCAAATAGCTAGCGTTTTCTCTGTCCCTACTCCACACAGGATCCTTTCCCTACAGTGACAGAAGAAAGAATGTAAAATGGCCACCGGATCGGGTGTATTTATAGGTTAGGGGGAATGTCCAAGTGTCCATGAGCTGTCATGTCTCAATTGGTTGTCCTGTAACACATGATAAACGTGTCACGAAAGGTTAAAGTTCTTGTATACATTAAACACGTAAGTCCGCCGGGGCGAACGACGGAAAAAGGCGTTCGAACCCGCGGACGGCGAAAGTCGGAAATTCGCCGCGAAACGACCGCCGGGCGAACCGTTCGGCCATCACTAATCAGTAACAAAACCTCCTGCAGCACTGAATGCCCATTCTGAAAGCACACTGGATGCAAGGCAGCCCAACAACTCAATAGCATACTGGGAAAGTTCTGGCCAGTGGTCTATTCTCATGACCCAGTAGGTAGGTGGATAGTCGAGCTGGAAAGGTGACATCTCTGTTTTGGCCCCGGGGTAATCGTCCACCATGTGATGCAGACGCTAATGATAGGATGTGGAAGCTGACAGCCCTGGGCGACGAGGACTAAGAAAAAATCCGAAATGCCTCACTTAGGTGGACTAGAAACACCTGAACTCAATTATTTAGTGGGTGTGTGAAGTCTGACAAGGATCCAAACTGCTTGGGGGGGAATAAAGAAGTCTAACTGTCTAACTCAGTGCCACTCTCATTTCTCCAAATTTTGCAAGTCATTGATGAAAACAGTCGGATGAAAAACATGTATATATCAGCCTATGAGAGTGCCAAATGTCCAAGAGTCCCTGATGACTTAATTATAAAATTGATTAACAGCAGAATAAATCCAACATGTTTTGGGAGTCATCCTAATCACCCTTCATCAGGGCAGTTCATATGTCCTTCTGGGGTTTGAGATCCAGGTATTGGTGACGGCCCCCACAGCTGATCAATCTCTGGAGGATGCCAGAGTTGTGGCTGTTACCCGGTGGTCATAAGCAACTTAGTGACAACTCCACATTAAGTCTATGAGTTGAAGCCAATCCTGGTAGCCTTTACAGTGTCCTTTTTATTTCAGCTGCAACTTAACCCCTTCCTGCCAACTGTACGCATATATGCAGCCTCACGGAAGTGGGTCTTTTTCCACGGGACTACTTATATGCATATCTCTATCTTTGTGCTGGGAGAGAGGAGCACAGCCTGCTCAGAGAACAGAGACTTGGCTCTCACCGAGAGCCCTGGGTATCATACTATTAATTGGGACCCAGGATTTCCGGTTCCAGGTCACCTGATCGCTGTTGATAGCTTCTGTTTGGCTATCACAGCGATCAGTCACTGTGAGCCCACCTCTGTGTTTACTTCCTCTTCTGCATGAAGAGGAAATACATTGTATCTTTATCTTCTTGAAGGAGTGGAAGATATACACCAACAAAAGTGTGTCAAATAATAAAATAAACAAATTAAAAGTAAAAATGAAAAAAAAATAAAGAAAACAATAACAACATGAAGGTTTGCCAGAGTAGTGTTAGGGTCAAGGTTGAAATAAATAAAGAAAACAATAACAAGATGAAGGTTTGCCAGAGTTAGTGTAAGGGTCAAGGTCAGGGTCATTGCTCAATGCTGGGGTCAAAGGTCGCGGTCAGCATAAATATAATTAAATAAATAAAATTTTACTACACAGACCTACCACTATCACTGACTCATTTAATAAAATGTCAGAGTCTCTGCAGTAGGTGAACGCCATCCATGACGCTGCCCTGGACCCACTGGGGCTGTTTGTCACATTGAGTAGAAGAAAAAAGGCACACCTGGCACATGCTCCCCTGGCTTTGGAGTGGTGATCATGGAGAACTCGAGTTTATCTAGCTGATAAATAGTCTTCAATAAGTCTTTATGACATACAGATCTTCGTCTTTTCTGTGACTTGCGTTGTATTTCGAATTCTTCAAAATGAATCCACTTAACTGCCCCCAGCCCCCCTGGCGCAGAACCAGCCTGGAAAGTTCTTCCTCATTTTGGGACTGGCCTGTATAATGATCATGGTTTCCATCGTTGGAGACAGCACCATCATTAACCAGACGATACATTGCAAAGGATCTTTAAGCTTAAATGCTGCCGTGAGATTAATGATGTAAATGAGGAAGTAAGAGACTGAAACAATGAGAAGCATGGCTATTGATTTTATGAGGGTGACATGGACCTGAACATCAAAACCAGTCTGGCTGATGTTGTTGACGTGCTTCAGAAGAGATGACAAGGAGACTACGAGGGAGAAGGCAATGCCAGTAAATGGAAGGAAGGAGCCAAGGATGATGGCACAGATCTTATAACAGTAAGTAAAGGAAACATCTTCAATGGTTGTCCCATTCGTAGAATTATATCTGAGGGATAATACCGTATCTCTCCACATGTATACGAGAAGAGCTATGGCCAGTGACCCGACTCCCGTCAGGATGAGCACCTGATTCAGGAAAGCCAACAGAATCCTTTTAATCCAGAGAAACATTGGGTGGCTGAAGTTGGTGATGAAGATGGAGTAATAGATGCAGAGCCAGGCCATCAGCCAGTAGTTGAAATACATGTTGAAGGCAATAAGAAAAGCTACGGCATTATAAGGAGGTGACCCAAAAATATCCGGTAACCAAAAAGCCACATCATTTACAATCCATATGCAGCGCATAGTCAGTTTATTTATTCCCATGACGATCTGGATGAGGCTAACTGGATTCCTCTTACCACCTTCTGTCAGGCTTCTCCCATTGAAGAAGACAATGTAGGAATTTAAATAAATTGCCACCACACATTCCAAGAGGCAAAACGCCGACCAAATGCACCAGAGAGGAGACATGTCTTGTCCTGCCCGGGATCCTGGCTCCGTCAGTGTGAGGTGACCTGAGGTTGTCAGCTGGAAACACCAATACTCACTGAATCTTCTCTATCTGACATTATGGAATATGATCACATGACGAGGTGCTTTACATGATGCTTGGCAGAAGAAAGTCTCTTTTGCATGAGATGCAGGTTGATTTTTTATTTTTTTTTGATGTGTAATATATCACTACTTTTTAACAATCTCATTACCTAAAGCATATGTTCTATGTACTGATAGCTCTTTAACCACCTCAATACAGAGAACCTTCACCCCCTTCCTGCCCAGGCCAATTTTCAGCTTGCAGTGCTGTTGCACTTTGCATGATAATTACTTAGTCATGCACCACTGTACCAATATATTCATTATATAATATATATATATTATATATACCAATATGACATTTTTTCACACCAATAGAGCTTTCTCTTTGTGGTATTTAATCACCACTGGGTTTTTTTATGCTACGAATGAAAAAAAAGACCAACAATTCTGAAAAAAAAATGTTTTTCTTAGTTTCTGTTATAACATTTTGCAAATAAGTAATTTTTCTTCATACATTTTGACCAAAATTTATACTGCTACATTTCTTTGGTAGAAAAAAAAACAAAAAACAAATCATTGTATATTACTTGGTCTTTGTGAAAGTTATAGAGTATACAAGTCATGGTATAAATCACTGAAAGTTGATCAGACCTAATTTCTTGAGACCCTAACATGCCAGGACAAATACAAATATCTCCCTAATGACCCCTTTTTGGAAAGTAGCCAAGGTATTTAGTAAGAGGCATTGTGAGTTTTTTGAAGTTGTAATTTTTCCCTCAATTCTTTGGAAAATGAAGAAATGTATTTACGTTTTCGCAAAATTGGCACATTAACAAGTTTTTTTCTCACACACGGCATAGGCATACTTACAAATACATCCCAAAATACATTCTGCTACTGCTCCGGAGTATGGCAATACCACATGTGTGAGAATTTTTCACAGTCTGGCCACATAAAAAGGCCCAACATCCAAGGAGCACCTTCAGGCATTATCTACTTTTAGACAAGGCCTCATTCTGATGCTTTGTTTACAAGTAAAAATCTGTATTTTTGCTAGAAAATGACTCAGAACCCCCAAACATTATATATTTTTGTAGCAGAGGCCCTAGAGAATAGAATGGGGGATTTTGCAATTTTTTGTGTTACACAGTATTTGCGCAGCAGTTTTTCCACCAGGGAACAGGATCTATTGCAGAGTCCAGGAGGAAGGAGCGACTGCCCCTCCTCTGTGGAGGCTGTCGTGCGGCCTTGGGTGGTCGACCCAAGGGCCTAGATTTGGAGATTCAGAGTGGAGCTGAACGACCTTGACCTTCTTCTGGACCAAGCTTCTCCTGCTCTTTGAGTATGACTCTAGCTTGTCTACTGGCTGACCTTGGCTTGCCTCTGAGCCAAGCTTCCAAGATCCAGTTCCCGGGTGCCAACGTTGGTTCTCTTCTGGTGTACCTGCACTGCCGCTGAATGTTGTTCAGAGGCCACCACCACCTGCTACCCGATTACTGGCGCCCATGCTTCTTTGCACCCTGTGCCCCTGTTCCACATTCAGGGGTATTTGGACCAGAGCCACAAGGGGATGCCCTCCAGCCTCCAACCAATATACTTGGCCTCTCACTGTTGCCAGCAGGTGTCACTGAGTATAGTATGAGGTCTCCCTGCCAGTCTGAATTATGAATATTCCTATTTCCCCCAGACATCCCAGTAGGAAACTCAAGCCAGTGGGGCATGATGGGGAGGGAGGGTATAAATACATAGGGAGGCCATGGGCTTGCTCTCTTGCCTCAGCCTGAGGCCTCAGCCTGAGGCCTGAAAAGTTGCTGTTGAACTGTCTATGCTGCCCAGAAGCCTGTGTGGGCCCTAGCATGCGATGAATGTACAGCCCTACACATCTGGCCTAGGAGATTCACCAGCTGGTGAAGGTGCCATCTTTGATGGCTGATCGACATTGATGCTCATAAGGGTTCTAGCTGTGGCAGAGCTAGGGGGTCCATACCAGCAACTTCATAGATACCCCTGAGATTTCACCCTTAGGCCCCTTTCACACCTAAATGTAGCTTTTTTGCATGTTTTTCAAGCGTTCTTTCTCGAGTATTTGAGCCTTTTGGCACGTTTCCATGTGGCATTTTTTTGAACTTTAGCACTTTTTGGAAAAATTATCATCTGTTTTTTATCATTTGTTGCTATGTTTTAAATTTTTTTCATCTGCTTCCTGGGTGAATATTCTTCTTCATTGTTCTTCCTGTTCCTGGCTGTGTTGTGTGGTGTATCTTGCTATACAAAGATGAGTGACGATGAGATGGCGTGTTTTGTGGCAGCAGCCACTGTTATATTTTCTGCATGAAAGAGAGAGGTGGAAGACGAGGGCGTGCAGATACAGGATCCTCCGCCCCCGTAATTGCTGATCGAGAAGAGAGAGGCCAATTTTGGGTCATGTACAGTGACCTACGTCATCACGAGGAAACATTTTTGGACTACACTAGGATGTCCATAAAAAGGTTGGTCAAACTTCTTTGGAATCGCGATCTATGGCATTGTTCCTTTGTTATCATGTCCGCTAAACCCCACATTTTTTATTTTTGCTCACAGTTTTGATGTATGAATGGACACATATTTCAGTAACAGTGTACCCCCTGTGGAACGACTAATCATCACACTGAGCTAATTTTTAATTTTTTTTGTAAATGTTTTAAGACTGATACATGAAGAACCCAATATTATATTTTTCTTTATATGCATAAAATAAACATCATTGCAGCCTCACCTATGCCCACAATCGCTGCGTGACCTGTGCCCACCATTGCAGCGTGACCCGTGCCCACCATTGCAGCGTGACCCGTGCCCACCATTGCAGCGTGACCTGTGCCCACCATTGCAGCGTGACCTGTGCCCACCATTGCAGCGTGACCTGTGCCCACCATTGCAGCCTGACCATTGCCCACCATTGCAGCGTGACCTGTGCCCACCATTGCAGCCTGACCTGTGCCATCATTGCAGCCTGACCATTGCCCACCATTGCAGTGTGACCTGTGCCCACTATTGTAGCCTGACCTGTGCCACCATTGCAGCCTCACCTGTACCCATCATTGCAGCGTGACCTGTGCCCACCATTGTAGCCTAACCTGTGCCCACCATTGCAGTGTGACCTGTGCCCACCATTGCAGCCTAACCTGTGCCCACCATTGCAGTGTGACCTGTGCCCACCATTGCAGCCTGACCTGTGCCACCATTGCAGCCTCACCTGTACCCACCACTGCAGCGTGACATGTGCCCAACATTGCAGCCTAACCTGTGCCCACCAATGCAGCGTGACCTGTGCCCACCATTGCAGCCTGACCTGTGCCCACCATTGCAGCCTCATCTGTGCCCAAATTTGCAGCGTGACCTGTGCCCACCATTGCAGCCTCACATATTTCCGTAACAGTATACCCCCTGTGGAATGACTAATCATTACATAAAGATGGTCTAGGCTATAAGAAGATTGCCAAGACCCTGAAACTGAGCTGCAGCACGTGGCCATGACCATACAGCGGTATAACAGGACAGGTTCCCCTCAGAACAGGCCTTGCCATGGTCCACCAAAGAAGTTGAGGTCACGTGCTCAGCGTCATATCCAGAGGTTGTCTATGGGAAATAGACGTATGAGTGCTGCCAGCATTGCTGCAGAGGTTGTAGGGGTGGGGGGTCAGCCTGTCAGTGCTCAGACCATATGCCGCACACTGCATCAAATTGGTCTGCATGGATGTCACCCCAGAAGGTGCCATCTGTCATCAGTGCCATGTATTAGTGTCATCTGTCATCAGTATCACATATTAGTGCCATCTGTTATCAGTGCCACGTATTAGTGTCATCTGTCATCAGTGTCAGGTATTAGTGCCATTTGTCATCAGTGCCACGTGTCAGTGCCACATATTAGTTCCATCTTTCATCAGTGTCACGCGTCATCAGTGCCACGTATTAGTGCCATCTTTCATCAGTGTCATGTGTCACCAGTGCCACGTATCAGTGCTATCTGTCAACAGTGCCACGTGTCATTTTCCTGGTGCTCCAGGGCCTTCAAAAGTGTAATAGGTAGTCAAGAAGTTAGATGTGTAATTTATGCTCCTAGAACACGTGAAGGTGCTCCCTGCATGTTGGGCCTCTATGTGGCCAGGCTGTGAAAAAGTCCCACACATGTGGTATCATAATACTCAGGAGGAGTAGTAGAATGTATTTTTGGGTGTCATTTGTGGTATACACATGCCATGTGAGAGAAATAACTTATTAGAATGACAATTTTGTGGAAAAAAATAAGCTTAATTTTGCAAAGAATTGTGGTAAAAAAAATTACAACATCAAAAACCTCACCATGCCTCTTACTAAATACCTTGGACTGTCCACTTTAAAAAAAAAGGGATCATTTGGGAGGTATTTGTACTTTCCTGGCTTGTTCGGGTTGATTTGCACCACAGCTTGTAGACTCTCTAACGTTCACAAAGACCAAATAATATCCACTAATTTGGGTTATATTTACCAAAGATATGTAGCAGTATAAATTGTGGCCAAAATGTATGAAGAAAAATTAATAATTTGCAAAATTTTATCACAGAAACTGAGAAAAATGTGTTTTTTTTCAAAATTTTCTATCTTTTTTCATTTATAACAAAAAATTAAAAACCCAGAGGTGATCAAATACCACCAAAAGAAAGCTCTATTTGTATGAAAAAAAGGACAGACAATTTATTTGAGTACAGTATTACATGACTGAGTAATTGTCATTCAAAGTGTGAGAGCACCGAAAGCTGAAAATTGGTCTGGTCAGGAGGAGGGTTTAAGTGCCCAGTGGTCAAGTGGTTAAAGGAATCTCCACAGCAAGGAGGTCAATAGTTATTTTCCAGAGAGATGCATTTATTGGGTCCCAGAACAGCACAGAGGAACAGACAGGGTAGATGACAAGGTACTTGGTACTTGTACACTGCCGAAAAATGTGTTCGTTTTCATTTCATTCGTTTTGTCTTATGTTTTGTTATTTTGTTTCATTCAGTATGATCACAATTCGAAAATTCAAAAATCCAAAAATAAGAAAGCAAAGCCAAAAATACGAAAGAACGAAAATCCGAAAACTCTAAGCCCTTGTACACACGGTCGGAGATTCCGAAGGAATGTGTCCGATCGGACCGTTTTGTCGGATATTCCGACTGTGTGTGGTCTCCATCGGACTGTTTCCGACGGACCAAGTTTTCCAACTTGTTGGTAAAATTTTCCGACAAAATGCTCCGATCGGACATACTCCGATCATGTGTAGAGAATTCCGATCGGACAAAGTGGCACGCATGCTCAGATCAAATTCCTACACCAAAGCTATTGGCTACTAGCCTGAACGTAGCCCCGTCGTAACGAAATAACGTCATCACATCGGATTTTCCGACAACTTTGACCGACCGCGTCTATGCAACAGTTTCAGACAAAATCCGTCGGACAAAATCCGACGGACAAAATCCAATGGATTTGGTTGTCAGAATCTCCGACAGTGTGTACAAGGGCTAAAGAATAACTAACTAATAATAACTAACTATTAAATTATAGGTATTGGAATTTCCTTTCAAATTTGGTTCAATATCTGGTGGTTGGGTAGTCTTCGACCTAGACATGTGCAATTTATTTAATTCCAAATTAGTTATTTAACAAATTTTGACAAATTCATTTATTTGGAAATATCCGAATTAACGAAAACCCATTTAACAAATTTTTCTAAATATTCGTAAATTTGAATATTCTATAATTTGGAAATTCGGAATTTTGTAAATTCGCAAATTCAAAATTCAAAAAATCTGAAATAATAACTAACTAATAATAACTTAACTGTTACTAACTATTAAATTATAGATATTGGAATTTCCTTTCAAATTTGGCTGTTAGTGAACCTAATCGGACTTTCCGGCAGACTAGGTCCGGCGCACTGGAATCCGTCGGACAATTCAATCGCGCGTGGGCTCTAGCAGACTTTTTTTTTCTCAAAAGTCCGACGGACCTAGAAATAATACATGTTGCAAATCTTTTCCGATGGACTCGAGTCCGGTCAAAAAATCTGTTTGTCTGTATGCTAGTCCGACGGACGAAAACCGACGCGAGGGCAGCTATTGGCTACTGGCTATGAACTTCCTTATTCTAGTCCGGTCATACGTCATCGCATTCAAATCCGTCTGTCAGGGAACTCACCATGTGAATGTCCGTCCCCGTGTAGCAGCGGTTCACTTTCGTTCTAGGCGCCATGCGCGGTGTCCCCGTCAGAGGCGTACGAGTTCCCGGAACGAACGGACACACGCCAATCCGAACACGTGGATGCACTCACGCCAACCGAACGTATGTACGTACTCACGCACGCACGGCCACTTCCACCAATCCTGCCACATCTTACCCTATATAAACAGGGTCCTGGCCTGACACCAGTGCTGGATAGTCTTCAGCTATTCCTGAGAGACCTGATCGTTGTTTGTTCCTGTGACCTTGTTCCTGATCACCCGGCGCATTCGCCTATTCTTTTGGATACTCCTTGTTACTATTTCCTGGACTATTACTGACCTCGGCTTGGATTTACTACTTCGGCTTGCTTCCTGATTTTGTACCTCACTGCCAGCACGTTACCAGACCCTTGCTCGTCCTTGACTAAGCACCTGCCTTTCGTTCCTGTACCTCGTTTCCAGCCAGTTGCCGACCTTGCTTGTTCCAGACGTGCAGTGTTACCTTTACACCTGCTTGGCTTCCGCTGTATTCCTCCGGTGATCGACCTACACCTCTTCCTCCGTGAGGACCCAGCATCTTCAGGCCTTCAACTCCAATCTGCAGGCACCTGCACCCTTTCGTTGTCTTCACACTCCCTGTTCCCACCTCCAGGGGTGTGGAGACCGGAACCGTGCAAGAGGCCACCCCCAACAGTCTGACTCCGCTGTAAGGTACGTGACACCGTCGGACTTTGGTGTGATTGTGTGTGGCCAAGTCCATTCGTTTTGGAAAGTCCGTCGGAACTCCGCCGGTAGTCCGTCAGTAAGACTGTTGGACCTAGTCTGCCGAAAAGTCCGGTCGGGTGTAATAAATACAAATTCATCAGAAGTTACTAATTATCCACAATAACGAATGCCGCATCTAAACAAATGGAACAGTACAAATTAATAATAATAATAAAAAGTGTTTATTATTATTATTATTTATTATTATTAATTCATTACGTTCCATTCGTTTAGTAACGGCATTCGTAACTTTGGATAAATTCGTATTCGTTACGTTCACTAAAAGCCAAATTTGAAAGGAAATTCCAATACCTAGAATTTAATAGTTAGTTATTATTAGTTAGTTAGCTAGTTATTCTTTCGAATTTTGGGATTTTCTTTCTTATTTTCTAATTTTCAAATTTACGAATTTTCAAATTGACGAATTTACGTATTTATGAATTTTTGAATTTACAAATTTTCAAATTTATGAATTTACGAAATTGCGATCATAACGAATGACACAAAAAAAAAAAAACTAAAGACAAAAACTAATTTAAAAGGAAAACTAACAGTGCACATGTGTAAGCCCTTGTACACACGGTCGGAAATTCTAACGGAAAATGTCTGATCAGATCGCATAACCGGATAATCCGACCGTGTGTGGGCTCCATCGGACTTTTTCCTTCGAAATGTCCGATCAACAAAGTTTGAGAGCTGGATATAATTTTTTCCGACAACATGATCCGATCGGACTTTGTCTGATTGTTTGTAGAGGATTCCGATCGGACAAAGTGCCACGCATGCTCAGATCAAATTACAAGACCAAAGCTATTGGCTACTAGCCTGAATGTAGTCCTGTCATAACGAGCGAACCTCATCACGTTCCGAACGATCAGATTTTCCGACAACTTTGTCCAACCGTGTGTATGCAACACCAGTATCGGACAAAATCAGTCGGAAAAAATCTGACGTATTTTGTTGTCGGAATGTCCGACCCGTGTGTACAAGGGCTAAGACAGACCAGACATACAGGCCGACATATTGACAAGGCCTGCCATATTCAACATACCAAAAGGGTAGCTAATGACTCTTTGCTGTGTTCATTTTATGCAAGACCACCTTGGCCCTTGTGGGCTAATCTAATTAAACAGTTTAAAGGGAGGAGATTTGCAAATTTGCCGAAGGATTGTGGAGTGCGGGTGGTCTGGTCAGAATTTTTGAGGACGGAGATTGCAGATTGGCATCTTTGCTCTCGGCAAAGTTTTTTCTTATGTGGGCATAGCGCAGAGGGATGCTCCTTCCAAATGTTGAGTTCAGTTGCATCTGAATGCTGCCGCCTCTAGCCACCCATTTGAATGAGCCCCTACATCCTCTTTAATCAGGGGTCAAGTCCTGGGGAAAAAAGTGTGGGAACTCCCACCCAAGATCCACTCGCCCCAAAAAAAATAACTAAAAAAAAATGATACGCTCATATGCACGAACGCTTCAAAAGTGGTATTTTTCATCCAATTTTCGTATTGTGGGTATGAAGCCTAACTGTTAGTACAAAAAAAAACAACAATCCTCAATAAACATAAATCCGGTAATTCTCTGAATAATCAGCATCCATTCATTGTGCTTCCATGTCATGTGACCATCATGTTCTGATCTTTATTGGGGAATGTTATTTTGTATATAGAGTGTTTATGTGGTGAGTTTACACTTTTCATTGAACAGAGTTTGGATAACACAGGGTTAAACGGAAAGGTCATAAATGAAGTGCACATTATCGGGACAGAATGCTTGGGGAAATAGTGATGTGTTCCTGCTTAGGAGATGTATGTTAGCTTGGGGGGGCTGCAAACTCTGCAGGGGCTCCAACACACACTCGCTGCTATTCCAACCCTTCATATATTTCCACGTAAACTTCCTCCCTCAGCTCACCTCTCTTCCTGCATGTCCTGTGAGCAGAATAGCTGTGCTCCTCCTCTGGGTTCTCTCATCATATGGCATTGAAGATAGAGGAGGGGGATTCAGCGGGACACACAGAGCAAGTATGCAGGAGACTGGATGGGAGGGGGGGGGAGATGAGGAGACAGAAAACCAGGAGGGGGCGGCGGGGAGGAGCATCACGAGAGGTCTGACTAAATACAATCTCTTAGCAGCAGGGACCTGATCTACCCATCAGCTAGCTGTGATTGACTGGTAGATCGAAGCGGAAGCTGTCATGGGGCCCCCTACTG
Source organism: Lithobates pipiens (assembly GCF_037356315.1). Lineage (NCBI taxonomy): Eukaryota > Metazoa > Chordata > Amphibia > Anura > Ranidae > Lithobates > Lithobates pipiens. The sequence goes on along the minus strand of NW_027507784.1, from coordinate 2,803,817 downwards.
GCAATGCCGGAATGGTCAGGTGTGCGGCACTTACTATTGCGAGCTGTGTCGGAGGCTACTGGTGTAGCACCTGCCGCACACCTCGCATACTTCAAAGTCTTGCAGGACACGGCTGCTAACGGGAACTGAGTTCCCGTTGTGGAAAAAGTACAGGAACTCCGTTCCCATGAGTTCCCGCAGGACTTGAGCCCTGTCTTTAATAGACCTCCATGTTTGTCGTCATTCTAAACACAAGGTAAAACAGTGTATTTTTTTTTTATAGAACGTGATTTATTTCTGTAGAATGTTCCTGAGCTCACCGGTACAAACCAAACAAGGATCAGATGAAGCGAGTGATTTCCTATGAAACCTGATGAGATGTTTTCTGCCCATCAAACCCGGCAACCGGATCCTGGAGAGATTTGCATTCCGTGATACGTCGTCTCTGAGTCTCTTCTGACAGATTTCACTTCATATCTGTATTATTATTGTATCCAGCTTATCCCTGCAGAAGGAGAACCCAACAAACAAACACCCTTCATTCTTCTAAGATGGTCACAGCTGAGGAAATGTTCAAGTTTGTGTTTTCACTTCTCATGGGTCTATCCGGGACAATATTTAATTCTTTACTTCTGATTTTGTATTTGTTACAATGGAAAAATGGCAGACATTCTGCTGTCTGCGACCAAATCCAAATGTCTATAGCGCTCACAAATATTTTCCTGCAGGGCTGCCTGTCATTTGATGGCGTGCTGTACGGTCTTGAGATGTTCCTCATCCTTGGTAAGAAAATATTTCTTTTAATGCTTACCCTAAAGCTCTCTTTCTTCTATGCCAGTGTCTGGAACACCGCTTGGCTCTCCATGTTCTACTTTGTCCGATTGGTGAACATTTCCCACCCTTATCTTCTGAGGATGAAAGTCGTGTTACTGTCTTCTGTTCCTCAGCTCATCATGGGGTCAGTTCTTGGCTCAATCATCATCACTTTGCCACTTTTCTGGTTAACAAAAGCCAATTCTCTACAAAACGGAACTTTGCATTCCATAAATGTTACAGTGAACTTCAGTTACACCATGTTTAACTCATTCTCTGGATGTCTACTTCCCTCCACTCTGACTTCTCTCTGCATCGGTCAATGTGTCACATCTCTGCTGAGACACGTCTGGAGGATAAACCTCAATGAGTCTCACCTAACGTCCTCTCAGCTCCAGGGGCACATCCGGGCCACCAGGATCATGATAATGAGACTTGTCTTGGATTTGACTTGTTATCTTTTAGTTATGGCAGCTTTACTGACTTCTTTCCAAAATGATACGTTTGTATTGTGTGCCTGGGTGCTAGCCCTGATGTACCCAACTGCCCAAAGTCTCATTTTAATCCATGGAAATCCGAAACTGAAAAGCAAGTTATGTAGACAATGCGACTTTAACTAAACATGTCGTGTTGTTATATTTGTAATCTAAATAATTCTTGGCCTAATTTCTGTATTTATGTAGAAAAATTAGCAGCTACAATGAGATCACTGGGACCAGAAGTGAAGAGATCACCTCCACCAAGGAGACAATAAAAGCAATAAATAGAAGCGTTGAAGGTTAGAATCTCTTCCAGATCTTTAACCACTTGCTTACTGGGCACTTAAACCCCCCTCATGCCCAGACCAATTTTCAGCTTTCAGCACTTTGAATGACAATTGCGCGGCCATACAACACTGTACCCAAATGAAATTTTTATCATTTTTTTCCCACAAATAGAGCTTTCTTTTGGTGGTATTTAGTTACAGTTCGGAGTTTTATTTTTTGCTAAACAAACAAAAAAAGATGCAAAAAAAAAAATCATGTTTAATAGTTTGTTATAAAATTTTGCAAACAGGTCATTTTTCTCCTTCATTGAAGTGCGCTGATGAGGCGGCACTGATAGGCTGCACTGCTGGGCACTGATGGGCTGCATTGGTGGGCACTGATAGGCTGCATTGGTGGGCACTGATAGGCTGCACTGGTGGGCACTGATAGGCTGCATTGGTGGGCACTGATAGGCTGCACTGGTGGGCACTGATAGGCATAGTTAAGGCGGCACTAATAGGCACAGATAAGGCGGCACCGATGGGCACAGATAAGGTGGCACTGATGGGCAAAGATGGGCACAGATAAGATGGCACGGGTGGGTGGCACAGATGGGTGGCACGGATGGGTGGCACAGATGGGTGGCACGGATGGGTGGCACTAAGGGGCACTGATAGGTACCACTGATAGATGGGACTGATGGGCACTGATAGGTGGCACTACTGGGCACTGTTTGGCGGCACTGCTGGGCACTGATGGGCACTGGTAGATGACACTGATGGGCACGGATATGTGGCACTGGGGTGCAGCACCTTTGTTGAGGCAGATTGTGGGCACTGCTGGGTGGCCCTGTGGGCACTGCTGGGTTGTACTGCTGGGTGGCACTGTGGGCACTGCTGGGTGGCACTATGGGCACTGCTGGGTGGCACTGACGGGGGGCACTAATTTCTTATTATGTATAGTTATGAGGGGGCAGGTGGGCACTGGCAGGGGGCAGGTGGGAACTGGCAGGGCTGGCCGTGATCGGGACTGATGTCCCGATCACGGCCGCCGGTGAGCGGCTTTTTTTTTTCTCCTCACGCTGAATAATAGCCGATTACCGGCTCCGTTATATCACATGATCAGCTGTCATTGGCTGACAGCTGATCACGTGATAAGGGGTCGGAATCAACCCCTTGCACGGATCAGTGATCAGGCGAGTCTCATAGGCTCGCTGATCACAGAGCGTGCGCGCCCCTCAGGCCGCTCGTGCACGGGACTACGTCAATAGACGTAGTCCCGTGCAAAGGAGATCCGCGCTGTAGCCGTCATTCGGCTATAGCGCGGGTCTCAAGTGGCTAGAGAGCTCTGTGCCCTTGTTGGGGAGATCCAAAACAAATTGGGCTGTAAAAAGTTTGTCAATGTGATCATTTTGTTTTGTTAAATGAATCAGAGAAAGATATTGTAAAAATGAATGTATATGATGTGTAGCGGTGTCCCCGACACCCATAAAGGCCTAATGGTGACCTCCAGAGTTGACCTCCTTCCTTGTAGTTTGGGTTATTAGGCATGGTGGGTGTAATGCAAGTTGGAAACATGGGGGCCAGTCACTTTTTTGAATGCAAGAAAAAGAGATTTATTGTCTCTTAAAAAAACTGGTGGAGAGAGGGTTAGGGCCAGGACACCTTTAGGCAGATGCAATAGCAATTGGCATACTCTGAGGCCAAATTAATAAGCAGACAGCTATACAGGTAGAGGGCCTTTAACCACTTAAGGACCAGGCCTCTTTTTCAGACTTGGTGTTTACATGTTTAAAACAGTTTTTTTTGCTAGAAAATTACTTAGAACCCCCAAACATTTTATATTGTTTTTTTTTTTCTAACACCCTAGAGAATAAAATGGCGGTCATTGAAATACTTTTTTTTCACACCGTATTTGCGCAGCGGTCTTACAAGCGCACTTTTTTTTGGAAACAATTCACTTTTTTTGAATAAAAAAATAAGACAACAGTAAAATTAGCCCAATTTTTTTTATATTGTGAAAGATAATGGTACGCCGAGTAAATTGATACCCAACACGTCACGCTTCAAAATTGCGCCCCGCTCGTGGAATGGCGTCAAACTTTTAGCCTCAAAAAATCTCCATAAGCGACATTAAAAAAATTCTACAGGTTGCATTTTTTGCGTTACAGAGGAGGTCTAGGGCTAGAATTATCACTCTCGCTCTACCGATCGCGGCGATACCTCACATGTGTGGTTTGACCACCGTTTTCATATGCGTGCGCTACTCACGTATGCGCTCACTTCTGTGCGCAAGCTCGTCGTGACGGGGTGTTTATAAAAAACTTTTTTTTTTTTCTTATTTATTTTAATTTATTTTATTTCTTTTTAAACTGTTTAAAAAAAAAAAAAATGGATCACTTTTATTCCTATTGCAAGGAATGTGAACATCCCTTGTAATAGAAAAAAGCATGACAGGTCCTCTTAAATATGAGATCTGGGGGGTCAAAAAGTCCTCAGATCTCATATTTGGGCTAAAATGCAAAAAAAAAAGAAAAAATGACATTTAAAAAAAATATACCTTTAAGAGGTATGGGCGGAAGTGACGTTTTGACGTCGCTTCCGCCCTCCTATGGTATAGAGACGAGTGGGGGGCCATCTTAGCCTCACTCGTCTCCATACCCAGCTAGTGAAAGGACCCGATCGCCTCCGCCGCTACTGACGGCTCCGGTAAGCGGCGGAAGGTGCGGGAGGGCGGCAGGAGGGGGGGTGGCACCTCTCCCGCCGCCGATAGCGGTGATCTCGCGGCGAATGCGCTGCGGAGACCACCGTTATCGTACAGCCGACCGCCGCCTGAAGAGATGGATATCTCGGTTGTGGCAGCTGCTGCCGTTACCGAGATATCCCTCTTCAAAAATAGGACGTACATCGGCGTGCGCTGGTCAGCAAGTGGTTAAAGGGGAAGTAAACCCTGATGGGTGTTACTTCCTCTTTCATTCCCTGCAAAGGCAAAGCATAATGGACTACTATGGACTACTATGCATCGCATCGCATCGCATCGCATCGCATAGTAGCCCATTATGTGTCACTTACCTGAAACAGGAGCCGGCGAAGTCGCCGCTGTCCCCTGTAGTCCGCCGCATCCATCTTCTTGGTGGGGTCTCGCAGATTCGCCGCTGTCATTCGGAGAAGCCGCGATGACGTCACTCCCGCGCATGCGCACGGGAGCCGACACGCGCGGCAGCTCTGTCGCATGCGCCGTAGACAGCGGTGCCCGTTTTCGGGCAAATATCTCCTAAACCATATAGGTTTAGGATATATTGCTTGGACCTACAGGTAAGCCTTAATCTAGGCTTACCTGTAGGTCAAAGTGGTTTGTAAGGGCCGGTTCACACAGGGGGCGACACGAGGCGACACGACTTGCCGTGCCGCGACCTGACAAGTCTGTACAATGGAACCGTTCTAAGAGGAGCGACTCGAGTCGCTCCGACTCAGAAAAAAGGTTCCTGTACTACTTTTGGGTGACCTCGGGGCGACTTGCATTGACTTCTATACAGAAGTCATTTGCAAGTCGCCGCTGAGGTCGCGGCAGGTCGCGGCGAGGCAAGTCGTGTCGCCTCGCATCGCCCCCTGTGTGAACCGAGCCTAAGGGTTTACAACCACTTTAAGCTGGATGCAGCAACTGTATTTGTAGAATTGCTGTCTCCTATGGCAACTGAACTTTCAACAGTCAATAGAGATCTATACACGTAACCCGTAACAGATCTTCTATCACATCTCACAGTATCCCACTGTAGATCTTCACTCACTGAGCTCCCGGTCTCTCACTAGACTTCCAGATCCAATCGCCCTGGAGCTCTTCCACAGCTATCCCGCTGTATACTCCTCAAGCTTCCCCCTGGTAACCCGCTGGGTCCCTGGCTTGGCACTTTGCTGAAGCTTTTCCACTTATTCACCGTCCCGGGCTGGTGAAAAGGCTGCTCTGGTACTTCTTCAGACTTCCATACACTGGCCTCTGATAACAGGAGTGGTTGTCCCTTGGTGGCGACTGCTTCCCCTTTACCCCTGACCTTGACCCTCAGTTGCCTCTGGCAACAGGAGTGGTCATACCTTCAGGCAACTGTTTCTCCCCGTCACTGCTGGCAACAATTTGGTTCCCCCCGTCCAGCGGAACCTCTGCAACTTGGTTGGGCTTCTGGCCTGAAGCCCCAACAACTGGGCGGGCTCAGGGCGCAGTGCTCTGTGCCCCGAGCCCACCCTTTTTTTGAAGCCAATTAAAGCCTCAGGCGCTAATCATGTGCTTCAAATAAAAATAAAAAACCCATTGGAATCCATTCGTTTGGCGCCCTCCATGTAGATTAGGGGGCCAGGCAGATGGATTAAGGAGGATGGGCCACCACTGCTGGGGACCCGCCCCCTTATTTCATTACCTCCATATTTCCCTTTCTCCTTATTTCCCTCTCCCTTCCCTCCCCACAACCCTCTATCCTCTTCCTCCTTCCTTCCCCCCATTACCTCCCTCCCCCCCTCCCCCGGCCTGCATATCTCAAACCTGGATATGCCTCAGGTAGCCTAGCAGCCCAGGTGCTCCCTGGTCTTCTGGCTTAGCAAAACACGTCCACCATGACAGCCGTCCAGGTAGCACAGAACCCCGATCACCTGATTCCTCCTGAATAAATAGGCTCTCCCAGCAGGCCAAGGGGCCAAAGAAACCCCTGATGACAACCCATCCACTCCTAGTCTGAATTCACTATGCCCTTGTCATTCTAATGCCACAGGCAAAAAAAAAACGCCACCTAGTGACAGAAGAGAGAGGTGCATCAAATCCAGAATTAGAGAAAAGTCAGTGGAGCCCTATAACAATTAGCCAGGCTAGTTACCACCTAGCAAAATAAATTTGTTAGCAACCCTGCCTACAAGCAGGGTGCTACAGGTGCATGTTATAGGGTCTTTGTACAGCTCAAAGTAATAATAATCATTAAAAAAAAGAACATATATAGGTAAAATGAGATCACTGGGACCAGAAATGAAGGGATTGTCCACCCCAAGGAGACAATGAGAGCAAAAAAAATAAATAAAACATTGTAATCTTGAAGGTTACAGGAGAACCTCTTTCAGGTCTCTAGTGAGCTCCAATTTATAGAAATTAGAAGATCTTGTTGTCAAACGAATTGAAAAGATATTTTAGAAAATGTTTGTATGTGATGAACATTATCAGGTCTCTGTGTGTCCTCACAATGTACAGTTTAAAATAATAATAATAATATAAATAAATAGAACATATATAGGAAATGTAAAATAACAATTGTGTGTACCTTCTCTATACAATAAAGTCATCACACATCATGTCCCGCTCTTTGTGTTTTCATCCGTATTTTTCCAACCAACATCCCAATACACACAATACATGGACAGGTAATGGGGGATGGAGAGGTCTCGGATAAAACAGTTGGATCCAACATTGCCTGTAACATCCTCCAACCCATCACTACCCCCTCCCCCCCAACAATGGGACCGCTATGGTCATTTTAGAATCCAATGGGGGGGCTACACTTTATTACCAAAAGTATTGGGAAGCCTGCTACACCGATCTCGGTAAAGAACCTCTGATGGAGGCCCTTTACCACATGATCACCTGTGTCCAATCACGGCTGATCCCGATGTAAACAGGAAGAGCCGTTGATCGGTGTGACAGTGGGGTCACTTTGGACACAGGGTGAATAAAAGAAACCCCCGATATGGTCTGTGATAGCCAATGCCATATTCAAGGCTGTATAATACATTGTATATAAATTGGATGTATACTGTATATGGGGGTTAAGTGTCATTGCTGTGAGGAATTAAGTTGTTTTGCATTTCTATTGTTCATTTAAGTCTGTCCTTGTGTGTATTGTAAAGTGCCAGACAGACTGGCTGCCAACCCTTTGTGAAAAGATGTGTATTGGGTGGGATCGTTTGAAGCCTAGCAGACGTCAGGATGAGGTGTTGAGTCTTGGGATGTGTGGGTGGAGCTGGGCCCTTGTTCATGTTAAAGCATGTGCCTTGAATTGTGTATAAAGTTACAATGTTTCTCAATAATAAATTCATTCCTACTACAGAAGAGACAGAGTGCGTCTCGTCTTTTTGCCAGAGGGGTCGGCTCCTATAGGAAAGGGTCGTTTAGCTGTGGATATTGGTAGCGAGTGGATGTGTGTCTAGGAGAGGGAACATCGTAAACGGCGTTAACCCCCTTTATATTAGGGGTGCCGTTACAATCGGCTTTTCCTCACTCGCATCTCACAGACACGAGTAGAGGAGAGCCGATTGGCTGCTCTCCTGACATGGGGGGGGGTCTGTGCTGATTGCTTATCATTGCGCATCATGCTGCAGGGATGTTTTTCAGCAGTCGGGACAGGGAAACTGGTCAGGGTTCAGGGAAAGATGGATGGTGCTAAATACAGGGATATTCTTGAGCAAAACCTGTAGCCCTCTGTGTGTGATTTGAGGAGAGGACGGAGGTTCACCTTCCAGCAGGACAATGACCCCAAACACACTGCTAGAGCAACACTTGAGTTGTTGAAGGGGAAACATGTAAATGTGTTGGAATGGCCTAGTCAAAGCCCAGACCTCAATCCATCCAATAGAAAAACTGTGGTCAGATTTAAAGATAGCTGTTCACAAGCACAAACCATCCAAATAGAAGGATCTGGAACAGTTTTGCAAGGAGGAGGAATTGACAAAACTCCCAGTGGTAAGATGTGGCAAGACTCATAGAGACTTATCCAAAGAGACTTGGAGCTGTGATAGCCACAAAAGAGGGCTCTACAAAGTATTGACTTTAGGGGGGTGAATAGTTCTGCACATTGCACAATAGCAGAAAATGGTCTGGTCATGAAGGGGTGGGGGAGGGGTAAAACCTTCCAGAGGTCCAGTGGTTAAAGGACTTGTCAAGTGTTTGGGTGTTTTTTTTTGTCATTACTTTTTTTGTGAATGATTAGAAGTTCTATGTTCCCCATGCTCATTCACATGGGGGAGGGGGGAGGCCCCTGTATTATTAACCCCCCTGCCTACTTGGACAATTTGGGCATTTTTCACACGCATGTTAAAATCTATATTTTTTTTTGTTAGAAAATTCATTCAGTATTTCTTCAGGGAAAAATACACTTAGAAGAATTTTAATTTCAATAGATCTTTATTAAGTTTTAATACAAAGGTAAGTAAAAGAGTCCAGTTGCAACAAAAACCGAGGTTCCGCCTATATAAGAGTTATGAGAGGTAATGTATGCAATGATACATGAGCTTGGATTCTCTACATTCAGCGTACAATAGCAGGCGGGGGAGGGGGGGGAGGTAATGGGGGGAAGGAAAGAGGAAGAGGATAGAGGGTTGTGGGGAGGGAAGGGAGAGGGAAATAGGGAGAAAGGGAAATATGGAGGAAATGAAATTGCAGTGGTGGCCCATCCCCCTTAATCCATCTGCCCGGCCCCCTAATCTACATGGAGGGCGCCAAACGACTGGATTCCAATGTTTTTTTTTTTTTATTTGAAGCACATGATTAGCGCCTGAGGCTTTAATTGGCTTCAAAAAAGGGTGGGCTCGGGGCACAGAGCACTGCGCCCTGGGCCCACCCAGTTGTGTGACAATAGCGAATTAATTTTCGCTATTGTCTTCCTGATTCGCCAATTGGAAAGCGGATCTTAAGACCCAATGGACTGAGAGGAGAAGCGTATTGACCACCCAGGGAAGGAGGAGGGAAAACGCCACCGTGAAGCCCAAGATGCAGGGTGAAGCCACCGAGGAGGAAGGAGCCGAAGCTGCCAGCGACCTAGATGGGGCAAGTGCGGGGCCGACTGACCGCACTGAGAGGGGCTTGGGTGAAAGGGTAAGTGCGGGGAAGACCGACCAAGGGGGGGGATGCCTTGTGTCTGCTGCCCCCCTCCACAAAATACACAGCTCCCCACCAGCCACCACTGGTCACCAGCACACCAAGTGTGGAAGTTACAAAACAGTATAGAACCATATCATCCCAAACAGTCTAGACCAGAATAATTCAGATGTGAACTTTACGTTTTGGATGACCCCCGTTATGCAGAAGATTTGTCTAGTTGCATATTTTTCCTAGCTATTATTTTTCTCCATTTTGCATTGTAGATTAAGACCCGCGATTGTGCTAAAAATGGAGGAGGGTTCTAAGGTTTTCCATAACCTAGTAATATTTAGCTTGGCTGCTAGCAAGAGATGTATTATGACGGTTAAAGAGAGAGGAAGCACTCACATTGCCTCATCCGTTTCATTGTAAACTTCTTCAGGACACATGACGGTTCTAGTGTTTGAAGAGTATTTTTATAAACCTATATGGAGCAGTGCTATAGAAAGGGGGGAGGGGGGTAGAAGGTGAGCCAGAGAGAGAGGAGATCTCCAATAGGAAGTGAGGGACTTTCAGTACCATACTATGTGGGCCATGGAACCTATGTGTAGCACTGACCCCCCGAAGGAGCTGCTGGTTTGATTTGGGCTTACCGTTACCTCCTTGTTTTTTTTCTCCGTCTAGGGAATCCCGTGGTAGATGGCCCACAGAAATGTGGAAACTGACACTGAATCTTCTTTTGGGTTATTTATGTAGAACAGAAACAGAGTCTTTCAATAAGGGTAGAGGGTTAGCGGTGAGTTCAGGTACTTGTATTGCAAAAATGGAAGTCTCTTATAGGAAAATCCAGAGAATAGCAACCTCTTCACAGCTAGATTTAACAACCCCCGGATAGACCTCCTCTCACTAGGCCTAGCAGCCAGTAGGGTGCTCGGTAAAGACTCTGCCACAGACTTATGATGTACACATGAGCGTTACTGAGGTTCGTAGATAAATTTAAAGAGCTATTATACGGTACCAGGTTCTCTCAGCCGATCCGGCGATACCATATGAGTGTTGATCCAAGTTGCGTCTTTCAACTAAGCCTCCAGGCTTATTTAGAGAAACCAGCCTTGCGCACGGTCTTCTCCTGAATAGTCCTCCCCTGGGGTTCTCCAGTTGCTGGTCCTCTCCCTTCAGAGGAAATGGCACCGGACCACCTTTGGATCAATAGGCCCCCCGAAATCCATTCAGGCCTGTCTCTGCAGTTGCGTTGCCTTGGGCCAGCCAGCCCGAGGCTTGGAATGCATGGTTCCGCACCCCAGGCCAGGAGGTCCATGGGGCTGGGTCAAGAGGACCACCAGAACCATACAGACAGAAAATAATCTCCGGAACCCCGTACCACGTGGTGTAGGTACCTTAAATACCACCCCCAGAATGCACAGCAGGAGAACACTCCCACTGGGCTGGTTCCAAGAGAACAGTGGCATTTAATACACCCAGCTGGACTGCGTTTCTACCCATGCTGGCAGTGACAGCAACACCTATGGTCAAGGAGAACCCAGTGCAACCCAGCTGGACTGGTACTGAAACCAGAAATTTAGAAAAATAGCCCCAAAACCCAACTGTGGTTTTGGGCAAATTAACTTTCGAAAAAAACATAGCGCCTGCTCGTCAGGAGGCAGCGCTGCATATGCTACCACAGTTCCTCCAGCAGCATGGTGAGCTTCCTGGTTATATTTTTGATAGTTGGTAAGGTGTTAGGTACCATTTATGCAAGTTTTGTTGGTATGTTTCCCAGTGGTTGGAGCACTGGGATGCAGCAAAGGTGGTTCTTAAATCTCGTTGCAGTATATCAGGGGTGATGTGGACAGAGCTCATCGGCCCATTGGGTTAAGGTTGAAATTTGCGATTAGGGTCGATCATCGTTTGTAAATGGTAGAATAAGGATATTCCTCTTTTGGGGTACGAGGATCATGTGTAAAATCGGAACAGTGGTTCCGGCAGCGTGACTATGGAAGGCCGTTTCGAGGAGTTGAGAAAGTGGGAGATTCTCGTATAGGTATAGAGTTCTGAATGTGGGAGGTCAAATACAGGTTGGAGATTTTAACGTATTGCATTTGATATGATCAAGGACATTTGTGTTATTCCATGAAGAGACTTTGAAGTCTGTAAGGGGTTTGGTTAGGGCCCATAGAGGTATAGGTATAGGAGAGGGCCCATAGAGGTATAGGTATAGAGTGGGTAGGAGAACTAGAGGTCTGGTTGGACAAGAATTTCTTCCATGTTAGAATGGATGCTGTAATTGCCTGGAACATGTTTGGATAAGTGGGGACAACCTGCTGCTGTTAGGAGAAGGGAGTCTATGGGGTGTTTGTTCTGGGGGGATAAGGTTTACATGAGTGACCAGATTTTTTCAGATGTTGGGTGCCACCAATAGTATATTTGGTCTAAGAAGGAGGCGTGGCAATAACTACTGTTGTGGGGAAGACCAACCCCACCCTTATTGTGAGGTTTGGTAATAATTAGCACATCTAGGGGGGCTGTCAGGAAGATCCTTCTCACAGGCTTCCGAGCGGCGTAAGTTGCAGAAGATCTCCTGTGCAGTTTGAAGAGCGTTATCGCGGTCGGCGGTGCGCGCGTGCGGGATCGCGCACGCGGGTGCGCGCGCGGCCGCTTGACGCAATTGGCGCCAATAGCGCTATTTAAAGTGGATCCTTGCTTCACTGCCTTGCTGCCCGATCAACAGCGTTCCCGTGTATCCTGGTAACCTGTATCTGAACCTGAATCTGAATCCGTATCCTGATCCGTATTGAACCCGGCTTGTTCCCGACTCCGCTGTTTGCTGCCTGCCCCCCGACTTTGGCTTTGTACCCGACTACTCTTCTGGATTCCGTTTCTGTACCTGATCTGCTCGCCTGTGCCTGACCTGGACTGTTATACCATCCGTTATCTGTCAGTTGGCCGTCTTACCGCTGCTGTACTACAGGACACCTCTCAGTCCACCACCGTATCCGGCTGTTGCTCCCTCTGTGCCCTGTTGCCTCCTACCTCTTGCTGCGGACTACTGGACTCTTCCCACTTCCCGCTGTATCCAGTTTGCACCAGCATTCGCTGCCGGACTACAGAACTCCTCCCGCTGTTCGCTGTACCCTGCGACCACTTGCATCCCTTTGCCGGACTACAGTAATCCTTCTGCTGTCTGCTGAACCTTACCATTGCCTACATTCCGCTGCTGGACTACAGGACACCTCCACCATCAACGGTCTGCTGCTTCTTACATCAACCATCCAGTCAGGCACTTGTGCCCCTCTGTGCTCCCGAGCCCCTGTCATCACTACCAGGGTCTCCCGAGTCAGAGGTCTACGAGAAGCCGCTCCCTGCATTCCGGGCTCTGCCTAAAGGTACGTGACAGGGGCTTTTTTCCCATATTAATATCAACATGTACCTTTGGATGGAGGTTAGGAAGGATTGGGGGAGAGGTAATATCAGTATGCAGAATAGGTAGAGGAGTTTCGGTAGTATTATCATCTAAAGGGTAGCGATCCTATCCATCTTGGAGAGGCCAGTTGAGCGTATTGAGTGTAAGAGTTGAGAGAGTTGTTGGAGGAAGGCCTGGTAGTTAAATGTGAGTAACTGTTTTAGAGTGGGTGCCAATTGTATTCCCAAATAGGGGGTGGAATTGTTTGCCCCAGTAAATGGGGTGATACCTCTAAGGTAGGATTCTAATTGTGTTGGGAGGCATAAGGGCACTGAAACAGATTTTGATACATTGAGTTTATAAAAGGAGACAGCGAGTACCTAGGCAGTCCTTACATTTATTTCATTAATTAAAATGGAGGGGTAAGTGAGGGGGGCGGAGGGCAGAACCGAAATATCCAGGGGGAGCGGGGGGACACGTACAGTTCACAGCTAGATCCCAGTTGGGGTGGCTTGCGTGTTCTCCCTTGATCCCTCTGGAACAAAATCAGATATTGATACTCTGCCGACCCCCTGCTCAATCTTATTATCCTATGGCAAACAAAGAATTTATTGTCATTTATTTGCTCTGATCAATGGTTTATAACAACCCTTCAGGGGATTAGGTAGCATCGATATGTGTTATAAATTTGTTGTTACATTAACATCTCTGTTATCTTCTTAAATGTTGTTTTTGATAAACCCTACTGAAGGGCCATGTTGGCTCCTGGTTGGGGATATTTATTACTTCATTGTTTTGTTATATTGATGGAAAATTTTCAATAAAAATATTGAACAAGAAATCACAAAAGGAGACAGTGCTCAATTGGTGAATGATTTCCTGTATTCTATGGAGGGATCGGGATGGATCTATGGGGTGTTTGTTCTGGGGGGATAAGGTTGAGATAAGTGACCAGATTTTTTCAGATGTTGGGTGCCACCAATAGTATATTTGGTCTAAGAAGGAGGCGTGGCAATAACTACTGTTGTGGGGAAGACCGACCCCACCCTTATTGTGAGGTTTGGTTATAATTAGCACATCTAGGGGCAGGGGCGTAACTATAGGGGGTGCAGCAGTCACGACCGCAACTGGGCCCTGTGATGCAGGGGGCCCATGCAGCCCCCTCTACATATGGCCGGCAGCAGCATAGGCAGCTAGCACACACTATTACATACCCCCTCCATATCCCCCTGGGGACAGGGACCCCTTCTCACCTGGGGGAAGTAACTTCATCTGCCCTACAGAAAAGGACCTCATCTCTTCTGGGGACGGGGATCCAATCCTGCCTAGGGACAGTCCCCCAATGGTGCACCTAAAAATGTAAAAAAATAAATAAATAAAAACTACTGATACCAGTAGTGGAACTACAGGGCTCACAAAGGTCATACATGTGACCACGCCCTGGAGTTCCACCGCCGGACTCGGAGGGAAGGGCCCTGGCTGGGGTTCAGGGGGGCCTTCATGGTTTCTTGCATCCGGGCCCTGAAAGTTCTAGTTACGCCACTGTCTAAGGGGGCTTTTTTCCCATATTAATATCAACATGTACGTTTGGATGGAGGTTAGGAAGGATTGGGGGAGAGGTAATATCAGTGTGCGGAATAGGTAGAGGAGTTTCGGTAGTATTATCATCTAAAGGGTAGCGATCCTATCCATCTTGGAGAGGCCAGTTGAACGCATTGAGCGTAAGAGTTGAGTATATATGGTTATATTGAGTATATATGGTTATATTGAGTATATATGGTTATATTGAGTATATATAGGGGATTAGGTAGCATCGATAATTAGTTATATATACTAATATAACCATTAGTATCACATCATCTGCGATTAAGCTTATTCTATGATCTGTATTATTACATTTAATCCCTGAGATACGTGTATCAGTTCTAATTTTGGTTGTGAGGGGTTCCATCAGTGGGGCAAAAATTAGTGGTGGGAGGGGACTTCTCTGACGTGTGCCGTTAGATATGGTGAATGGGGTAGATAGAGCTCCTCCTGTGAGCACTCTAGCTGAGGGATTGGAGTAAAAGGAAAGTATAGCGTTTTGGAATCAACCAGTGATTCAGAATTTGGCAAGGATAACTTTTAGAAAACCCCAAGGGATTTTGTCAAACACCTTCTCTGTGTTTAGACCAGGGGTCTTCAAACTTTCTAAACAAAGGGGCCAGTTTATTGTCCTTCAGACTTTAGGAGGGCCGGACTGTTGCCAGCAGGAGTGAGAATTTTCCTTGCATCACTGGGAGAAAAACATTGTCACATTTGGTATAGGATAGAGCAGGAATCCTCAAACTACGGCCCTCCAGCTGTTGCGGAACTACACATCCCATGAGGCAATGTAAAACTCTGACATTCACAGACATGACTAGGCATGATGGGAATTGTAGTTTCTGAACAACTGGAGGGCCATAGTTTGAAGACCCCTGGGATAGAGGAATAGTACCCCATCATTGGGAGGCCCATTGTTGGTGTCAATGAGAGAAATGGTGTCCCACTGTTGATGTCAGTTGTCAGAATAGTGTCTCATATCAGTGAGAGAATAATGCCTCAAGGGCCAGAAAATGGCAAGCAAAGGGCCGCATTCGGCCCCCGGGAAGCAGTTTGGAGACTACTGGTCTAGACCATGGATCTCCAAACTACGGCCCTCCAGCTGTTGCAGAACTACATATCCATTGTAAGGCATTGTAAACCTCTGACATTCACAGACATGACAAGGGATGATGGGAATTGCAGTTCCTGAACAACTGGAGGGCCATATTTTGGAGACACCTGGTGTAGAGAAAGAAGCAGAGAAGGCGTTTTTGTGCTTGAAAAGCGTGATGGACAAGGTTCAGCACTCTTCTTGGGTCATCTGGTGCCTGACGGCCTGAGATAAACCCAACTTGGTGCACTGCATGATGGGAGGTATGTCAGTAATCTTTGGCACGGACTTTAGCTAGTATTTTCATGTCTGTGTTAAGAAGATATATTAGCCTAAAATTTGCAGTTGATGAGGGATCTTTGTCAGGTTTCGGTATAGTTGTAATAGTTGACCGTAACAAGTCTGCTATTGAACCAGAGGCCCTGGCAGAGTTGAAGAGAGTCATTAGTTGAGGTGCAAGGATATCACAAAATTGTTTATAGAATTAATTTGAAAACTAGACATGTGGAATTTGTTTCATTCCAAATGAGTTTTTTTAACTCATTTCGACAAATTTGTTAATTCGGAAATATCTGAATTAATGAAAAAGTCAGTTTAACAATTTTTTTCCAAATATTCTTAAATTCGATTATTAGAAAATCCGTAAATTCAAATATTTGAAAATTTGAATATTTGAATATTCGAAAATTTGGAAATTCGAAAATCCGAAAATAAGAACAAAAAATTCAAAAGAACGAAAATCCAAAAATAAGAAAGAAAATACGAAAATTTGAAAACCTGAAAATTCGAAAAATCTGAAAACTAATAATAACTTAACTATTACTATAATTATAAATTATAGGTATTGAAAATTCCTTTCAAATTTGGCTGTTACAGAACGTAACAAATACGCATTTGGCTCGAAGTTACAAATTATTTGAAATAACGAATGCCGTATCTAAATGAATGGAACGTAACAAATTAATAATAATAAATAACAATAATAATAAAAAGGTTTAATTGTTATCATTATTATTATTAATTCATTCTGTTCCATTTGTTTAGATGCGGCATTCGTTATTACGGATTTTTAACTTTGGATAAATTTGTGTTTGTTATGTTGACTGACAGCCAAATTTGAAAGAAAATTCCAATACCTATAATTTAATAGATAGTTATTATTAGTTAGTTAGTTAGTTAGTTATTATTTAAAATTTTCAGCTTTTTGTTCTTTTGAATTTTTGGATTTTCTTTCTTATTTTCAGATTTTCGAATTTATGAATTTTCGAATTTACGGATTTCAGAATTTTTTTAATTTACGAATTTCCAATTTTTTAAATTTTCAAATTTTATGAATTTACGAATTTACAGATTTTCGAATTTACTAATTTTAGAATTTTAAGAATTTTAGAATTTTAGAATTTACAAATTTACAAATTTACGAATTTCAATCATAACGAATGACCCGAAAAAGGAAAAAAAAAACAAATAAAAAGAAAATGAAAACAAACATTTTTTTTTAGCAGTGTACATGCATACATGCTTTGAAAACCCATCCTCACCAGGTGACTTTTGTAAGGGCAAGTCTTTGATGGCACAGAGTATTTCCTCCACGGTTTAGGAATCAAAGGGTCAGTTGTTAGGTTGTACAGTAATGAGTAATACTCGCTAAAGGCATTTGTAATGTCTTGTGGGTCAGTTAAGAGTTGTCTGGAGGTGGGGTGAAGGAGAGACAAAATTTTAGTTTTCATACCTTGCGCTTTGACTCTTCGAGCCAACAGAGTACCCGCTTTATTACCTAGTGCGTAATTACCTGCCCAGCTGCTCGCCCGCTCTATCACCCACCCGCCGGGCCCCCCCGCCTGCTCACCAACCGAGCCTGCTGACAGCTCGGCCCCACCTGTGGAGCCGCCGATCTCTCACCCCCGGAGCAGCTCGCCCACACACTCACTCACCTACATTCTGGGGGGGGGCAATTGCCCCACTGCCCCCCCCCCCTGGATCCGCCACCTGGCTGAGGATCAGGGATTGGCAATGTAAAGGAGGAGTTGTTGGGCTGGCTGGGAGCATTATCATCCCAACGGGGCTTTGACTTGGCTTGGCTGGCTGTGGAACGAGATGCAGGGGGAGATGACTCACGGACAGTCTGCCGCTGAAGAGGAGGAGAAGTGCTGCTGCTGCTGTGTGAGGGTGATGCCAGTGTGAGGAGAGAGGAGCCACGCTGCTTGTTTGCAGAAGCCGCCAGCACCGTCTTGCCCACGGCCCGCATCTGCTAGCGGGAGGTAGGTTTGTCAGCTTTTGTGGCCCTTTGAGCAGTTTTCCGTACCTCAACATTTTACCTGGAGGTAGCGGGAGGTCCCGGGAGTGGGTTCGTTTTGCCCTTAATTTTGGCTCTCTGGGGCCGCTTTTTGCTGGGTAATCGGCAGAGCTGAGGTTTCAGGATTCCATCCGGTCCGCCGACAAGCCACACCCTCCCCCCCTCCCTTTTCTTACATGTATTTTAGTGCACACAAACACAATATGACACCCACTTTTGTAAAATATAATATACAATGTTGTGTCAAGTAAATAGACGTGTCAAGTTTTAAAATTACACACGCCTGTGAAATGGTGACGAGCTACGCTGAAAACTTTTTTCCTTTGTACATGTCACTGCTCCTGGCTGGATGGAATTTTTAAAAACCCAGAGTAGTACCCAACCCCCATGCTATTTTTTATTTCTTTTTTGACAACTCCATTGCCTATATTAGATAACAAGATGGGCATTTGTTATTTGACAGATTTTGCTCCTATTTATTGTAAAGGGGTTCACGTTCAAACTACTTTGAAGTGGAAGTGAAACCTTGCTCCTTGCTGATCTGAACACAGAATCGTTTGGCTGATCACTACTCTGCATTATTAGGACTTTCATATAACAATAGATATTTTATAGAAGTGACATAGCCCTTGTACACACGGGTCGGAGATTCCGACAACCAAATCCGTTGGATTTTGTCCGGCGGATTTTTTCCGAAACTGTTGAATACACACGGTCGGACGAAGTTGTCGGAAAATCCGATCGTTCAGAACGTGATGACGTTATTTCGTTACGACGGGACTACATTCAGGCTAGTAGCCAATAGCTTTGGTGTAGGAATTTGATCTGAGCATGCGTGGCACTTTGTCCGATCGGAAATTCTCTACACATGATCGGAGTATGTCCGATCGGAGCATTTTGTCAGAAAATATTTCCGGCAAGTTGGAAAATTTGGTCCGACGGATATTCCGATGGAAACAGTCCGATGCAGACCACACACACAGTCGGAATATCCGACTAAACACTCCGATCGGACACATTCCGTCGGAATCTCCGATCGTGTGTACAAGGGCTTATGTCAAAAATATAGTGTGAGCGCTCAATTTGTATATATTTCTTATAGTGCTACAAAATGATATGTGCTAAAATGTGTGTATAAGGTTACCCAAAGGAAGAAAGTTAATGCTCTATTATAAAAATGCAAAAAATAGAAATATATAAAGTGACTTATACATATATATATATATATAAACCAAAAAAATATAGTGACTGGTAGGATATTGTATCCCAAAGGAAAAGACGGTGACTGTAGATTTATATGAAAAATAATCACAGTGATAAAGTCCATAAATAGATAAATAGTCCAAAACAATCGTGCAGTGTCAATGGCAGCCAAGGTTCTGTGATGTTATGACTGAAGAAAACAATATTTCACCATGTGACGATCCCACCACCATATAGGGTACAGGCTTACCGGATCTATATGACCCTAGCAGACATACGCCTCAGGGGTCAATCAAAGCTTGTGATCCCAGCCAAAAAGGTCTCAAGGATTAGATGTGTCAGTCATGGCATATACGATCCCAACAAAATGACTAGATGTGGTCAATATTCCTCATGTGCATATACAAGTCCAACAACGACTCAGGCATGGAAGATGAAAAAACAAAGCCAACATGGCATAATAACGTTTTTATAAAACACTTTAATAAAAAAATTGGCTAAAACTCACATTTCCAAGATGAACAATCAAGCGTGTCAGAGAGAAAAAAATGGCAGTAGCGGAGTCCTCCCGACGCGTTTCGACCCACCGGTCATCATCTGGGGTGGACTCACACTACTAACCTACTGCCTTATATAGGTACTCACACAGTAAAGTGATGGCATTCCCCCATGTGTTGTAATTATGCCCACTTCCGGTATATCCAAGATGGCGGACGGGCGTGCGTTCCACGCCTCGATTAATATGCGTTCCACCCATATGTCAAAAACCTTTTGAGCCCAAGAATCATAATTGGAAGTGATAATAATTCTGGTATACAAAAAAATGGCGGCCTGGCGTGCGTTCCACGCCTCGCAACGGGTGCGTTTCACCTATTCATGTTAATGTATAGAGAAAAGGGGGGATGTGGAAACGGACCTGTTTCATATAGTAAATATGCAAAAAAGACCGACATGTAAGAGACTTAAATTGTTATGGGCTTACAAATAGACAAAAAATATGTCCAGAACCCTTTTATGAGTGGTGACCAGGAACCGGAAGTGTGCATCTACAAACACCGGAACCGGAAGTGAATGTATGTCACTTCCGGAACGGAATGGGGATGTAAACAAAACATGAGTACAAGAAAATCATTGTCTATTCACCAATACTCATAAGAAGGTGGCGCTAATGACACCTAGTGGCCACTAATAAGATTACAACTTGATAATACAAAAAATATACAAACAATACATCACGCTGTACCCAATGTGAATCACATGCTATGGGATAGTGACTTTATGATCAAAATAACTGTCTGACCATAGAACATAAAAATGAATGGATATATATATATATACAATGAATAAGATCATTCAAAAATGATAGAATCAAAATAAAAATAAAAATATAAAATATGAAATATAAGCTCCTTGATGGATTGTACCCACAAGTAACAAGGGCTTATACATAGAGCCATAGAGGAAGATTACTCAGCAATATTCTGACACGGCAGACAGATGGAAGTTGGCCAGTTGGGTTGATCTGATGATGTTTCTCCATTAACCATGAATGGTTTCCATGTTGGCGTGCCTGGAGTCTCTGGAGTTGAACACAATTCACATAACAGTCTCATTGGTGGGGTAAGTGGCAGAATCGGAGGATATTATAGAAAAAGCAGATCAAAGTGTATGTTACCCCAACATTTCATGTCTCTGATATGTGTCGGTGTTACCATCTACTTGTATGAGAAGTCTCATGTTCTCTTTGCATTGCTTCCTTTGTGCCAGTCCCCCTGCTTTCCTATTTCAAACTGACAACTTTAAGCAAGGAAGCGCAACTATCCCAACATGGCTAGTTTGCTTCTTTGCGTTCTACTTGGGAGCTACAGGATGCTGCGCTCACACATGGCGTGCCTGTACTCAAGCGGTCAGTCTATTGCTGACATGCCCCCCCCCTGCACAGCTCTTCACTGGGAAGGTCTCTCCAGGTGACTTCATTTGGCTTTTATAACAGCACAAGTACAAGTAGTTTCCTCCGTTGGAATATATTGACCTGAACACAATTTCTATAGTAGTCTAATTGTTGGGGGTGATGGTGAAACAAACAAGGGCGCGCACACACCGCTTCAGGCAAAAAGTGGACACACCCAGTCCAAGGTGCTAATCCCAGGCTCATCACCGTGGGTAATAACAAGAAGAGAAGAAATTGATTGCACACTCGAATCCAAAGGATGCTATTGAAGTTTTCTTTATTGTCATAAGCCAGACTTTGCAAGGGCGAATAGTTGACGCGTTTTAAAACACGAAAAGAACCCGTGAACAAGCACGTTCTTTTGTGTGAAACGCATCCGAAGGCATCCTTGCAAGTTTGTCTGGCTTATGACAATAAAGAAAACTTCAATAGCATCCTTTGTGCAATCAATTTCTTCTCTTCTTGGTGGGAGTGATGGTGTTGGAGGATGTTACAAGCAAAAATGGATCCAACTGTTTAAACAGATACAGGTAAGTCTTCATTTACCATTAAACGTCCATGGTCTGTGTGTATTAGGCTGGTGGTTGGAAAATATATATGGATGAAAATACAAAGACGGGCACATGATGTATGATGACTTTATTGTATAGAGAAGGTACATCGTTTTTATTTTACATCTTCTTATATATGTTCTAATGGATTATTAATAATACTAATTATTGTATAAAGAATGTACAATTTTTATATTACATTTTCCTTTATATATATATATATATATATATATATATATATATATATATATATATATATATATATATATATTCTATTTATATATTCTATTTATATATATATATATATATATATATATATATTCTATTTATATATATATATTCTATTTTATGAATATTAGTAGTAGTAGTAGTAGTAGAAGTTGTTGTAGTATTAGTATTATCACAGTATACTTAATAGTAGTAGAAGTTGTAGTAGTATTAGTATTATTATCAGCACAGTATACTTAGACTAAGATTTTCTATTTATTATTTCTCTCCTTGGAGGAGAAGATCCCTTCACTTCCGGTCCCAGTGACCTCATTGCATTTGCTCGTTACCTTTTCTACATAAATACAGAAATTAGGCCAAGCTTCGTCTATATTACAAACATAACAGCATAAGGTGTTTAGTTATGGGCACGTTGTCTACATAATTTGCTTTTTAGCTTCGGGTTTCCATGAATTAGAAGGAGACTTTGAGCAGTTGGGTACATCAGGAGAAATATCCAGTAACAAATTGTAAAAGTATCATGTTGGTACGAAATCAACATGGCCGCTGCAACTGAAAGATAGAAAGTCAAGTCCAGGACAAGTCTCATTATCATTATCTTGGTGGCCCGGATGTGTATCTGGAGCTGAGATGAGGTTAGGTGAGATTCGCTGAGGTTTATCCTCCAGACGTGTCTCAGCAGTGATGTGACACATTGACCGATGCAGAGACAAGTCAGAGTGGAGGGAAGAATACATCCGAAGAATGGGTTTAACGTGGTGTAAGTGAAATTTATTGTAGTATCAAAATAAATGGCAAACAAAGTTCCGTTTTGTAGAGAATTGGCTTCTGTGAACCAGAAAAGTGGCAAAGCGATGATGATTGAGCCAAGAACTGAACCCACGATGAGCTGAGGAACAGAAGACAGGAACACGACTTTCATCTTCAGAAGATAAGGGTGGGAAAAGTTCACCAATCGGACATAGTAGAAAATGGAGAGCCAAGCGGTGTTCCAGACACTGGCATAGAAGAAAATGAACTGTAGGGTAAACATTAAAAGAAATATATTCTTACTAATGTTGAAGAACCTCACCAGAGTGTCCAGGATGCCATCAAATGACAGCCAGACCTGCAGGAAAATGTTTATAAGCGCTATAGACATTTGTATTTGGCCACAGACAACAGAATTTCTGCTGTTTTTCCATTGTAACAAATACAAAGTCAGAAGTAAAGAGTTGCTCATTGTCCCGGATAGGCCCGTGAGAAGTGAAAACACAAATATGAACATTTCTTGAGCCGTGAACATCGTGGAACAAGGAAGAGTGTTTGTTGGGTTGTCCTTCTGCAGAGTTAAGCTGCATAAAATAATAGTCTAGATATAAAGCAAAAATCTATCAGAGATTCAGAGAAAACGTATCGTGAAATGCAAATCTCTCCGTGATTTGTTTGTCGGGTTTGATGGCCAGGAAACCATCTCATTAGGTTGTATTTCAAATCACCCGTTTCATCTGATCCTTGTTTGGTTTGTACCGGTAAGCTTAGGAACATATTCAAAAGCAATAAATCAGGTTCTTTAAAACAAAAAAAGCTCAGCACAGTTTTTGCCTCATAGTCATAGTGAACATGGTGATCTTTTAAAGTAGATGTAGGGGCTCATTTGGATGGGCAGCTAGAGGTGGGTGGCTGGACTAGAGCATTCAGATGAGATCAAACTCAACATCTGGAAGCAGCATCCCTCTGTGCTATGTCCGCAGAAAAACTTTGCTCGGGAGGCTACTGGTTCTGGTGCTATCTGAGGATGTAGAGAGTCGATATATCTCTTGCCAAGCCCCACCAAGCCCCACCAAATTCGCTGTAGCCGCAAAGCCGCATATGTGCCCTACACCTCCTAAGCTTACCTCCCGATCAGCACCCAGTATCTATGGTACTGTAGCATTTGGAAAGGTTTCTGGAACACTCGCCTCCCACTCCAGCTCTGTCACCAGCTGGCCTCTTGGCAGTGGTGCAGCTGAGCCGAATTCCATAATGGCTGCTCCTCCAGGCACAGAAAGCACCACTGACCCCCCCCCCCCCCCACTCTTGTCTGCCTCCTGCTCTGGAGGGGGACTCTACACCCGGATAGGCATTGGTAGAGCTCCTTACATCCAAGATTACTAAGGCAGTAGACAGAGAAGTTCTCCGGGGGCCTGGCACAGTTTTGCATTGACTTGCAGTAGCAGACCAGCCGTATCCAACAGGCTAAACAGCGGGTCTCCTCCTGGGAGGATGACATGCACCAAGCCCAGGCTATCTCTATAAAACATTCCGGTGCAGGAAAAAAAAGACCAAACTTTTCTGGAAAAAATAAAGATTTTTTACTTTCTGTTTTTCAACATATCCAATAAAGATTTATTTTGCTACATGTCTCAGGTTTTTTTGTGGGGGGGGGGAAACTATACTATTTGGGACACTAGTATAGTTATGATCTGTTCAGACACTCTACTAGTAATGGTTGCTATAGTGTGACTGTCAGGTGCGGGTATGGAGATTGAGATGCTAATTGGTCTCCCATTGTGGCTAAGTACAACGCGCCCCTGGAGTTGGGAACAGGGAGTGCGGTGCTCATAGAAGCACGGTTTGCCAGGTGCTTGCTTGTGGTTAGATGAGCTGGCCACTGAGGGATGACTGTAGAAGGCTGAACTGAACTTGCTGTGTTTCGGAAGGGGAGGAACCAGGAGCCAGGTCAGAGTTCATACAGGATAAATCAGTCCAGAGCATAAACAGGGGTGAGCCAAGGTCATACACGGAAGACAGGAACAAAAGCAAAGTCCAGATGCAAACCAAAGGTCAAACTGGGTGATCAGGAACAGAAGTAGGGTCCAGAGGCAAGCCAAAGGTCAAACCGGGAGATCAGGAAGTGAGGTCAAGGCAAGCCGGGTCAACAATGGGTATTCCACAGATCAGGAAAAAGAGTCACAAGGCACACACGAAAGCTGAGATAATCCAGTAATGTTCTGTTGTCAATGGCTGGCTTAAATAGGGCCATTGGCGCTAGCGTCTTTCACGCCACTTGCGGGCCGCCTCGCACTTGCCGTGCCAGTGCACGATGATGTGCAGCGCATGCTCCTGCACATCTCACAACTCTCTGTGGGCATCCATGTTGGTCCTGGGCAACATTGCCAGTTCTGTGAAGGCAATGTCCCTAACAGTGCCCCCTCCCCCAAGGGGCAGCCTCCAGAGACCCAAACTAAAACATCTCTCTGGGTACCTGCTGCGGAAGTTCCGCAAAAGTCTAGGAGCATGTATGTTAGCTGCAGGTTCCCAGGAATTTTCTTCTGAAGAATACCCCTTCCACTTAACAAGAAATTGAGTTTGCCTACCTTTTCTCCAGCAGTCCAGGATGGCTTCCACTTCATATTACATGTCCTTACCTATATTAACTGGTGGAGGTGCCAATTCTTCTCTTCCTGGAAATGGGCTTGGCGCAGCTGGTTTCAATAGAGAGACATGGAACACAGGATGGATCTTGTAGGAGGCAGGCAAAACAAGTTCGAAAGCCACGGGGTTCACTTCCCTTTTTATCTCGAATGGACCCACAAACCTTGGACTTCCTAAGAAGGAAAAGAGAGTTTGAGGTTAATGGAGGACAGACATACCCTGTCTCCCACCTTGTAGATGGGGTTCCCTCTCACTCTCTTGTCATTTTGCCTCTTGAAGTATTCTTGAGCCTTTTGCATGGTTTCTTGGAGGACTTGATCATTTTTTTGAAGGAAGCTTATTCTGTCTTGAACAGCTGGTACAGGAGATTCAGGAATGGTGTTGGGTAGGAAGGAAGGGTGAAAGCCATAGTTCACCCAGAAGGGTGACTGATTGGTGGCCGTGTGTATGAAGTTGTATGCAAACTCAGCGCAGGGCAGCAGGGAGGCCCAGTCATCTTAGGAGAATGAGCAGAAGCATTGCAAATATTGCTCCAAGGTTTGGTTTGTCCTCTCCGTCTGGCCATTACTGTGAGAATAAGCAGAAGAGATACATACCTCAATTGACAGGATCTTGCAAAGGTTCCTCCAGAAAGCAGAGGTGAATTGTCTCCCTCTATCAGAGACAATATTATCAGGTAGTCTGTGTAATCTAACTATTTCCTTGATAAAGATTCTTGCCATGTCCATGGTGGAAGGTGTGCCAAGCATGGGTAGGAAGTGAGCCATTTTTGACAGTCGGTTCACTACCACCAGGATCGTTGTGAAATTTTCTGATGGAGGGAGATCAACTATAAAGTCCATAGAGATATTCTTCCAGGGTTGCTCTGGGACTGGTTAGGGCCTTAACAGACCCCAAGGCTTGGTATTGGAACCTTCGTTACACTGGCAAATCAGACATGAATTACCGTACTTCTTGCAATCTGAT
Organism: Lithobates pipiens; assembly: GCF_037356315.1. Taxonomy (NCBI): domain Eukaryota; kingdom Metazoa; phylum Chordata; class Amphibia; order Anura; family Ranidae; genus Lithobates; species Lithobates pipiens. The sequence continues at coordinate 2,777,787 of NW_027507784.1, read as the reverse complement.
TTTAGGGAAGGCCACCACAATTATTGCTGGACAAGGTTGATTGTCTTCTGAACCCCAAAATGCCTGGCAAGTTGGTGATCATGAAACTTTTTCAAGGTTTGCTATCTGACTTCCTGGGGAACAAAAATGTTGTCCTGATGCCACAGGAATTCTTTGTGGCTCCTTAAGGTTGAGATTCCTGGCTCCGTGCATTGGAGGGAGGCTTGTACAATAGATGCCCCAAAGTCTGGTTGTATTAATAAAAAGTTCTGTGTAGACAGGATTGTACCAGGAGTGGTTTCTTCTGGGGTGTCTGGGAACATCCAAGACAGAGCATCAGCCTTTCCATTCTTGGATCCAGGGTGATAAGTGATATGGAAATTGAATCTCAAAAAGAATAATGCCCACCGCCATTGACGAGGTTTCAGATGTCTGGCAGTCCTTAGATACTCTAATGGGCCGTACACATGATAGGATTTTCCGACAACAAATGTTGGATGTGAGCTTGTTGTCTTAAAGTCCAACCATGTGTAGGCTCCATAGAACATTTGTTGTCGGAATTTCCGCCAACAAATGTTTGAGAGCAGGTTCTCAAATTTTCTGACAACAAGAATAGTTAGTTGTCGGAAATTCCGAGCGTGTGTACACAATTTTGAAGCACAAAAAGTTCATGCATGCTCGGAATCAAACAGAAGAGCCACACTGGCTATTGAACTTCATTTTTCTCGGCTCGTCGTACTTGTTGTACGTCGCCGCGTTCTTGACGTTCGGAATTTCCGAAAACATTTGTGTGATCGTGAGTATGCAAGACAATTCTGATCCAAAACCCTTCGGAGAAAAATCCACGGTTTTGTTGTCGGAAAATCCTATTGTGTGTACATAGCATTCATTTTTATGATCAGTAAAGATCATGATGTGATGTTCTGCACCTTCAAATAAGTATCTCCATTCCTCCAAAACCATTTTATTGTCCAAAAACTCCCGATCTCCGACATCATAATTTCTTTCCGGTTGAGTAATTTTTCGTGAAGAAAAGGCTACAGGATGTGACAATGATTTGGGGCCCTGTCGCTGGGAAAGGACAGCCCCTGTGGCCACTTCCGATGCATCAATTTCCAGAACATAGGGCAATGCAGGGTCAGGGTTCTGAAGAAGGGTTCTGGTGCCAAAACAAATACAGCTTTAAATCTGTCAAAAGCTGCCTGAGCCTCTGAGGACCACTGGAATCTGGAATGCAAACGGGCTAGTTGAGTAATGGGTGCTATAATGCTGAAAAGTTCATAATAAATCTTCTGTAGAAATTGAAAAAAAAAACGAAAAATATTTGAACAACCTTCTTGTCCGAAGGGGCAGGCCATTCCAGGATCGCTTTCACTTTTTGGGGATCCATGGCCACTCCCTTAGTCGAGATGACAAGTCCTAGGAACTGAATTGACCCCTTTCAAGTATAGTCCATGCGTTCTTAGGATTAAGGATGAGCCGAACACCCCCCCTGTTCGGTTCGCACCAGAACCTGTGAACAGACCTAAACTTCGTGTGAACTTTAGAACCCTATTAAAGTCTATGGGACTCGAACGTTCACAATCTAAAGTGCTAATTTTAAAGGCTAATATGCAAGTTATTGTCCTAAAAAAGTGTTTGGGGACCCGGGTCCTGCCCCAGGGGACATGGAACAATGCAAAAAAAAGTTTTAAAAATGGCCGTTTTTTCAGGAGCAGTGATTTTAATAATGATTAAAGTGAAACAATAAAAGTGTAATATTCCTTTAAATTTCGTACCTGGGGGGTGTCTATAGTATGCCTGTGAAGGGGCGCATGTTTCCCTGCTTAGGACAGTCTGAGAGCAAAATTACATTTCTAAAGGAAAAAAGTAATTTGTAACAAACAAAGTGTCATTTCTGCAGGAAAAAAAGTCTTTAAAATCACTTTCCATTGTCGGCTCCCGTAATACAGAGAACACTCAATGAGTGTTCTCTGTATTAGCCGACAATTCATGCATTGATAAAAAAATAAAAAAGTGTGGGGGTTCCCCTAAATTCAATCACCAGGCCCTTCAGGTCTAGTATGGATATTAAGGGGAACCCCGTGTCAAAAAAAAAAGAAAAAGGAAAGCCATGGAGTTCCCCAGTGACGTATGGGTGACCCCGCCCCCCTCTGATGTAACGCAGGTTTCCATTACATCAGAGGAGGCGGGGTCACCCATACGTCATTAGGGAATCTCTGGCTCCCCTCACCAGCGTCAGAGGGGGTGGGGTCAGGTGACGGGTGGCCCCGTCCCCTCCTAATATAAGAAACGTCAGCGCTGGGATCCCCGCAGTGTCTCCGCAGTGGAGGCAGAAGGCGGATGCATGGATGGACTGCGCTGGACTGAGAGATCCCCCGTCGCTGGATCAGATCAGCCATCGCTGGACCCCGGAGAGATGATCATCCGGCGCTGGATAGCAAGAGTGGATTACCACCGCTGGAATCTTTTTTTTATTTTTTTTATTTTTAATACTGCTGACAATAAGTAGATGAGAACAGAACCTCATTCTTGAGCCAGTCGATATGGGGGTTGTATGCTCATAACCAGGGGACTCCCAGAATGACCAGAAACATAGGAGAGCACAGCACATCAAAACGTACCAGTTCTTTATGCCTGAAATTGGTTGTCATAGGGATTGGCAGAGTTTCATCAGTAATCAGTCCAGAACTGGGTAGAGAGCCATCGGCCAGATGCACTGTTAACTGCTGCTTTTTGGTAACAAGGGGAATTCCAAGTCTTTTGGCCAAGGCTATGTCTAGGAAGCAGCTACAGGCCCAAGAGTCAATGAAAGCTGAGAGCCGGACCTCCTCTCTAGTGATGGACGAACTTCCGACGGGACGTTTCGCGAACGCGAAATGCGAACGGACCCAAACGTTCGCGAAACAGAACGTTCGCCGCGGGCCCCATTGACTTCAATGGGAGGCGAACTTTGCAAACCTTCATGTCGAATTTGCGGCCACGTGGTAATTATTAGGGGGTAAAACGTAGTCCCACCATCTGGACAATGACATAATACATGTATGAGGTGAATTTGGGATCGATAACTACAAGCATTTTTATTTTATTTGGGAAATTGTTCTAACAATTCAGGACTATGGAGCTAATGAAGGCAATGGAGGAGAGGGAAGGTCAGGGACCAGGGTAGGCAAAGAAGAGGGTGCAGGAGATGATCACCAGCAGCGTGACATACCGGAATGACACATGCACCGTGATAGAGGCATCTGACAGCAGCACCGTAATACAGAGCACTGACAGCAGCACCGTGACATACAGCGCTGACAGCAGCACCGTGACATACAGCGCTGACAGCAGCACCGTGACATACAGCGCTGACAGCAGCACCGTGACATACAGCGCTGACAGCAGCACCGTGACATACAGCGCTGACAGCAGCACCGTGACATACAGCGCTGACAGCAGCACCGTGACATACAGCGCTGACAGCAGCACCGTGACATACAGCGCTGACAGCAGCACCGTGACATACAGCGCTGACAGCAGCACCGTGACATACAGCGCTGACAGCAGCACCGTGACATACAGCGCTGACAGCAGCACCGTGACATACAGCGCTGACAGCAGCACCGTGACATACAGCGCTGACAGCAGCACCGTGACATACAGCGCTGACAGCAGCACCGTGACATACAGCACTGACAGCAGCACCGTAAGCAGCCCCAGGAGGAAGTCAGCACAGCACAGGGATGGTGTGATCCCCTCATAATAAGAACCCCCAGGAGGAAGTCAGCACAGCACAGGGATATCATAAGCAGCCCCAGTAGAAATATGACACCGCTCAACCTCTTCAAAGAGGAGGGTAGGGGCATATAGTACGGTGTGCTTTTTTGGGTCAAGGAAGTGAGCCAAATGAATTAAGAAGGTCTGTGTGCTTGATTAAAAAAATAGTTTATAGACATATACATGGTCTACTGGTCACATGTGTTGAATTCCTCCGAGATCCATGCCTCATTCATTTTTAGAAATGTGAGGTAGTTAACACTGTGGTGAGCTAGGCGAGTACGCTTATCGGTCACAATCCCCCCTGCTGCGCTGAACGTCCTTTCGGACAGGACACTGGATGAGGGGCAAGCCAACAGTTCGATTGCAAATTGGGCAAGCTCTGGCCAGAGGTCAAGCCTGCCCACCCAGTAGTCTAGGGGTTCATCACTCCTCAGAGCGTCCACATCGGCCGTTAACCCAATGTAGTCGGACACCTGACGGTCTAGGCGTTCCCTGATGCTGGATCCGGATGACACCTGTCGATGGGTCGGCTGAAAGAATGACCTCATATCCGAAGTCACCAACACATCTTCAAACCGGCCTCTTCTTGCAGGCGCTGTTGGATTGGTACCCGCAAATCCTTCTCTGGGAGTGGGAATTGCTCCTCTGCCAGCGCACGCAAAAGCAGAATGCAGCATTTCTCGAAGCAAGGCCTGGAAGTGCTGCATTCTGACAGCCCTCTGCGACGGCGGTAACATTTCCGCCATTTTGTGTTTGTACCGGGGGTCTAAGTACGTTGCCACCCAGTACTGGTCCTTGACCCTCATGCTTTTTATACGGGGGTCCCTATTAAAACACTGGAGCATGAAGGCCCCCATTTGCACTAAAGTGGAAGCGGTGTGGTGGCCTGGCTCCTGCTCATCATCCAGGATAATGTCGTCCTCTTCATTCTCCTCTCCCCATCCTCGCACAACAGGGATCCCAGAAAGGTTTAAAGCATGCTCTTCTTGCTCCTGCTCATCCGCCCCGGCACCATCCTCCTCTGACTCCTCATCAGACTCCTGTTGTTGACTTGTCTCAGATAGAGTAGCCCCCCCTGGGAATTCATCCAGCATTGCGACTTCCTCATCTTCCCGCTCCTGCTCCTCCACAGCCTGATCAATGACACGACGCAATGCACGCTCCAGAAAGAAGGCATAAGGTACCATGTCACTGATGGCGCCATGGCTGCGACTGACCAGTTTGGTGATCTCCTCAAATGGCCGCAGAAGTCTGCATGTGTCGCGCATGAGCAGCCACTGGCGCGGTGAAAAAAAACCCAGCTCCCCAGAACCGTTTCTTTCGCAGAGTTCATACAGGTAGACGTTAACTGCACGTTTCTGCTGGAGCAGCCTATCAAGCATATAGAAGGTTGAGTTCCATCGCGTCGGGCAATCGCAAATAAGACGTCTGACCGGCAGATGGTGTCGCCGCTGAATGTCAGCAAGGCGAGCCATGGCCGTGTAAGATCTTCTGAAATGGGCCGAGATTTTCCTTGCCTGCCGCAAGATGTCCTGGACCCCAGGGTATTTGACAAGGAATCACTGCACGACCAAGTTTAAGACGTGTGCCATGCACGGCACGTGCGTGATTTTGCCCTGTTTCAATGCGCTAAGCAGATTGGCACCGTTGTCACACACCACTTTACCAACTGTCAAATTGAGCGGTGTTAGCCACTCATCTGCCTGTGAACGCAAAGCTGAAAGGAGTGCCGGGCCAGTGTGGCTCTTTGCTTCCAGGCACAACAGACGCAGCACGGCATGGCAACGTCTCACCTGGCATGTGGAATAGGTTCTGGGGAGCTTGGGCGGTGCAGTGGAAGAGACGCTAGCAGCGGAAAAGGAGGAGGCAGCTGAGGAGGAGAGGGAGGAGGATGGAGTAGGAGGAGGAGAAGAAGAGTCAGGCCTGCATGCAATCCGTGGCGGTAAAACCAAATCTACACGGGTGCCACGGGTTACATGCTTGACGGCCGTCAGAAGGTTCACCCAGTGGGCAGTAAAACTGATATACCTTCCCTGCCCGTGTTTGCTAGACCACGTGTCTGTGGTCAGATGTATCTTGGCACCGACACTGTGTGCCAGAGATACATTCACTTGCCGCTGAACATGGCCATATAGCTCTGGGATGCCCTTCTCTGAGAAATACTTCCTTCCTGGGACCTTCCATTGTGGTGTTCCAATGGCCACAAATTTGCGAAAGGCCTCCGAGTCCACCAGTTTATATGGCAGTAGTTGGCGGGCTATGAGTTCTGACAAGCCAGCCGCCAACCGTTGGGCAAGAGGGTTATCCGGCATCATCATTTTTTTACGCTCAAACATTAGGCCCACGGAAGCCTGCCTTTTTGCAGAAAAATGTGAGCTTGGCGTGATGGAAGGTGGAGTGGAGGACAATTGTGAGGAGAGAGGAGAAGGAGAAGTAGAAGACGAGGCTGGACGGTGAGAGCCTGCAGTGTGGCTTTGTGTGTTCCGTTGCTCCCACTGGGCTCGGTGATGGCTGCTCATGTGCCTTCTTAAGGCGGTCGTCCCTAGGTGAGTATTGGGCTTACCGCGACTAACGCGTTGACTGCAAAGATTGCAGATGGCAACGCTATTGTCAGCAGCGGACACGTTAAAAAAAGCCCACACTGCGGAGCCATGTGCCGGTGTCCTGGGAGCGCCAGATGTGACCGTACATGGTCGATGACTCGCTCCTGATACATTTGCAGTCTGCTTTGTCCCTGCTGTGCAATGTAAGTCATTGCTGCTTCTCCTCCCTATCTGCTGGTCCATATCTCCCTCTGAACTCCCCTCCTCTTCCTCTCTTGTGGGCACCCACGTGACATCACTAGACACGTCATCATCAACGTCACCTTCCCCACCGCTATAAGTAGAGATCTCGGAGTAGGCAGCAACACCGGGGACCAACCTCCTCCTTGGGCTGATCTGGGTACTGGCGTCAGACTGCTGAGTAGCGCTTGTTGCTACCTCCTCTTCCTGATCCAATACCAAGAGTGGCTGCGCATCAGAAATGTCCTCTTGATATGGATCGGAAAATAATTCCAGTGACTCAAGCGGAAGGTATGTGGTGGTGGTGGTCGTGTTGTTGGTGGTAGTGTCTTTGGGGGTGCACATAGCAGAGAGTGAAGAAGAGGGTGCAGATCGAGAGGATGAGGAGGGTGCAGAAGAGTAAGGCTGAGCGAGCCACTCAACCAAGTCTGGTGCATCCTTTAAAGTAATTGAACGCACCTTCTGCAACTTCCCACTTTGGCTCAAGCCTGTTGCTCCTGCCCTACCCCTACCACCCCTGCGGAAGGGCCTGCCTCTTCCTCTGCCTGTCATTTTTTAAATGACCCTGTGACAAAACTCTTAGTCCCTATACCGATGAAGGACTGCTGCAGTATAGGGCAGCGGTCAGCAGTGGTGCACGTCAACCCTATCTATTGTGGACCGATAGCGGTCCTTACAGAACAGCAGACTGTACCGCACTCAAGCCTATGTACCGTAGCACCCTATACCAAGTTACCAGTCCTTATAAGAACTTTTGTGGACCAAGCAGGTTGTGTATTAGTGTTTAGCAGACTGTACGTCAGTCCCTATACCGCTGAAGGACTGCTGCAGTATAGGGCAGCGGTCAGCAGTGGTGCACGTCAACCCTATCTATTGTGGACCGATAGCGGTCCTTACAGAACAGCAGACTGTACCGCACTCAAGCCTATGTACCGTAGCACCCTATACCAAGTTACCAGTCCTTATAAGAACTTTTGTGGACCAAGCAGGTTGTGTATTAGTGTTTAGCAGACTGTACGTCAGTCCCTATACCGCTGAAGGACTGCTGCAGTATAGGGCAGCGGTCAGCAGTGGTGCACGTCAACCCTATCTATTGTGGACCGATAGCGGTCCTTACAGAACAGCAGACTGTACCGCACTCAAGCCTATGTACCGTAGCACCCTATACCAAGTTACCAGTCCTTATAAGAACTTTTGTGGAACAAGCAGGTTGTGTGTTAGTGATTAGCAGACTGTACGTCAGTCCCTATACCGCTGAAGGACTGCTGCAGTATAGGTGAGCGGTCAGCAGTGGTGCACGTCAACCCTATCTATTGTGGACCTATAGCGGTCCTTACAGAACAGCAGACTGTACCGCACTCAAGCCTATGTACCGTAGCACCCTATACCAAGTTACCAGTCCTTATAAGAACTTTTGTGGACCAAGCAGGTTGTGTATTAGTGTTTAGCAGACTGTACGTCAGTCCCTATACCGCTGAAGGACTGCTGCAGTATAGGGCAGCGGTCAGCAGTGGTGCACGTCAACCCTATCTATTGTGGACCGATAGCGGTCCTTACAGAACAGCAGACTGTACCGCACTCAAGCCTATGTACCGTAGCACCCTATACCAAGTTACCAGTCCTTATAAGAACTTTTGTGGACCAAGCAGGTTGTGTATTAGTGTTTAGCAGACTGTACGTCAGTCCCTATACCGCTGAAGGACTGCTGCAGTATAGGGCAGCGGTCAGCAGTGGTGCACGTCAACCCTATCTATTGTGGACCGATAGCGGTCCTTACAGAACAGCAGACTGTACCGCACTCAAGCCTATGTACCGTAGCACCCTATACCAAGTTACCAGTCCTTATAAGAACTTTTGTGGAACAAGCAGGTTGTGTGTTAGTGATTAGCAGACTGTACGTCAGTCCCTATACCGCTGAAGGACTGCTGCAGTATAGGTGAGCGGTCAGCAGTGGTGCACGTCAACCCTATCTATTGTGGACCTATAGCAGTCCTTACAGAACAGCAGACTGTACCGCACTCAAGCCTATGTACCGTAGCACCCTATACCAAGTTACCAGTCCTTATAAGAACTTTTGTGGACCAAGCAGGTTGTGTATTAGTGTTTAGCAGACTGTACGTCAGTCCCTATACCGCTGAAGGACTGCTGCAGTATAGGGCAGCGGTCAGCAGTGGTGCACGTCAACCCTATCTATTGTGGACCGATAGCGGTCCTTACAGAACAGCAGACTGTACCGCACTCAAGCCTATGTACCGTAGCACCCTATACCAAGTTACCAGTCCTTATAAGAACTTTTGTGGACCAAGCAGGTTGTGTATTAGTGTTTAGCAGACTGTACGTCAGTCCCTATACCGCTGAAGGACTGCTGCAGTATAGGGCAGCGGTCAGCAGTGGTGCACGTCAACCCTATCTATTGTGGACCGATAGCGGTCCTTACAGAACAGCAGACTGTACCGCACTCAAGCCTATGTACCGTAGCACCCTATACCAAGTTACCAGTCCTTATAAGAACTTTTGTGGAACAAGCAGGTTGTGTGTTAGTGATTAGCAGACTGTACGTCAGTCCCTATACCGCTGAAGGACTGCTGCAGTATAGGTGAGCGGTCAGCAGTGGTGCACGTCAACCCTATCTATTGTGGACCTATAGCGGTCCTTACAGAACAGCAGACTGTACCGCACTCAAGCCTATGTACCGTAGCACCCTATACCAAGTTACCAGTCCTTATAAGAACTTTTGTGGAACAAGTGAGTTGTGAATGTTTAGCAGACTGCAGCAGAAGGGCAGCAGTCAAGTATAATATCCTTTCTATATTTGGAAGAAAGAATATTATACATGTACAAGCCTATTACTGTACCACTGATACCAGTCCTGAAAAGAACCTTTGTGGAACTAATAATAACAGCAAGTCTTTAAAATTACCCTCACTGCCTGACAACACTGCTTCCTTCCTGTCCCTATACAAATTGGCAAAAAAAGAGAACGATTAGTGGTTACTGGAACAGCTCTTTTGTGGACCTTGATAGTAACAGCTAATGATGATGATGATGATGATGATGATGATGATGAAAGACTAATCTGGCTGTCCCTGTAGCATACACCGTCCTTTCCCTTTCTCTAAACTAACAAAAGACACTCAGGCTGCTGCAAGAATCAGCAGCACAGCAAACCTATCAACACCTAACACCTATACCAGTCCTGAAAAGAACTTTTGTGTACCAAATAGCTAGTGGTTTATCTCTCCCTACTCCACACAGGAACCTGTCCCTATCGTAACAGAAGAAAGAATGTAAAATGGCCACCGGATCGGGTGTATTTATAGGTTAGGGGGAATGTACAAGTGTCCATGTGCTGTCATGTCTCAATTGGCTGTCCTGTATCACATGATAAACGTGTCACCAAAGGTTAAAGTTCTTGTATACATTAAACACGTAAGTCCGCCGCGGCGAACGACGGAAAAAGGCGTTCGAACGTGCGGACCGCGAATGTCGGAAATTCGCCGCGAAACGACCGCCGGGCGAACCGTTCGGCCATCACTACTCCTCTCTTGCCACCAGTAGAGAAACACAGAGAACAGGGTGAGCTGAGGTAAATCCTGACACTTGACAGTGCATTGGGGGCCTATAGGATGGCTTCCTCGGCCTGATGTGGCAATTTTGCAAGAAATGTTCATTACCTCCACGGTAGAAATAATGGTTTGCTTGTCGGCGGTGGAGCTTTTCTTCTGGCGAAAGGGCAGGGTGGACCAGACCAATATGCCTGGGCTTGAGTTCAGACACAGAAAAGCTGGAGGAACCAGGTGCCAGAGGAAAAGAAGCTTCAGGCAACATTTGCGTTGGTTGGAAAGTCTGAGACTTTTTGGAATGACGTCTGTCCAGCTGTATGGCTAACTGGATGAGGCCCTCTAAAGTATTGCTCTGGCTAGTTCATCCTTGAGGGACTCTGAGAAGCCCAACTGATATTGGTATCTTAGGGCAGCTTGATTCCAGCATGTATCTGCAGCCCATGTGCAGGGCGCTGCCCCTGCTGCAGGGTGGGCAGGGTGTTTTCAGCCATAGCCATATGTTGGGGGTCATCGTATAACTGGGCCATAGCCCCAAAGAAAGTGTCAACAGAGTCAATGATAGGACTCTTTTGTTCTAAGAGTCCATGGGCCCAGACCTGGGGATCATCCAAGAGTAAGGATATAATGAATCCTACTTTAATGTTTTCTAAGGAGAAAGTTCTTGGTTGGAGAGCCAGGTATAGCAGTCAGGCATTTTTAAAGGCCCTAAACTTTCTTCAGTCCCCCGAGAACCATTCAGGGGTCGGCACTCGTGGTTCAGGAGGTGGGATCAGCACTGTGTGGGTGGAGGTGGTTTACTCCTGAGGTGGCACAGCAGAAGAAGCACAGGCAGAGAAGGATCCCAGATCAGGAGACACGGGATCCGGGATAAGTGTTGCAGATGATGCTCTAGTTGAACATAGGCATCTTGTAGTTTCTGCACCGCTTGGGTAAGTGTGGGGACCTGTTGATATATGGCCTCTACAGCGGAATCACCTCTGCCGATCTCTGGCATGGCTGGATTATACTGTCAGATGCGGGTATGGAGATTGAGACGCTAACAGGGCTCCTCTTGCGGCTAAGTGCAGCGCGACCCTGGAGTTGGGAACAGGAGGTGCTGTGCTCAAAGAAACACAGTTTGCCAGGTGCTTCCTTGTGGTCAGATGAGCTGGCGACTGAGGGATGACTGTAGCAGGCTGAGCTAAACTTGCTGTGTTTGGGAAGGGTCCAGAGGCAAGCCAAAGCTCAAATCGGGTGATCAGGAACAGAAGCAAAGTCCAGAGGCAAGCCAAAGGTCAAACTGGGTGATCAGAAACAGAGGTAGGATTCAGAGGCAACCCAAAGGTCAAACTGGGTGATCAGGAACAGAAGTAGGGTCCAGAGGCAAGCCAAAGGTCAAACTGGGTGATCAGGAACAGAAGTAGGGTCCAGAGGCAACCCAAAGGTCAAACTGGGTGATCAGGAACAGAAGCAGGGTCCAGAGGCAAGCCAAAGGTCAAACTGGGTGATCAGGAACAGAAGCAGGGTCCAGAGGCAAGCCAAAGGTCAAACTGGGTGATTAGGAACAGAAGCAGGGTCCAGAGGCAAGCCAAAGGTCAAACTGGGTGATCAGGAACAGAAGCAGGGTCCAGAGGCAAGCCAAAGGTCAAACTGGGTGATCAGGAACAGAAGTAGGGTCCAGAGGAAAGCCAAAGCTCAAATCGGGTGATCAGGTACAGAAGCAAAGTCCAGAGGCAAGCCAAAGGTCAAACTGGGTGATCAGAAACAGAGGTAGGATTCAGAGGCAAGCCAAAGGTCAAACTGGGTGATCAGGAACAGAAGTAGGGTCCAGAGGCAAGCCAAAGGTCAAACTGGGTGATCAGGAACAGAAGTAGGGTCCAGAGGCAAGCCAAAGGTCAAACTGGGTGATCAGGAACAGAAGCAGGGTCCAGAGGCAAGCCAAAGGTCAAACTGGGTGATCAGGAACAGAATCAGGGTCCAGAGGCAAGCCAAAGGTCAAACCGGGAGATCAGGAACAGAAGCAGGGTCCAGAGGCAAGCCAAAGGTCAAACCGGGAGATCAGGAAGTGAGGTCAAGGCAAGCCGGGACAAGAGGAAACAAGTCACAAGGCACACAGGGAAACTGAGATAATCCAGAAATGTTCTGTTGTCAATGGCTGGCTTAAATAGGGCTGTTGGCGCCAGCGTCTGCTCGTGCACCTGTACGCGCCGGTGTCTGCCAGTGCACGCTGATGTGTGGCACGCGCTCCTGTGCATCTCAGAACTCTCTGTGGGCATCCATGTTGGTTCTGGGCAACATTGCCAGTTCTGTGATGGCCATGTCCCTGACAGTGACTGTGATAGTGCGGCGTACAATCTGACATTGACATTTTTGATCATTCGTTATGATTGAAATTCATTATTTTGATAGGGATGGAGGCGGGCACCTCCTTGATGCTCGCTTAATTTAAAGTCCCAAAATTGTGCTCTGCTTATTATTTCGAATGAATTCGTAAATTCCGAAAAATTCTAATTCGGTTCGCTCCGTCGTATAGATGCGGTATTTGCTATTTTGAAAATGTGTAAATTCGGCTAAATTTGTATTCGTTACGTTCACTAACAGGCAGACAAATTTGAAAGAAAATTCCAATACTTATAATTTATTAGTTCGAAACTATTATTATAGTTTTTTGTATTATTATTTATTTTTAATAAATAATAATAATAATAATAATAATAAAACTATATTAATGGTTAATAATTTGTTACTTTCACTAACAGACAAATTTGAAAGGAAATTCCAATACCTATAATTTATTTGTTTATAACTATTATTAAAGTTTTTATTATTATTATTATTATTAATATTACTATTTATTACTAATAAATAATAATTCAAATTAAAAAAATCTAATAATGGTTAATAATTCATTACATTCACTAACAGCCAAATTTTAAAAGAAATTCCAATACCTATATTTTATTAGTTTATAACTATTATTATAGTTTTTTTTATTATTATTATTAATAAATAATAATAATCATTTTAAAAAACTACAGTAATGATCAATTTATTTACGTTCACTAACAGCAAAATTGGAAAGGCATTTCCAATATCTATAATTTATTAGTTTATAATTTTTATTTTTATTATTATTTATTATTAATAAATAATAATAATAATTTAAAAAATTATATTAATGGTTAATCATTTGTTAAGTTCATTGACAGCCATATTTGAAAGGAAATTCCAATACATATAATTTATTAATTTATAACTATTATTATAGTTTTTTTATTATTATTATTATTATTATTATTATTATTATTATTATTATTATTATTATTATCATTATTATGTATTAATAATAAATAAAAATAATAAAAAAAACTATATTAATGGTTAATAATTTGTTATATTCATTAACATCCAAATTTTAAAGGAAATCCCAATACCTATAATTTATTAGTTTATAACTATTATTATACTTTTTATTTGTATTATTTTATTATTATTATTATTATTATTAATAATAATAATTCAAAATAACCATAATAATGGTTAATAATTCGTTGCGTTCACTAACAGCCAAATTCGAAAGGAAATTCCAATACCTATAATTTATTCGTTTATAACTATTATTATAGTTTTATTATTATTATTATTATTATTAGTAGTAGTAGTAGTAGTAGTAGTAGTAGTAGTAGTAGTAGTATTATTGTTATTATTATTATTTTTATTAATTATAATAATAATAATAATTAAAAACTTTAATAAAACTGCAATAATGGTTAATAATTCATTACATTCACTAATAGCCAAATTTGAAAGAAAATTCCAATACCTATAATTGAATGGTTTATAACAATTATTATAGTTTTTATTATTATTAATATTGTTAATATTATTAATAAAAAAATAATAAAAAAACTTTAATAATGGTTAATAAATGTAATAATTTAATTATAATAGAAATCATTCAAATGTTTTTTGTTCTTTTGGACTTTCCAAATTTTAGTTCTTATTTTTGGATTTTCGTTCTTCAGATTTTCGTTCTTATTTTCTTATTTTTGTTCTTTTGTATTATCATTCTTATTTTCTGATTTTTGTTCTTTCAGAGGAAGGGGGGGGGGGGGGTCGCCCGTTTACGCCACTGAGTAGCCCCGCCCTCAGCTATATAACATCTGTCACCAGGAAGAAGCGTCACTCGGCCATTTTTTTTGTTTTGTTTTGTTTTTTTTGGCTCGTTGGCTCGTTGGGCGACGTGAGATGGATTTACATTTTTATTTTTTTATGTTTTAATATAGGGCTTGCCCCAAAGTGTCTCCTGTCTTTTTTACCATTTGTGACACTTTTTTTGTGACACCATGTACCCGTTACCAATTCACACAGGGGGGGTGGCCGGGATCTGGGGGTCCCCTTGTTAAAGGCGGCTTCCAGATTCCGATAAGCCCCCCGCCCGCAGACCCCCACAACCACCGGGCAAGGGTTGTGGGGATGAGGCCCTTGTCCCCATCAACATGGGAACAAGGTGTTTTGGGGGGCTATTCCAAAGCACCCTCCCCATGTTGAGGGCATGTGGCCTGGTACGTTTCAGGAGGGGGGGCGCTCTCTCGTCCCCCCTCATTTCCTGTGGCCTGCCAGGTTGTGTGCTTGGATAAGGGTCTGGTATGGATTTTGGGGGGGCCATTTTTTTTTTACATTTGGCGTGGGGTTCTCCTTAATTTCCATACCAGACCTGAAGGGCCTGGTAGTGGACTGTGGGGGGTACCCATGCTCTTTTTTCCAATGAGACCCCGACAATTCATTATAGATCAGTTTTAAATTACTTTTTTTCCTTTAGAAATGTCATTTTGCTTTCAGACAGTTCTAAGCACAGGAAACATGCGCCCCTTCACAGGCATACTATAGACACCCCCCAGGTACGAAATTTAAAGGAATATTTCACTTTTATTGTTTCACTCAATTTAAAATCACTGCTCCTGAAAAAACGGCCATTTTTAAAACTTTTTTTTGCATTGATCCATGTCCCCTGGGGCAGGACCCGGGTCCCAAACACTCCCCTGGGGCAGGACCCGGGTCCCCAAACACTTTTTATGACAATAACTTGCATATTAGCCTTTGAAATTAGCACTTTAGATTTTTTATGTTCGTGTCCCACAGACTTTAACGGTGTTCCGCGGGTTTCAAATTTGCCACGAACACCGCATAATGTTTGTTGTTCGCCGAACGTCCGAACAACCAAAGTTTGGCCTGAACGTTTGCTGGGGCCGAACCGTTCGCCCAACCCCTATCCATCCATCGCCATCCTCATTACCAGTGCCTGCTTCTTCAAATGTACAGAGGCTGGAAGAGGCCTGTGAGGAATCCAAACATAATAGTGGTCCTTATGTAATGACTGCCTTTTATTGTGACTGTTTGCTTTTATTTTTGGCTACACAATAAATGTTTTTTATGATTTTCTTAAAAGCCAGTTTTTATTTTACAGATTTTTCACTTTTTGAGACTTTCATGCCCCATGTTTATCAGTGCACAGAATATCACCTGAAGGGGGAAGATGGACACTCATTACCGGAGGGGGGAAGGTGGAGACTCATTACCGGAGGGGGGGGGGAGACTCATTACCGGAAAGGGAAGATGGAGACTCATTACCGGAGGGGGGAAGGTGGTGACTCATCACCTGAGGGAGGAAGATGGACACTCATTACTGGAGGGGGGAAGGTGGAGACTCATTACCGGAGGGGGGGAGATGGACATCCATTACCGGGGGGGGGTGGAGACTCATTACCGGAGGGGGGAGATGGAGACTCATTACCGGGGGGGGAGATGGAGACACATTACCGGAGGGGGGGAGATGGAGACAAATTACCGGAGGGGGGAGATGGAGACTCATTACCAGGGGGGGGGGAGATGGAGACTCATTACCGGAAAGGGAAGATGGTGACTCATTACCGGAGGAGGGGAGATGGAGACTCATTACCAGAAAGGGAAGATGGAGACTCATTACCGCAGAGGGGAGGTGGAGTCTCATCACTGGAGGAGGGGAGATGGAGACTCATTATCGGAAAGGGAAGATGGAGACTCATTACTGGAGAGGGGAAGATGGAGACTCATTCCCAAAGGGGGGAGGTAGAGATTCATCACCTGAGGGAGGAAGATGGAGCCACATTACAGAGGGGGGAGATGGAGACTCATTACCAGAGGGGGGTAAGGTGGAGACACTCATTACCGGAGGGGGAAAATGGACACTCATTACCGGAGGGGGGTGGAGACTCATTACCGGAGGGAGGGAGATGGACACCCATTACCGGAAGGGGGGAGATGGAAACTCATTACCGGAGGGGGGGAGATGGAAACTCATTACCGGAGGGGGGGAGATGGAAACTCATTACCGGAGGGGGGAAGATGGAGACTCATTACCGGAGGGGGGGAAGATGGAGACTCATTACTGGAAGGGGCAAGGTGGAAACTCATCACCTGAGGGTGAAGGTGAAAACACATTACCGGAGGGGGGAAGATGGAGATTCATTACCAGAGTGAGGGAAGGTGAAAACTCATCACCTGAGTGGGGAAGGTGGAGACTCATTACCGGAAGGGGGAAGGTGCAAACTCATCATCTGAGGGGGAAGGTGGAAACACATTATCAGAGGGGGGAAGATGGAGACTCATTAATGGAGGGGGAAGATGGAAACTCCTCATCTGAAGGGGAAGGTGGAAACACATTACCGGAGGGGGAAAGAAGGAGACTCATTACGGGAGGGGAGGAGGTGGAAACTCATCACCTGAGTGGGGAAGGTGGAGACACATTACTTGAGAGGGGAAGGTGGAGACTCATCTCCTAAAGGCGGATCCGCTGGACTGTTTTTCAGTCAGGTCCGATTGGACTACCACTTGTTCTCTATGGGACGGTGGATGTCAGTGGACATCCGATTCCATAAAATCTGCTAAAAACAGAAATATGGTGATACGTTCCCCATCCTGGAGGAGTGTCTACATTGGTTCTTTTCTCCAGTGATCCCTGGGCACTCCTGTGTCTCTAGTGATCCCTGGTGTTCCTTGGCTCTTGTGTCTCCAGTGACACCCGTGTCTACATTGATTCTGGTCTCCAGTAACCCCTGGGCACTCCTGTGTCTCTGGTGATCCCCGGTGTTCCTTGGCTCTTGTGTCTCCAGTGACACCCGTGTCTACATTGATTCTGGTCTCCAGTGACCCCTGGGCACTCCTGTGTCTCTGGTGATCCCCGGTGTTCCTTGGCTCTTGTGTCTCCAATGACAGCTGTGTCTACATTGATTCTGGTCTCCAGTAACCCCTGGGCACTCCTGTGTCTCTGGTGATCCCCGGTGTTCCTTGGCTCTTGTGTCTCCAGTGACAGCCGTGTCTACATTGGTTCTTGTCTCCAGTGACCCCTGGGCACTCCTGTGTCTCTAGTGATCCCCGGTGTTCCTTGGCTCTTGTGTCTCCAGTGACAGCTGTGTCTACATTGATTCTGGTCTCCAGTAACCCCTGGGCACTCCTGTGTCTCTGGTGATCCCCGGTGTTCCTTGGCTCTTGTGTCTCCAGTGACACCCGTGTCTACATTGATTCTGGTCTCCAGTAACCCCTGGGCACTCCTGTGTCTCTGGTGATCCCCGGTGTTCCTTGGCTCTTGTGTCTCCAGTGACACCCATGTCTACATTGATTCTGGTCTCCAGTGACCCCTGGGCATTCCTGTGTTTCAAGTGACTCCTGTGTCTCTGGTGATCCCCGATGATCCTTGGCTCTTGTGTCTCCAGTGACACCTGGGTCTACATTGGTTCTTGTCTCCAGCGACCCCTGCCTGTCCAGTTTCCCTTGTGACTCCCCTGCATCCCATGTCACCCGATGACCCCCGAGTATCCTTGTCATCGTGTGACTCCAGTGCTCACTGTGCACCTCCGTGAGACCCGTGCCTCCCCACATCCTCAGGTGCTCTCCTGTATTTTCTCTCTCCCTGTGGATATGGGTCCCTGACTGTGAACATGAAGCCCACAAACTGGTGGCTGAAAGTGATAAATCTCTAGCAGTCATGGGGGTCATTTCCTTTAGCTTGAAAAAAAAAGTACAAATATAAAAAAAACAAAAAACTTTACATTAATTATAAACCCCTCTATGGATTTCCATTTCATGTTTTAGGTTTATGGCGTCCAATGAAGGCGTATTGTACCAGGATGGACGGAGCACCAAGACAGAAATCTTTCCCGATCACTAGTCTCTGATAATATCCAAAGACACCGGTGTGTGCCGGCGGGTAACACAAATCTCCGCCATGACTAGGATTACACGGAGCTCAGTGCAGATCATTTGTATAAAGAAGAACACAGACATGAAGTACGATACGTCTCATCAAAATATCCTTCATTTCCATAACGATGGAGGAGATCTCCACTGTGATTGGTAAATTGTCTCTCCTGATCGAAACCAAAGCCAGACTCGTGTGATGGGTCCAGGTTGTATATTTTGTGGAATCCCTCAAAGAAAATACATCAATGTATTTATACAGGATGTGCTGACATATTTTCATTGGGTAAAAAAAAACACAAAAAAAAAAGTTTGTTGTTTTAACAAAAAAGAAGACCCTTGTACCATTTACCCAATTTATACCAGAGCAACATGAACATCCCTGCAGAATATTCCTCAAATTAGACGGCATCCGGAAAGTATTCACAGTGCTTCACTTTTTCCACATTTTGTTATGTTTGCCTTATTCCAAAATATATTACATTCATTATTTTTGTTTAAAATCCTTGCAAATTTCATAAATATATAATAGGAAAAACTGCCATGTAAATAAGTATCACAGGCTCCTCCCATGTACATAAGTATCACAGACTCCTCCCATGTACATAAGTATCACAGACTCCTCCCATGTACATAAGTATCACAGGCTCCTCCCATGTACATAAGTATCACAGGCTCCTCCCATGTACATAAGTATCACAGGCTCCTCCCATGTACATAAGTATCACAGACTCCTCCCATGTACATAAGTATCACAGGCTCCTCCCATGTACATAAGTATCACAGGCTCCTCCCATGTACATAAGTATCACAGGCTCCTCCCATGTACATAAGTATCACAGGCTCCTCCCATGTACAAAAGTATCACAGGCTCCTCCCATGTACATAAGTATCACAGGCTCCTCCCATGTACATAAGTATCACAGGCTCCTCCCATGTACATAAGTATCACAGGCTCCTCCCATGTACATAAGTATCACAGGCTCCTCCCATGTACATAAGTATCACAGGCTCCTCCCATGTACATAAGTATCACAGACTCCTCCCATGTACATAAGTATTACAGACTCCACCCATGTACATAAGTATCACAGACTCCTCCCATGTACATAAGTATCACAGGCTCCTCCCATGTACATAAGTATCACAGGCTCCTCCCATGTACATAAGTATCACAGGCTCCTCTCGTGTACATAAGTATCATAGGCTCCTCCCATGTACATAAGTATCACAGACTCCTCCCATGTACATAAGTATTACAGACTCCACCCATGTACATAAGTATCACAGACTCCTCCCATGTACATAAGTATCACAGGCTCCTCCCATGTACATAAGTATCACAGGCTCCTCCCATGTACATAAGTATCACAGGCTCCTCTCGTGTACATAAGTATCACAGGCTCCTCCCATGTACATAAGTATCACAGGCTCCTCCCATGTACATAAGTATCACAGGCTCCTCCCATGTACATAAGTATCACAGACTCCTCCCATGTACATAAGTATTACAGACTCCACCCATGTACATAAGTATCACAGACTCCTCCCATGTACATAAGTATCACAGGCTCCTCCCATGTACATAAGTATCACAGGCTCCTCCCATGTACATAAGTATCACAGGCTCCTCTCGTGTACATAAGTATCATAGGCTCCTCCCATGTACATAAGTATCACAGGCTCCTCCCGTGTACATAAGTATCACAGACTCCACCCATGTACATAAGTATCACAGACTCCTCCCATGTACATAAGTATCACAGGCTCCTCTCATGTACATAAATATCACAGGCTCCTCCCTCCTCCCATGTACATAAGTATCACAGGCTCCTCCCATGTACATAAATATCACAGGCTCCTCCCTCCTCCCATGTACATAAGTATCACAGGCTCCTCCCATGTACATAAGTATCACAGGCTCCTCTCATGTACATAAGTATCACAGGCTCCTCTCATGTACATAAGTATCACAGGCTCCTCCCATGTACATAAGTATCACAGGCTCCTCCCATGTACATAAGTATCACAGACTCCTCCCATGTACATAAGTATTACAGACTCCTCTCATGTACATAAGTATCACAGGCTCCTCCCGTGTACATAAGTATCACAGGCTCCTCCCGTGTACATAAGTATCACAGGCTCCTCTCATGTACATAAGTATCACAGGCTCCTCCCGTGTACATAAGTATCACAGACTCATCCCATGTACATAAGTATCACAGACTCCTCCCATGTACATAAGTATCACAGACTCCTCCCATGTACATAAGTATCACAGGCTCCTCCCATGTACATAAGTATCACAGGCTCCTCCCGTGTACATAAGTATCACAGACTCCACCCATGTACATAAGTATCACAGACTCCTCCCATGTACATAAGTATCACAGACTCCTCCCATGTACATAAGTATCACAGGCTCCTCCCATGTACATAAGTATCACAGGCTCCTCCCATGTACATAAGTATCACAGGCTCCTCCCATGTACATAAGTATCACAGGCTCCTCCCATGTACATAAGTATCATAGGCTCCTCTCATGTACATAAGTATCACAGGCTCCTCCCGTGTACATAAGTATCACAGGCTCCTCTCGTGTACATAAGTATCACAGGCTCCTCCCGTGTACATAAGTATCACAGGCTCCTCTCATGTACATAAGTATCACAGACTCCTCCCATGTACATAAGTATCACAGGCTCCTCCCATGTACATAAGTATCACAGACTCCTCCCATGTACATAAGTATCACAGGCTCCTCCCGTGTACATAAGTATCACAGGCTCCTCCCATGTACATAAATATCACAGGCTCCTCCCTCCTCCCATGTACATAAGTATCACAGGCTCCTCCCATGTACATAAATATCACAGGCTCCTCCCTCCTCCCATGTACATAAGTATCACAGGCTCCTCCCATGTACATAAGTATCACAGGCTCCTCCCATGTTCATCTTTCCCTCGATCCTGACTAGTCTCCCAGTTCCTGCCACTGAAAAACATCCCCACAGCATGATGCTGCCACCACCATGCTTCACTGTTGGTATGGGCGTCCGCAGCAGGGGGCAAGGGGTGTCAAGTGCCCCCACTGGAATCCCCAAGGTGTTGCAGCCGCCGCCATGCTGCATGTTTTTTTACTGAGTCCGCTGGCGGCTGCATCCTCCGCTCTCTCCTCTGGATCACAGCGCTGGCTGGCTCTGTGTTCGGCGGCCGCTCTGTAACATGCCCCCCCCCAGATCTGCTCGTGTGATAGTAGAGAGAATCAACGTTCCGCCTATCACATGAGTCGGTCTGGGGGGGGGGGGCGGGACTGTGTTACAGAGTGGCCGCCGAACACAGAGCTAACCAGCACTGTGATCCAGAGGAGTAGATGCCCATCTGTACAGCCCGCCCTGTGTGCCACAGTACCTGGGTAGGAGGATTGGGGGGGGGCTGCAGTGCTCTCCTCCACCACCAAACTCTCTTGCCCCCCCAGTGCTCTCCTCCACCACCACACTCTCCTGCCCCCCCCCCCCAGTGCTCTCCTCCACCACCACACTCTCCTGCCCCCCCCAGTGCTCTCCTCCACCACCACACTCTCCTGCCCCCCCCAGTGCTCTCCTCCACCACCACACTCTCCTGCTCCCCCCAGTGCTCTCCTCCACCACCACACTCTCCTACCCCCCCAGTGCTCTCCTCCACCACCACACTCTCCTGCCCCCCCCCCCCAGTGCTCTCCTCCACCACCACACTCTCCTGCTCCCCCCAGTGCTCTCCTCCACCACCACACTCTCCTTCCCCCCCCCAGTGCTCTCCTCCACCGCCACACTCTCCTGCCCCCCCCTGCTCTCCTCCACCACCACACTCTCCTGCCCCCCCAGTGCTCTCCTCCACCACCACCCTCTCCTGCCCCCCCTCTCTCCTCCACCACCACACTCTCCTGCCCCCCCTGACTCTCCTCCACCACCACCCTCTCCTGCCCCCCCTGCTCTTCTCCACCACCACACTCTCCTGCCCCCCCCCCCCAGTGCTCTCCTCCACCACCACACTCTCCTGCCCCCCCCACCTGCTCTCCTCCACCACCACCCTCTCCTGCCCTCCCTGCTCTCCTCCACCACCACACTCTCCTGCCCCCCCCAGTGCTCTCCTCCACCACCACCCTCTCCTGCCCCCCGTGCTCTCCTCCACCACCACACTCTTCTGCCCCCCAGTGCTCTCCTCTCCGCCATCACACTCTCCTGCCCCCCCCCAGTGCTCTCCTCCACCACCACACTCTCCTGCCCCCCGTGCTCTCCTCCGCCACCACACTCTCCTGCCCCCCCAGTGCTCTCCTCCACCACCACACTCTCCTGCCCCCCAGTGCTCTCCTCCACCACCACACTCTCCTGTCCCCCCAGTGCTCTCCTCCACCACCACACTCTCCTGCCCCCTGTGCTCTCCTCCACCACCACACTCTCCTGCCCCCCTGCTCTCCCCATCCTTCTCTAGCCACCATCCCAGTTCTCTCCACTCCCCCCAGTGCTCTCCCCCCTGCTCTCCACTCCCCGCCAGTGCTCTCCACTCCCCCCCAGTGCTCTCCACTCCCCCCAGTGCTCTCCCCCTTGTCCCCCCCAGTGCTCTCCTCCACCACACTCTCCTGCCCCCCCCCACTGTTTTCTCCTCCCCTGTTCTTGCTGCCCCCTGCTCTCCAGCTCTCCCCATCCTTCTCTAGCCACCATCCCAGTGCTCTCCCCCCCTGTCCCCCCCAGTGCTCTCCCCCCCTGTTCCCCCCAGTGCTCTCCACTCCCCCCAGTCCTCTCCCCACCGTGCTCTCCCCCCTGTTCTTCCCCCAGTGCTTCCCCCCTGTTCTTTCCCCCCAGTGCTCTCCACTCCCTCCAGTGCTCTCCCCCTGTTCTCCCCCCCAGTGCCCTCCACTCCCCCCAGTTCTCTCCCCCCCCCTGTTCTTTCTCCCCCCCCCCCAGTGCTCTCCCCCTACTCTTTCCCCCCCAGTGCTATCCCCTCCATTTGGTGGACACAGTGAGGCTGCATTTGGTGGGCACAGTGAGGCTGAATTTGGTGGGCACAGTTAGGCTGCATTTGATGGGCACAGTGAGGCTGCATTTGGTGGGCACAGTGAGGCTGCATTTGGAGGGCACAGTGAGGCTGCATTTGGTGGGCACAGTGAGGCTGTATTTGATGGGTACTGGTGAGGCTGCATTGAGCTCTTGCATCAAGTCTGCAGTCTCTGACCATTTCCTGTAGCATGTCTGCAGTCTCTGAGGGAGTCTGGAGAGGAGTCAAGAGTGGGAGCGCCGCCGGGATGGGGGTTATGGGGGAAGTCAGACTTGTGTGGACTGTGGACAGGAGACTATAGGATAAAACCAGAGCCACCAAGCTGGAGCCGACTGACTGAGCCCTGCACAGTGCACCTGAGAGGAGGTCAGTGAAAGCACCACCAGGCCAGTCGGGGGGGGGGGGGGGTCACTGATGTAAGGGGGAGTGAATACGATAATGTAAGGGGCACTGATATAAAGGGTTTCCTCCTTATATTAGTAACCCACCCCCCTTACCTTAGAGTATTCTTTCTGCAGAAGGTGCCCCCCCACGTTCTGAGTTTCTGGGGTCCCCCTTGATGATTGATCACTTACCACTATTAACTGGAATTTGAATATATATATATATATAACGCCCTATGTGAGTTCATATCTATATGTAATACGCTCTTGGGCATTGGCGTCCGCAAGGTTCCTCAGGTGGCTGGGTACCAGGCCCATATAGCCTAGAGAATGTACATCTCTTTACATTGCAATACATCTGTTGTTGTCATATTTTTATCTTGATGAAAACAGCCAATCCAGTGACAGTATGAGATGAATATATGGCCACAACAGATGTATTGCAATGTAAACAGATGTACATTCTCTAGGCCAGGGATATGCAGTTAGCGGACCTCCAGCTGTTGCAGAACTACAAGTCCCATGAGGCATAGCAACATTCTGACAGCCACAAGCATGACACCCAGAGGCAGAGGCATGATGGGACTTGTAGTTTTGCAGCAGCTGGAGGTCCGCTAATTGCATATCCCTGCTCTAGGCTATATGGGCCTGGAACACAGCCACCAGAGTCACTCCCAATACAAAGTGAAGGTGAATTATCTCTTATATAACACAAATGTATTACCAGTGGAAAGATTTTCATGAGATTGTCGAAAAGGGGCGGAGCATGAGTGGTCTCAAAATGATGCCCCCCCCCCCTTGGAAAAAGTTGTGCGGATGCCCATGACTGTTGGGGATATTATTGGCCAGATGATGGGCAGTGCCTGGTTTCCTCCAGACGTGACGCTTTCCATTAAGGCCAAAGAGTTCAATCTTTGTCTCATTAGACCAGAGAATTTTTGTTTCTCATGGTCTGAGAGTCCTTCAGGTGCCTTTTGGAAAACTCCAGATGGGTTGTCATGTGCCTTTTACTGAGGAGTGGCTTTCGTCTGGCCACTCTATCATACAGGCCTGATTGGTGGAGGGCTGCAGAGAAGGTTGTTCTTTGGTCTTCATGGCTATGATTGTGCTCTGACATGCACTGTTAGCTGTGGGACCTTCTATAGGCAGGTGTGTGCCTTTCCAAATCATGTCCAATCAACCGAATTTACCACAGGTGACCTCCAATCAAGTTGTAGAAACATCTCAAGGATGATTAGTGGAAACAGGAGGCACCTGAGCTCAATTGTGAGTGTCATGACAAAGGCTGTGATACGCACAAAAGTAAGTACACCCCTGACATTTGCGTAAATCTTTTCTTCTCTGTTTTCATGTGACAACACTGAAGAAATGACACTTGTCTACAATGTAAAGTAGTGAGTGTACAGCTTGTATAACAGTGTAAATTTCCTGTCCCCTCAAAATGACTCAACACACAGCCATTAATGGCAACAAAAGTCAGTACACCCCTAAGTGAAAATGTCCAAATTGGGCCCAATGTGTCAATATTTTGTGTGGCCGCCATTATTTTCCAGCACTGCCTTCACCCTCTTGGGCATGGAGGTCAGCAGAGCTTCACAGGTCACCACTGGAGTCCTCTTCCCCTCCCCCATGATGACATCACGGAGCTGGTGGATGTTGGAGACCTTGCGCTCCTCCACCTTCCGTCTGATGATGTCCCACAGATGATCAATAGGGTTTAGGTCTGGAGACATGCTTGGCCAGTCCATCACCTTCACCCTCAGCTTCTTTAGCAAGGCAGTGGTGGTGTTGGAGGTGTGTTTGGGGTGGTTATCATGTTGGAATACTGCCCTGCGGCCCAGTCTCTGAAGGGAGGGGATCATGCTCTGCTTCAGTATGCAGGCATGTACTGGCCATAGGGACTATAGGGAGTTTCCCGGTGGGCCGATGGCTCAGTGGGCCGGTTCCAGTGACAGCCAGTGGCATCGCTGGGGGGGGGGGGACTTTTGGGGCTATAGCCCCGAATCTAGGGCCCATAGCCCTGAGTCGGTCCAGGAGTCCCCAACCACAGGGTCCCAGCCCACTACCCGCCCTCTTTCTGGTGACCCTAATGTAAGGAGGTGCTGTCTGGGGACCCTGATGTAAGAGAGAGGCTCTCTGTGGACCCGGATGTAAGGGGGGGCTCTGCGGGGACCTGGATGTAAGGGGTTGGCTCTCTAGGGACCCTGATGTAAGGCGGATGATCTCTGGGGACTCTGATGTAAGAGGGGCTCTCTGGGGACCCTGATGTAAGGGGAAGGCTATATGGGGACCCTGATGTAAGGGGAGGCTCTCTGGGGACCCTGATGTAAGTGGGGGGCTCTCTGGGGACCCAGATGTAAGGAGTGGCCCTCTGGGGACCCTGATGTAAGGGGAGGCTCCCTGGGGATCCTGATGTAAGTGGGGGGCTCTTTGGGGACCCAGATGTAAGTGGGGGGCTCTCTGGGGACCCAGATGTAAGGAGGGGCCCTCTGGGGACCCTGATGTAAGGGGAAGGCTATATGGGGACCCTGATGTAAGGGGAGGCGCTCTGGGCACCCTGATGTAAGTGGGGGGCTCTCTGGGGACCCTGATGTAAGGGGGGCTCTCTTGGGGCTTTTTTGCCCAATTGCGTACAGTTTATATACTGTTTTTTGCGTGTTTGCAAAATTAAAGTGGGCCGGTCTGGATGAAGTCTAGGGCCAAATTTTTGTCCCAGTCCAGCCCTGTCAGTATGTCACAGTACATGTTGGCATTCATGGTCCCCTCAATGATCTGTAGCCCCCCAGTGCCGGCAGCACTCATGCAGCCCCAGACCATGACACTCCCACCACCATGCCTGACTGCAGACAAGACACACTTGTCTTTGTTCTCCTCCCCTGGTTGCCCCCACACACGCCTGACACCATCTGACACCAAATACCTTTATCTTGGTCTCATCAGACCACAGGACATGGTTCCAGTAATCCATCTCCTTAGTCTGCTTGTCTTCAGCAAACTGTTTGTGGTCTTTCTTGTGCATCATCTTTAGAAGAGGCTTCCTTCTGGGAGGACAGCCATGCAGACCAATTTGATGCAGTGTGTGGCGTATGGTCTGAGCACTGACAGGCTGACCCCCCCACCCCTACAACCTCTGCAGCCATGCAGACCAATTTGATGCAGTGTGCGGCGTATGTAAAGTGTCATTTCTTCAGTGTTGTCACATGAAAACATAGAATAAAATATTTACAAAAATGGGAGGGGTGTATCCACTTTTGTGAGATTCAGTATTAACCACTTGAAGACCCGGCCTTTTCTGGCACTCTTTGTTTAAAAGATTAAATCAGTATTTTTTTTTCCTAGAAAATTACTTAGAAACCCCAAGCATTATATTTTCTGTTTCAGCAGAGACCCTAGAGAATAAAATAACGATTGCAATATTTTATGTCACACGGTATTTGAACAGCAGTCTTTCAAATGCATTTTTTTTTTTTTTAAATACACTTTAATTATAAAACAAAAAAATACAATATTTGACACATTTTTTTTTTTTAATCTGAAAGATGATGTTAGATACCTAACATGTCGTGCTTTAAAATTGAGAACGATCGTTGAATGGCAACAAACTACAGTACTTAAAAATCTCCATAGTCGATGCTTTAAAAATGTTTACAGGTCTCCTGCTTAGAATAACAGAGGAGGTCTTGGGCTAGAATTATTGCTCTCACTCTAATGTTTGTGGCGATACGTCACATGTGTGTTATGAGTGCTTACCTACGTATGCGTTCACTTCTATGCGTGAGCTCCTAGGGACAGGGCGATTTAAAGAAAAAAAAATCCCCCCCCCCCGGTTCGGTTGGCACCAGAACCAGCGAACAGACCTAAACTTTGTGTGAACTTTAGAACCCTATTAAAGTCTATGGGACTCCAACGTTCAAAATTTAAAGTGCTAATTTTAAAGGGTAATATGCAAGTTACTGTCCTAAAAAGTGGTTGGGGACCCGGGTCCTGCCCCAGGGGACATGTATCAATGAGCATTACATCAGAGAGGGGCAGGGTCACCCGTATGTCACTGAGCTTTCCCTTTGCATCAGAGGGGGCGGGGTCAGGCGATGGGTGGCCCCGCCCTCCTCATATAAGAAATGTCAGGCTGCTGGGATCCCTGCGGTGTCTCCACCGGTGAAGACAGAGGATGGATGGCTGCGCTGGATGGATCACCCATCGCTGGATCAGAACAGCCATCGCTGGACCCCGGGGAGATGATTACCATCACTGGATAGCAAGAGTGGATTACCACCGCTTTAAAAAAAAAAATGTAATAAAGGACTTTTGCAACGGTGTGTGTGTCTTTTTTAACATTCCTTTACACTTTCTTTGTGAAATGGTAGAGGTACTTTTGTACCCCCTTACCATTTCAAACAGGGGGCGGGATCTGGGGGTCCCCTTGTTAAAGGGGGCTTCCAGATTCTGATAAGCCCCCCGCCCGCAGACCCCCACAACCACCGGCTTGGGTTGTGGGGATGAGGCCCTTGTCCTCATCAACATGGGGACATGGTGCTTTGAGGGGTCACAGACCCCCAAAGCATCCTCCCAATGTTGAGGGCATGTGGCCTGGTATGGTTCAGGAGGGGGGGCGCTCTCTGCCCCCCCCCTCTTTTCCTGCGGCCTGCCAGGTTGCGTGCTCAGATAAAGGGTCTGGTATGGATTTTTAGGGGGAACGCCACACCATTTTTTTTTTAATTTGGCGTGGAGTTCCCCTTAAAATCCATACCAGACAGAGGCCTCCAGATATCGCCACCCATATAAGTGGTACATAGTTACTCCTATAGGACCTTCAGGCCCTCTTGCTTTTTGCTTTGGATTCCTCTTAAAACCCATACCAGGCTCTTATTAAGGATGAGGGTCTATTATGTAGTATTGAGGAACATCGCCCCAATTTTTCACCAATTTTTCATTTTTGGTGTGTGTGGGAGGTCCCCTGTTGACATCTTTAGCAGACTCTCATCTAGAATAAAGGTCTGGTATAGATAGATGAAGAGAATATCCTGCCAGTTAGCAGCAACTTAGCCTCTTGGTGCCAGGCCAGCAAGTGGGCCTTGGTGCCAAGTAGCTGCATATTTGCGTGTATCAGTGCAAAAAACAGCCCTGCCGCGAAGGCCCTGCGCCCTCCCGACACAGTCACCGGCGGCTAGCGGAAAGCTTTCCAATCATCTGACCACCATGACAGCCAATCACAGCGGTCACATGATCATAGACCCCGCCTCCCGGTATCCTAAATACCTTAAAAGGCCAGTAGGTGCTGGCTCCAAACGGTTAACTCCTTCAATACAGTGCACTTTCACCCCCTTCCTGCCCAGACCAATTTTCAGCTTTCAGTGCTGTCACATTTTGAATGACAATTACTCATGTGACACTGTACATATTATCATTTTTTTTCACACAAATAGAGCTTTCTTTTGGGGGTATTTAATCACCACTGGAGGTTTTATTTTTTGCTAAATAAATGAAAAAGACCAAAAATTTGGGGTAAAAAGTTCATAGTTTGTTATAAAATTTTTGCAAACAGGTAATTGTTCTCCTTCACTGATAGAGGGCATTGATAGGCACCGATAAAGAGGCACTGAAAGTCTGCACTGATGGGCTCTGATAGTCAACACTGATAGGTAGCACTGATGGGCACTGATAGCTGGCACTGATGGGCACTAATAGGCAGCATTGATCGACGGCACTGATAGGCGTCACTGAAGGGCACTGATAGGTGGTACTGAATGGCACTGATAGGTGACACTGAAGGGCACTGATAGGCAGCACTGAAGGGCACTGATAGGTGGTACTGAAGGGCACTGATGGGCATTGATAGGTGGCACTGAAGGGCACTGATAGGCTCTGATAGGCAGCACTGATAAGCTGCACTGATAGTCAGCACTGATGGGCACTGATAGGTGGCACTGATGGGCACTAATAGGCAGCACTGATAAGCTGCACTGATAGTCAGCACTGATGGGCACTGATAGGTGGCACTGATGGGCACTAATATGCAGCACTGATAGGCAGCACTGATCGACAGCACTGATGAACACTGATAGGGCACTGATAGGAACTGATAGGTGGAACTGAAGGGCACTGATAGGCTCTGATAGGCAGCACTGATAAGCAGCACTGATAGTCATCACTGATAGGCAGCACTGATGGGCATTGATAGGTGCTGCTGAATGGCACTGATAGGCGGCACTGAAGGGCACTGTTCAATGGCACTGATGGGCACTGATAGGCAGCACTGATAGGTGGCACTGAAGGGACTGATAGGTGGCACTGATAGGCAGCACTGATGGACTCTGTTAGATGACACTGATAGGCAGCACTGATGGGAACTTTTAGGTGGCGCTGGTGGGCACTGTTGGCACTGCACTGATAATCAGTGCCCTGATTATCAGTGCCAATGTCCCTTTAGCACAAGCTGGTTATTGGCTGTCAGAGTGAGGAAAGGAATGCCGATAACCGGCTTGTGTTTACATCTGTGATCAGCTGTCATTGGACACAGCTGATCACGTAGTGGGCTGTGATTGGCCCTTTACCCCGGTCTGTGATCAGTGGCATCCGAAGGGTAGTGTAATCACAGCATGGCGACCGGCGCACGCCGATATACGTTGGCAGAATAGCACGGAAAGGCAAATGGGTGTACAGGTACGTCCTGTTAAATTTGCCGCCATGCCATCACGTGTGTGCTGCCGGATGGGACCTCCATCAGTCTGATCGCGGGTCCTGTGGACTTGATCGCCGCGAGGATACCCGCGATCGTCTCACGGGGAGGAAGAATGGGGAGATACCAATGTAAACAAGCATCTCCCCGTTCTGGACACTGATCTCTGCTCCCTGTGATTGGATCAGAGATCATTGATGTGTCACATGTAGCCACGCCCCCCACAGTTAGAAACACACCCCAGGGCTCACTTAACCTCTACACTGCCCCCTAGTGGTTAACCCCTTCCCTGCCAGTGTCATTTACACAGGAATCAGTGCATTCGTATAGCACTGATTGCTGTATAAATGACAATGGTCCCAAAAATGTGTCAAAATCGTCCGATGTGTCCGCCACAATGTCGCAGTCACGATAAAAATCGCTGATCGCCGCCATTACTAGTAAAAAAAAAAATTATTAATAAAAATGGCATAAAACTATCCTCTATTTTGTAAACGCTATAAATTTTGCGCACACCAATCAATAATCGCTTATTGCGTTTTTTTTTTTACCAAAAATATGTAGAAGAATACGTATCGGCCTAAACTGAGGGAAAAAAATGTTTTGTTTTTTTTAAATATTTTTTTGGGGGGATATTTATTATAACAAAAAGTTAAAAATAATGCGGTTTTTTTCAAAATTGACGCTTTATTTTTTTCGTTTATAGTGCAAAAAATAAAAACCGCAGAGGTGATCGAATACCACCAAAAAGAAAAGCTCTATTTGTGGGGGGGGGGAAAAAAAAGATGTCAGTTTTGTTTGGGAGCCGCGTCGCACGACCGCGCAATTGTCAGTTAAAGCGACGCAGCGCCGAATTCGCCAAAAAGTGGTCCGGTCTGCAAAATGGTCCGGGGCTGACGTGGTTAAGCATTATTATAAGAGCTGCTCTGAACACAATTTTTTACTGTTGTACTTTATGCTTTGCTATATGTCCCCCACTGCAGTGCCCCCTCCCCCCTCCCCCATCCATGCCGTCTGTTTGATTTCCCCTAGACAGACACACAGACAGGAATATCCAAAGACACCGGTGTGTGCCGGCGGGTGACACAAATCTCCGCCATGGCTAGGATTACACGGAGCTCAGTGCAGATCATTTGTATAACGAGAAGAACACAGACATGAAGTACGATACGTCTCATCAAAATATCCTTCATTTCCATAACGATGGAGGAGATCTCCACTGTGACCTGTAAATTGCCTCTCCGGATCCTGTTCTCCGACTGCCTGGAAAACCAAAGCCGGACTCGTGTGATGGGTCCGGGTTCATCTGAGAAAGAAAATTGTTATTAACCACTTGCTTACTGGGCACTTAAACCCCCCTCAGTCCCAGACCAATTTTCAGCTTTCAGCGCTGTCGCACTTTGAATGACAATTGCGCGGTCATACAACACTGTACCCAAATGACATTTTTATCATTTTTTTCCCACAAATAGAGCTTTCTTTTGGTGGTATTTAGTTACAGCTCGGAGTTTTATTTTTTGCTAAACAAACAAAAAAAGATGCAAAAAAAAAAAATCATGTTTAATAGTTTGTTATAAAATTTTGCAAACAGGTCATTTTTCTCCTTCATTGAAGTGCGCTGATGAGGCGGCACTGATAGGCTGCATTGGTGGGCACTGATAGGCTGCACTGGTGGGCACTGATAGGCATAGTTAAGGCGGCACTAATAGGCACAGATAAGGCGGCACCGATAGGCACAGATAACGCGGCACTGATGGGCAAAGATGGGCACAGATAAGATGGCACGGATGGGTGGCACAGATGGGTGGCACGGATGGGTGGCACTAAGGGGCACTGATAGGTACCACTGATAGATGGGACTGATGGGCACTGATAGGTGGCACTGATAGGTGGCTCTGATAGGTGGCACTGCTGGGCACTGATGGGCGGCACTGCTGGACACTGATGGGCACTGGTAGATGACACTGATGGGCACGGATATGTGGCACTGGGGTGCAGCACCTTTGTTGAGGCAGATTGTGGGCACTGCTGGGTGGTACTGTGGGCACTGCCGGGTGGCACTGCTGGGTGGCACTGTGGGCACTGCTGGGTGGCACTGACGGAGGGCACTTATTTTTTAATCATCTTTAGTGATGAGAGGGCAGGTGGGCACTGGCAGGGGGCAGGTGGGCACTGGCAGGGCTGGCCGTGATCGGGACTGATGTCCCGATCACGGCCGCCGGTGATCGGCTCTTTTTTTTTCTCCTCGCGCTGTCAGCACGAGGAGGAATAATAGCCGATTACCGGCTCCATTATATCACATGATCAGCTGTCATTGGCTGACAGCTGATCACGTGATAAGGGGTCGGGATCGACCCCTTGCTCTGATCGGTGATCAGGCGAGTCTCATAGACTCGCCGATCACAGAGCGCGCCGCGCGTGCCCCTCAGGGGGGCGCGCAGGCCGCTCGTGCACGGGACTACGTCAAAGGAGGTCCGCGCTGAAGCCGTCATTCGGGTATAGCGCGGGTCTCAAGTGGTTAATTATATATTCTGTGAAATCCCTCATTGAAAGTAAAGGATCTGATTGCTGGGTAACATTCACTCTATTTCTCACACATTCACCAGGTGAAAAAAAAATTGCGCACACTAGCGATGAGCCGAAACCCCCCCGGGGTCCGGTCTGGCTGGTGTAGGTTTGGCCAGGGGGGCCTTGCCAGGTCTGCAAAAGATCTGGGCTAGAGCCCATAGCAGTGGTCACAGGGGCGGACTGACCAATTGGGCCACTCAGGCACTGCCCGAGGGCCTTGTGCCACTATGGGGCCCCATCAGGGTTGCCAGCCTCAGTAAAACCAGAGAAAGTATGTAAAAATCTGTGTTTTTTTTTTACATCTGTCTCTGAAATGTCCCTTACCGACATCCTTTTGGTCTAAAAATCCAGAGATTATAGCTGCCCCACCTCTCCAGTACCTTCTTAGCCAATAGAAACATGTCTGTGTATACTGTGTGATTGTATATTGTGTGTGTATGTTTGTGTATACTGTGTGGCCCCATAATGTCTGATTTCCTGAGGGCCCCATAATTTCCTATTACCTGGGGGCCCCATGAGTTGTCAGTCCGCCCCTGAGTGGTCACCAACCAGCTAGACCGGGAGGAGCAATTTTTCATGGCTGGTGTTGGTGCTTCAAACATCATGGCACCATGGTTGATCTGGTGTCCGGGTGATTGAAGTGGATTATTTCTATTGTTACATTCTAATATATAATGAAGCGGTTCAACTCACCATACTGCAGAATCAGCGGGAGCCCTAGGCGTGTCTCCTGCCACCAGATGCAGCGTGTTTGGGGACCCGGCTCCTGCCCTAGGGGACATGTACCAATGCAAAAAAAGTTTTAAAAATGGCCGTTTTTTCGGGAGCAGTGATTCTAATAATGATTAAAGTGAAACAATAAAAGTGTAATATTCCTTTAAATTTCATACCTGGGGGTGTCTATAGTATGCCTGTGAAGGGGCGCATGTTTCCCGTGCTTAGAACTGTCCCTGCACAAAGTGTCATTTCTGCAGGAAAAAAAGTCATTTAAAATCACTCGCGGCTATTATGAATTGTCGGCTCCCCGTAATACAGAGAAGTCATTGAAAGTCATTGAAAAAAAAAAAGCGTGGGGTTCCCCCAAATTCATTTGCATGGCCCTTCAGGTCTGGTATGGATATTAAGGGGAACCCTGCATCAAATTTTTTAAAAAAATGGCGTGGAGTTCCCCCTAAAAATCCATACCAGACCCTTTAATCGAGCACGCAACCTGGCAGGCCGCAGGAAAAGAGGGGGGGGACGAGAGGGTGCCCCCTTCCTAAACCCTACCAGGCCACATGCCCTCAGCATTGGGAGGATGCTTTGGGGGTCTGTGACCCCTCAAAGCACCCTGTCCCCATGTTGATGAGGACAAGGGCCTCATCCTCACAACCCTAGCCGTTGGTTGTGAGGGTCTGCGGGCGGGGGGCTTATCAGAATCTGGAAGCCCCCTTTAACAAGGGGACCCCCAGGTCCCAGCCCCCCCTGTTTGAAATGGTAAGGGGGTACAAAAGTACCCCTACCATTTCACAAAGAAAGAATGTTAAAAAAAGACAAACACACTTTTGAAAAATTCCTTTATTAAAAGTAAAAAAAAATAAAAAAAGGATTCCAGCGGTGGTAATCCACTCTTGCTATCCAACGTCGGACGATCATCTCCCCGGGGTCCAGCAATTGCTGATCTGATCCAGTGACGGGTGATCTCTCCAGTCCAGCGCAGTGCAGTCCATCCTTCCTCTGTCTCCACTGGCGGGGACACTGCAGGGATCCCGGCAGCCTGACATTTCTTAAGTGAAAGGGGGGTCACCCATCACCTGACCCCGCCCCCATGGAGGGGGGCGAGGTCACCCACACGTCATTGGGGAAGCCAGGCACTGTGCTGGACTGAAAGATCACCCGTCACTGGATCAGATCAGCCATCGCTGGACCCCGGAGAGATGATCATCCGTCGCTGGATAGCAAGAGTGGATTACCACCACTGGAATCTTTAAAAAAAAAAAATTATTTTTAATAAAGGACTTTTTCAAAAGTGTGTTTGTCTTTTTTAACATTCTTTTACACTTTCTTTGTGAAATGATAGGGGTACTTTTGTACCCCCTTACCATTTCAAAAACAGGGAGGGGCCAGGATCTGGGGGTCCCCTTGTTAAAGGGGGCTTCCAGATTCTGATAAGCCCCCGCCCGCAGACCCCCACAACCACCGGGCAGGGTTGTGGGGATGAGACCCCCAAAGCATCCTCCCAATGTTGAGGGCATGTGGCCTGGTACGGTTGGGGGGGGGGGGGCGCTCTCTCTCGTCCCTCCCTCTTTTCCTGCCAGATTGCGTACTCGAATAAAGGGTCTGGTATGGATTTTTATGGGGAACTCCACGCCATTTTTTTTTAAATTTGGCATGGAGTTCCCCTTAAAATCCATACCAGACCTGAAGGGCCTGGCAATTGAATTTGGGGGAACCCCACATTTTTTAATGACTTTAAATGAGTGTTCTCTATATTACGGAGCCGACAATTCATTATAGCTGCGAGTGATTTTAAATGACTTTTTTCCTGCAGAAATGACACTTTGTGCAGGGACAGTTCTACACGGGAAACATGCGCCCCTTCACAGGCATACTATAGACACCCCCCAGGTACGAAATTTAAAGGAATATTTCACTTTTATTGTTTCCCTTTAATCATAATTAAAATCACTGCTCCCAAAAAAATGGCAGTTTTTAAAACTTTTTTTTGCATTGATCCATGTCCCCTGGGGCAGGACCCGGGTCCCCAAACACTTTTTAGGACCGTAACTTGTATATTAGCCTTTACAATTAGCACTTTAGATTTCTCCCATAGACTTGGACAGGGTGTTCCGTGGCTTTTTCGAATTTGCCGCGAACACTGCAAATTGTTCACTGCTCGCCGAACAGGCAATGTTTGAGTCGAACATGAGTTTGACTCGAACTCAAAGCTCATCCCTATATGTCAGTATTACATTGTATATCCCTGTATGTTGCGGTCGTTATTATCTAATAGTTTCCTGAAACTATCAATGCCCCCCCGCTGAGACCACCGCCTGTGGAAGGGAATTCCACATCCTTTCCTCTCTTACAGTAAAGAACCCTCTACATAGTTTAAGGTTAAACCTCTTTTCTTCTAATTATAATGAGTGGCCACGAGTCTTGTTATACTCCCTTCTGCGAAAAAAGTTTTCTCCCTATTGTGGGGTCACCAGTCCGGTATTTATATATTGTGGGGTCACCAGTCCGGTATTTATATAATGAAATCATATCCCCTCTCAGGCGTCTCTTCTCCAGAGAGAATAAGTTCAGAGCTCACAACCTTTCCTCATAACTAATATCCTCCAGACCCTTTATTAGCTTTGTTGCCCTTCTTTGTAGTCGCTCCATTTCCAGTACATCCTTCCTGAGGACTGGAGCCCAGAACTGGACAGTATACTCCAGGTGCGGCCGGACCAGAGTCTTGTAGAGGGGAGAATTATCCTTTTATCTCTGGAGTTGATCCCTTTTTAATGCCAATATTTCTTTGCTTTGTTAGCAGCAGCTTGGCATTGCTGAGTCCATCATCTACTAGGACCCCCAGGTCCTTTTCTATCCTACATCCCCCAGAGGTTCTCCCCCCAGTCTATAGATTGCATTCAGATTTTTGCCACCCAAATGTATTATAGACCTGAAGGGCCTGGTATGGAATTTGGGGGGATCCCCATGCATTTTTAAAAAAAAATTTGGTTCGGGGTTCCCCTGTGGAATCCCATCCTGTTTTTTTCAATGATTTTTATGTGTATAGTCAGACCGACAATTCATTATAGCCGCGAGTAGTTTTAAATGACTTTATTTCCTTTAAAAATTTAATTTTGTTCTCAGACTGTTCTAAGCACAGGAAACATGCGCCCCTTCACAGGCATACTATAGACACCCCCCAGGTACGAAATTTAAAGGAATATTTCACTTTTATTGTTTCACTTTAATCATTATTAAAATCACTGCTCCTGGAAAAACTGCAGTTTTTAAAACTTTTTTTTGCATTGATCCATGTCCCCTGGGGCAGGACCCGGGTCCCCAAACACTTTTTAGGACAGTAACTTGCATATTAGCCTTTAAAATGAGCACTTTTGATTATTCATGTTCGTGTCCCATAGACTTTAATGGTGTTTGCACAAATTTTTTGCCTGTTCGCATGTTCTGGATGCGAACCGAACCGGGGGGCGTTCGGCTCATCCCTACTCATTACTAAAATCTTGTATATAGTCCCTTATCATCCCCTCCAAGAGTTTACATACTATTGATGTTGGGCTGACTGGTCTGTAATCCCCAGGGATGTATTTTAGACCCTTTTCAAATATTGGTGCTACATTAGCTTTTCTCCAATCAGCTGGTACCATTCCAGTCAGTAGACTGTCAGTAAAAATTAGGAACAATGGTCTGGCAATTAGTTAACTGAGTTCCTTAAGGACCCTTGGGTGCAAGCCATCTGGTCCCGGTGATTTATTAATGTTAAGTTTCCCAAGTCCATTTCTAATTCTGTCCTCTGTTAACCATGGAGGGGCTTCCTGTGATGTGTCATGAGGATAAACTCTGCAGTTTTGGTTACTGAGGCCCCCCGATTCCATTGTGAAGAGAAGAATAAATTCAATACATTCACCATCTCCCCATCCTTTGTAACCAGATGTCCTTCCTCCTTCTTAATGGGACTAATATGGTCTGTCCCCCCATTCTTACTATTTATGTACTTAGAGCAGAGTTCCACCCAAAAATGGAACTTCCACTTTAAGGGAGGTGGCCTCCTGACATGCCACATTTGGGGTGTCATTTTTTTGGGAGGGGAGCGTATACCCTCTTTTTAGAGGGTCCCAGCCCCCACTTCCTCCTGGCGCACCGCAGCAGGGGAAGGGAGATCACCTATCCTCCCTCCCTCTGCAATCATCTGGGACACGTCACAGGTCCCAGATCATTGCCTGGCCAGTCACGGCACCCGGCTCGGCTTGGCTCGCGCATGCTCAGTGGTTGCTTGGTTGTAAAACCACAGCTGGGTCCACAGTTACAATGCCCGCGCTGAAGAGAAGAGGGGGAGATGAGCGAGGATTCGTTCCCTCGCATCGCTGGGCCCTGGGACAGGTAAGTGTCCAATTATTAAAAGTCAGCAGCTGCAGTATTTGTAGCTGCTAACTTTTAAAAAAAATTTAAGCAGAACTCTGCTTTAAAGAATTTCTTTGGATTTTTCTTACTCTCCTCCACTATGTGCCTTTCGTGTTCTATCTTAGCCGCCCTGAGTGCACCCTTACATTTCTTGTTGCATTCTTTGTAAAGTTGGAATGCTGATGTTGATCTCTCAACCTTGTATTTCTACTGTTTCTATTTTATGCATTTTTACGTTGGGGTTAAGCCACCCAGGACTTTTATTGGCTCTTTTAAATGTATTTCCCACTGGGATGCATTGGCTAATGCCCTTATTTAATATGCTCTTAAAGCATACCCATTTTTCCTCCCTGTTCTTTGTTCCTAAGATTTTATCCCAATTATTATATTCTAGTAAGGTTTGTAGTTTAGGGAAGTTGGCTCTTTTGAAATTCTGTGTCTTTGTATTCCCCTTATGTTTCCTATTTGTGTGATTTATACTAAAACTCATTGACCTGTCATCGATGTTTCCTAAATTTCCCTGTATTTCCACATCCGTGATCAGGTCTGTATTGTTGGTAATCAGTAGATTCAGTAACTCTTGTCCTACAGTAGATCCAGTAATTGTCCCACAAGACATTTGGGAACTGGCGAGCCTTAGATGAATGCGCGGTTCCTTCCGCCCAGTCTATGTCTGGATAATTAAAATCCCCCATTATGATAACACTTCCCATCCTTGGCACTAATCCAAATTATGATAGGAGGTCTGCCGCCCCCTCCTCCCTCAGGTTAGGGGGCCTATAGCATACTCCCAGTATTATTTTCCCCTTAACTTCATCCCTTTGGAGCTCTACCCATAAGGATTCCACCTCCTCCCTAGATCCCTTAGTGATGTAATCTCTCACATTCACTTGTACATCATTTTTGATGTACAGTATAGGCATACCCCCCCCCCCCTTTTTTACCCTCTCTATTCTTGCGATAAAGGGTATACCCTTGAACGTTTGCCGGCCAATCATGAGAGCTGTTGAACCAAGTCTCTGAAATTCCTACAAAATCCAAATCCTCCTCATACAACAGTATCTCTAGTTCACCCATCTTGTCCGCTAGGCTCCTGGCATTGGTGAACATGCCACGTAGTTTTTTGTAAAATCTTTTTTTTATTGAATTTTCAGTGACATACAAAATCGCCCACGCAGGGGCCAAACATTTCCCACACAGGGGTAAGCTTCCAAATGTGGCAACAGGCCACAACAAGGCACATTACAAAACATATATCCTGTCTCTGATGCGGCAACCGACCGCAACAGGGTAAATGAACACAAACATAAACTTGTCTATCTATACCCCACTGTGGGGAGAGGATATTGTAGGATAATTCGTGCTAAGTATTAAAATGACCGGATAAGGTGTCATAAGAGCAGGTGGATCAGCCTATAACCGTACTACATCCATAACGAACTATGGGTTATTCACTACATCCGTTGCCGTAGTGTTATCATCCAGCCAGCAGTTCCACACCTTCTCAAATTTCTGAGGGCAACCCCTGTTCAAGTAGGTGGCCCTATAGGGGGGTAAGCTAGCGTTCACCAGGTTTTTTCAGAATTTAATAGAGGGGGGAGACGATTGTTTCCAGGTCATGGTGATGGCCTTGCGTGCATAGTAGAGCAACAGGGATATGAGTGTTTTCCTAGCCCTGAGGATCGACATTTGTTCCACCAGCCCCAGCAGGCAATATTTAGGATCGTAAGGAATATTAACCTCTGTGGTCCTAACTATCACCAGGAGAACCTCTTTCCAAAAGCATACAATCGCTGGGCAAGCCCAGAAAATGTGAATGAAGTCTCCCGGCTGATAGGAGCAGCGCCAGCACTCCGGGGAGTGCGTCGGCGACATCTTGTGCAGTCTGTGGGGCGTGTAGTGGACTCTGTGTACAATTTTGTATTGGACCAATTTGTCCCTGGCTGAAACCAAAGGGAAGAACGAAAAATCCCAAATCTCCCTCCAGTCATCGTCATCCAGCTCCGGTATGTCCACCACCCATTTCCTGCGCAGGGAGGACAGCTCGGGGACGGCAGCAACCAATAGGGACCTGTAAATCTGAGACATGGGTTTCTCCAGGTCTTTTACCCGAAGGATGGACTCAAGCTCAGAGTACTCCAGTACGACCGGTTGTCCCAAAAATTGACAGCGATAAGCATGCGCGACTTGAAGATAATGGAAGTGGGCCCATGTAGGCACATTAAATTTATCACGCAGGATATGAAAGGGAGTAAGTTCCCCATTGGTAACGACATGCTCGAGCGTCAGTATTTTACACTTGGCCCAGGCCTGAGGGTCCGGGATGGTATTAAACTGCAGAAGGCTAGGATTCAGCCACAGGGGGGTGTGAGGAGACCAGGAGTTCGGCAGGGACGCCCTCAGTGCCTCTCCCGCCCTCCATGCCCTTAAAGTGGTGCGCATAGAAGGGGTGAGGCAGTGAGGCATTTTTGGCCCCCTGAAAACCAACCCCCTTAAGGCCTCCAGAGACCCCACTATAGCTGCCTCCAGGACCGTTGCAGCATTGGTCAAGTCCGGCAGCAGCCACCAGTGGACGGTTACAAGCTGGGTAGCTAGGAAATATTAGTGACAGTCAGGAAGAGCCAACCCTCCACTATCCACAGGCCTGGTGAGCGTGGTGTATTTGAATCTGGGGGACTTGGGTCTTGAGAGAAAAAGTTGTTTCAGAGAGTTAAAGAAGGCTTTAGTCAGCCATTGTGGGGAGTTCCTAAATATGTATGTAAGTTTGGGAAGGACCTTCATTTTAAGAAGGTTTATGTGGCCAATAAGAGAGAGGGGAAGATTGCCCCAAGCCTTTAATTTGGACTTGATTTCTATCAGAACAGGTTCAAGATTGAGCCGGACAAAGTCCTTGTTCTCTCTTGAAATAACAATACCCAAATAGGTAAACCTATCCACCCATTGAAGCGTGGTGGAGGATGGTGAGGTCCTGGCCCCCTTGTCCACCGGAAAGAGCTGAGATTTATGCCAATTCACCTTCAACCCAGTGAAGGCAGAGAAGGCATCCATGATTCCAAGTGCGCCCCGCAGAGAGTCACCGGGATCATTTAAAAAAAGCAGAAGATCATCCGCATAGAGAGCCACTCTCTCCTCCAGCCAGCCCACCCGAAGACCACGGACCTCGGCCGAACTCCGAAGAGCCTCAGCAATAGGTTCCATGGCTAGGGCGAACAAGGCCGGGGAGAGAGGGCACCCCTGCCTGGTGCCCCGCTGCAGGGGGAACGAGGGCGACAGGGAACCATTCAGTTTAATGCATGCCGTAGGACCGGTGTATAGTGTACGTATCCAGGCAATAAACCGCAATGGAAAACCCATTCTTCTAAGGACCTCCCACAGATACACCCATTCCACTGTATCAAATGCTTTCTCCATATCAAGGGTGGCAATGGTCCTAGTACCTTGATTATCATGGGGGGCATGAATGTTAGAAAACAATCTGCAGATATTGATGTCAGTGGACCTACCTGGCATAAAGCCTGTTTGATCGGAGTCAATCAGAGATTTGATTACTGTATTAAGTCTAGTGGCCAAAATTTTAGCCAATATTTTTAAATCACAGTTCAGGAGTGCTATCGGCCTGTAAGAGGCACATTGCTTAGGATCCTTATTAGGTTTCGGAATGAGAACAATATGGGCTTCTCTCATAGAAGCCGGCAGGGAGCCCTGTTGAAGACAGGCTCGGTACATCTGAGCCAGCTTGGGGGCAAGCAGCTCCGCGTGGGCTCTGTAATACTCTATGGGTAGTCCATCCGGCCCCGGGGTCTTCCCCGCTGGAAAAGACCTGATGGCTGTCAGGACCTCTTCTGGTGTGATCTCCGAGACAAGGAGTAGTCGCTCCGTGTCAGAGAGCCATCCCAGTGCCAGCGTATCTAACAACGAGGTCATTGGTGTGGGGTCAAAGCTGTCAGGGAGTGAGGAGACATACAGAGAGGAGTAAAACCTGGTGAAGGCAGTCAAAATATCCTCCAGAGAGGTAACCAGTGACCCTTCTGCCGTGAGTATTTCTGGTATAACCGCTACATGCCTGTCCTGCTGCGCCAGCATAGCCAGCAGTTTGCTGTTCTTATCACCATATTCAAAGTATTTCTGTCTGCTGTCTTGTATATCAAGCCTGGTAGTGTCTGAGACATGTAGGTGCAATTCCCGTGATGAGAGGCGCTCGAAGTTGGGGACCGTTGCCGAGGCCGAGTACTGAGTCAAAGCCTCCTCAACTTCGTGCTGCAAATCAGACACTTTGTCCCCAACTTCTGCTCTAACCGCCGCCACTGCAGAGATATACTGCCCCCTACCATAAGCCTTAGAGGCATCCCATGTCACCCCCAAGGAGGCTGACCCCGCATTGTGCAACCAGTAGTCCTGCAAGGAGGGAGAAACTCTATCTTGGACTGCCGTGTTATTAATCCAATGGGGCTGCAGCCTCCAGAGGGCTTTATTCTTAAACTTGGTGGTCCTAACAATCAATTTAAGGGGGGGGTGATCCGATAAGCCAGAGGGAAGGTAGCTAGCCTCCTGGACGTTAGCCAGGAGGAGGTCGTTAGCAAACGCCAGATCAATACGGGAGGATGTTTTAAACGTGGATGAAAAACAGGAGTAGGTTCTATCCTGGGGATGAAACCATCTCCACACCTCCCGAAAGTCCGCTGCCTGGGCCCAGACACTAAGATCAGGATTAAAAGTCGATTGTGGGAAGGGCCTATCTAGACAAGGTGGCGTTGAAGTCTCCCATAAACAGGACACACGCCGGGCAATGCGGAGCCAACCTCTCATATAAGCTATACAGGACGTGGATCTGACTCGGAGGAGGCAGATAGATATTAACAATGACATATTTCTTATTATAAATGCTCAGTACCACCATGACAAATTTCCCCTGGGGGTCCAGATGAACCTCCTGGAGCACGCAAGGCACTCGCTTACTAATCAGTACAGATACCCCTCGAGAGTACGAGGAGTAGGTCGCATGTAGCGCCCTTTGCACCCAGGGTTTTTTCAAAGCTAGAACCTTGCTGCCGGTGAGGTGTGTTTCCTGCAGCAGGACTATGTGAGGGTTATGTAGTTTTAAATATTGAAATAACAGAGACCGCTTATATTTTGAGTTGAGTCCCCTGACGTTCCATGATATAATAGTCAGCGACTCGGTATCTGAGGGAGCCATCATGGAACCTCAGGGGGGAACAAAATCAGGATGAGCTTAGATAACCAGGAGGTGCAGGCCAACCCAAATTCAGTACACATATTCAGCCATATTCGAGCAGCAGTAAATGTAAACTTAGCTTTTAAGGAAAAAATCCCCTCCCCACAAAACATAGAAA
Organism: Lithobates pipiens; assembly: GCF_037356315.1. Taxonomy (NCBI): domain Eukaryota; kingdom Metazoa; phylum Chordata; class Amphibia; order Anura; family Ranidae; genus Lithobates; species Lithobates pipiens. The sequence goes on along the minus strand of NW_027507784.1, from coordinate 2,734,357 downwards.
ACATAAAAAACCCTACCCCAACATCATACAAACCAAGGTCAATGACCAAAACATTCGGCCATCGAGCCATACAAACCGATGCGGGGTTTCTTCCCAAAACTTCAAAATCTTCAGATCACTGAGACCCCTGTATGGTGGGTCACAGAAGAGTACAGTCCTTCCCGGTAGAATCCGTATCAATTCCGGAAGGGGGAGTCCGACCGTGGGGGGGGGGGACTGAGGGAAGGGGAGTAAACAGGGGGTGCGTCTAACCAAAAAGTGGGGTAAGTCAGTGATCTGCATTGGAGCTCCTCAGGCAGGAGTAACAGCAGGTTATCCCGCAATGGAAAATAAATGGACAATCAGTAAGGACAAAGTGGGACCCAATGGGGAGGAAATGGCTGGGGACAAAGAGCAAATGATGCCAGGGGTTCACATGAGTCAATTTTGTAATGAAGAAGAGGAAGATCTGGTCACCTCCCGTCGATCACGCTCAGCTACTCCCTCTTCCTGACCACATATGTTCAACGGGCATCCAGCCACGCTGCCGCAGCCTCCGGAGTGTCAAACAAAACGGGTGTTATTACCGTCAGAGATTCTTAACCTGCTGGGATACAGAAGACCAAAACGAATTCCCCTCTCTCTGAGCCTGTGTCTGACATCCGTGAAGGACTTGCGTCTCTGCTGTACTTCCTGAGAGAAATTCGGAAAAAAGAGAAGTTTGGTGTTCTCATATTTGATTTCAGGCATGGTGCGAGCTGCCGCCAGGATGCGGTCCCTGTCACGATAATTCAACAGCCGTAGCAGAAAGGGGCGCGGAGGAGCCCCAGGCCTTGGAGGGAGTGGTGGGACCCTGTGAGCTCTCTCCACCACAAAGGTGGGCGGCATCTCCCCCAGGTTGAGCAGGGTGGACAGGAGTTTCTCAGCAAACTCAGCGGGTCTGGGGCCCTCAGCCCTCTCAGACAGTCCAAGTATGCGGATATTATTTCGCCTGAGGCGATTTTCAGTATCTATCGCACGATCTTGTAGCGCTTTCACTTGGATCTGCAAGGCCTCTACCTCTCTGGAATCTGAGCGGACTGTATCCTCCACCGCAGAGAGTCTATCCTCCACCTCAGCAACACGCGAGCGGAACTTATCCATGTCCTGGCGGATGAGGCCAACATCTACACTCAAGAAGTCGATCTTTGCTGTCAAAGTTTATTTACAGGATGTTATGGCTGCTAGGATCTCCGCACCTGTGGGGGCCTCCACCACCCCCGAGTCCGCGTCCACCCGCGAGCCAGACGCCATCACCGCGGTGGACCGCCTGGAAGATAAGGCAGTAGTCGGCGGAGGGACACGAGGGGAGCTGGAGCCGGACTTGGAGCAGCGGGTCTTAGGTCGGCCCATCCAAGGCACCCCCGAGATGCAAGAGGGTCCTGGGAAGTCTTCCAGCCGAGAGCTGAGAGCCTGCGCCACAGCAACAAAGTGGGGGCTGTAGCGGTGGTGGTGGGCTGGGTCAGGAGCAATGTCTCTCCACCAAAGGGCAGCAGTCCAGTGGGCGGGCGCCGGGCTCGGGGCAACCTACAGGAGGGTAGTCCACTTGCCACACAGGGATGGGGTTTTCAGCAAAGCACGGCCGCCACGGGGGGACACAGGGAGGGAGAGAGGTGGTTCCAGGGCCCAGGATGATACTCAGGAGGGCAAAGCAGTATCTCAGCCCTGACCCTGAGGGTGGAAGATGAGGTCGGGGGAGTAGGCCTCAGGATGGCACCTGTGAACAATTGCTATGATACCCCCCAGTCCCAGACCAACCTTGTCCCAGGGTCCCCCGACAGGGATACAGGAGTCTGATGCCTCTTCAGCTGCAGATGGGAGTTCCGGAGCTCAGTGAGGGGGGAAGACAGAGCAGGCCTCAAGATGGTGGTAGGCCCCAGGAGCGGAGATCCGGCCGTGACCCCACAGCAAGCAATCGAACAGCCAGGCTTCACAATTTCAGGTGGGGTGGCTGCAGCCGATGCCCATCTGCCCCTAGGATGTGTCCGGAGTCCCCTCAGGTACAAGGGAAGGGAGGATGGCTCCGGATTGTCCGGTCTCAAGATGGCGGCGGCCGCAAGCCCACGGGGGTAAACAGCCTTCCTCCCCGTCAATCGTCAAAGCCCCCTCACCTCTCCGTGTCCCCCAGAGGGGTGGCAGCCGATCCGGATGGTGGCGATGCTCCCTGATGCGCCGCTCCGCGGATCGCGGCACTCGAGCCCGAGGATAGCGGCAGCGATGTAGGCCGCAAGATGGCGGCGGATCCACAGGGCAGAGAAGCAGCCACAGCCCCGCAGAGCTGCAATCGGTCGGTCGGGCCAGGCAATATCCACCGGGATTTGTGCAGGAGGGTAGTCAGGCTATATATGGAGAGTTTGGAGACTCTCCATGCGCCAGAAAGGCAGGATGGATGCGGATGATGACAGGATCAGCGGAGCTCCTCTAAAGCACGTCCTTTCTTGGCTACATCCGGACACGCCCCCCAACATGCCACGTAGTTTAGACCGGTCACATACTATCCTCTATTGGGTGTTCTGAGATTGCAAATAGGACTTGGTACTATACTTACCTTGGGTTTAGGTGCTTTAGTCAACCTACCACTAATGCCCCCAATACTACCTTCTGGAATATGTTCCGTGCTGACTATCTCTACCTCTGGGCCCCCTCCCCCTTTGCCTAGTTTAAAAACCCCTCTAACTTTTCAGCCATCTTCATTCCCAGCTGATCTGCACCCCCCTCATTTAGGTGCAGTCCGTCCCTTCTATAGTACTGGTGACCGACTGGGTCACTGAGTCCCTAAAATCATTTTTTTAGGACACTCCATCTACCTCTGACTTTGTCATTGGTGCCAATGTGCACCATGACAGCCGGGTCTTCCCCAGCCCCTCCCAGTAATCTGTCTACCAGATCTGTGATGTGCCGAACCCGAGCGCCCGGTAGACAACATACACTTCAGTGCTTCAGGTCTTTGTCACAGATTGGCCTCTTTGTCCTTCTAATGCCGCGTACACACGGTCTGACTTTCCGATGGCAAATGTGCGATCAGGGGTTGTTGTCCGAAATTCCGACCGTGTGTAGGCTCCATCGGACAGTTTCCATCGGAATTTCCGTTGCTCAAAATTTGAGATCTGGTTCTCAAATTTTCCAACAACAAAACACATTCGCGTAAATTCCGATCTTGTGTACACAATTCCGACACACAAAGTGCCAGGCAGGCTCAGAATGAATTACGAGAAGGAAGCGATCGGGCTGGTAAAACTAGCATTCGTAATGGACATAGCACATTCATCACGCTGCAAATTTTGAAATCTTTTAATGCAGCTCATTCTCTTCTTCTTTATAATGCTGGAAGAATGAAGTTGTTTTGCTGCTCATATTCACACAGAGTTCTCACAAACTGATTTCTTTATTATTTCTCCTCATCTAATTTTTTTCATCAGATCTCCATAATAATGTTTTTTTTTTGTTTTTTTTTGTTTTTTGTTTTTTTAATCAAGCTCTGCATTTTTTTATTTTTCTAGCGCTCTCCATAATATAATTTCTTGTTTTGTGTGTTAATTTACAACATCATTGTTTTCCTGTATTTTTTTAACCTCAAGGAGGTTGGTTTGTGTTGGTGTCCATTGTTAATTTGACCTTGTATTTTTTAAATGTACCTGCCTACTCACAAAGTGTCCTTTTTGAAGTAAAACACACAGGCAAGTATTTGTGAAAAATACATAGCCATTTATTCTGGGTCCTAAGCAAAATAAAGAGGAAGGCAACGCCGGAGAAACTGCTGAAATTTGCGAAGCCTTTGTACCCCACATTTGTGGCACACATCAACTATTTTACATTCAAAATTGGTGGCATGAGGAGTCCATATAATAGTGAGCACAATCCGGTCCAGAACTACAAGAGATCAGGAACAGCAGCAGATGACATATCTGTCCCCAGGCTGTGGTCATACAACAGCCAACATCTTTTGTCAGACCAGGCTGAACCCAGGCCATCACTCTCTGGTCTTCCTTAGACACTTCCCTCCAGCCTTCCTTCCAGGCTGTGGCTCTGGTGTTGGAGTTGTGGCAGGAGGTGGAGGAGGAAGAGGTGGACCATGGTTGAACTCACAAAGGTGGCTTTGGCTTGTGAGTTCGCCCCTCAACCCATTATTTAGGGCTTCCTGACAGAAGAGGCGTTGGCCCTCCTCCATTTCCAGCATGTTGCAGGCTGCCATGTAGGCACAGTCCTCTTGAACACGGGGGGTTATGAGGGCTGCAGTAGCCTTCCAAAATAGGCCAAGTGCTGTCTCCTCCAGGTTCTTCCTCTTTCTGGCATTTTCTGTTTTCTGGTTTTTGTGGAATGCCGAGGGGAGGGACCTTGGATTGGGTGAGGCTACTGGGCAAGGCCACCTCCTGGCTGCCACTTACCCCTGCCACCTCCTGGCTAGCATTTACCCTCGCCTCCTCCTGGCTGCCACTTTCCATGGCCTCCTCCTGGCTGAGACTTTCCTGTGTATGAAAAAGGGGACATGGTTTTAGTTTTTGGTTCATCAATCACACACAATTTTCAGCTCATGACTGTTGCAAATTGAATGTTAATGAATAGAAAAGACTATTATTCTGAGCTCAGCATTTTTTCATTCTTGTTACAATCATTTGTGGCCACTGCTGTCTATTGATATGTAAAATACTTTTTGAAATCATAAATTTGTTATCAAAAATGGCGCACGTCGATGTCACGCAGAATGGCACGGGCAGGCCCGGGCAAGCATATTGGTGTACAGGTACGTCAGGTACGTCCAATTTTAAATGCCGCCCTGCCATTGCGAGTGCGTCGGCGGCGGCACGCTCGCATGCCGGTCGGGACCCCCGTGAGTCCGGTCGCGGGTCCCACGGACTCTATCGCCGCGGGCATACCCGCGATCGTCTCACGGGGAGGCTGAACAGGGAGATGCCATTGTAAACAACATCACCCCGTTCTGCCTAGCAACAAGTGACGCTGATCTCCACTCCATGTGATTGGAGCAGAGATCAGTGTTCACTAACACAAAGCCCAGCCCCCCACAGTTAGTAACACGCCCCTAGGAACACTTAACCCCTACACTGCCACCCACTGGTTAACCCCTTCACTGCCAGTGTCATTTACACAGGAATCACTGCTATAGCAGTGATTGCTGTATAAATGACAATGGTCCCAAAAATGTGTCAAAGGTGTCCGATGTGTCCGCCATAATGTCGCAGTCACAATAAAAAAATCGCTGATCGCCTCCATTACTAGTAAAAAAAAAAAAATTATAAAAATGTCATAAAACGATCCCCTATTTTGTAAATGCTATAACTTTTGCGCAAACCAATCAATAATTGCTTATTGCGACTTTTATTACCAAGAATACGTAGTGGCCTAAACTCAGGGAAAAAAAAAGTTTTTTTATATATTTTTGGGAGATATTTATTATAACAAAAAGTAAAAAATAATATGTTTTTTCAAAATTGTCGCTCTATTTTTGTTTATAGCGCAAAAAATAAAAGCCGTAGAGGTGATCAAATACCACCAAAAGAAAGCTCTATTTGTGGGAAAAAAAGGACGTCAATTTTGTTTGGGAGCCACGTCGCACTACTGCGCGATTGTCAGTTAAAGCGATGCAGTGCCGAATTGCAAAAAGTGGTCTGGTCTTTGGCCAGCAAAATGGTCCGGGGGCTGAAAGTGGTTAACATCATTAATTTGACAAACAGAAATATTTTGAAGAATGCTATACCTGACTCAAGCTGGGCCCCTCCACAGGTTGCTGCCAGGAAGGCCCAGGTTGGTGGTCGGAAGCCTCAGCCGGGGGGGGGGGGGGAAGGAAACCTTGAAGGATGATTGGAGAGTGCTGGCCTGGGTTCAGTCTGGCCTGGCAGAAAATGCAGTCTGGCACAGTACCACTAATCATTACTAATAAGGTGTTTAGGCAACTACATTTGTTCAGGCCTATTTGTATTAAAATAAGTTTGTTGTCGAGATGGGTTTGTAACTAGAATGAAATGCAAACTTGATTCAGTGTAAGGAGAGGGCACTCAGCAGCTGTTTACACATCTGGACGCAGGAGCACCAGGGTGGGACACCAGAACAAACTCTTTATGGTGCCCCACACAGGTGCTACAGTGGATACTAGGGGTCTCTCCATGTGTGAAACTTTAACAAAAAAGGGAAGTATTCCAGCTTTACAAAGGAAATGAAATGTTCTTCAGCTTGGAACTCTGCCAAAACAGACAAATGTACGACACTTCCAAGCAATGTTTCATATTCCTATTTCTGCCCTCCAATATCTGTGTGCTAAGTATACCTATTTTTTATTCACATAGGGGACAAAAGACTCGGGACATCTGAGGACACCAGGGACCCCACGCCTCCTAAAGAAGGGGAAATCCCCACACAAGTAGAGGGTGAGGAGGTAGACGTTTATGAAGTGTCACCACAACAGGTGAGTGTCTGAGACCAAAGCTCCAGGTAAGATATCTGCTCCTGCATATTTATAATACATGGTGTGTTTTTGTTTTGTTTTTCTTTGATGGAGGAAGAATCTCATTTCACCAGTGAAAGTTCCCAGATCCTCATCAGGGAGAGAACGGGGTGCAATCGTGATTTAGAAAAGATAAAGGAAAACATCAATGACGTTCAATAAAAAATGAAGAACATAACTGATGTTTTAGGCAGAATCTAAAACACACAAAAATTGTACCATTTTCTCGTGTATTTTTGAATAAAAAAAAAACAAAAAAACGTTTAACCACTTACAGACCGGACCATTTTGCTGGACAAAGACCAGACCACTTTTTGCGATTCGGCGCTGCGTCGCTTTAACTGACAATTGCGCGGTCGTGCGACGTGGCTCCCAAACAAAATTGATGTCCTTTTTTTCCCACAAATAGAGCTTTCTTTTGGTGGTATTTGATCACCCCTGCGGTTTTTATTTTTTGCACTATAAACAAAAATAGAGCGACAATTTTGAAAAAAACTCATTATTTTTTACTTTTTGTTATAATAAATATGCCCCAAAAATATATAAAAAAGCATTTTTTCTCTCAGTTTAGGCCGATACGTATTCTTCTACATATTTTTGGTAAAAAAAATTCCAATAAGTGATTATTGATTGGTTTGCACAAAAGTTATAGCGTTTACAAAATAGGGGATAGTTTTATGGCATTTTTATTAATATTTTTTTTTTTTTACTAGTAATGGCGGCGATCAGCGATTTTTATTGTGACTGCGACATTATGGCAGACACATCGGACATTTTTGACACATTTTTGAGACCATTGTCATTTATACAGCAATCAGTGCTATATAAATGCAGTGATTCCTGTGTAAATGACACTGGCAGTGAAGGGGTTAGCCAGTGGGTGGCAGTGTAGGGGTTAAGTGTTTCTAGGGGTGTGTTACTAACTGTGGGGGGCTGGGCTTTCTGTTAGTGAACACTGATCTCTGCTCCAATCACATGGAGCAGAGATCAGCGTCACTAGTTGCAAGGCAGAATGGGGAAATGCTGTTTACAATGGCATTTCTCCATACAGCCGCCCCGTTGGACGATCGCGGGACCCGCGACCGGACTAACAGGGGTCCTGACCAGCACGGGAGCACGCCGCCGGTGGCGTGCTCGCGATGGCAGGGCGGCATTGAAGATTGGACGTACCTGTACGCCAATATGCCTGCCCGTACCATTCTGCTGCCGTACATCGGCGTGCGCTGGTTCGGGAACTGGTTAAAGGGGTCTTCCAGATTATAATAAGACCCCCGCCCACAGACCCCCCACAACCACTGGCCAGGGTTGTGGGGAAGAGGCCCTTGTTCTCATCAGCACGCGAGCGCACCGCCGGCGGCACGCTCCCGTTGGCAGGGCGGCAAATGTAAAGGGACGTACAGGTACGCCCATTTGCCTGCCCGTGCCATTCTGCCGACGTACATCGGTGTGCGCTGGTCGGGAACTGGTTAAAATATTTTAAAAGCCAAATTTGGAAGATGCACACAGTGTGTCAACATGTGCTACCTGCCATCATGGGGGATCAATGTACACATTTTGTGGGTGCAACCCCTTCCTCCCAACTCTAGTAGGTGAGAGGAAGGGGTTGCACCCCCAAAACACGTCCATTGATCCCCCCATGATGGGAGATAGCACATTAGGCATGGGATCAGGAGGGAAAATCCCCAGTTTGAATCCCAATTTGTGTGCATCTTCAAAATTTGGCTTTTACAGGGGTGACTTCACCCCATCTGATGAAGGCAAGATCAAGACATTTTTGACACTATAACGTCTGATATTGCCTTCACTTTTTCAAAGTTGAACTTTGTAAGTTCCTGAGTTGTGTATTTTATGCTTTGAAACATGAATGTTTAACCAAAAAAAAGGATATTTACAATGTGAAACAAAAAAGAAAAAATATATACAACAAAGATGTTGGTTTGTTCCAAAACCCTTTTCTAACGCACATGTGAATGTGCACGGTGTAAAATGTTTTCTACTCAGCAATGTGCGGCTTCTTCTTTCAATGCTCAATAGTAATTTTTGCAGCAAGTTGGTTTTTACAGTGACAATGGGGGTTAGTTACTAAAGGCAAATCCACTTTGTACTACAAGTGCAGGTTTCATGTGCACTTTTTAAGTGCACTTGGAGTGCAAAGTGGATTTTTCCTTTAGTAAATAACACCCACAGTGCTTTATGATTTGCCATTTTCATAACTCCACAAAATTCATTCATGGTGCTGAAAATGATGAATATTTTTGTCAGTAATGCATTACATACATTAACCACTTGCTTACTGGGCACTTAAGCCCCCCCCCCCCCCCCCCCTCCTGCCCAGACCAATTTTCAGCTTTCAGCGCTGATGCACTTTGAATGACAATTACGCGGTCATACAACACTGTACCCAAATGACATTTTTAGCATTTTTTTTCCCACAAATAGAGCTTTCTTTTGGTGGTATTTAATTACAGCTCGGAGTTTTATTTTTTGCTAAGCAAACAAAAAAAGATGCAAAATAAAAAATAAATAAAAAAAATCATGTTTAATAGTTTGTTATAAAATTTTGCAAACAGGTCATTTTTATCCTTCATTGAAGTGCACTGATGAGGCGGCACTGATAGGCTGCACTGGTGGGCACTGATAGGCATAGTTAAGGCGGCACTAATAGACACAGATAAGGTGGCACCGATAGGCACAGATAAGGCAGTACTGATGGGCACAGATAAGGCAGCACTGATAGGCAAAGATGGGCACAGATAAGATGGCACGGATGGGTGGCACGGATGGGTGGCACTAAGGGGCACTGATAGGTACCACTGATAGATGGGACTGATGGGCACTGATAGGTGGCACTGATAGGTGGCTCTGATAGGCATAGTTAAGGCGGCACTAATAGACACAGATAAGGTGGCACCGATAGGCACAGATAAGGCAGTACTGATGGGCACAGATAAGGCAGCACTGATAGGCAAAGATGGGCACAGATAAGATGGCACGGATGGGTGGCACGGATGGGTGGCACTAAGGGGCACTGATAGGTACCACTGATAGATGGGACTGCTGGGCACTGATGGGCGGCACTGATGGGCACTGATGAGCACTGGTAGATGACACTGATGGGCACGGATATGTGGCACTGGGGTGCAGCACCGTTGTTGAGGCAGATTGTGGGCACTGATGGGTGGCACTGTGGGCACTGATGTGTGGCACTGTGGGCACTGCTGGGTGGCACTATGGGCACTGATGGATGGCACTGACGAGGGGCACTTATTTATTCCTGAGGTGGCACTGGCAGGGGGCAGGTGGGCACTGGTAAGCTGACCGTGATCGGGACTGATGTCCCAATCACGGCCGCCGGTGATCGACTCTGTTTTTTTCTCTTCGTGCTGTCAGCGCGAGGAGGAAAAATAGCCAATTACCGGGTCCGTTGTATCACATGATCAGCTGTCATTGGCTGACAGCTAATCACGTGGTAAGGGGTCGGGATCGACCCCTTGATCGGATCCGTGATCAGGCGAGTCTCATAGACTCGCCGATCACAGAGCGCGCCACGTGCGCCCCTCAGGGGGCGTGCAGGCCGCTCGTGCACGGGACGACGTCAATAGATGTAGTCCCGGCAAAGGAGGTCCGCGCTGTAGCCGTCATTTGGCTATAGCGCGGATCTCTAATGGTTAACAACAAATACAAGGTGTGTGTAGCAGACCCACAACATAATAATAGTTCGCTGAAGAAGAGATTGTCACCTCATGTATCAAATAAATTACATTTGCACTATTGAAGAAAATGTCCAAAAAGAAAAGCCCATTGGAGAACCTAGGGGACAGTTAAAAGAAACACAAGCAATAAATCAAAGGAAAGCTTCTTTCAGTTTAAGTTCAAAAATTTAGGATAAAATGTTTCTGGCATATCAATGGCCCCCCTACCCGCAAAGTACTCAACATACTTCTGTCTTACTTCGCGGGTGCTTTGGGGGGGAGGGGAAAGCCTTGACAGCCAGCTTCAAGCGCTGTCAGGGTTTCTTGTTGAAGTCCGGCCTCAGGCCCATCTGAGGCCACATAATTCATTGAATTTCTCCTTAAAGAGTTGTGTAGAATGCAGCATGCAAGGATTATATGGTTAGGTTTATATTCCGCCATGTTGATTGGCATAAGGAATAGGTGGAACCGGCTGGCCATTATCCCAAAAACATTCTCCACCAGTCTTCTGGCCAGACGGCAGTTATAAACCCTCCAGTCCAGGGTGAGGGTCCTCATGGCTATAAAAACGGTCGGCTGGTCAGAACGAACTAACAGAAAGCACTGAAAAAACAGAAAGGCCGGAGCTAAAGCCAGAGAATGAATGTGCCGGCGGCGGCCGTTTACCATGAGCCGTCCGAGAACCAGATGGTCCCCAGTCATCTCTATGACCTTCAGAGGCCGTGCACGATGTTATGACGTCACGTCCGGCCTCGGTAATTGTAAACATAATTTTCTTTTTGTAATGTAGCATCCTCTACCAGAAGGTAGGTGCAAGTAAGGGTTGTTTTACTAGGTTTATTCAGCACAGGCAAATTTAGGCAGGCTTAGGCTGCAAGCTAGGCCTGTCTGTTTTGATCTGGGGGCTGGGAGTGGTTAGAGTAGAAGTGGGTGTGACCACCTGGGCTCCACTCTGAGGTGCCTCCCCTGCTTCCAGGGAGAATGTTCTGGAAGAGGAGGCTGGGCCTAGAGCTGGAGTGGCAGGCAGCACATGTGGGAGCTCTGACCAATCTATAACTGGCATTGGCAGGGGGCGGACCTCCTATATATGCTGAGGTCACATGCTGCTGGGGAGGAGTAGTAGATTGGGCGACGTGAGGAATGCAGTGCTAGACAGCCGCAGGAGCACACCCCCGTCTGGGGGGGGGGGATCACAGAAGAAGGCCCGGGGAGAACTGTGAGCCAATATTGCCTTTACACGGTCATTGGCAATGTCTCTGTCACCACACGGTCGGTGGCAGGGAACTCCTGGAGCAGAAAGAGCAGGAGAAGCTGTGGGAACGCATGGTCTGGGAAAGCTCCTCATCAAGGACTCAGGGCTGGAAGGTTGGAAGGTCTGTGAGTGCTACCACAGTGGATGGTTGGAGGTGTCGGGGATTCTGCTTCTACACGGTCACTAGCAGAGTCTTCATCATGCATGCGGTGGACGATGAGGAGTCCTGGACCAGAAAAGAGACAGTGGGGATGTGTGTGTCAAACTAGTGTGGCCGGGGAACACAAGGTTTGCAAGTTGGACTGGCTGGGAGCAGTAGTCCATTTCCTAGAACGTAGACTTTAACCTACTAGGCCTCCGGAGAGAGGTTCTGCAGGTCTCAGACCTAGTAGCAACGAGTCACCAGAGCCAGTAGAGGGGCTTATTCAGAGTGAGTTCTTCATACTCATTAGAAGAGGGTGTGTTATACCCTCATGTAACTACAAATTGTGCAGGAGGAAAACCAAGTGTGCAAGGAGAAGCAAGTATGAGCAGGTGGTGAAGAGATCTAAGACCAAAACTTTTACGTGGTCAAAAGTGATGTTTCTGTCCCTCACACGGTGATAGGGTGACCACATTTCCAAACTGCCATTCAGGGACAATTTTGCCAAGGACGGGGGGGTGGCGAATGTAGTCTCGGAGTTAATGGGGATTTCAGGGGCGAGTGATTTGTCAGGTGAATGGCTGGTTTTAGCACTTATATCATCCCAACACTATGCTTGATATGGTGTCAGGATGTTCAAATCATATTATTTCTATTACTACATTGTAATATATAATGAAATAGTTCAACTCACCATAATGCAGAATCAAGATTGTCGCCTTCTACCAGATGCAGTGTGTCACTTGCCACCATCATCTGCCACTAGATTCAGCGTGTCACTTGCCACCGTGGCAGTACAGCCTGGGACCTGTTTTAGAGTTATACTGGAGTGGGCCCAGAGAAGACAGAGGAGGTGGGTGGCAGTGGCTTCACTAGGGTTGCTGTCACCCCACCGGTGCGGTAAAACATGGTGTCACCCTCTGCCAAATAAAGTCCCCCTTCAGTACAGACCCCACTTCATTAAGTATAAACCCCCTCCCTCATTATAGATCCCCCTCCCTCAGTACAGACCCCCCTCCCTCGGTACAGACCCCCCTCCCCAATAAGTACAGACCCCCCACTAAGTAAAGACCCCCTCCCGCAGTACAGACCCCCTTCCCAAATAAGTACAGACTCCCCCACTAAGTACAGACCCCCTCCTTCAGTACAGACCCCCCTCCCCAATAAGTACAGACCCCCACTAAGTACAGACCCCCTCCGTAAGTATAGATCCCCTTCCTCAGTACAGACTCCCCCAATATGTATAGACCCCCCAATAAGTACAGCCCCCCTCAGTATAGACCCCCCTCAGTACAGACCCCCCCCGATAAGTACAGACCCCCCTCAGTACAGATCCCCCCGCTAAGTACAGAACCCTTCCCTCAGTATAGATCCCCCTCAATCAGTACGGACTCCCCCAATATGTATAGACTCCCCCAATAAGTACAGACCCCCCTTAGTACAGACCCCCCGGCTAAGTACAGACCTCCCTCAGTACAGACCCCCTCAGTACAGACCCCCCTCAGTACAAACCCCCCCCCCCCGCTAAGTACAGACCCCCTCAGTACAGACCCCCCTCAGTACAGACCTCCCTCAGTACAGATCCCCTGCTAAGTACAGAACCCCCTCAGTACAGACCCCCGCTAAGTACAGAACCACCTCAGTACAGACCCCCTCAGTACAGACCCCCCTCAGTACAAACCCCCCCGCTAAGTACAGACCCCCTCAGTACAGACCCCCCTCAATACAGACCCCCCCCTCAGCACAGACCCTCCCGCTAAGTACAGACCCCCTCAGTACAGACCTCCCTCAGTACAGACCCCTTTAGTATGGACCCCTGCTAAGTACAGACCCCCCACTAAGTAAAGACCCCCTTACTCTAAGGAGGGGGCAGTCTCAGCTTCCCTTGGTTCGGGTGGGCTCGGCTGTGCTCGGGTGGGGGGGCAGTCTCAGCTGCCCTCGGCTCGGGCGGGCTTGGCTGTGCTCGGACGGGGGCGCTCTCAGCTCCCCTCGGCTCAGGCGGGCTCTGCTGTGCTCGGACGGGGGGGCGGTCTCAGCTCCCCTCGGCTCGGGTGGGCTCCGCTGTGCTCGGGTGGTGGGGCGGTCTCAGCTTCCTTCGGCTTGTGGGGGCTCGGCTGTGCTTGGGTGGTGGGGCGGTCTCAGCTCCCCTTGGTTCAGGTGGCGCCGGTCGCAGTGCACTATGAGAAGCACCACCTTGACGCAATCACAAGATTGCATCCATGGCGCTTCATTTGCGGGGATTTACCCTGCCTTGCGGCGCAATGTAGAACTCCGACTAGCTTCCGCCCGTAAAATCTCTGTGATTCTACGGGCGGGAGCCTTGTCATTCAAACACAGGCAGGTCACTTCCGGGTTTCATGAAGCAGCCGAAAGCCGGAAGTGACGTCGGCGGCTCTGTTCCTCAGCCCGAACGGAGCTGCAGTGAGGTGTGGTGGTCCATTGCAGTTCTCTATGGAAAAAAAAGGTTTTTATGCCAATTAATTGCCAAATCTAAATGCACCCCGGCCTTTACATTCTTGTCTGTTCTAGTCAACTGTGCAGGAATTATTAGAGCCATTTTTAAAAGAATATAAAAATGAGTAGAGCAGAAAAATAACATAATGCCCCGTACACACGAGAGGGATTAAGTCTGACAGACCTCCAAAGGAGTTCCGCCGGAGTTCCGACGGAGTTCTGGCGGACTTTTCGACCGAACGGACTTGACCACACACCATCACACCAAACTCCGACGGAGTCGAACGTGATGACGTACGACTGGATTCGACGTAGGAAGTTCATAGACAGTAGCCAATAGCTGCCCTAGCGTCGGTTTTAGTCCGTCGGAGTAGCACACACACGAGCGAATTTTTCGAAGGGGACCGGGTCCGGCGGAGTTCCGTCGGGAAAATTTAAAGCATGCTTCATTTCTAAAGTCCGTCAGACTTTAGCGAAGCTAAAGTCCGTTGCAGCCCACACACGATCGAATAGTCTGACGGACTCAGTCCGTCAGACTTTGGATGTCGAAAAGTCCGCTCGTGTGTACGGGGCATAATGCTTGCAGGAGGAGATAATGTACATGCCATGCGGTATTATTCTTATTCAGCAAAGTGCAAACAAAAGTAAATGGTCTGCTCTCAAAGTAATTTGCTGGCAAAGACATTTTTACAAACCTTTTTTGCATTTTAGTGTAAATATGAGATCTGAGGACTTTTTGACCCCCCGGATCTCATATATAAGAGGACCTGTCATGCTTTTTCTCTATTACAAGGGATGTTTACATCCCCTGTAATAGGAATAAAAGTGACACCATTTTTTTTAACTGTGAAAACTGTAAAAAATAAATATAATAAATAAGATTTTTTTTTTAAAGCACCCAGTCCCGACGAGCTTGCGTGCAGAAGCGAACGCATATGTGAGTACTGCTCCGTCTCCTGACACTATGGGTGGAAGGCAGTGGAATACAGGGGACAGATTGGGTGGATTATATAAGGGGCGTGGTTTATGAGAGGCGGGAGGGGCCAAAAATGGTGGTCAGAGTCTGGCGCCCCCTCATCCAAAAACGTCACCAGCCGCCACTGCTTGGCTATGCTCGGGCAGTGGGGCGCTCTCAGCTGCCCTCGGCTCGGGCGGGCTCTGCTGTGTTTGGGCGGTGGGGTGATCTCAGCTGCCCTCAGCTCGGGCAGGCTCATCTGTGCTCGAGCGGTGGGGTGGTCTCAGCTTCCCTCGGCTCGGCGGGCTTGGCTGTGCTCGGGCGGTGGGGCGGTCTCAGCTCCCCTCGGTTCGGCGGGCTTGGCTGTGCTCGGGCGGTGGGGCGGTCTCAGCTCCCCTCGGTTCGGCGGGCTTGGCTGTGCTCGGGCGGTGGGGCGGTCTCAGCTCCCCTCGGTTCGGGCGGACTCGGCTGTGCTCGGGCGGTGGGGCGGTCTCAGCTCCCCTCGGTTCGGGCGGGCTTGGCTGTGATCGGGCGGTGGGGCGGTCTCAGCTCCCCCCAGGGCGGGTGGGCTTGGCTGTGCTCGGGCGGTGGGGCGCTCTCAGCTGCCCTCGGCTCAGGCGGGCTCGACTGTCCTCGGGCAGGGGGGCGGTCTCAGCTCCCCTCGGTTCGGGCGGGTTCGGCTGTGATCGGGTGGTGGGGCGGTCTCAGCTCCCCTCGGTTCGGGCGGACTCGGCTGTGCTCGGGTGGTGGGGCGGTCTCAGCTCCCCTCGGTTCGGGTGGGCTCGGCTGTGATCGGGCAGTGGGGCAGTCTCAGCTCCCCCCAGCGCGGGCGGGCTTGGCTGTGCTCGGGCGGTGGGGCGCTCTCAGCTGCCCTCGGCTCAGGCGGGCTCGACTGTCCTCGGGCAGGGGGGCGGTCTCAGCTCAGGCAGATGGAGCTGGAGGCAGAACGAGCGCCAGCGCTATAGCAGGGTTTGCTCTCTCTGTCAATTTAATTCCGGGACACTGTATTGTCCCGGAATGAAGGTGCCCAGGACCTGGGACAGACCTGCTAATTGCGGGAATGTCCCAGCCAATCCGGGACACGTGGGCACCCTACATGGTGATGGATGGAGAACTCTTAGTTAATAGCAGTCTGCATGGAGGTGGAGGGAGCAATAGTCTGCATAGGAGATGCAGAGGGAGTAACAGTATGCAGGGAGCTGAAGGTGAAGATTTCTACTTAGTCAAGTGTTCACATTCTATCTTCAGGCTCTGAACAGAACAAAGTATATTGAAACCTGTAAATATGATGGCAATGATTAATTCCATGGGCATCCCAATCCCTATCCAAGTTGTACCCCCCAAGAAAACAACAAAAACAAAACTGGCAAATGACTGCTCATTGTCTCTGGAAAGGATGTATGAAGTCTGGCAGTGGGGGGATTTGGCAAATTGTTTGTCAGTAGTGCTAACACCATGGCTACAGTAATCTTAGGCTTTCCAGCCTAGAGGCAAGATCTGTGGACTTATAGACCTCGGATCTCTCTGTAAAAAGGACCTGTCATGCCCTATTCCTATTCCAAGAGATGGGGGAAAGTGTAAAAATGTAAAGCTCCCCCCGTCTCCGAAGCAAGCGCATACATAAGTCGCGTCTGCATGTGTAAACGGCATTCAAACCTCATATGTAAGGTATCGCCATGAACGATAGAGCGAGAGCCTTAATTTTAGCCCAAGACTTCCATTGTAATTTTAACTTGTTGCTGACCGCCGGCTGTCAAATGATGGCCAGGCGGCGCACCTATTGTGGTGGGAGGCCGTCATATGACGGCCTCCTGTTTAAACAGGGAATGCGCGCGATCGTGCTCGCGTACCCCTGTTTCTTCGGTGGTGGCGTGTCACGGAGACACCGCTCACCACCGAAGGGGGTGAACAGCCATTGGTTATGGCTGTTTACCACGTGATCGGCCGTGATGAAGTCACAGCCGATCACAGATGGTCACACCCCGGGAACACTGCTCGTCACCGACGCTGGTAAACAGCCATTGGCCGGCTGTTTACCCACGTGATCGGCTGTGATCCTTTCACAGCCGATCACTAAAATGTAAACAAACCGCGGTAACGAGATGTTACCGGGTTCTCCTCCTCACACACCGATCGTGTGTGAGGTGGAGATTGCGGTAACATCTCGTTACCGCCTACAGTACACATCAAGCACACTGATTGCCACTCCCCCAAAAAAAAGGACCTGTCACCACCCCTCATAGTACCTGTCAATCACAGTCCATCAGGGTACCTGTCACAGCCCATCAGAGTATTTGAGTACCTGTCACAGCCCATCAGAGTACCCGAGTACCTGTCACAGTTCATCTGAGTACCCGAGTACCTGTCACGACACATCAGAGTACCCGAGTACCTGTCCCAGCCCATCTGAGTACCTGTCCCAGCCCATCAGAGTACCCGAGTACCTGTCACGACACATCAGAGTACCCGAGTACCTGTCACGGTCCATCAGAGTACCCGAGTACCTGTCACGGCCCATCAGAGTACCCGAGTACCTGTCACGGCCCATCAGAGTACCCGAGTACCTGTCACGGCCCATCAGAGTACCCGAGTACCTGTCACGGCCCATCAGAGTACCCGAGTACCTGTCACGGCCCATCAGGGTACCCGAGTACCTGTCACAGTCCATCAGGGTACCCGAGTACCTGTCACAGTCCATCATGGTACCCGAGTATCTGCCACGGTCCATCAGAGTACCCGAGTATCTGTCACAGTCCATCAGTGTACCCGAGTACCTGTCACAGCCCATCAAAGTACCCGAGTACCTTGCACGGTTCATCCGAGTACCCGAGTACCTGTCACAGCCTATCTGAGTACCCGAGTACCTGTTCCAGTCCATCTGAGTACCCGAGTACCTGTCACAGTCCATCTGAGTACCCGAGTACCTGTCACAGTCCATCTGAGTACCCGAGTACCTGTCACAGTCCATCAGAGTACCCGAGTACCTGTCACAGTCCATCAGAGTACCCGAGTACCTGTCACGGTCCATCAGGGTACCTGAGTACCTGTCACAGTCCATCAGGGTACCCGAGTACCTGTCACAGTCCATCATGGTACCCGAGTATCTGCCACGGTCCATCAGAGTACCTGAGTATCTGTCACAGTCCATCAGTGTACCCAAGTACCTGTCACAGCCCATCAAAGTACCCGAGTACCTTGCACGGTTCATCCGAGTACCCGAGTACCTGTCACAGCCTATCTGAGTACCCGAGTACCTGTTCCAGTCCATCTGAGTACCCGAGTACCTGTCACAGTCCATCTGAGTACCCGAGTACCTGTCACAGTCCATTTGAGTACCTGAGTACCTGTCACAGTTCATCTTAGTACCTGAGTACCTGTCACAGTCCATATGAGTACCTGTCACCGCCCTTCAGAGTACCCAAATACCAGTCACCAAGCCATCAGAGTACCTGTCACTAGGCCATCAGAATGTATTTTGGGGTGTAATTTGTTGTATGCATATGCTGTGTGTGAGAAATAACCTGATAATATGACAATTTTGTAAAAAAAAAAATAATAATAAAAAAAAATCTTCATTTTGCAAAGAATTGTGGGAAAAAATGACAACTTAAAAAAACTCACCATGCTACTTACTTAATACCTTGGAATGTCTACTTTGTAAAAAGGGGTCATTTGGGGGGTATTTGTACTTTCCTGACTTGTTAGTGTCTCAAGAAATGAGATACACCTGATGTACTGAAGGCCTGATCAGAAGTGATCAATTTTCAGTGATTGGCACCATAGTTTGTAGACTCTATAACTTTCACAAAGACCAAATAATATACACTAATGTGGGTTATTTTTACCAAAAATATGTAGCAGTATAAATTTTGGCCAAAATTTATGAAGAAAAATTACTAATTAGCAAAAATTTATGACAGAAACAAAGAAAAAGGCATTTTTTTCACAAAATTTACCCACTAGTGATTAAATACCACTAAAAGAAAGCTCTATTTGTGTGGAAAAAAGGACGCAAGTTTCATATGGATACAGTGTTGGATGTCTGAGTAATTGTCATTCAAACTGTGAGAGCACTGAAAGCTGAAAATTGGTCTGGTCAGGAAGGGGGTGTAACTGCACTGTACTGAGGTGGTTAAACAGGTAACCTGTAAAAAAATGTAAGGTGTCGCCTTATGTACCGAATTTTGGTGCCATTCCATGAGTGTGCCCAATTTTAAAGCATGACATGTTAGGTATCTATGTACTCGCCATAACATCATCTTTCACATTATGCCAAAAATCATCAGGCTTACTTTAGTGGTTTTTTTTTTTAACTCTGCGCAAATACTGTGCGACATAAAAAGTTGCAACAACTGCTCTGTCTGCTAAAAACATATATAATGTACATATAAAATGATGATTTTTACATGTAGCAGAGAAGTGTCAGAATTTGGCTTGGGAGGCAAGTTAAACTCCTTGCTCCTCCTATGAACTTCCTTTTTTAGCCACACCTTTGCACTTCCTGTTTGCCAGATTACTGTGCCCTCTTCAGTTGACATCTCGTTTTTATCACTCTTGCTGCCGTTTGTATCTTTGCTAAGACTTGTTACCGACCTGTGGCTGGTTTACTGACTATGCTTCCGCATTGATCCCTACCTGCTATCTCTGTTACTGGAACCTGGCTTGCTCAATCCCTGTTGGGCCGATCTTGAGGACCGCAGCTGGTACTAACATACAGCAAAACCCATACCCACCATCAGGAGCTCTGGTGAACACTGGTTAATACTTAGACCACACACCTTGGGAGAGCTCATGTCATCCATCAGAATGGCCTGCTTTGGTACTTACCCAGCTGGTCAGTGGGAGCCTCTCTACTGCTATAGCTAGTGGCCTCTGAACCCTGATTCCAGATTGAGACAGTTTTTATGAAGGATTTAAGTTTTATAATATGCCATAAGACTAGAGAACTGCTCCCTATTTTTTTTTTTCAGGACACCCTTCATAACAATGTACTAAGAGCCCTGCGGAAGAGAAATCCCAATCCTTTCAAAGTTCTCTGGCTGTGTTCTTTTGACCAATTACCAGAAAGGTCTAGAATTGAACTTTTTGACGCCATAGTTTGTAGCCTGTGGAACCTATGCTCGGTACCTCCAAGACTTAGCCAGCTCAGGACCCTTATGAGGTCACATCATTAATGAATTCCTACATCTGCTCTTCCCCAGTGTTTAAATTGCACAGGAAGCTGTCCTGACATGGCTGTGTTATCATTGCAGTCAATAAAGTAGATGGTGTCCCTGGATTATGTCTGAACAAAGATGGCCCCAGCAGATGAAGGCTTTTTTTTCCAGGGGAGGTTTCAAAAAAATTGAAGGCCACAAGAACCAAAAAAAAAAAAAGTTTTTGAGCTAAAAAAGAAAAAAAGAATCCAGGAGCGTTCCTCGTCTTTGACAGCATGTCACCCAGGTGAGCGCGCTCTGGTATAATATCTCTGTATGGCATAGAACTGAGAGGCAACCATTTGCCTTGGTTGAACTCCAATAAACAACCCAGGATTAGCTGTGTAGATACATTCTGGTGAGACCGAGAGGAGCCGAGCTGAAAATGTCTCCGGTAAAAATTGTCTTCCTGCCTTTCGTTGTCCTAGAAAGCTTTCTGTCCTTTTACCTCAACTTCTACATTGTGGTCTTCCACATTCAAAGACCCAGGAATGGGAGGAATCTGAACCCCTCCGTCCTCATCCAGAAGGTCATGGGGACCACTAACATTAACATGCGAGGAATGATGCTCGGGACTTCCATTGCTTCATTGTACCCTATTTATCACATTACGAGGATGTACCACGCTATAGTTATCACAGTCTCTTTCCACTTAAACTTCAGCTATTGGCTGATTGCCTGGCTCGGCACCTATTACTGCACCACCATCACCGACATCAGACACCGACTCTTCATCTGGATGAAGAGGATCCTTGTGTCCTTCTTGCCTCGCCTGCTTTTCATTTCGGTTGTGGCTTTTATCCTGTCTATCCAGTCAGTCCGGTTAATTCAAACACAAATCTCTGAAAACAACTCCACCCTCGGCTACATTTTACCAGATTTAAAATTCTCCATTTCTGACTTCAGTGTAATATTGGTCAGGTGCCTCTGTTCCCGCCTACCCTTCCCGATGACCCTCGGCTCCCTCGTGGTGACCATGTCCCATTTGTTCAGACATATCAGGAAGGCCAATGGCTCAGAATTTGCTCCCCCAAACCTCCAGGCTCATGTCAGAGAACATGTGAGAACCATCATTTCTTGTCCTTTCCATCCTCATCAATGTCACTGAGATCACTAAACTCAAGGCAATGTCTTTCTTCAGCCAATCCGTAGAACCAATCGCCTTGTTAATGGTGATTACCTTTGCCTTGGCAGAAGCCTCCATTATTATCCAGTCCAGCCGCAAGCTGAAGAAGGCATTTTAAAAAAAAATTTGTGATGGAAGATTTATGGGAGGCCGGAACTAGGACTGCCGTGACGTTATATACTGTATATATGTGCCATGAGGGATGTGTCATGGCTTCATACAGGACTAAAGTAGAGATGAGTGAATCTGATTTAACACAAATTTCAGATATTGATGGTCACTTGAGGTCCTTTGAAGACCAGAAACTGGGAGTTCTAACTACCAGACTATGTGAAAGAATTTTCTAGATGTAGATCTACTGAGGATAAACATGGAACTTCATCTATAAACTATATAAACTTGGTCTATGTACTTTATAATTTTAGTCTATAAATGGTATAAACTTGGGCGATATACTATATAAAGTTGGTATATAGAGAGACGCGTTGAACTGGGTTCGGAGGTTAACCACTTTAGTACCACGCGATAGCCAAAAGATGGCTACAGCATGGTACTATAGTTCTGGGAGGGCGTTCATAGACATCCTTCCAGAATCCCACCTCCTGGTCGCAACCCTGGGTTGCCTCATCAGTGCCCATCAGTACTGTCTTATCGAAGCAGCCTCATCTGTGCACATCAGTACAGCCTCATCAGTGCCCATCGCTGCAGCCACAACAGGGTCC
The DNA here is from genome assembly GCF_037356315.1 of Lithobates pipiens. Classification (NCBI taxonomy): domain Eukaryota; kingdom Metazoa; phylum Chordata; class Amphibia; order Anura; family Ranidae; genus Lithobates; species Lithobates pipiens. Next base: position 2,712,344 of record NW_027507784.1, on the reverse strand, counting down.
ATCTGTGCACATCAGTACCGCCTCATCAGTGCAGCCTCCTCAGTGCCCGTCAGTGCAGCCTCATCAGTGCCCATTAGTGTAGCCTCATCAGTGCCCATTAGTGTAGCCTCATCTGTGCCCATTAGTTCTCAACAGTGCTCATCAGTGCAGCCTCATCAGTGCCCAATAGAGCAGCCTCATCTGTGCCCATTAGAGCAGCCTCATCTGTGCCCATTAGTTCTCAACAGTGCAGCCTCATCAGTGCCCATTAGTGCAGCTTCATCTGTGCTCATTAGTGCAGTGATTAGTGCATTAGTGTAATGATCATTAGATCATTCTCATCAGTGCAGCCTTATCAGAGCCCATCAGTGCCGCCTCATCAGTGCCAATTAGTGCAGCCTCATCTGTGCTCATTAGTGCAGTGATTAGTGCATTAGTGTAATGATCATTAGATCATTCTCATCAGTGCAGCCTTATCAGAGCCCATCAGTGCCGCCTCATCAGTGCCAATTAGTGCAGCCTCATCTGTGCTCATTAGTGCAGTGATTAGTGCATTAGTGTAATGATCATTAGATCATTCTCATCAGTGCAGCCTTATCAGAGCCCATCAGTGCCGCCTCATCAGTGCCAATTAGTGCAGCCTCATCTGTGCTCATTAGTGCAGTGATTAGTGCATTAGTGTAATGATCATTAGATCATTCTCATCAGTGCAGCCTTATCAGAGCCCATCAGTGCCGCCTCATCAGTGCCCATTAGTGCAGCCTCATCTGTGCTCATTAGTGCAGTGATTAGTGCATTAAAGTAATCCTATCAGAGCCCATCAGTGCCGCCTCATCAGAGCCCATCAGTGCCGCCTCATCAGTGCCCATTAGTGCAGCCTCATCGGTGCCCATTAGTTCTCAACAGTGCCCATCAGTGCAGCCTCATCAGTGCCCATTAGTGCAGCCTCACCTGTGCTCATTAGTGCAGTGATTAGTGCATTAGTGTAATGATCATTAGATCATTCTCATCAGTGCAGCCTTATCAGAGCCCATCAGTGCCGCCTCATCAGTGCCAATTAGTGCAGCCTCATCTGTGCTCATTAGTGCAGTGATTAGTGCATTAGTGTAATGATCATTAGATCATTCTCATCAGTGCAGCCTTATCAGAGCCCATCAGTGCCGCCTCATCAGTGCCAATTAGTGCAGCCTCATCTGTGCTCATTAGTGCAGTGATTAGTGCATTAGTGTAATGATCATTAGATCATTCTCATCAGTGCAGCCTTATCAGAGCCCATCAGTGCCGCCTCATCAGTGCCAATTAGTGCAGCCTCATCTGTGCTCATTAGTGCAGTGATTAGTGCATTAAAGTAATCCTATCAGAGCCCATCAGTGCCGCCTCATCAGTGTCCATCACTGAAGTAGAAAAATTACTTATTGGCTAAATTTGATAACAGAAAAACTTTTTTTTTTTTTTTTCAAAATTTTCTGTCTTTTTTCATTTGTTTAGTAAACAAATAAAAAATAAAACCCCATTGGTGCAGAGCATTGAAGTGGTTAAGATATCAATCTAGTTTTATTGGGAAAACATTATAAAAATGATCTGCTACCGACACATACTCCTCTAGTTGGGATTTATTAGAGACGATGTATAGAATTACTGAGCTTGTCATGTGACATATATTAGTAATCAGAAGGATATATTGCGCCTCGATCAATCTATTGGGGAGGGACTAGTATCCTCTGTATTATTTTATATTCCCTATATATATATTATTGAGTTGTAGGAAGTCACTTTTTCTGCTGCTTCTGCCTTTTTCTTTAAATAAAATCTCCACATTGTTAGGGTGCCGCACCTTCCTTTATATTCATAATTCTCCTCATTATCAGGACAAGAGAAGTGGTCCTATGCAGAGTTCATCCATACCAGATAAGAACATACCGAGACTGAACATGTTTACAATGTAATGCCCTAGTTTATATTTATTGATATTGATTATCCCTTATTGGTATCATTTTGTATTGATTATCCCTTATTGGTATCAGTTTGTATTGATTACCCTTATTGGTATCATATTGTATTGATTATCCCTTATTGGTATCATTTTGTATTGATTATCCCTTATTGGTATCAGTTTGTATTGATTATCCCTTATTGGTATCAGTTTGTATTGATTATCCCTTATTGGTATCAGTTTGTATTGATTACCCTTATTGGTATCATATTGTATTGATTATCCCTTATTGGTATCATTTTGTATTGATTATCCCTTATTGGTATCAGTTTGTATTGATTATCCCTTATTGGTATCAGTTTGTATTGATTATCCCTTATTGGTATTAGTTTGTATTGATTACCCTTATTGGTATCATATTGTATTGATTATCCCTTATTGGTATCATTTTGTATTGATTATCCCTTATTGGTATCAGTTTGTATTGATTATCCCTTATTGGTATCAGTTTGTATTGATTATCCCTTATTGGTATCAGTTTGTATTGATTATCCCTTATTGGTATCATATTGTATTGATTATCCCTTATTGGTATCATTTTGTATTGATTATCCCTTATTGGTATCAGTTTGTATTGATTATCCCTTATTGGTAACAGTTTGTATTGATTATCCCTTATTGGTATCAGTTTGTATTGATTACCCTTATTGGTATCATATTGTATTGATTATCCCTTATTGGTATCATTTTGTATTGATTATCCCTTATTGGTATCAGTTTGTATTGATTATCCCTTATTGGTATCAGTTTGTATTGATTATCCCTTATTGGTATCATATTGTATTGATTATCCCTTATTGGTATCATTTTGTATTGATTATCCCTTATTGGTATCAGTTTGTATTGATTATCCCTTATTGGTATCAGTTTGTATTGATTACCCTTATTGGTATCATATTGTATTGATTATCCCTTATTGGTATCATTTTGTATTGATTATCCCTTATTGGTATCAGTTTGTATTGATTATCCCTTATTGGTATCAGTTTGTATTGATTATCCCTTATTGGTATCATATTGTATTGATTATCCCTTATTGGTATCATTTTGTATTGATTATCCCTTATTGGTATCAGTTTGTATTGATTATCCCTTATTGGTATCAGTTTGTATTGATTATCCCTTATTGGTATCAGTTTGTATTGATTATCCCTTATTGGTATCAGTTTGTATTGATTACCCTTATTGGTATCATATTGTATTGATTATCCCTTATTGGTATCAGTTTGTATTGATTATCCCTTATTGGTATCAGTTTGTATTGATTATCCCTTATTGGTATCAGTTTGTATAATGTCTGTGCCCTCAGTCAGTACAGGACGGGTTTAGTGGACGGACGGTCACCTCTCGAGGACACTTTTCAGCTCCGTCTTTCTCTCCTCACTATGAAATGAAGAGACATTCTGATGATTTGGTTAGGAGAGAGGAATGGAAAGTACTTTGTGTGTAATAAAATCTCCCTCATTTCCATGAAGAGGAGAACTAAACTTCACCGACTATTCCAAACCATTTACCGGGATCATGTTTTATGATGGACGAGAAATCTAATCTGAGGATCTTTCCATGACTCCAGTCTGCTCCGCCATCGACAGAAGCAAAAAAATAAAAAATAATTCCAGAAATACACCGACCCAATTTATTTATTTATGAATTCATATTTTACTTTGCACCATATTAGAACTTCATATAAACATGTATAAAATGTTCCATTAAACCATTACGTCTAACCAGAAATTAGGAAGCTGCAAGAGTTATATTATTATTGCTATTAATAATAATAATAATAATAATATATATATATATATATAATGTAGATGTATTAAGTGTAAGCAGCGAGTTGCCAACCTTCTACTTCACAACCATCTACAATAAACACAAAATTTAGATGACCACTATGGGCCATGATTTTTTCTCTTCCCTTAGCACCAGGTCATGGTAGAACCTTCTTACTTAGCAGCAGGTCATGGTAGAACCTTCTTACTTAGCAGCAGGTAATGGTAGAACCTTCTTACTTAGCACAAGGTCATGGTGGAACTTTCTTCTTTAGCACCAGGTCATGGTGAATCCTTCTTAATTAGCATCAGGTCATAGTAGAACCTTTTTACTTAGCAGAAGGTCATGGTGGAACCTTCTTAATTAGCACCAGGTCATAGTAGAACCATTTTACTTAGCAGCAGTGTCAGGTCACCTAAAACAAGGTGACAGATGCACTCCGTAGGAGTCGGAAGTGCACTGCTAGGTAGTGGACCTTAGGACTGACTGCTACGGATTGTACCCAGGGAGATTCAGGACACAGGTCTACGGGATCACTAACACAGATCTCAGTAGGAGCAAGAGCATAAATTCCCCAGGGCGTGGAGTCTAAGAGCCAGCAGGTGTTCACCAGAGCCTCCAGTGGTGAGGATGGACTTGGCTGCAGTCTGGCTCCAGGTCGCGGCCCCCAGGGTCTCACAGCTCACGCTCACAGTAGACTACAGGAAGGAAGCAGCAGGCTGGAACAACAAGAATAGTAAGGGAATAAGGCAGAGGTCAGGGCAACTAGCAGACAGGAACAACAGAGTACAGGCCAAAGGTTCAGGGTCACAGGCAGACAGGGATGGTCAGGGACATGCCAAAAGGTCAAGGTCACAAGCAGACAGGAATCGTTGAGAACACACCAAGGTCAGTAACAGAGACAAATGTAGAGCACACGGCAAGCAGGAAACAGGAAGCCAAACACACAGTGAATACACAATGATTGATCAGCACTGTTAGCTTGCAGTGCACAGGTTAATATAGGGCTCCCTGATAGGGCCTGGGGTGGAGCCATGCTTAGAGGAGAGGTTATAAAAACAGCCAGGTGGAAGTGGCTGGCCTCTTAGTCAGAACACATGAGAGGAGGTAAGCAACCAGAGGAAGATCACTGCATACCCATGACAAGCAGCTCATGGTGGAACTTTATTTTTTAGCACCAGCTAATGGTGGAACCTTCTTACTTAGCAACAGCTCATGGTGGAACCTTCTTACTTAGCAACAGGTCATGGTGGAACCTCCTTACTTAGCAACAGCTCATGGTGGAACCTTCTTACTTAGCACCAGGTCATGGTGGAACCTTCTTACTTAGCAACAGGTCATGGTAGAACCTTCTTAATTAGTACCAGGTCATGGTGGAACCTTCTTAACCACTTGAGTTTCAGCACCTTTAGTTAAAAGCACTTCTTTTGGGGCCATAGTCAAAATATGTCCTCGGTTGGAAGAAGAATGCCAGGGTTAAGGCTGCAACAACACACCATGACCCTTCATCACCTGAGGCGGAAGAAGAAGACTTATCAACCGTCGGAGGAAGATGGCAGCACATCACCAGATGGAGACTCATCACCTGAGGGGGAAGGAAGAAATGTGTCTCCAGATGCTATCTCCTGTATCTCCAGACACATCTTAAGAGAGGGGAGTGTGGAAACACATTGCCTGAGGGGGAAGGGGTAGGGATTCATCACCATGTTAAAGTGGGTACGAGAGCCCCTAGAAACTTCTCCCGTTGAGGTACCTCAGGATAATTAACTTCATTCATTTTACATACAGCAGTTAAGATTTGAGGAATAGAGGATTTGTGCTTGGCAGGTTAGAGGATTTGTGCTAGGAAGGGGAAGTTTTTTTGGGAGGAGGGGTTTTTGCTGGGGGCGTATGGGCAAGAGAGGATTTGAGCTGGGTGGGTTGGGGTGGTGCTAAGATTTGTGCCAGGAGGGGGGATTTTAGCAGGGGGTGGATTTATACTGGAAGGAAGGAGGGATTTATGCTTAGGGGTATGCAAATTAGTGCTTCTTTTTTGGGGGGATTTGCTGACACATAATCATACATATTGGGGGGGGGGGGGTTGTAATTTGGCATGTTCACCCAGCCTCTAGTTGACCTTGTCCCAGCACTGGCTCCCACTCTGAACTCCTCAGCATGAAGTCAGTTCCACTCTATAAATGACCCAACAACAGACACACATGCAAAGGAAACAATGTCACGAAATATACCAACCCCTACATGCATCAGACAATTACTAAAGGTACATATACAGTTATATAATTTACAAAACAACTTGGGGGGCTACAGCACATCACCTTACGGGATGGGCTGAGGCACATCACCAGAGAGGTGAAGGCAGAGGCTCATCACATGGGGGAGAAAGGTGGAGGCTAATCCCCCAAAGATGGGGTGGAGAAGTCTCATATCCTGAAAAACAAGGCAGAAACTCATTTCCTGAGGGGGACACATCACCAAACACTAAATGGTGGGGACTTATCACATTAAGGAAAGAAGGTAGAGACACATCACCAGGGAAGGAAGACAGAGACCCATCACCTAAGGTAGAGGAGAGGGGGGTGGCAGATACACATCACCTGAAGTGAGAAGGCTGGGGCACCCGGGACAGAGGCTTTTGGAGGGGACTGAATGCCTCTTGTCTACCAACTATGGGCCCTGGCATTCAGAGGAGGGGTGCCCTTTGTGAGCTGTATGCCTGGGAACCCTTGAGGTGGTGTTACTTTAAAATTCAGGTCCATGTCCCCCAAGACACACAGACTCTGAGGACCCTGTATCGGCCATATTGTGAATAGTGACTGATTCATACTGTGGGGGCTCATAGAAGATGCTGATGCCATCAACTCCAGCCACCTGTCTGCTATAATGTGTTAATTAACTCTGCTATTGTGAGAAGGTTTTCTTGGATTTGCCCAAAGACTATTCTTGGTTGTTAACCACTTTCAGCCCCGGACCATTTTGCTGGTCAAAGACCAGACCACTTTTTGCGATTCGGCACTGCGTCGCTTTAACTGACAATTGCGCTGTCGTGCGACGTGGCTCCCAAACAAAATCTGACGTCCTTTTTCCCCACAAATAGAGCTTTCTTTTGGTGGTATTTGATCACCCCTGCGGTTTATATTTTTTCCGCTATAAACAAAAATAGAGCGACAATTTTGAAAAAAACGCATTATTTTTTACTTTTTGTTATAATAAATATCCCCCAAAAATATATAAAAAAAATTTTTTTCCCTCAGTTTAGGCCGATACGTATTCTTCTACATATTTTTGGTAAAAAAAATCACAATAAGAGATTATTAATTGGTTAGAGCAAAAGTTATAGTGTTTACAAAATAGGGGATAGTTTTATTGCATTTTTATTAATATTTTTTTTTTACTAGTAATGGCGGCGATCAGCGATTTTTATTGTGACTGCGACATTATGGCGGACACATCGGACATTTTTGACACATTTTTGGGACCATTGTCATTTATACAGCGATCAGTGCTATATAAATGCAGTGATTACTGTGTAAATGACACTGGCAGTGAAGGGGTTAACCAGTGGGTGGCAGTGTAGGGGTTAAGTGTTCCTAGGGGCGTGTTACTAACTGTTGGGGGGCTGGGCTTTCATTTAGTGAACACTGATCTTTGCTCCAATCACATGGATCAGAGATCAGTGTCACTAGTTGCTAGGCAGAACGGTGAGATGCTGTTTACAACGGCATCTCTCCATTCAGCCGCCCCGTGAGACGATCGCGGGTATGCCTGAGGCGATCGAGTCCACGGGACCCGCGACCGGACTCACGGGGGTCCCGACCAGCACGCGAGCGCGCTCACGATGGCAGGGGCGGCATTAGAGATTGGATGTACCTGTACGCCAATATGCCTGGCCCGTGCCATTCTGCCGACGTACATCGGCGAGCGCCGGTTGGGAACCGGTTAATTCTGAACAATACATGATCATTGAAAAAGCTGATCACATTGACCTCCGGAGACGGACTGTCTGGTCACCTAGGCTGCCTTAAGTGCTGTGTTAATTAACATGTTAATTATATAATTTTCTTTTAAATTGTTGCTAGAGGGGAGGGGGGGAGTATCCATGAGCAGCCCTACTTCGTTATCTAACCCCTAAAAAAAAAGGCTGTATTCTGTCCAATAAATCATTCAAGATTCTACAAGCTATTTTGGGGCTAGACTTGTATTCAGTGCAGCTATGAGAATATATCTCTCTGATGGTGAGACTGGAGGAAGCGGTATTACCGACGGAAGCATTCAGCGGAGTGTGGGATAGGAGAGAGGGGAAGATAGGGACACATCAACTGAACTCTAATCCCTTGTACACACGGTCGGACATTCCGACAACAAAATCCTTCGGATTTTGTCCGACGGATTTTGTCCGAAACTGGTGTTGCATACACACGGTCGGACAAAGTTGTCGGAAAATCCGATCGTTCGTAACGTGATGACGTTATTTCGTTACGATGGGACTACATTCAGGCTAGTAGCCAATAGCTTTGGTGTAGGAATTTGATCTGAGCATGCGTGGCACTTTGTCCGATCGGAATTCTCTACAAGCGATCGGACAAAGTCTGATCGGATCATGTTGTGGGAAAATTTATATATCCAGCTCTCAAACTTTGTCGGTCGGATATTCCGACGGAAACAGTCCGATGGAGCCCACACACGGTCGGATTATCCGACAACATGGTCCGATCGGACATTTTCCATCGGAATGTCCGGCCGTGTGTACAAGGGCTAAGAAAAGTTTGGTTCTGGATTTTATTGGTAATTAGTAAAAGGAACACAGCCAACACATTTCAAAGGATTGGGATTCTCCTTCATCAGGTTCCTTAGAGATGATTTTTGGACATATTGACACCATTAAACACCAAGACCTTGGAACATTCTCTGAAGTGGTTCCACTGCAGATTTCTGGTATCATCTCTAAGCCCTTGTACACATGGGTCGGACATTCCGACAACCAAATCCGTCGGATTTTGTCCGACGGATTTTGTCCGAAACTGTTGCATACACACGGTCGGACAAAGTTGGCAGAATGACCGATCGTTCAGAACGTGATGACGTTATTTTATTACGACGGGACTACGTTCACGCTAGTAGCCAATAGCTTTGATGTAGGAATTTGATCTGAGCATGCGTGGCACTTTGTCCGATCAGAATTCTCTACACATGATCGGACAAAGTCCGATCGGATCATGTTGTCAGAAAATGTTACCGACAAGTTGGAAAACTTGGTCCGTTGGATAATCCGACGGAAACATTCCGATGGAGACCACACACGGTCGGATTATCCAACAAAATGGTCCAATAGGACACATTCCGTCGGAATCTCCGTCCGTGTGTACAAGGGCTAAGACCCCATACACACTAATAGATTTTCTGAAGATTTTTGTCTTCACATTTACCAAAACCATATAATATGAGGTCAAACCTTAAGAGTTTCAATGTGTGTGCAATCAGGCAGGTCCTTTGCACTACATGGTTTTTGGTAAATCTGAAGACAAAACTCTGCAGAATTTCTAATAGTGTGTATGGGGCATTAGTGCCCTGAAGAAGGAGGAGACTCAATCTCCTAAAATGCTTTGGATATTTTAATTTACCAATGACTAATCGTAGTACCAACTACCAAGTAATAATATTACACCCCAGACGACGTCTAAGAAGACGAAACGCGTCGGGAGGACTCCACTGCTGCCATTTTTTTTTATGTGAAAGCGCTTTGTCAACTTCTTAAATGTGAGTTTGATAATCTTTTTGAATAAATCGAAGTTTTTTTTATGGAATTACGCTATTTGGCCATATTTTCTCTATCCCGTATGTCCTTTCTGATGAGCTTGACCTGTTTTCTGATTGATGTATACCGGTTTTCGTGGGATTTGTCCTTGCATGAGATTTTCATCATTCAGCTTCAAGTTCTATTGTCGGTTGGTCGGAGAGCTTCACAGCCGCCTCCGAGTAAAGCTTGTCTTGACCCCTTGGGCGTATGTCCGTTGGGGTCAAAGACGTCTGGTAAGCCTCCATTCATCTCAAGGTGGTGGTGTCGACACAAGGGTGTATACACTGTATTTATTGAAGATTTGAGGATATCCACGTTTCCTATCACTTTTTCATTCACTGAAAGGGACCTTTGATTGGCTTTTTTGAAGGACTATCTTATGATTCTTCAAAGGACTCATATAATATATATATTTTGCATAAGTTTCTATGTATATATGCACATACAATTAGTATGAACGTGATTTATATGGTGTGTTGTTAATCTGTATATTCACATATGCTATTTGGGTTTGCACACATTTATGTTTCAGTCATTATTTTTTTAGCGCAACACTTTGTTTTTTATATGCCATTTTGAACTAAAATATCAATTTTTAGTGTGTTAGCGGCTTTTGGGTTAAGATAGCGCTGTGTTTTTTGTGTTTTTTAATAATAGTACCAAGTCTGGAACTGAACTCTTCGTGTGTATGACACATCACTTGAGAGACGCATATCAAAGCTTCCTTTCCGACCAGAACCTCCAGGAGATAAAGGGATTGTAAAACCTGTTTTTTTTTGTTTGTTTTTTTAATAACAAACATCTCTTACTGACTTGCTCTGTGCAATAGTATTGCACAGAGCAACCCCAAACCTCCACTTCTGGGGTCCCCCACCAGTGCTCTTATATCCTCCTTTTTTCTCTGTGTGCCGCCATAGCAAGCCAATTGCTATGGAGGCACATGTGCGGGATTGCTCCCAAGTATCCAGAGACACACACAGCGCAGCTCGGCCCCCACCCCCTCGCTCCTTCCTCACATGATTTGGCTGACAGCAGTGAAAGCCAATGGCTCCCGGGGCTCTCAGCCAACCTTGTGAGAGCACAGAGAGTGGATAGAAGGACGGAAGCCGGGCATAGCCTTGGAACGATACTGGACTCATGTACGTAGTAGGGCGGGGAATTGGAGGGCACTGCTATTGTAAGATTTTTTACCTTAATGCAGAGAATGCCTCCACAACCACTTAAAGTATCCCAGGGCTCTCATATGGTCACGTCGGTTATTAATTCCTCAGTCTCCTGTTGCTCTCTTCTACCTTTGTAGTAACAATGTGAGAGGCTGATCTGTGTCAGATTTTTTTGTGAGCATGGCCAAGAACTGAACAGGCACTGGTGTAGCCCCCTTCTAGTGTAGGATTTTAGGCTCCTTTTATAATCAAGGGAGCAGTAATTGGCTGTTCTGGTCGGTTCAGGGCTTCACAGGCTGAGAGTTTGATTGTTTCTTGCTGCCTCTGGAGGAGGCTTCCAGGGTTTAGATTGGGAGGTTCAAATTATCCAGCCTGAATATTTATCAGATTCCAGCCAATCCTTGGAGAGGAGTGTCCAGAGTGGGGTTGGAATGGTGATAAATAGTCTGAGACACAGGGAAGCTGGGTTCCTTCTCCCCAAGGGATCCAGTTGTTCTGGAGGCCAAGAGCCTGGATGGACTTGGGTGGTGGAATGCTGTCCTGGCGACCTGCGAGTAATGACCCTAAACTAATTCCTGTGACTGTCGTGTTCTGGAAACTGCACTGGATATGAGCAGTTGTGCATCAGCGCAAGGTGACTGGATGTCAAAAAGACTTGCTCCATGGTTCTCGCCTGTGAGGCCTTAGACTGTCCAACACCCACTGTTACTTGGGAGGTAGATTGTCCTCTGATCACTAAGTGCTGAGCGTTTTGAAGTATCCCGTGCCCTAATCACCCACCCTCTGTTTGACGTTTTTAACCACTAGAGATCCGCGCTATAGCTGAATGACGGCTACAGCGCGGACCTACTTTGCCGGGACTACGTCTATTGACATCGTCCTGTGCACGAGCGGCCTGCGTGCCCCCTGAGGGGCGTGCGCGGCGCGCTCTGTGATCAGCGAGTCTATGAGACTCGCCTGATCACGGATCTGAGCAAGGGGTCGATCCCAACCCCTTACCACGTGATCAGCTGTCAGCCAATGACGGCTGATCATGTGACACAACGGAGCCGGTAATCGGCTATTTTTCCTCCTCGCGCTGATAGCGCAAGGAGAAAAAAAAAACGATCACTGGCCGCCGTGATCAGGACATCAGTCCCGATCATGGCCTGCGTATCAGTGCCCACCTGCCCCCTGCCAGTAACCCCCAGAGAATTAAAAAAGTGCCACCCAGCAGTGCCACCCATCAGTGCCCATAATGCCACCCAGCAGTGCCATACATCAGTGCCTACAGTGCCATACATCAGTGCCCACAGTGCCATACATCAGTACTCACAGTGCCACCTATCAGTGCCCACAGTGCCACCTATCAGTGCCCACAATCTGCCTCAACAACATTGCTGCACCTCAGTGCCACATATCCGTGCCCATCAGTGTCATCTACCAGTTCCCATCAGTGCCCTGCAGTGCCACCTATCAGAGCCAACTATCAGTGCCCATCAGTCCCATCTATCAGTGGTAACTATCAGTGCCCCTTAGTGCCACCCATCTGTGCCACCCATCCGTGCCATCTTATCTGTGCCCATCTTTGCCCATCAGTGCCACCTTATCTGTGCCCATCAGTACTGCCTTATCTGTGCCTATCGGTGCCACCTTATCTGTGCCTATTAGTGCCGCCTTAAATATGCCTATCAGTGCCCACCAGTGCAGCCTATCAGTGCCCACCAGTGCTGCCTCATCAGCGCACTTCAATGAAGGAGAAAAATGACCTGTTTGCCAAATTTTATAACAAACTATTAAACATGATTTTTATTTTTTTTTGATTTTGCATCTTTTTTTGTTTGTTTAGCAAAAAATAAAACTCCGAGCTGTAATTAAATACCACCAAAAGAAAGCTCTATTTGTGGGAAAAAAATTATAAAAATGTCATGTGGGTACAGTGTTGTATGCCCGCGCAATTGTCATTCAAAGTGCATCAGCGCTGAAAGCTCAAAATTGGTCTGGGCAGGAGGGGGGTTTAAGTGCCCAGTAAGCAAGTGGTTAAGCAATACATTACAAAAAAAAGACAACCTCTAGACCAGTGATGGGGAACCTTGGCGCCCCAAATGCTTTGAAACTACATTTCCCATGATGCTCATGCCCTCTGCAGTGTAGTGGAGCATCATGGGAAATGTAGTTCCAAAACATCTGGGGTGCCAGGGTTCACCATCACTGCTCTAGACTGTTTATAGGAGCCGGAATGGTTGTACCGGCGCTTAAAGTGGTTATAAACCCTTACAACACACTTTGACCTACAGGTAAGCCTAGATTAAGGCTTACCTGTAGGTCCAAGAAATATCTCCTAGACCTATACGGTTTATTTGCCCGAAGACAGGCACCGCTGTCTACGGCACATGCGCCATAGACAGCGGCGGGCAGGTGCACTGAGCGCGGCATCGTCAACGACGAAGATGCCGCGCGTGTCGGCTCCCGTGCGCATGCGCGGGAGTGGCGTCATCGCGGCTTCACCGAATGACAGCGGTGGAGCTGCGAGACCCCACTGAGAAGATGGGTGCGCCGAACCACAGGGGACAGCAGTGACTTTGCTGGCTCCTGTGTCAGGTAAGTGACACATAATGGACTACTATGCGATGCGATGTGATGCGATGCATAGTAGTCCATTATGCTTTACCTTTGCAGGGAATGAAAGAGGAAGTAAATCCATCAGGGTTTACTTCCTCTTTAAGTGACTGACAGCTTCTGTACTGTTGGGAAGATCCAGTTAAGACCATCAGCCTCTTTGGAGGTATAACGCTACATTGGCATTAACACAATTGTGTCATATCTGAGTTAGCATCACAGTTCAGGCAGTAGATGGTGACCATGGAAGGTGGCTCCTTTCTTCTGGAGAGAAAGGCAGATGAAGGTTTTATCAGAGCTCGGACACACGCTGAGCATGGAACCGCTGACCTAAAAGCTGCATTTCACCCTCGTACTCATCTTCACTCCTCCATGACATGTGAAGGACTTATCCCCCCAGTCTCCTCCATCCCCTACAAAAGCGCCAATCCCTCCCCACAAAAAACGTGACAAGGTATTGGAGTAAACGGCCTTGCCGGCCTTTTATTAACAAATTAACATAAACATAAATAAATAACATTTAAAATAACTTTTATAATAACCTTCTCTGTACTATTTTGGGGTCTTGTAAGGGGACACACACCACTGGTCACTGCTACAAATTTTGCATCAACTTTAGGTCTCCAGTCGCAACCCCCTGACTGTGAGACGGTACCCAACCTTCACAGTGACCTACCTTTTTCTCCCTTCCTGGTTAACCCCTCGTAACCGGAAGGTACCTGATACCCCATGCCACAGATGGGTAACAACCATGTTATATCTCCATATAACATACATCTCCTCCTCCTCCTCACAGACCCAAAACCACATCCACGGCACGCAAGGTGTAGGGATGAGCTTCGTGTTCAAGTCGAACGTACGTTCGACTCGAACATTGGCTGTTCGTCCGTTCGGTGAAGTCCGAACATTTTGGTCCGTTGGCGCCAAATTCGTGTGGCGCTCACGGCCCACAATGCACTGCGATGGCGCAGTGCATTGCTGGCTCATGATTGGCCAAGCATGCACTGTGACCCCGCATGCTTGGCCAATCGCAGCGCCAGCAGCGAGGAGAGCCATGATTGGCCACAGGCAGTATGCCTGTGGCCAATCATAGCTCAGGCTGTGTAGTGCACGCCCCACACTATATAAGGCTGCCAGCGCGGCGGCCTTGTGTAGTGTGTTGGCGTCTGAAGCAGTGGGCGTTCTGTGTACCTTCAACACAGTTACACACCGATCGTTTTCGGCCGATTTTCGATCTTGCTGTTGTGTAGTGGTTGTTGTCTGCGTGCCCTGACCGCAGTATACACCGCTATATTCACCTCACCTATATAGCTAGTGATCTATCTTTTATAATAGAGCTTGCAGTCAGTAGTGTTAGGAGCTTGTGTGTGCTGTCTGCGTGCTCTGTACCCAGTACATACCGCTATATCCACCTACATAGCTCTTCTCTATTTGAGCCCAATTGCCATCTGCAGGAGTTATTGGAAGTTGTGTGTGCCTCCAGCACAGCACAGTATACATCTGTATATACCCCTTTATCTCTGGTGTTCTATAATAAAGGCATCTGCAGGAGTTAGTGGGTGTTCTGTGTACCTTCAACACAGTACACACCGATCGTTTTCAGATGATTTTCGATCTTGCTGTTGTGTAGTGGTTGTTGTCTGCGTGCCCTGACCGCAGTATACACCGCTATATTCACCTCACCTATATAGTGATCTATCTTTTATAATAGAGCTTGCAGTCAGTAGTGTTAGGAGATAGTGTGTGCTGTCTGCGTGCTCTGTACCCAGTACACACCGCTATATCCACCTACATAGCTCTTCTCTATTTGAGACCACTTGCCATCTGCAGGAGTTATTGGAAGTTGTGTGTGCCTCCAGCACAGCACAGTATACATCTGTATATACCCCTTTATCTCTGGTGTTCTATAATAAAGGCATCTGCAGGAGTTAGTGGGTGTTGTGTGCCTCTAGCACAATATACACTACCCAACAGATTTTTTACCCAACTCCCTTCAGGCCATTACCATGTCTGGAAGGCCAGCAAGGAGAGGCAGACAGGCGCGAGCCGATAAAAGAGGGCAAGCAGGCTCTGTGTCTAGAGACAACAGTGCTGGTTGTGGACACGGTGCATTGTCATCAGCACGTGGCCATGGGACACGCTTGTCCTTCTTTTCGGCAGCTGGTCATGTTGAGCCGCAACATGCCAACGACTTGGTAGAGTGGATGACCAAGCCCTCTTCATCCTCCTCATCCCCTCTCACCCAGTCTCAGGGTACTAGCAAAGCAGCTGCCAACGCATCGTCTTCCCTCCTCTCAATGTCATCATCAGTGACTCCTTCCCTAGACCCACCACGTCCTCCTGAGGAGTCTCCTGAACTCTTTGAGCACAGTGTTGGGTACATGCTCCAGGAGGATGCCCAGTGTTTTGTGGGCTCTGATGATGACACTCAGCTAGAGGAAGGCAGTAGCGTGAGCGCAGAGAGAGGGGATGCTCAAGAAGGACAGCAATCTGGCAGTCATGTTCCACAAGCTGCAGCATACTGCCAGGTTTGCTCCAGCGATGAAGAGGGAGGGGATGATGAGGGCACTGACTCCACGTGGGTGCCTGGAAGGAGAGAGGAGGAGGAGGAGGCACATGTCCAACGAGGCAGGATGCCCTCCGGGGGCCAGCTTAGGGGCAGCACACCGACTGAATCACACCGCAGAGCTCCGCCTGTGCAGAGCGCTGCCTCTGCGCGTTATTCTAAAAGTTCTTTGGTGTGGGCCTTTTTTGAGACGAGTGCATCAGATCGCACCGCTGCTATTTGCAACATATGTCTCAAGCGTATCTCACGTGGCCAAAACATCAGCCGCTTGGGCACCACATGCTTGACCAGACATATGTTGACCTGCCATGCAGCTCGTTGGCAAGCGTACCTCAAAGACCCACACCAAAGAACAAAGCGGACCTCTCCTTGCTCCTCATCAGCTGGCATCTCCAACCCCACTAGACCTTCAGTCCTCTCTGAAACCTGCTCTGAGAGGAATGAAGGTGTAGAATTAGGTGTGTCACAGCCAAGTGCTTCCGGGAACTCTGCTAGCGGTACACCCACGTCCGATTATAGCAGGCAAATGTCCCTGCCCCAGCTGCTGGACCGGCGAAAGAAGTTCACTCCCAGCCATCCACATGCCCAGCGGTTGAATGCTAGCTTGGCTAAATTGCTAGCACTTCAACTGCTGCCTTTTCAGTTGGTAGACTCGGCCCCCTTCCGTGAGTTTGTACAATGTGCGGTTCCTCAGTGGCAGGTCCACAAACGCCACTTTTTCTCACGGAAGGCGATTCCGGCTCTCTACCGGCATGTGGAAGGCAATGTCCTTGCCTCGCTGGACAGAGCGGTCAGCGGTAAGGTGCATATTACCGCTGACTCATGGTCCAGCAGGCATGGACACGGCCCATTGGGTCACTCTTCTGGCAGCTGGGAAGGATGCAGGAAAAGGTGCAGTAGTGTTGGAGGTTGTTCCGCCACCACGCCTCCAAAATGCTACTATTGGTTGTGACACACCCCTCTCCTCCACCCCCTCCTCTTCTTCTTCCTCCATGGCCTCTTCCAGTGCTCTGTCCTCAGAACCAGTGGTGCTCCGTAGGCGTTCCAGGGGCTACGCAAGTATGCAGGCAAAACGATGCCATGCCATGCTTGCGCTGGTTTGTTTGGGGGACAGGAGCCACACCGGGGCGGATGTTTTGTCAGCTCGGCAGGGGCAGGCCGAGAGGTGGTTGACGCCACGCCAGCTTAAGCCAGGAATGGTGGTTTGCGACAATGGCACCAACCTCCTCTCCGCCCTCCGACAGGGACAACTGACCCATGTGCCCTGTGTAGCTCACGTCCTTAACCTGGTGGTGCAGCGGTTCTTGGGCAGGTACCCCGGCTTACAGGATGTCCTGAAGCAGGCCAGGAAAGTCTGTGTGCATTTCCGCCGATCATTTAATGCCTGTGCTCGGCTGGCTGAGCTCCAAAAGGAGTTGAACCTGCCCAAGAACCGCCTTATATGTGACATGCGCACCAGATGGAACTCAACGTTGGCCATGCTGCAGCGGCTGTACACGCAGCAGAGGGCCATCAATGAGTACCTGTGCGACTACGGCACCAGGACAGGGTCAGGGGAGCTTGGTTTTTTCTCACCACGCCAGTAGGGCATGATCAGGGATGCATGCACTGTCCTGTCACCGTTTGAGGAGGCCACAAGGATGGTGAGCAGTGACAGTGCATGCATCAGTGACACTGTACCTCTTGTCCACCTCTTGGAGCATACGCTGTGTGGAATAATGGACAGGGCACTTGAGGCAGAACAGAGGCAGGAAGAGGAGGACTTCCTTGCCTCTCAAGGCCCCCTTTATGCAGACAGTGTTCCTGCTGTGCCACCCATCACACAGGAAGAGGATGAGGAGGAGGAAGAGGAGGAGGAGGATGATTGTGTCAGCATGGAGGTGGAGGCTGGCACTCAGCATCAGCAGCAGCAGCAGTCTTGTAGGGATGATTTACAGTCCCAAGAAACACGTGGACTTGTACGTGGCTGGGAGGAGGTAGCTGCGGATCATGTTGTCCTTAGTGACCCAGAGGACTCCGGACCAAATGCCTCAGCTAACCTGCGCTGCATGGCCTCCCTGATCCTGCAAAGCCTGCGGAAGGATCCTTGTATTTTCGGATCAAGGAGAGGGACCATTACTGGCTGGCCACTCTCCTTGATCCACGGTACGAGGGTAAGGTTGCCGACCTTATCTTGCCATCGCAGAGGGAGCAGAGGATGAGACATCTCCAGGAGGCCTTGCAGAAAGGTCTGTGCAACGCGTTCCCAGAGACTGGGAGGTTACAAACTCCTGGTCCTGGACAACGTGTTGCTGAGGCATCGGTCAGAAGGAGTGGTGGAGAAGGTGGCCGTCTGACCGATGCTTTCAGACAATTTTTTAGTCCGCAGCCCCAAGGTATGATCGGTTCCAGCACCCATTGCCAGCGTCTGATTTACATGGTGCAGGAATACCTAGGGGCAAGGTCAGACTTGGACACCTTTCCCACCGAAAATCCTCTGGCTTACTGGGTCTTGAGGATGGATCACTGGCCAGAGCTTGCACAGTATGCAATTGAGCTACTGGCCTGTCCTGCATCCAGCGTTCTTTCGGAACGCACCTTCAGTGCTGCTGGTGGCTTTGTTACCGATCACAGGGTGCGCCTGTCCACCGAATCAGTTGATCGACTGACCTTCATCAAGATGAATCAGTCTTGGATCACCCACAGCTACCAAGCACCTGAAGCTGATGTAACCGAATAATTTTTTTTGAAATATCACATCCCTTCAAGACTGCCTATGCTGATGCTGAGTGACTGTCCTGTTATGTTGATTATCTATCCTCTTCCTCCTCCGCTGATATGTTGGAAGAACATTTCTGGTTCTGGTTGATGCCATCAGCCCAATTTTTCTGCCCCTGTTAAACAGGGGCGTTTAATTACAATTTTTGATGCAATGCTTTGCAGCAGGGCTCATTCCTGCACTACAACTAGAGTATATGGCAGAGGTTGCAGTGTGGTGGCACCAGCACCAGTGCCTAAGGCCCAATTTTTCTGCCCCTGTTTAACAGGGGCGTTTGAGTACAATTTTTGATGCAATGTTTTGCAGCAGGGCTAATTCCTGCAATAAAACTAGAGTATATGGAAGAGGTTGCAGTGTGGTGGCACCAGCAGCAGTGCCTAAGGCCAAATTTTTCTGCCCCTGTTAAACAGGGACATGTAATTACAATTCTTGATATAATATTTCACAGGAGGGCCGTTCCTGTGCCCACCCAGAGTAACTGTGAGGACTTATAGTGTTGTGGCACCAGCACCACAACCACCAAAGGTCAATTTTTCTACCACTGTTCAACAATGGCATGTAATTACAATTCTTGATATAATGAGGGCTTACAATGTTGTGGCAAAACCAACACCTTGTTCCGCCATTTCTGCAGAGCATATAGGGCAGGCCCCTACTTTCAAACATCCAATTTACAAACATCTCCTACTTGCAAACGGAAGGAGACAACAGCAAGTGAGATGAAAAATATGGACGACAAAACAAATTATACAGGGGTGATAACCCTTCCCTATGTTTTCCAAAAAGCTTAAAAATAGTTTTTTTGACTGGAGCTACACTTTAAAAATGTACCAGTTGAAAATTACAAACAGATTCAACTTAACACAACAAACCTACACAGTCCCTGTCTTGTTTGCACCGCCTGTATACTGCTGTTCTGAGTATATAGGGCCTGGGGGCCACACGCATTTCCTTTTTTTAATATGGGTACGGGGTTCCCCTTAATATGCGTACAAGACTCAAAGGGGCTGGTAATGGGCAGGGAGGGCTACCCATGCCATTTTTCTCAATGATTTTCAACCATATTGCCGGAACCAGATATAACATTAAAACCGCAAGCAGTTTTAAATGGTGTTATTTCCGTTTAATGTCATTTTGTGCAGGGACTGTTCTAAACACGGGAAACACGTGGCACTTCACAGGCATCCTACAGACACCCCCCAGGCACCATATTTAAAGGAATATTTCACTTTTTTTTTTCACTTTAATCGTCATTAAAATCAGTGCTCCCGCCAAAATGGCCATTTTTAAAAACATTTTAGGCATTGACCCATGTCCCCTGGGGCAGGAGCCAGGTCCCCAAACCCTTTTTAAGACAGTATCTTGCATATTAGCCGTTAAAATTAGGACTTTTCATTTCGAACGTTCGAGTCCCATAGACTTCAATGGGGTTCTAAAGTTCGTTCGAATTTGGGGTCCGTTCGAAAGTTCTGTAACGAACCGAACCGGGGGGTGTTCGGCTTATCCCTAGCAAGGTGTAAGACCTTACTCTTGCAAGCACCTCCACACCCTCAAAGCACGTTGTACACCATTCTGCAAGCCAAGAGCCCAAAGATCGGTTCCCACTTCATTAAGTTGCACCCCGTCGCTTCTAAGGTACCTCCATGTCTCCACCTCCAACTCCCTATGCCGTATGGTCACGCCCTCATTCCTAACAATGAATCTGCTAACCTCCTTATTAACTTTAACTGGGGCCCTATCAACCTTTTTTGCTGACCTAGCCCATTGCCAGGACGTCCTGCCCACCAAATCTGACCATACGATGACCATCCCCGGGAATGCCACCTGTAAGCACAAAAAATCACATTTTATGTCCCTTATCAACTGTCTCATAGACCTGGCCCCCATGTTATTCCCCCCCACGTGTAGCACCAAAACATCTGGTGTCCTATCTAAGCGGGCAAACCTGTGGACCTCTGACCGCACCCTGTTCCAGCGCATACCCGGTACCCCGATCCATCTGACCTGAGCCTCGTGTCTGGGGATGCCCAACTGCCTACCATTCGGCTGAATATCAGCTCGTCTGGCACCCCAGTAAATGAAGGAGTGGCCCAGGATCCAAACCAGTCCCACTTCTTCACCTGTGAATAAGAAGATGACAAAGACAATAATAAGTTCCCCCCAACAGCAAACACTAACACTAAAAACTACTGCTTTAACAAGTCTGTAACAAGTGTGGCCAAACATAGAGCTTGAATCTGTCTGAGTCCCACCTCCCGATGCGCTTCACCGCCTCTTGACTAAGACCAGCACTAGCGGCCTCTGTTGCAGCACCTATACGGAAAGAATGGGAGGCGTAGTTCTTAGGATCGTAACCGACTGCCGCTAAACATTTTTTGAACACCGCTATAAATTGAAACTTTGACAAGGCCGACCCATCCGCATGCATCAAAAACGAGCCTGTAAACCCCGAACGCATGCCTCTGAAAGATTGCACCACGCTCACGGGGCAAATGTGTGACCCTGTAATACGAAAAATTTCTAGCTGCATGCCCTTACCAGCCTGATCCGTTTTTGGCCGTTTTATCCATATCCTAACTGAATCTTGTAAGTACTCCAGATCCTCTGATTGCAGCCCCCCCTTGTGCCTGTTTTGAAGGGCTGACTAGCTCACCTACCCTTAACGCCCAAAAAACACTAATGCAAAGGCAGCCTGGAATAAGGCACTCTCAAACTCAGAACTGCAAATGGTATCCAGCTGCCAGCTCCAAATGACACCGTGCGCCGTCCGTCCCTCTTCTTATGCACTCTCTTGTATCCCTTTACTGTTTGCCTCACCCAAAAATCTTTAGTATAGTCCGGTTCCCCCTGCAATTTGAAAGTCTGCCAACCTGACTGACTCCGCGACGCTGGCCGATGTTGTGGGAGGATCGTACACCATCGTCCTTGTTCCCACTGCCCTTGCCACCGATTCAGCCCTAATCGTGACCGCTGTTGGTGGCATAACCATTGGTGTACTCGCCTTACCCTGTGGTGGGGCCTGCGCCTGCGCCGGTGATGAACTGTCCCCTGTGGTTGGCTCAAAGCGCTGTGCCAGCTCCCGCAAACAGCAATAAATCCTGTAAACCTGTCGCCCTTTTCTCTACCTCCTTGGGCTGCTCAGTGAGGGGCCTGACCCCGCTTACCCTCAAAGAACTACCCTCCCCGGGGGACCCACTTTTCTTGCCCCGCTCCAATAACTGTTCTAATAAAGAGGAAACAGATAAAGTGGAAATGCACTCACCGGGCTGCCCAGGACTGGGCCCATCAGCCGCCACACCGAAATCCACCGCTGACGAATGTTCCCGGTCCTTGTCCCTCTCCGACCCGGACAGTTCTCCTTCCGATCTGCCGCTGGTCTCCTCCTGTCAAACGACCACTGGCTGCATCCCAGAGGGTCCCACTCTGGCTGCCGGGGATCTGTGGTACTGCTCTCTTTCTGTTCTCTGCGTTGTCCCGCCAGACCCATTCGTTGGCCGCTTGGCCGCTTCTCCGACTGGTCTGGGCCACTGGTGTCCTCTTTCCATCCCCACTTACCACCGTCACCACACTCCTCATGTACCTCCCTCTGGATCTTGCAGGGCTGCTGGCTGCTTCGGCTACCTGGCCAGTCCCCCGAAGCATGGTTGTTCCCTGCTGGGCCGTCTGGCTGCTCGAGCTCCCTCCTGCAGCCACGGCCAACCGTTCCTGGCATCTACGACGAGCCGGGGTCCCCCATCCCTGTGCTCCAACCTCTGCGCTTAGTCGTCCTGCTGTCTCCCCGCCTGGTTCCCTGGGGCTGGTGCTCACTTGGGGGTGTGTGGACCATACCTCCTCTCCTCTGCCTGTGTGTCCTCTGTGCCCCCTGCGCGGTGTCCGGGCTACATCGCTCTGACTGCCGGGAATGCTGGGCACGTGGAGCCTCCGGGTCCCCCCCCCCCCCCGCTCTGTGCTGATCCGCTGCTATTTAGGATGGCTGCGACTTGTGCTTGCAGCCAGTCTGCCCCTTGTGCTGCGGCCGCCTCCCGCAATTGCGCTATAAGCGCCATGTTAAAGCTGTTGGTGCCGCCATTATAGTTGGGGAAGGAGGACAGAGCGGTGGGAGCGTGTAATCTTTCTCCCCGCCGTTCTCGACTGACGTCACTTCCTCCCCCTCGCCTCCTTCACTCCCGGCGAGCGCGTCCCTTGCTGAGGTCCCTCTCCTCTTCTTAAAGGAGACATGCCCCAGCCCCTGACAGCGTGACTGTGCAGTCCGCACATGTCATGCTGTCCCTCCACCAATGCTCTGCTCCAGGACTCCCTCTCATGAAATTGGGCCTTAATTTTGCAAACTCTTCTGGAACACCTCTGTGCTCATCATTCGCCTAGGCAAGTTAAGTGCACTTTGCCTCCTGTGCCTCCCGGGATATGTGACTTGCATATCGACTGGTGTGCACGGGGGGGGGGGGGGGGTGGAGGGCATTAGCTTGCATTGAGAAAAGAGGAGGGTGGAAGGCCTAGCAGTAACTGGGAGAGCCACTAGCTGAACCCAGAATAGCCAGTGGCTTTCCGATGATGTCACGCATGAAGATGGCGGCGCTGACCAAGCATGGGGCACAAAGGAGGTGGATCTCAGCCAGACAATGCTGGATCTGGTGGGCAGGTAAGTATGTTAGGACCCTCAATAAGGTAAGATGGGGGTTAAGAAAAAAAAAATGAGGGTGGATTTGGGAGGACCAGTTTAATAAAATCTCAGGACAGGTTCGCTTTAAAGTATTACATTTATTAAAGGCAACAGGAACGGCGGGGAAAAAAAGACGTGCTATAGAAGAAAAAAAAATATCTACAAACGTTCTTCAGCTTTGTCAGCACGGCACACACCCAGGTGAACACGCTCTGGTATCGTATCTCTGTATGGCGCAGAACGGAGAGACAATCATTTGCATTGGTTAAACTCCAATAATCAACTCGGGATAGGCTGTCATAAATATTTTCTGACGAGCCCGAGAGCAGCAGAACTGAACGTGTTGCTACCACAGATTATCTTTCTGCCCATCCACGTCTTAGAAAGCCTTCTGTCCTTTTACTTCAACTTCTACATCGTGGTCTTCCACGTGAGAAGACTCAGGACTGGGATGAAGCTGAACCCTTCCAGCCTTCTCCAGCTGGTCATGGGTGCCACTAACATTAGCATGCGAGGAACGATGCTCGGGTGTCTCATTTCTTCTTCATGGTTCCCGACTTATCATGGTATAAGGTTGTTCTATATATTAATCTTTATATTACCACTTACAGTTCAGCTGTTGGCTCATTGCCTGGCTCTGCACCTATTACTGCACCACCATCACCGACATCACACACCAAATCTTTATCTGGATGAAGAGGACCTTGAAATGCTTCTTGCCTCACCTGCTGTTCCTCTCTGCGGTTGTGTCTTGAATCCTGCTGTCCAGTCAGTCTGGTCTATCCAAATCTCCGAAGACAACTCCACCCTCAGCTCCATTTTACCCAAATTTCATTTATCCAAACCTGACTCCATTGTATTGTTGATTACAGTGGGGATCGAAAGTTTGGGCACCCCAGGTAAAAATGTGTATTAATGTGCATAACGAAGCCAAGGAAAGGTGGAAAAATCTCCAAATGGCATCAAATTACAGATTAGACATTCTTATAATATGTCAAAAAAAGTTAGATTTTATTTCCATCATTTACACTTTCAAAATTACAGAAAACAAAAAAATGGTGTCTGCAAAAGTTTGGGCACCCTGCAGAGTTAATATCTTGTACTGCCCCGTTTGGCAAGTATCACAGATTGTAAACGCTTTTTGTAGCCAGGCAAGAGTCTTTCAATTCTTGTTTGAGGTATCTTTGCCCATTCTTCCTTACAAAAGTCTTCCAGTTCTTTGAGATCTCTGGGCTGTCCGTCACGCACTGCTCTTTTAAGGTCTATCCATAGATTTTCAATAATGTTGAGGTCAGGAGATTGTGAAGGCCATGGCAAAACCTTCAGTTTACGCCTCTTGATGTAATCCCATGTGGATTTTGAGGTGTGTTTAGGACCATTATCCATTTGTAGAAGCCATCCTCTCTTTAACTTCAGCTTTTTCACAGATGGCATCAAGTTACCATCCAAAATTTGCTGAAATTTTATTGAATCCATTTTTCCTTCTACTCGTGAAATGTTCCCTGTGCCACTGGCTGCAATACAACCCCAAAGCATGATTGATCCACCCCCATGCTTAACAGTTGGACAGAGGTTCTTTTCATTAAATTCTGTGCCCTTTCTTCTCCAAACGTACCTTTTGCTCATTCCGGCCAAAAAAGTTCTATTTTAACCTCATCGGTCCACAGAACTTGTTTCCAAAATGCCTCAGGCTTGTCTATATGTTCATTTGCAAAGTTCAAACGCTGATTTTTGTGGTGAGGACGTAGAAGAGGTTTTCTTCTGATGACTCTTCCATGGAGACCATATTTGTACAAGTATCTCTTTATAGTGGAATAGTGTACCACAACTCCAGTGTCTGCCAGATCTTTCTGGAGGGATCGTGCAGTCAAACGTGGGTTTTGAATTGCTTTTCTCACAATCCTGCGAGCCGTTCTGTCTGATATTTTTCTTGGTCTTCCAGATCTTGCTTTAACTTCCACTGTTCCTGATGACTGCCATTTCTTAATTACATTCCGAACAGAGGATATTGACACCTGAAAACGCTTTGCTATCTTCTTATAGCCTTCTCCTGCTTTGTGAGTGTCAACTATTTTCAGTTTCAGTTTTCTAGACAACTGCTTAGAAGAACCCATGGTGCTGATTGTTGGTCAGATGAGTCTGGCCATTTAAAACCTTTGAGATTGACATCACCTGGTCTTCCCAGATGATGATTGAGAACAATCCATGAAACTGGCAGGTCTCAGCTTTGCAAAGGGGGCAGTGCATGCTATAAAATCTGCAGGGTGCCCAAACTTTTGCAGACGCCATTTTTTTGTTTTCTGTAATTTTGAAAGTGTAAATGTTGGAAATAAAATCTAACTTTTTTTGACATATTATAAGAATGTCTAATCTGTAATTTGATGCCATTTGGAGATTTCTTCCATCTTTCCTTGGCTTCATTATGCACATTAATACACATTTTTACCTGGGGTGCCCAAACTTTCGATCCCCACTGCATCTGTTTCTGTTCCTTTCTGCCCTTCCTGGTGATCCTCGGCTCCCTCGTGGTGACCATGTCCTCCCTCTTCAGACATATCTGGAAGGTGAAGAAGAATGACTGGGGATTTGCTCCTCCAAACCTCCAGGCTCATGTCAGCGCTGTGAGAACCATTGTGACAGACCTAGCTGGGACGGAGGCTCTTGAAGGGCACTGAATGCGAGCCTCTTGCCTTGCGATTATGGGCCCTCGTATTTGGGGGAACGGTGCTCTTTGTGAGCTGTATGCCTGGGGACCCCTGAGGTGGTGTTACTTGGATTCAGGTCCGTGCCCCCCCCCCCCCCATGCCATGTTAGCAATAGACTGAATCACACTATTGGGACACAAACTCTTAGATGCTAATATCATCACCTCCATCCAAATGTCTGTGTCTTGTATAATGTACCGTATATACTCGAGTATAAGCCGAGATTTTCAGCCTCTTTTTTGAGGCTGAAAGTGCCCCCCTCGGCTTATACTCGAGTCATCGCTGTCTGCCTGCTCGATCAGCGTGTCGAGCAGACAGACAGCGGCCATTCTATAATTCAAAAGCCGCGCCTCCGGCTCCGCCTTCGCCTGTGATAGGCGGAACACTGAATTTCCCAGCAGCCTGTGTTCCGCCTATCACGGACATCGTCTCATCCTCGTACTACGGACGAGGATGAGACGATGTCCGTGATAGGCGGAACACAGGCTGCTGGGAAATTCAGTGTTCCGCCTATCACAGGCGAAGGCGGAGGCGCGGCTTTTGAATTTTACAATGGCCGCCGAGGCGCCGACGAAGAGCGGCGATCCTGGCAAGGCACGGGACGGAGGCAAGGCAAGGCAAGGCACGGCACAGCACGGGACGGGACGGAGGCAAGGCACGACACGGGACGGAGGCAAGGCACGACACGGGACGGAGGCAAGGCACGACACGGGACGGAGGCAAGGCACGGCACGGGACGGAGGCAAGGAGGCAAGGCACGGGACGGAGGCTCGGGACACAGGTAGGCTGGACACACACACACACACACACACACACACACACACACACACACACACACACACGGACACACACACACACACACAGGGATGGATGGATGGAGACACACACACACAGGGATGGATGGATGGATGGAGACACACACACACAGGGATGGATGGATGGATGGACACACACACACACAGGGATGGATGGATGGATGGACACACACACACACAGGGATGGATGGACGGACACACAGGGATGGACGGACACACAGGGATGGACGGACACACACACAGGGATGGACAGGCATGTCTCACCCTCGGCTTATACACGAGTCAATAAGTTTGCCAGTTTTTTTGGGGGTAAATTGGGGGCCTCGGCTTATATTCGGGTCGGCCTATACTCGAGTATATACGGTAAATGAGTCTAGTCTGGCTTAACACAGATTCTAAAGAGTATTTCACCAATTGTTGTTTTGTTGTTTGTGCTAATTAACCTGCAATTGAATTGTTAGTGAGCTAGGAGCCGAAAAGTCTTATTTCTCAGTCAACTAGTCTGAGTGTTGATTTAGATAATTATCTCATGCTAATTAGGTTAGGTTTTAGTCTTCTACTGTATTATAAATACTTGACATTTTGGTTCTAATAAATCAGTCCATGTTGAGTAGCTAAGCAAGGCTCGTCTTGTTTTGGGCTTGTAAGGGGTTGGAATATCTGATTGGAGTCAGATTGGAGGAAGCGGGATATACTGACGGAAGCACTCAATCGGAGTGTGGGATTGGTTCCGTCACAGACGGTATCGGAGTTGTATGTGGGCGATGGACGGTGTCGGAGTTGTATGTGGGCGATGGACGGTGTCGGAGTTTTATGTGGGCGGTGGACGGTATCGGAGTTGTATGTGGGCGATGGACGTATCAGAGTTGTATGTGAGCGATGGACGGTGTGACAGACCTAGCTGGGACCGAGGCTCTTGGAGGGGACTGAATGCGAGCCTCTTGCCTTGTGATTATGGGCCCTGGCATTTGGGGGAACGGTGCTCTTTGTGAGCTGTATGCCTGGGGACCCCTGAGGTGGTGTTACTTGGATTCAGGTCCATGTCCCCCCCCCCAAGACACACAGACTCTGGATATGTAAATGCCATGTTAGCAATAGACTGAATCACACTATTAGGACACAAACTCTTAGATGCTAATATCATCAACTCCAGCCACCTGTCTGTATCTTGTATAATGTAAATGGGTCTAGTCTGGCTTGACACAGATTCTAAAGAGTATTTCACCTATTGTTGTTTTGTTGTTTGTGCTAATTAACCTGCAACTGAATTGTTAGTGAGCTAGGAGCCGAAAAGTCTTATCTCCCAGTCAACTAGTCTGAGTGTTGATTTAGATAATTAGCTCATGCTAATTAGGTTAGGTTTTAGTCTTCTACTGTATTATAAATACTTGGCATTTTGGTTCTAATAAATCAGTCCATGTTGAGCAGCTAAGCAAGTGTCGTCTTGTTTTTTGGCTTGTAAGCGGTTGGAATATCTGATTGGAGTCAGATTGGAGGAAGCAGGATATACTGAGGGAAGCACTCAATCGGAGTGTGGGATCGGATCCGTCACAACCATGATATTATTTCTTCTACTTTCTGTCCTCGTCAATGTGGCCGGAGATCGTTAAAACTGTGGCATCAGCTTTGCTCTGCCAATCTTTCGATCTGATCACCTCGGTAATGGTCACTGCCTTTGCTTTGGCAGAAGCCGCCATTATTGTCCAGTCCAGCCGCAAGCTGAAGAAGATGTTCCCACAAATGTTCTGTGTTGAAAGATTTACGGGGAGGCCAGAACTAGGACCTCAG
Source organism: Lithobates pipiens (assembly GCF_037356315.1). Lineage (NCBI taxonomy): Eukaryota > Metazoa > Chordata > Amphibia > Anura > Ranidae > Lithobates > Lithobates pipiens. The sequence goes on along the minus strand of NW_027507784.1, from coordinate 2,683,752 downwards.
TCCTCCAATGAGTACCGTTATCTATATGTACCATTAGAGATAAGGGCATGGCTTCTTATCTCATCCAGTAGAGCACCTTTGGGATGTGGTGGATTGGCATCATGGATGGGCAGCCGACAAATCTGCTGGAACCATGTGATGTCATCAGGTCACTATGGAGGAAAATCTAGGAGGAACGTTTCCAACACCTTGTTGTATCTATGCCACCAAGAATGTAGGCCAAAGGGGGTCCAACCCGCTATTAGCAAGGGGGGCCTAATAAAGGGGGCCGGTCAGTGTATATACTGTAGAACTAAGTCTATATACTATATAAAGTTGGTCTACATAGAGACATGTTGAACCTGTTCTGGAGTTTGAAGTATCTATCTAGTAGTATTGAGGATTCTAGAAGTGAAGCCGGGCTCTACTAGAGCATCACCTTGTTTGTGTGAAGTTTGTTACTAATAAGAAGAATATATTCTGCCTGAACTGAAAGTTTTGGTTTTGTATTCTCTGTATATTATTGTATAGTCTTGCTATACAGTACATATTATTCTGCATTGTCTCTATATACAGGGCCTTGAAAAAGTATTCATACCCCTTGAAATGTCCCACACGTTGTCATGTTACAACCAGAAACATAAATGTATTTTATTGAGATTTTATGTGATAGACCAACACAAAGTGTCACATAATTGTGAAGTGGAAGGAAAATGATAAATGATACAAATAAATATGTGAAAAGTGTGGGGGGGGGGCATTTGTATTCAGCCCCCTTTACTCTGATACCCCTAACTAAGATCTAGTGGAACCAATTGCCCTCAGAAGTCACCTAATTAGTAAATAGAGTGTAATTTCATCTCAGTATAAATACTGTTGTTCTGCGAAGCCCTCAGAGGTTTGTTAGAGAGCCTTAGTGAACAAACAGCATCATGAAGGCCAAGGAACACACCAGACAGGTCAGGGATGAAGTTGCAGAGAAGTATAAAGCAGGGTTGGGTTATAATAAAATCTCCCAAGCTTTGATCATCTCACGGAGCTCTGTTCAATCCATCATCGGAAAAAGGAAAGAGTATGGCACAACTGCAAACCTACAAAGACATGGCCGTCAACCTAAACTGACCGGGCCGGGCAAGGAGAGCATTCATCAGAGAAGAGCCAAGAGGTCCATGGTAACTCTGGAGGAGCTGCAGAGATCCACAGCTCAGGGGGGAGAATCTGTCCACAGGACAACTATTAGTCGTCTCTCCACAAATCTGCCCTTTATGGAAGAGTGACAAGAAGAAAGAGATTGGAGAAAGAAAGTCATAAGAAGTCCTGTTTGTAGTTTGTGAGAAGCCATGTGGGGGAGGGGGCAGTAAACATGTGGAAGAAGGTGATCTGGTCAGAGGAGACCAAAATTCAACTTTATGGCCTAAAAGTAAAACGCTATGTGTGGGGGAAACTAACACCGCCCATCCCCCTGAACACACCATCCCCACCGTGAGACATGGTGGTGGCAGCATCATGTGGTGGGGATGGTTTTCTTCAGCAGGGACAGGGAAGCTGGTCAGAGTTGATGGGAAGATGGATGGAGACAAATACAGGTCAATCTTAGAAGAAAACCTGTTAGAGTCAGCAAAAGACTTGAGACCGGGGCGGAGGTTCCCCTTCCAACAGGACAACGACCCGAAACATCCAGCCAGAGCTACAATGGAATGGTTTACATCAAAGCATATTCATGTGTTAGAATGCCCCAGTCACAGTCCAGACCTAAATCCCATTGAGAATCTGTGGCAAGCTGCTGCTCCCTCCTCTGGAACCCAGAGTGCGTATTCCAGAAAGTTTTTTTGGGGACCGTGGAAAGTTTCGTACCTTCCGGAATTTTTGCAAACTGTACTTCTCTCTGTTGCCCCGGACCTTTTCTTTAGAGGAAATCAAGGTGGGGTTCATCATTACCCTGTTATCTAATGAACCGCTTTCCTGGGCCCACTATCTCCGTGAACAACACGACCCTGTCCTGGCAACCACTGACTAATTTACAGCCACTAGTTTTTACAGCCATGGCCCAGCTATAGGCCGATCCTTTCTATCATCAGACTGCAGAATCCAAGCTCGGCAAGTTACAACAAGGCTCAAGGCCTATTGAGGACTATATAACTGATTTTCGTATCTTGAGTGCTGATACCCTATGGAACCACTCCGCACTTCGCCACCAGTTTCGCTTGGGACTTTCTGATACCTTAAAGTATGAACTTGCCAGAGTGGGTATACCCACATCTTTGGGAGATCTGATCAACTTAACTATCCAGATTGACCGATTACGGGAAAGGCAATCCGAAAAACTGCAAAGAACCTCTGCTGTTACTCCTAGATCTTCCGCTCCTCTGTTGGCTGCACTTTCCGGAGAGAAGGAACCGCTTAAAATTCACCATGGGAGTTTTCGAAGGCCTCCTCTCTCCCATGTTGAGCGCCTTCGACGACAGCAAACCAATTTATGCCTCTATTGTGGGGAGGCTGGTCACTTTATACGGACTTACCCACTAAAACTCAACAGACCTAGCCCACATCCACCACACATGATGTATCTTCCTGGAAAAGATCAGTCGCGTGTTTCTCTCTTTATAGAACTTTTGCACTCGGGAAGGACAATTCCTGTATCAGCTACTATAGACTCTGGGGCTTGTAGCTGTTTCATAGATTCCACATTTGTCTCTCTGCATCAGCTACCTGTATGTGCCAAGAAACAAGAGTTCCATGTCTATCTGGCTGATGGCTCTGGCATTAAATCTGGTCCTGTTAAGAGACCGCACCTATCTGCTGCCAAACTACCACAGGCCATCACAAACTCCTCCGGTTGGATGTCATTACATCACCTATGTTTCCTGTCATCCTTGGCATTCCATGGTTAAAAGCCCATAATCCACTCATTAACTGGCTTACAGGAGACGTCTCCTTCACTTCCGACTACTGTCTGACACACTGCCTTCCCAGAAGTACGGTCAACACCACCCCTCTTTTGAGCCTACAACCTGATCCTGAAACTTTGAAAATTAGTTCATGCTGCTTACCACGAATACCTGGATGTGTTTAACAAGAAGGGTCTTTTATAGAAAATTTATCAAGGACTTCTCTGGCATCATCTCCCCCATTACACAATTAACAAAACAACATGTTCCCTTCTGCTGGACTCCAGAAGCTCAGGAGGCTTTTGAACAACTGAAGGCCTTATTCACTTCTGCCCCCACCCTGAAGCAACCAGATCCATCCCTGGCTTATGTGTTGGAGTTAAACGCCTCTGAGAATGCGGTTGGAGCTATATTATCCCAGCATCAAGGACCCAAGTCTTTACTTCACCCAGTGGCTTTCTTCTCAAAGAAACTGAATCCTTCCGAAAGGAATTATGACATCAGAGACCGAGAGCTACTAGCCATCAAGGCTGCTCTCGAAGAATGGCGCTACCTTTTGGAGGGAGCATCTCACCCGATTCTCATCTTCATGGACCACAAAAATTTAGAGTATTTAAGGACAGCTAAACGACTAAAGCCGTGTACACACGTAGCGGTATGTCCGACGTACTTAGTCTGGCGGACTTCCCGCCAGACTGTCCGTCGGACTTCCCGAACGGGCTACTTGCCCACACACAGCACTTTTTGAGCGGACTAAGTCCGCCGTACTATCCGCCTTACTTTTGAAATGAACGGACTCGCCCACACACGCGGAGGAAAGTCCGCTCATTTCGAGCGCGTCTCCAGGTAGGCGGATCCCGCTAAGGAGACGTTGCTGGCCCCGCCGCCTGGTATGGACTTAAAGGGGTACCCCAACGCCAAAAAAAATCGGCGTGGGGGTCCCCCCAAGTCCACAACAGACCCTTGTCTGAACACGCTACCCGGCCGGCCAGGAAAGGGGGGGCGAGCGAGCGTGCCGCGTGCCCTGAACATGGGGGGTGCCTTGGGGAAGGGGGGGCCGCGTGGCCCCCCCACCCCAAAGCACCTTGCCCCATGTTGATGAGGACAAGGGCCTCTTCCCGACAACCCTGGGCGTTGGTTGTCGGGGTCTGCGGGCGGGGGGCTTATCGGAATCCGGGAGCCCCCTTTAATAAGGGGGCCCCCGGATACCGGCCCCCCACCCTATGTGAATGAGTATGGGGTACAATGTACCCCTACCCATTCACCTGTAAAATAAAAGTACAAAAAAAACACAACACACGAGATAAAATACTTTATTGCACAGCTCCGGGGGTCTTCCGTCTTCGGGGGTCTTCTCGCCGGACTCCTCCACTATCTTCTTGTAGCTCTTTTACTAGCGGAGGAGCCCGGCTTTCTTCCTCGCCGCCGGCCTCTTCTTCCGACTTCGGGGGTCTTGTCCCCCTCTTCGGTTCTTCTGCCGGGCCACCGCGCCTTCTTATAGCTCTTTTACAGGCGGTGGCCCGGTCTTCTGTCGCCGCCGCCGCCGCCTTCCGTTCTTCTTCTTCTTCTTCTCCAGGAGATGTTGACTCGACGATCTCTCCGGCCGCAATGCCAGGGACGCGCTGCGCTGCCACTTATATAGGGACAAGGGGCGGTGTCACATGGATTTATGTCACATGGGTTGGTCACATGGGTTGATGTCACATGGCGACAGTCCCAGCATCCTCCGGGACTGTGACATCGTAAGGGGGCGGGGTCACCATGTGACACCAACCCATGTGACATAAACCCATGTGACACCGTCCCTTGTCCCTATATAAATGGCAGCGCAGCGCATCCCTGGCATTGCGGCCGGAGAGATCGTCGAGTCAACATCTCCTGGAGAAGAAGAAGAAGAACGGAAGGCGGCGGCGGCGACGGAAGACCGTGCCACCGCCTGTAAAAGAGCTATAAGAAGGCGCGGTGGCCCGGCAGAAGAACCGAAGAGGGGGACAAGACCCCGAAGTCAGAAGAAGAGGGCGGCAGTGAGGAAGAATGCCGGGCTCCTCTGCTAGTAAAAGAGCTAGAAGAAGATAGCGGAGGAGTCCGGCGAGAAGACCCCCGAAGACGGAAGACCCCCGGAGCTGTGCAATAAAGTATTTTATCTCGTGTGTTGTGTTTTTTTTGTACTTTTATTTTACAGGTGAATGGGTAGGGGTACATTGTACCCCATACTCATTCACATAGGGTGGGGGGCCGGTATCCGGGGGCCTCCTTATTAAAGGGGGCTCCCGGATTCCGATAAGCCCCCCGCCCGCAGACCCCGACAACCAACGGCCAGGGTTGTCGGGAAGAGGCCCTTGTCCTCATCAACATGAGGGCACGTGGCCTGGTACGGCTCGGGGGGGGGGGGGGCGCTCGCTCGCCCCCCCTTTCCTGGCCGGCCGGGTAGCGTGCTCAGACAAGGGTCTGTTGTGGACTTGGGGGGGACCCCCACGCCGATTTTTTGTTTTTGGGGTTCCCCTTTAAGTTCATACCAGGCGACGGGGCCAGCGACGTCTCCTTCGCGGGCCCCGCCTTCCTGGAGACCCGCTCGAAATGAGCGGACTTTTCTCCGGGCGGGAAAAGTCCGCTCATTTCAAAAATACGGCGGACTGGCACACACACGGGTGGATTGTCCACCAAAATGCGAGTCCGGTGGGAAGTTTGGAGTGCAACACGGCATTCTAAGTCCGCCGTTCTTTCGGGTCAAAAAAGTATGGCGGAGGCTACACACGGGGGGATTGTTTGGCGGACTTGAGTTTGCCGGTCTTTTCCACCGGATTGTTTGATCGTGTGCACGCGGCATAAGGCCACGACAAGCAAGGTGGGCACTGTTTTTCTCACGTTTTATGTTCCATATCACCTACAGCCCCGACTCAAATAAATGGCAAACCGGATGCCTTATCACGCATGTTCAACAGCCCTGTAATCTCCATGGAACCGGATACCATCCTCCCGACTAAAAATGTTTTATTTCTTCAGGCCAACCTGGTGTCACAAATAAAGGCAGATCTAGTAAACCGACCCCCTTCCCAGGACCTGGCTCTTCAACTGAGGAATAATCTTTTCTTTCATAAGGAACAAATTTTTGTCCCTGAACAATTCAGGGTTGCTATCTTAAGATGTTGCCACGATCACCCTCCCTCTTGCAGGGCATTTTGGAATTACTAAGACTGCTGACTTAATTTCCCGCTAATTCTTGTACTACGTGTCTTCGCAGCAAATCGGACAAAGCCAAGACCTGGGGACTTTTAAAATCCATCCCTATACCTAATAAACCATGGAGTATGATCTCCATGGATTTCATTATAGAGCTCCATCCATCTGAAGATTTCACCACCATTTTTGTTGTTGTGTGTATGCTAGTCCGACGGACAAAAACCGACGCGAGGGCAGCTATTTGGCTACTGGCTATGAACTTCCTTATTCTAGTCCGGTCGTACGTCATCACATTCGAATCCGTCGGACTTTGGTGTGATTGTGTGTGGCCAAGTCCGTTCATTCGGAAAGTCCGTCAGAACTCTGTCAGAACTCCGTCAGAACTCCGTCGAAAGTCTGTCGGATCTAAGTCCGGTCGTGTGTACGCGGCATCACAAGGAACCCCTTCTGCCACCAAGACTGCCTCATCATACATGGCATCCCAGACAGCATCGTCTCCGACAGAGGTGTACAATTTACATCTAGATTTTGGAAGGCTTTATGTAAGGCACTGAACATTGAACTCCGTCTGTCTTCCGCATATCACCCACAAACAAATGGCCAAACTGAAAGAACGAACCAAACCCTTGAACAATACTTACAGTGCTTTTCTTCCTTGGCACAAGACGATTGGTTGTCACTTCTTCCACTTGCAGAATTTTCTTATAACTCCATTCACTCAGCAACCAAACAATCATCCTTCTTTGCCAATTATGGGTCTCATCCCTCCTTCTTGCCAGAGGTATCTGTTGAATCTTCCGTACCTGTTGTACAAGACCGGTTAAGCTTCCTTTCCACCAATAATCAACTGTTACAAGATACGATCACTAAAGCTCAGGCAAGCAACAAGAAATTCTTCGATAAGAAAAGAAGAGGCAATCTGAACCTGAAACCGGGAGATAATGTCTGGCTATCCACAGCTAATTAAAGGTTAAACTGTCCCTCGAAGAAACTTGGACTTAAATTCTTGGGTCCTTTTCCTGTCAAGAAGAAAATGAATGCAGTAGCATTTGAATTAGTGTTGCCCAAGAACTTAAGAGTCCACCCAGTATTCCATGTTTCCTTGTTGAAACTAACCATGCCTAACCCCTTTCCTGACCGGATTTCCAAAGTCCCTCCTCCGCTCCTTATCAAAGGTAATGAGGAATTTGAAGTGGAAGCTCTGTTGGACTGTAGAATCAGAAACAATCAAACACAGTTCCTTGTTAAATGGAGAGGCTACAGCCCGGAGGAGAATTCTTGGGGACCAGTTTCCAATGTTCATGCTCCAAGATTGATGCAAGCCTTTTTTCAAAGTCATCCTGATAAAAGAATCCTGAAGGGCATCCGGAGGCTGCCCTTAAGGGGGGGGGCAATGTAAGAAAACGATTAGTTCGCGCATAGCGCACACTTGTGCGCATGCGCGCACGCACAGACAGCAACAGACCTTCGGAAGCGCTGATGCGCATGGGCGCGCGCACAGACCACAACAAACTTCTAGAACTGCTGATGCGCACACGCGTGCGCAATCTCGTGCACGCGCAGGAGCGCGCCCCTAACCGCAATTCGCGCCAGACGAGCTATTTAAAGGGTGCTCTGCTCACAAACAGTGCTGACTGGTCTTCAGATTGTCCTGATCCTCTGTACTCTGCCTGAAAACCTGCTTGATACCCGTTGTTGACCCCGGCTTGCCCTGACTCTGCCTTTTGACTCTGATACCTGTGACTTCTGGTTTCCTGATCCCAGCCTGATCTGACTCTGCTGCTGCCTGATGTCTTCTACCTCGTTGCCCGCCTGTTACCGAACCCGGCTATCATCACGACTCACATGCTCATACTTCTTGGCAGAGGCAATGTAAGATGTACCATTCCAGTTTGCTGTGCTCGCGTTTGTGTATGCCTTTGCACATGATCATGCACACGCATGCACACCAATGAGCGTCCGCACTTGGCACCCAGTGGCCTTTTTAAACTGGTCTGTTATCATGAGCAATTGCTGAATGTTCTTCAGCTTGTACCTATATTCCTGAGACCTGATCCATAGAACATGCTTGCCTGTGTATGACCCAGCTTTCCCCTGGACTTAGCCTTTGCTCCTGCATTGACCTTGTGCATCTGATCACTCTGACCTTGGCCTGTTTACTGGACTTGTCTTTGCCTGCTGATTCTGTACTGCGCAGCCTGGCTGTTAACAACCTTTGCCTGCTCCCTGGAGTTGCTGTACCTGCTTATTATGTACTGTGCAGCCTGGCTGTTACCGACTTTGGCCTGCTTCCTGGACTTGCTGTACCTGCTGATTTTATAATGCGCAGCCTGGCTGTTAACAACCTTGGCCTGTTTCCTGGAGTTGCTGTACCTGCTGATTCTGTACTGCGCTGCCTGGCTGTTATCGAATGTGGCCCGCTTCCTGGACTTTATTGCACAAAGTTATTCATATATTATTTATTTATTGCACGTATCTACTCATTTAAGGTACACATTTTTTTATATTGTGTTCACGTAACTTGCGCATCTCTTTTATGTTTAGAGAGTACCAGACTTGAATGACTGGCCAACAAGTAAGACGTATTTAAATATTTTTGGTGCCTTTGTTTCCACCATTATATAATATAGAGCAGGGCTCTTTTCTATGGCTCTTCCTCCAATCAGGGGAAAGGCCACCGAGTGAAGAGGAGCCAGTGAGAGTGATACCTTATATTCTGGAGTGGTAAGAAACAACAGTATCTGCCATATAAGCATTTTTTGGGGAATTCCCTTCTTTCTTCCTTCTCTCCCCCGATTCCTGGTATTTAGCGTGACCATAACAGACTCTGAGAGACTATTAAGACTGTTTCAAGATAACAAAGTCTGAACTAATTGAAGACCTTTATTTTTAATCTGAGGAAATGACTGTTTATGGAAGCCACCAGGAGATGGCTACACTGAGGAAGGGTCATTCATCCTTCCAGTTTGGTGCTTTGGTGAATAGTCAAGAGAGTCCCGCAGCTAACACTGAAGGGGGGTCAGCGCAGGGACCAGGGCCGTCTTTAAGGCAGGGCAAAAGGGGCAGCTGCCCTGGGCCCTGTCATTGTTGTGGGGCCCAAAACAGCTGCCTCATACTTGCCAACTATCCAGGTTTAAATTCCCTTGTCCCTTGAAGATTTATTCCTGTGTTGTGTCCCGATATCTCAGTGTGAAGATCTGGTACTAATGCTGCCCAGCTCTGCCCTATTGTTGTGTACAGATGTGTGCTGTAGCCTCTAGCAACCAGTCAGTAAGCAGTAATGATATGCTGTAACCTCTAGCAACTAATCAGTGATCCGTAATGTGTGCTGTAACCTCTAGCAACTAGTCAGTAAGCAGTAATGATATGCTGTAACCTCTAGCAACTAATCAGTGATCCGTAATGTGTGCTGTAACCTCTAGCAACCAGTCAGTAAGCAGTAATGATATGCTGTAACCTCTGGCAACCAATTGCAATAGCTGCCTGATCTGATAGAGAAAACAGATTTTAAGTCTAGCTGCTATTTATTGTATGTCTCAGAGCAGGTGGAGAGGGAAATTGCATGATGGGGGGGCCCAAGAAACCATTTGCCCAGGGTCCAATCTATATTAACTAGTTGCTGACCGCCGGCCGTCAAATGACGGCCAGGCGGCGCAGCTATTGTGGCGGGAGGCCGTCATATGACGGCCTCCCGTTTAAACAGGGATGCGCGCGATCGTGCGCGCGCATCCCTGTTTCTTCGGTGGCGGCGTGTCACGGAGACACCGCTCGCCACCGAAGGGGGTGAACAGCCATTCGTTATGGCTGTTTACCACGTGATCGGCCGTGATGAAGTCACGGCCGATCACAAATGGTCACACCCCCTACGTGCAGGGCACATGCGCGCGATCGCGAGCGCGCTGCGCGTGCACGTCGGTGGCGGCGTGTTCCCCGGGAACACTGCTCGTCACCGACACTGGTAAACAGCCATTGGCTGGCTGTTTACCCACGTGATCGGCTGTGATCCTTTCACAGCCGATCACTAAAATGTAAACAAACCGCGGTAACGGGATGTTACCGGGTTCTCCTCCTCACACACCGATCGTCTCGTTACCGCATACAGTGTACACCAAACATACTGATTGCCCCCCCCCCCCCCCCAATAAAGAGGACCTGTCACCACCCCTCATAGTACCTGTCAATCACAGTCCATCAGAGTACCTGTCACAGTCCATCAGAGTATTTGAGTACCTGTCCCAGCCCATCAGAGTACCCGAGTACCTGTCCCAGCCCATCAGAGTACCCGAGTACCTGTCCCAGCCCATCAGAGTACCTGTCCCAGCCCATCAGAGTACCCGAGTACCTGTCCCAGCCCATCAGAGTACCCGAGTACCTGTCCCAGCCCATCAGAGTACCCGAGTACCTGTCCCAGCCCATCAGAGTACCCGAGTACCTGTTCCAGCCCATCAGAGTACCCGAGTACCTGTCCCAGCCCATCTGAGTACCCGAGTACCTGTCACAGTTCATCTGAGTACCCGAGTACCTGTCCCGGCCCATCAGAGTACCCGAGTACCTGTCCCGGCCCATCAGAGTACCCGAGTACCTGTCCCGGCCCATCAGAGTACCCGAGTACCTGTCCCGGCCCATCAGAGTACCCGAGTACCTGTCACGGCACATCAGAGTACCCGAGTACCTGTCACGGCACATCAGAGTACCCGAGTACCTGTCACGGCACATCAGAGTACCCGAGTACCTGTCACGGCCCATCAGGGTACCCGAGTACCTGTCACGGCCCATCAGGGTACCCGAGTACCTGTCACGGCCCATCAGGGTACCCGAGTACCTGTCACGGCCCATCAGGGTACCCGAGTACCTGTCACGGCCCATCAGGGTACCCGAGTACCTGTCACAGTCCATTAGAGTACCGAGTACCTGTCACAGTCCATTAGAGTACCGAGTACCTGTCACAGTCCATTAGAGTACCGAGTACCTGTCACAGTCCATTAGAGTACCGAGTACCTGTCACAGCCCATCTGAGTACCCGAGTACCTGTCACAGTTCATCTGAGTACCTGTCACCGCCCTTCAGAGTACCCAAATACCAGTCACCAAACCATCAGAGTACCTGTCACCAGGCCATCAGAGTACCTGAGTACTTGTCACCAGGCCATCAGAGTACCCGAGTACCTGTCACCAGGCCATCAGAGTACCCGAGTACCTGTCACCAGGCCATCAGAGTACCCGAGTACCTGTCACCAGGCCATCAGAGTACCCGAGTACCTGTCACCAGGCCATCAGAGTACCCGAGTACCTGTCACCAGGCCATCAGAGTACCCGAGTACCTGTCACCAGGCCATCAGAGTACCCGAGTACCTGTCACCAGGCCATGAGAGTACTCGAGTACCTGTCACCAGGCCATCAGAGTACCCGAGTACCTGTCACCAGGCAATCAGAGTACCCGAGTACCTGTTCCAGTCCATCTGAGTACCCGAGTACCTGTCACAGTCCACCTGAGTACCCGAGTACCTATCTCCAGCCCATCAGAGTACCCGAGTACCTATTTGCAGCCCATGTCTCATAGAATATACGTTGGGGTGTTTACTTTCCAAAATGGGGTCATTTTGTGGGTAATTTCACTGTCCTGGTGGTCCAGGACCTTCAAAAGTGTGATAGGTAGGAATGAAATGAGATGTGTCATTTATGCTCCTAGAACGCCTGAACGTACTACTTCAATGTTCGGCCTCTCTATGTGGCCAGGCTGTGTAAAAGTCCTACACATGTGGTATCGCCATACTCGGGAGGAGTAGCAGAATGTATTTTGGGGTGTAATTTTTGCTATATACATGTTATGTGTTAGAAATATCTTATAAATTGACAATTTTGTGTAAAAAAAAAATGCGTTTTAATTTTTTTCCACATATTCCAAAAACTTCTGGAAAAAAATGAACCGTTCAAAAGACTCATTATGCCTCACAGATTATACGTTGGGGTGTTTGCTTTCCAAAATGGGGTAATTTTATGGGAAATTCCATTGTGCTGGTACTCCAGGGCCTTCAAAATTGTAATAGGTGGTTGAGAAATGAGATGCGTAATTTTTGCTCATAGAACGTCTGAAGGTACTACATCAATGTTGGTGCTCTGTATGTGGCCAGGCTGTGTAAAAGTCTCACACATGTGGTATCACCGTACTCGGGAAGAGTAGCAGAATGTATTTTGGGGTGTAATTTTTGCTATATACATGCTATGTGTTAGAAATATCTTATAAATTGACAATTTTGTGTAAAAAAAAATGCGTTTTAATTTTTTTCCACATATTCCAAAAACTTCTGGAAAAAAATTAACCATTCAAAAGACTCATTATGCCTCACAGATTATACGTTGGGGTGTTAGCTTTCCAAAATGGGGTGATTTTATGGGAAATTCCATTGTCCTGGTACTCCAGGAACTTCAAAAGTGTAATAGGTGGTTGAGAAATGAGATGTGTCATTTTTGCTCGTAGAACGTCTGAAGGTACTACATCGATGTTGGTGCTCTGTATGTGGCCAGGCTGTGTAAAAGTCTCACACGTGTGGTATCGCCGTACTCGGGAAGAGTAGCAGAATGTATTTTGGGGGGTAATTTGTTGTATACATATGCTGTGTGTGAGAAATAACCTGATAATATGACAATTTAGTAAAAAAAAATAAAAAAAAATAAAAAATCTTCATTTTGCAAAGAATTGTGGGAAAAAATGACAACTTAAAAAAACTCACCATGCTACTTACTTAATACCTTGGGATGTCTACTTTGTAAAAAGGGGTCATTTGGGGGGTATTTGTACTTTCCTGACTAGTTAGAGTCTCAAGAAATGAGATACACCTGATGTACTGAAGGCCTGATCAGAAGTGATCAATTTTCAGTGATTGGCACCATAGTTTGTAGACTCTATAACTTTCACAAAGACCAAATAATATATACTAATGTGAGTTATTTTTACCAAAGATATGTAGCAGTATAAATTTTGGCCAAAATTTATGAAGAAAAATTACTAATTAGCAAAAATTTATGACAGAAACGAAGAAAAGGGCATTTTTTTCACAAAATTTACGTTTTATTTTATTTATAGCACAAAAAATAAAAAACCCACTAGTGATTAAATACCACTAAAAGAAAGCTCTATTTGTGTGGAAAAAAGGACGCAAGTTTCATATGGATACTGTGTTGGATGACTGAGTAATTGTCTTTCAAAGTGTGAGAGCGCTGAAAGCTGAAAATTGGTCTGGTCAGGAAGGGGGTGTAACTGCACTGTACTGAGGTGGTTAAAGACGGCCCTGGCAGGGACGGCATGACATGTGCCTGGACAGCACTGTCGCCGTGTTACATGTATTGAAGCGCCGCTTTAAGAGCCTGGGGGTGGGCGGAGCGGGGGGCGGAGCCACGACATTGTACGCGATAGCAGTGCACCATGCCATTACTCGGAGACAGTGGAGGAGGAAAAGATACCCACCCACCCTCCCTGGGTTGTGGAGTGATCTGTGCGGGTAGGGTTATCTCGGTGGGGAGCTAGGCGGTGCTTGAGGCTTTTGAAAAGTTAATGTAAGGTACAGTTAAGCCTTGTACACAAGGTCGGAGAATCCGTCGGAATGTGTCCTATCGTACCATGTTGTCGGATAATCCGACTGTGTGTGGTCTGCATCGGACTGATTCCGTCGGAATATCCGTCGGACCCAATTTTCCAACTTGTAGGAAATATTTCCTGACCAACTGGTCCGATAGGTCATGTGTAGAGAATTCCGATCAGACAAAGTGCCACACATGCTCAGATCATGCTCAGATCAAATTCCTACATCAAAGCTATTGGCTACTAGCCTGAATGTAGTCCCATCGTAACGAAATTACGTCATCACATTCTGAAAGATCGGATTTTTCGACAACTTAGTCCGGCCGTGTGTATGGAACAGTTTCGGACAAGATCCGACGGACAAAATCCGATGGATTTGGTTGTCGAAATCTCCGACCGTGTGTACAGGGCCTTAGAAAAACTGTTGTACCCATCCATGGGATGGGGGTGGTTAATGGTACTTCCAGGTTACGAAGGGTTAACCTGGAAGGGTTAAAAGAGGTAAGTCACTGCGATGGTTTGGGTATAGCCTCCGAGACAGGGGATTCCGTCAAGAGGTCAAAAGTTGGGATGTCGTTCACAGTGACCAGTGTGTTCATGATGTTTTACCCATGACCCGTTTAAAAAGGTTGGGAATGTTTACAGTTATTTAAAAAGAGTTATTTATGATATTTGATTAAAGTATATTTTGTTAATAAATTGGCCGGATGGCCATTTACTCCAAAAACCTAGTCCAGTCATTTATTAAGGTGGGATGGGGTTTGGAGGAGGGATGACGGTCATGGGCGGAAGGTTTGTGGATATACTTTAGACTGGGCTTAAGTCCTACCAATGTCATGTGCAATGAACTCCTGAAAGAAGCCGAGATTAGAAACTTCCTGAGATGGTGATGAGACACACGAGAAAAGACTAGTTGATGCCTGCAGAGATCAGGGGCCTACTCTCAGACATCCAACTCAAAGAGCTTAGGTGGGTCAAATCGTGAACCCTGAAGTTATCGGTTTGGTCTCCTAAGATGTGAGTAATGACCCCCCTTAACCATTAAGAAATAGTTCTCTTGGCATAACATGATAGAGCATCCCCAAACCTAAAAGATGGTCGAGCATGGTAGCCCTTCGGTCATGCTAATTGTACCTTGTATTCCCTTCATGGGAGAGGTAATAAAAAGGAGGCACCACTCCCAAAGCACTCAGACTCATCATTGATGGTGATTGGGCTCTTCTACACCCCCCAATAATAATAGAGCATGAATGAATGAATGAATGAAATACTTGTATAGTGCATAACGCGAACTGAATTGCCTCTAGGCGCTGTGGCGAGCTTTGATCATCGGCTAGAAGAGGAAGGTCTTGAGTTTTTTCCTAAAAGTCAGGTGGTTTTCTTCCAGGCGGATGTTGGTTGGTAGAGCATTCCATAGCCGAGGTCCTTGGACAGCGAATCTCCGATCCCCTTTAGATTTGTACCTGGCTTTGGGCACGAGGAGGAGGTTTTTGTTGGCTGATCGAAGACTGCGGATTGGTGTGTAATGATTGATTTTCTCAGCTAGGTATTGAGGAGCTTCTCTATGCACACATTTGTGGGTGAGGCAAAGGGTCTTAAACGTGATCTGATTCTTTACGGTTAGCCAATGTAGGCTCCTCAGAGAAGGAGAGATTGATTGCCACCATGGGCTTCCTGGCGGAGGCAAGTGGTTGCTACCAACTTGCCTGTGAAAGATATACTCAAAACTTATCAAAAGAAACGTAGTTAAAAATAAAAAATATTTAAAACGAAACACTGTGCTCAATGAAAAATAATCTTCAGCTTTTCAGACAGTTCTTGTAATATGTCTCTATGGTCTCAAATTCCTTTTCATCTTACTACGCAAACAGAGGTAGCCATTAAATCCATTATGGACATTTGCATATCTCTCTTTTCATCTCTCTCTGTACTATATCAGTGTAAGCATTTATTTCATCCAGCCAATCGTTAATTTCATCCATTGACACTGATCTTCACAGCCTAACAGCAGAACCTCTCTGACAACAAACACGGCAAGAATGTGGCTGGTCTCAGACATAATTAGACTTGTCACCATTTTCCTTAACGTGGTGTCAGGTCTGACTCTGAATGCCTACATAGTCGCTGTGTACGTCCGGGAATGGAGGAAGAAAAAAGGCTTCAATGTGGCCGACAGAATCGCCCTCTTGTCGGCTCTCACCGGGATCGTTTACCAATGTTCTTGCACCGTTGATAATCTGATATTCTTTTTCGGGTCTTCCTCATCACATGACAAAAGACAAAATCTACTCGCCTTTGCTTTTTATATTTTTATTACGTATGAGAGCGTCTGGAACACGGCTTGGCTTTCCATCTATTACTGCCTGAAACTGGTCAAGTGTTCCCACCGCCTCTTCCTTCAGTTCCAGAGAAGATTGTCCTCTTCTATCACACAGCTTCTCATAGTCTCCTTGGTGGGATCAATCTTCTTAACTCTTCCACTTCCATGGACCTTACATTTTCATTACCATAACATGACCAATGATCCGTCTTCAAATCGCCATTCCATTGAAATAGATTTCCAATATGTTCCCCTCAGTATGTTTTTTGGTTCTCTTCTCCCGTTTCTTCTCAGCTTCATCTGCATTGGGCTCAGTGTGAGGTCTCTCCTGAGTCACGTCCACCAGATCCGTCACCATTCATCTCAGTTCAGCTCATCTCCACAACTAGAGGGTCACCTCCGAGCAGTCAGGACCATGATCCTCCAGGTCTGCCTTTGCTTGGCTCTATATCTGGCCGTCTTTAGCATGATCATGTTCTCTCCGTACTTAGGAATGATTGTAAGAATATTTATTTTTATAATCGTTAACAGCTACCCTTCTACTCTAGCCGTTATCTCAATCCAGGGGAACCCCAAGTTAAGAAACAGACACCCTAACTAGATACCTTTTATCTCTCTTTTATGTGTTTTCTTTATTACTTCCTTTCTCCAAACCCTACCCCATTTCCCCTTTGAGAAGAACCTCTACCTAACTCTTTTTCTTCACTCTTCACTCTGTTAGATTTCAGAATATTTTAATCTTATGGGGAAGAGGTGGTCATGGACCGTTTCATCAATGTGTGAAAAAGCCATGATTATTTCCATTTTACATAAGGAAATTCAAAAGGGTGATGTTGATTATTGCATTTAAACACCTTGCTAATTACCGTATTTATCGGCGTATAACACGCACTTTTTTCCCCTTAAAATCGGGGGGAAATCATGGGTGCGTGTTATACGCCGATCCCCCCCCGCCGATCTGCCGATCTGCGCTCTGTGGAGCGCCGTCGACATTTACCGAGCTGAGCCGAGTGTACTGTGTACTCGGTTCCGCTCTCAGTCACGCCCAGTCCTGCCTCCTAGCCTTTACGTCCCGCCATTGGCCCGGTGTTGTGTCCATCACAGGAGCCAGGACAAGGGGCGGGACGGGGGCGTTACTGCGGGCAGAGCCGGGTAGCCGAGTAGCCTTGGCTCAGTCTATGTCGGCGGCGGGTGGAGCCAAAGATCTCGACGGCGGCGGCGTGAGGAGCCGAAGATGGCGGCGGGAGGAGCCGAAGATGGCGGCGGTAAATTTAAAACTAACCATACTGCAATTTTGTGGAAGGCTGCAGGGGGACAGTGTAGGGCTGCAGGGGGACAGTGTAGGGCTGCAGGGGGACAATGGAAGGCTGCAGGAGAACAGTGTAGGGCTGCAGGGGGACAGTGTAGGGCTGCAGGGGGACAGTGTAGGGCTGCAGGAGAACAGTGTAGGGCTGCAGGGGGACAGTGGAAGGCTACATTGATGGGCATTTAAAATGTAAGGTTTTTTCCTTAAACTTGCCTCCTAAAAGTTTTTTTGCTTAAACTTCCATCCTAAACTTGGGGTGCGTGTTATACGCCGGCGCGTGTTATACGCCGGCGCGTGTTATACGCCAATAAATACGGTATATCTTTATGATGTAAGAGAGTGTCTGGAACACGCTCTCATAGAGAATACGTCTAAAGCAGGCTGTCTCAACCTTCTAACCCTAGAGGAACACCAAAAATAATTTTCATGTCTCAAGGAACCCTTACTATAACCCAAATCATCAGGGCTCAATAGGAACAATGCTCCTTATATTAGTGGTCAATAGGAAGAATGTCCCCCTTAAAGTGGCATTTAGAATGCCACCCTTAAGGAAAGCTAAAAGGATATTTGGTGTCATGCTGCTGGGCTTTGCTAAGTGGTGCTGAACCTTGATCTCTGTAGACATCATCAAATAGGTGGTTCATCAGCCACAGCTCAAGGAACCCCTAGCAACCTCTGAAGGAACCCCTAGCAACCTCTGAAGGAACCCTGGTTGAGAATGGCTGGTCTACATTAACAAATGTAGATAGATGCACCTACGCTTTGGGTATCAACAAAAATACACATAATAAAAGCAGCTAGCACAATTTGCAGGTAACAAACATCAATAAGAAAAATAAAATGAGGTGCTTCTTTATATGTGATCAAAGTCCTTCACAAGAGTCCATACAGAGTCCAATCAAGCTAACAACATGGAAGGCACCATTGGGTGTGTATATAATATCTCAAGAAAGTAGTAAGAGAGAAGGAGTCCTCCACCTGCACCACAGCACACAGAGCCTCTTACCCTAAATTGTGGACCACCTAAGATATAAGCGGCCAAACAGCGCTCAACTAACCACAAGATACCATCAGATTCCCAGCAACCTTCATAGGGGTTTTGGCCTGTATGTAGTCCTTCCTCATGCATAATCACTCCAAAAATCTGATCGCCATTCCATGCATTTCAGAAGAAAGAAAAAACAGAACCCCCTCATGGTGTAGTATAAGATAAGGGGTCAAAGAGCGCTCAATTAACAACAAGACGCCATCAGATTTCTGGCAAGCTTCATAGGGCTTACATGTAGTCCTTCCTCATGGATAATCACTCGCCATTCCGTGCATATCAGAAAAATAACAGAACAGCCTCATGGTGTAGTATTAAATGGAACATTTATTAAAATGTTGTGAATACTCACACTATACACCAATGATTCTCAACCAGGGTTCCGTGGAACCCTAGAGTTCCTCCAGAGGTTGTAGGGGTTCCTTCAGCATTGGGCAATTTCTGCCTCTCGGATAACTTCCCACCGACACCATTGAACTTTTTAGCTCTCTGTAAGAAGGTAATTCTTCCCAATGACCACAAGTGTAAGGACCATTCTTCCCAATGACCACAAGTGTAAGGACCATTCTTCCCAATGACCACAAGTGTGAGGACCATTCTTCCCAATGACCACAAGTGTAAGGACCATTCTTCCCAATGACCACAAGTGTGAGGACCATTCTTCCCAATGACCACAAGTGTGAGGACCATTCTTCCCACTGACCACAAGTGTGAGGACCATTCTTCCCAATGACCACAAGTGTAAGGACCATTCTTCCCAATGACCACAAGTGTGAGGACCATTCTTCCCACTGACCACAAGTGTGAGGACCATTCTTCCCAATGACCACAAGTGTAAGGACCATTCTTCCCAATGACCACAAGTGTAAGGACCATTCTTCCCAATGACCACAAGTGTAAGGACCATTCTTCCCAATGACCACAAGTGTGAGGACCATTCTTCCCAATGACCACATGTGTGAGGACCATTCTTCCCAATGACCACAAGTGTAAGGACCATTCTTCCCAATAACCACATGTGTGAGGACCATTCTTCCCAATGACCACAAGTGTAAGGACCATTCTTCCCAATGACCACAAGTGTAAGGACCATTCTTCCCAATGACCACAAGGAGTATTCTTCCCAATGACCACAAGTGTGAGGAGTATTCTTCCCAATGACCACAAGTGTAAGGACCATTCTTCCCAATGACCACAAGTGTAAGGACCATTCTTCCCACTGACCACAAGTGTGAGGACCATTCTTCCCAATGACCACAAGTGTAAGGACCATTCTTCCCAATGACCACAAGTGTGAGGACCATTCTTCCCAATGACCACAAGTGTAAGGACCATTCTTCCCAATGACCACAAGTGTAAGGGACATTCTTCCCACTGACCACAAGTGTGAGGACCATTCTTCCCAATGACCACAAGTGTAAGGACCATTCTTCCCAATGACCACATGTGTGAGGACCATTCTTCCCAATGACCACAAGTGTAAGGACCATTCTTCCCAATGACCACAAGTGTGAGGACCATTCTTCCCAATGACCACAAGTGTAAGGACCGTTCTTCCCAATGACCACAAGTGTAAGGACCATTCTTCCCAATGACCACAAGTGTAAGGACCATTCTTCCCAATGACCACAAGTGTAAGGACCATTCTTCCCAATGACCACATGTGTGAGGACCATTCTTCCCAATGACCACAAGTGTAAGGACCATTCTTCCCAATGACCACAAGTGTGAGGACCATTCTTCCCAATGACCACAAGTGTGAGGACCATTCTTCCCACTGACCACAAGTGTGAGGACCATTCTTCCCAATGACCACAAGTGTGAGGACCATTCTTCCCACTGACCACAAGTGTGAGGACCATTCTTCCCACTGACCACAAGTGTAAGGACCATTCTTCCCACCGACCATCAAACTAATGCATCATGAGTTGTAGATTTCAAATTTTCAGCAGGGGGTTCCTCTGTGTTGAAAAAGTTTAGAAAGGCTGCTATACACAATTAAAAAGAGCATGTCATCAAAGCATGAAAAGTTTCAAACCAGCAAAATAAGCTGCGGTCCACGGGGGGAACATCACGCTTTGTAACTCCACCCTACGTAACCTATTGGGGGCCTGATGACGTCTTCTGATGATGAAACGCGTATGGTGGAGCTACGACGCGTGACATCCCAACGCACGAGGACCGATGCCATCTTGCTGGTTTCAAACTTGTCATGCTTTGATGACATGTTCTTTTTGATTGTGTATAATGTGAGTATTCTGGACTTTTTAAATAAATGTTGAAGTGCCTTTTAATATTACACCATGAGAGGGGTCTGTTTCTTTTTTTCTGATATGCACGGAATTTCGAGTGATTCTGGAGTCAATTTCGAGTGATTCTGGAGTCAATTTCGAGTGATTCTGGAGTCAATTTCGAGTGATTCTGGAGTCATTATCCATGAGGAAGGACTACATACAGTATCTTACAAAAGTAAGTACACCCCTCAGTGACATTTATGTAAATCTTTTCTTCTCTCTTTTCATGTGACAACACTGAAGAAATGACACTTGTCTACAATGTAAAGTAGTGAGTGTACAGCTTGTATAACAGTGTAAATTTCCTGTCCCCTCAAAATAACTCAACACACAGCCATTAATGTCTAAACCGCTGGCAACAAAAGTCAGTACACCCCTAAGTGAAAACCTCCAAATTGGGCCCAAAGTGTCAATATTTTGTGTGGCCGCCATTATTTCCCAGCACTGCCTTCACCCTCTTGGGCATGGAGGTCACCAGAGCTTCACAGGTCACCACTGGAGTCCTCTTCTCCTCCTCCATGATAACATCAGATGTTAGATGTTAGAGACCTTGCGCTACCCCACCTTCCGTTTGAGGATCCCCCACAGATGATCAATAGGGTTTAGGTCTGGAGACATGCTTGGCCAGTCCATCACCTTTACCCTCAGCTTCTTTAGTAAGGCAGTGGTGGTGTTGGAGGTGTGTTTGGGGTGGTTATCATGTTGGAATACTGCCCTGCGGTCCAGTCTCTGAAGGGAGGGGGTCATGCTCTGCTTCAGTATGTCACAGTACATGTTGGGTTTAGGTCTGGAGACATGCTCACTACTTTAAATTGTAGCAAAGTGTAATTTCTTCAATGTTGTCACATGAAAAGAGAGAAGAAAATATTTACAAAAAAGTGAGTGAGGGGTGTACACACTATTGTGAGATACTGTATAAGCCAAAACCCCTATGAAGCTTGCCAGAAATCTGATGGTGTCTTGTGGTTATTTGAGCGCTGTCTGACCATTTATATCTTAGGTAGTCCACAATTTAGGGTTAAAGGCTCTGTATGCCGTGGTCCACGTCTGAAGACATGACTGACATATTGGATTCTAATATATAGGCAGTTGAATGTGATTGTCCCATCCCCTACAGCTCTGTTTGGGTGCATCATTTATGGAGGGAGACCTTATCAGTTCCCTCTGCCAATGTCCCCTTGAGGAACACAAGTCTCCTGCCCAGCACTAGTCAGGGCATTGTTTAAATCTTTACTATGCACAGGATGTCATTGACATTATATCTCCTTCTATATCCACTATGTTACATACATGATATGAGAAGGAAATACTTTACTTTCTAGAGCAGGACCTGAGAGTAAAATTCAATACTTCATTAGATACAAGTTCCCAATATCTCATCCAATAAAGTCTCTCAGCAAAGAGGACCTCCCTTGGATCCCAATGATCAGAACTGATCGGGGGTTGTGGCAAACACTGACTGACGGCAAACCCCCCGATACAGACCCATCTCCTTTCAGGTGGTTTGATCTCTTCCTCATCAATCATGATGCCTCCTGCACAGACAGAGGGAGTTTGTGGAGATATAATGGGAGCTCATTGAATTTATTCTGGTTCAGATTTCATATATATGATGTGCCTAGGGCTCGGTCCACACTGCCGTGACTTGGGATCCATCTCGTGAGACCCCAAGTCCTATGACATGGGAAATCCCATGTTAGTCAATGAGAACCGTCCTAATTAGCGCTACTGAAGTCGCTCCGACTTTGGAAAAGGTCCCCGTACTACTTCAAGGTGACTTCTATCGGACTTCTGCCCATAGACTTTAATGGAAGCCGCCTCCAAATCGTATCCTCGTCTATATTGCTGTGATTCGGATCCAACATTACAGGAAGATTACCCAGACCCTCCCTGCGGTGTAGCCCCTCCCTGTCACATCACGTTCCAGCAAAGTAGCACTCAAGTAGCATCAAGTCGCCAGGAAGTCACCTGGCAAAGTCACACTGTAAGTCCTGAAACCTGCAGGTTGCAGTAGTGCCAACCGAGCCTGAAGGACGTTTTCCTGTATTGACTAAGCAGATGATTGTGAATTTCTGGACAGAACCACATTTGGATTATCCAAAGATAAATCAGAGACATAAAGATTGGTGTATCGATCTCCCCACATTTTATTGTCTGGAAATCGGGAAATGGATTTTTAGGGAACCAAATTCCCCCCAAGTTCCTCTGTTACAAGGAAGATTTATTGAAGAGGAAAAAGTCTCCAGAACTTCCCCCATCTCTACAACTTTCCTTATGTTTTATTATTGGGGTATCAGGTCATATTTTAGTGATTATTTTGGATATAGTATGTAGTTGTTGTTGTTGATATTCATATTATTCATATTATTCATATTATTATTATTAGGTCATATTTTAGAGTTTTATTTGGATATAGTATGTAGTTGTTGATATTATTATTATTATTATTGTTAGGTCATATTTTTGTGATTTTTTTTTGGATACAGTATGTAGTTGTTGTTGTTGATATTTATATTATTATTATTATTATTTGGTCATATTTTAGTGATTTTTTGGGGATATAGTATGTAGTTGTTGTTGATATTGATATTATTATTATTATTATTATTATTATTATTAGGTCCTATTTTTGTGATTATTTTGGATATAGTATGTAGTTGTTGTTGATATTGATATTATTATTATTATTAATATTATTATTATTAGGTCATATTTTAGTGATTTTTTTGGGATATATAATGTAGTTTTTGTTGATATTAATATTATTATTATTAGGTCATATTTTAGTGATTTTTTTGGGATATATAATGTAGTTTTTGTTGATATTAATATTATTATTATTATTGTTAGGTCATATGTTAGTGTTTTTTTTGGGATATAGTACGGTATGTAGTTGTAGTTATTATTATTATTATTATTATTATTATTATTATGATGTGGGGGAGGGGCTGTGTGTTTTCTCTTCTCAATGGCTATTGGTGGATGGGTGACGCTTTTACTGGTGGAACTTTCCAACATATTCGTTGTGTGTTATTTGTCTCTAGAAGCTGTTAATTTAAAAAAAAAAACGATTAAACATGCGTATTATTCCATGTAGTTGTGTCTTTTCAGCATTTCTCCGACAGGGGTCCGGGGAATTCCTTCATGGGGGGTTATAAGGTTTGAGAAGTGGTGTATTCTTCTTCATTGATGTCCAATATAAAGGGCCCATCTATACCAACCATGAATATAAGGGGCTCTTCTATACTAACCATGAATATAAGGGGCTCTTCTATACTAACCATGAATATAAAGGGGCTCTTCTATACTAACCATGAATATAAAGGGGCTCTTCTATACTAACCATGAATATGAGGGGCTCTTCTATACTAACCATGAATATAAAGGGGCTCTTCTATACTAACCATTAATATGAGGGACTCTTCTATAATAACCATGAATATAAGGGGCTCTTCTATACTAACCATGAATATGAGGGACTTTTCTATAATAACCATGAATATAAAGGGGCTCTTCTATACTAACCATTAATATGAGGGACTCTTCTATAATAACCATGAATATAAGGGGCTCTTCTATACTAACCATGAATATGAGGGACTCTTCTATAATAACCATGAATATAAAGGGGCTCTTCTATACTAACCATTAATATGAGGGACTCTTCTATACTAACCATGAATATGAGGGACTCTTCTATACTAACCATGAATATGAGGGACTCTTCTATAATAACCATGAATATAAGGGGCTCTTCTATACTAACCATGAATATGAGGGACTCTTCTATAATAACCATGAATATAAGGGGGCTCTTCTATACTAACCATGAATATAAGGGGCTCTTCTATACTAACCATGAATATAAGGGGCTCTTCTATACTAACCATGAATATAAGGGACTCTTCTATAATAACCATGAATATAAGGGGGCTCTTCTATACTAACCATGAATATAAGGGGCTCTTCTATACTAACCATGAATATAAGGGGCTCTTCTATACTAACCATGAATATAAGGGGATCTTCTATACTAACCATGAATATAAGGGGCTCTTCTATACTAACCATGAATATGAGGGGCTCTTCTATAATAACCATGAATATAAGGGGCTCTTCTATACTAACCATGAATATGAGGGACTCTTCTATAATAACCATGAATATAAGGGGGCTCTTCTATACTAACCATGAATATAAGGGGCTCTTCTATACTAACCATGAATATAAGGGGCTCTTCTATACTAACCATGAATATAAGGGGCTCTTTTATACTAACCATGAATGTAAGGGGCTCTTCTATACTAACCATGAATATAAGGGGCTCTTCTATACTAACCATGAATATGAGGGACTCTTCTATAATAACCATGAATATAAGGGGCTCTTCTATACTAACCATGAATATAAGGGGGCTCTTCTATACTAACCATGAATATAAGCGGCTCTTCTATACTAACCATGAATATAAGGGGCTCTTCTATACTAACCATGAATATAAGGGGCTCTTCTATACTAACCATGAATATAAGGGGCTCTTCTATACTAACCATGAATATAAGGGGCTCTTTTATACTAACCATGAATGTAAGGGGCTCTTCTATACTAACCATGAATATAAGGGACTCTTCTATACTAACCATGAATATAAGGGGCTCTTCTATACTAACCATGAATATAAGGGGCTCTTCTATACTAACCATGAATATAAGGGGCTCTTCTATACTAACCATGAATATGAGGGACTCTTCTATAATAACCATGAATAAAAGGGGGCTCTTCTATACTAACCATGAATATAAGGGGCTCTTCTATACTAACCATGAATATAAGGGGCTCTTCTATACTAACCATGAATATAAGGGGCTCTTTTATACTAACCATGAATGTAAGGGGCTCTTCTATACTAACCATGAATATAAGGGACTCTTCTATACTAACCATGAATATAAGGGGCTCTTCTATACTAACCATGAATATAAGGGGCTCTTCTATACTAACCATGAATATAAGGGGCTCTTCTATACTAACCATGAATATGAGGGACTCTTCTATAATAACCATGAATAAAAGGGGGCTCTTCTATACTAACCATGAATATAAGGGGCTCTTCTATACTAACCATGAATATAAGCGGCTCTTCTATACTAACCATGAATATAAGGGGCTCTTCTATACTAACCATGAATATAAGCGGCTCTTCTATACTAACCATGAATATAAGGGGCTCTTCTATACTAACCATGAATATAAGGGGCTCTTCTATACTAACCATGAATATAAGGGGCTCTTCTATAATAACCATGAATATAAGGGGCTCTTCTATACTAACCATGAATATAAGGGGCTCTTCTATACTAACCATGAATATAAGTGGATCTTCTATACTAACCATGAATATAAGGGACTCTTCTATAATAACCATGAATATAAGGGGCTCTTCTATACTAACCATGAATATAAGGGGCTCTTCTATACTAACCATGAATATAAGGGGCCCTTCTATACTAACCATGAATATAAGGGGGCTCTTCTATACTAACCATGAATTTATGGGGCTCTTCTATACTAACCATGAATATAAGGGGCTCTTCTATAATAACCATGAATATAAGGGGGCTCTTCTATACTAACCATGAATATAAAGGGGCTCTTCTATACTAACCATGAATATAAGGGGCTCTTCTATACTAACCATGAATATAAGGGGCTCTTCTATACTAACCATGAATATAAGGGGATCTTCTATACTAACCATGAATATAAGGGGCTCTTCTATACTAACCATGAATATGAGGGACTCTTCTATAATAACCATGAATATAAGGGACTCTTCTATACTAACCATGAATATAAGGGGCTCTTCTATACTAACCATGAATATAAGGGGCTCTTTTATACTAACCATGAATATAAGGGACTCTTCTATAATAACCATGAATATAAAGGGGCTCTTCTATACTAACCATGAATATAAGGGGCCCTTCTATACTAACCATGAATATAAGGGGGCTCTTCTATAATAACCATGAATATAAGGGGCTCTTCTATACTAACCATGAATATAAAGGAGCTCTTCTATACTAACCATGAATAAAATGGGGCTCGTCTTCTATACTAACCATGAATATAAGGGGGCTCTTCTATACTAACCATGAATATAAGCGGCTCTTCTATACTAACCATGAATATAAGGGGCTCTTCTATACTAACCATGAATATGAGGGACTCTTCTATAATAACCATGAATAAAAGGGGGCTCTTCTATACTAACCATGAATATAAGGGGCTCTTCTATACTAACCATGAATATAAGCGGCTCTTCTATACTAACCATGAATATAAGGGGCTCTTCTATACTAACCATGAATATAAGCGGCTCTTCTATACTAACCATGAATATAAGGGGCTCTTCTATACTAACCATGAATATAAGGGGCTCTTCTATACTAACCATGAATATAAGGGGCTCTTCTATAATAACCATGAATATAAGGGGCTCTTCTATACTAACCATGAATATAAGGGGCTCTTCTATACTAACCATGAATATAAGTGGATCTTCTATACTAACCATGAATATAAGGGACTCTTCTATAATAACCATGAATATAAGGGGCTCTTCTATACTAACCATGAATATAAGGGGCTCTTCTATACTAACCATGAATATAAGGGGCCCTTCTATACTAACCATGAATATAAGGGGGCTCTTCTATACTAACCATGAATTTATGGGGCTCTTCTATACTAACCATGAATATAAGGGGCTCTTCTATACTAACCATGAATATAAGGGGCTCTTCTATACTAACCATGAATATAAGGGGCTCTTTTATACTAACCATGAATATAAGGGACTCTTCTATAATAACCATGAATATAAAGGGGCTCTTCTATACTAACCATGAATATAAGGGGCCCTTCTATACTAACCATGAATATAAGGGGGCTCTTCTATAATAACCATGAATATAAGGGGCTCTTCTATACTAACCATGAATATAAAGGAGCTCTTCTATACTAACCATGAATAAAATGGGGCTCGTCTTCTATACTAACCATGAATATAAGGGGGCTCTTCTATACTAACCATGAATATAAGCGGCTCTTCTATACTAACCATGAATATAAGGGGCTCTTCTATACTAACCATGAATATAAGGGGCTCTTCTATACTAACCATGAATATAAGGGGCTCTTCTATACTAACCATGAATATAAGGGGCTCTTCTATACTAACCATGAATATAAGGGGTTCTTCTATACTAACCATGAATATAAGGGGCTCTTCTATACTAACCATGAATATAAGGTGCTCTTCTATACTAACCATGAATATAAGTGGATCTTCTATACTAACCATGAATATAAGGGGCTCTTCTATACTAACCATGAATATAAGGGGCTCTTCTATACTAACCATGAATATAAGGGGCTCTTCTATACTAACCATGAATATAAGGGGTTCTTCTATACTAACCATGAATATAAGGGGCTCTTCTATACTAACCATGAATATAAGGTGCTCTTCTATACTAACCATGAATATAAGTGGATCTTCTATACTAACCATGAATATAAGGGGCTCTTCTATACTAACAATGAATATAAGTGGATCTTCTATACTAACCATGAATATAAGGGACTCTTCTATAATAACCATGAATATAAGGGGCTCTTCTATACTAACCATGAATATAAGGAGCTCTTCTATACTAACCATGAATATAAGTGGATCTTCTATACTAACCATGAATATAAGGGACTCTTCTATAATAACCATGAATATAAGGGGCTCTTCTATACTAACCATGAATATAAGGAGCTCTTCTATACTAACCATGAATATAAGGGGCTCTTCTATACTAAGCATGAATATAAGGGACTCTTCTATAATAACCATGAATATAAAGGGGCTCTTCTATACTAACCATGAATATAAGGGACTCTTCTATAATAACCATGAATATAAGGGGCTCTTCTATACTAACCATGAATATAAGGGGCTCTTCTATACTAACCATGAATATAAGGGGCTCTTCTATACTAACCATGAATATAAGGGGGCTCTTCTATACTAACCATGCATTTAAGGGGCTCTTCTATACTAACCATGAATATAAGGGGCTCTTCTATACTAACCATGAATATAAGGGGCTCTTCTATACTAACCATGAATATAAGGGGCCCTTCTATACTAACCATGAATATAAGGGGCCCTTCTATACTAACCATGAATATAAGGGGCCCTTCTATACTAACCATGAATATAAGGGGCCCTTCTATACTAACCATGAATATAAGGGGCCCTTCTATACTAACCATGAATATAAGGGGGCCCATCTTTAGTGCCCATCAGCATATTGAGACACTTCTCAGATGATCACAAAGGTATGGATGATCTCCAGTGACCCTCAATATACCACTGGCCATCTTCTATACCAACCATCAATATAATGGGGCCCTTCTATACCAACCATCAATATAAAGGGGCCCTTTTTCATTACCCACCAGCATATTGAAGCACTTCTCCGATGATCACAAAGGTATGGATGATGTACACTGACCACCAATATACAACTGACCATCTTCTATACCAACCATCATTATAAAGGGACCCTTCTATACCAACCATCAATATAAAGGGGCCCTTCTATACCAACCACCAATATAATGGGGCCCTTCTATACCAACCATCAATACAAAGGGACCCTTCTATACCAACCATCAATATAAAGGGGCCCTTCTATACCAACTATCAATATAAAGGGGCCCTTCTATGCCAACCACCAATATAATGGGGCCCTTCTATACCAACCATCAATACAAAGGGACCCTTCTATACCAACCATCAATATAAAGGGGCCCTTTTATACCAACTATCAATATAAAGGGGCCCTTCTATACCAACTATCAATATAAAGGGGCCCTTCTATACCAACCATCAATACAAAGGGACCCTTCTATACCAACAATCAATATAAAGGGGCCCTTTTATACCAACTATCAATATAAAGGGGCCCTTCTATACCAACAATCAATATAAAGGGGCCCTTTTATACCAACTATCAATATAAAGGGGCCCTTCTATACCAACTATCAATATAAAGGGGCCCTTCTATACCAACTATCAATATAAAGGGGCCCTTCTATACCAACCATCAATACAAAGGGACCCTTCTATACCAACAATCAATATAAAGGGGCCCTTTTATACCAACTATCAATATAAAGGGACCCTTCTATACCAACAATCAATATAAAGGGGCCCTTTTATACCAACTATCAATATAAAGGGGCCCTTCTATACCAACTATCAATATAAAGGGGCCCTTCTATAGCAACCATCAATATAAAGGGGTCCTTTTTCATTACCTACCAGCATATTGAGGCACTTCTCCGATGATCACAAAGGTATGGATGATGTACACTGACCACCAATATACCACTGACCATCTTCTATACCAACCACCAATATAAAGGTGCCCTTCTATACCAACCAACAATATAAGGGGCCCTTCTATAGCAGCTACCAATATAAAGGGGTGACAGTATGTAAAATAAAATGTGAGGAAAAAAAACTCTATTTAACCACGTGCCTACCGCGCACTTAAACCCCCCTCCCCCGTCCAGACCAATTTTCATCTACACTGTACCCATATGACATTTTTATAATTTTTTCCCACAAATAGAGCTTTCTTTTGATGGTATTTGATCACCTCTGCAGTTTTTATTTTTTGTTAAAAAAATGTAAAAAGACCGCATTTTTTCAAGATTTTTTTTTTATATATATTTTGTTATAAAATTTTAAAACAGGTAATTTTTCTCCTTCATTGATTTACGCTTATGAGGTGGCAGTGATGGGCACTGATGGGTGGCAATAATAGGCACTGATCGGTTACACTGATTGGCACCACTTGTGGGCATTGATAGGTGGCACCAGTGGGCATTGTGGGCATTGGCAGGTGTCAATGAAAGGGGGCACTGGCAGGGGGTACTGGCAGGGGGTACTGGTGGGCACAGATGAGGCATAATTGCCTCTTCCTCTTCAGGGCCGATGTCCCTTGCAGATGAGCCGGTGATCGGCTTTTTTGTCTCCTCGCGCTGTCATGGTAGCACAGCAATTCAAAGTTGAAATCCGGTGTGAGCCGGCAACACGGTGTCCGGTGATCTTTGACTTCTCCCATGTTGTTCAGGTAGATCTCCACCTATTTAAGGTTGCCTATCTCTGCCATATCCTATTGGATATCTGAGAGAATCTACCCCAACATGTGTAACACAACAAGGTAAATCTGTTTCTATGACTATGTTATATCTATAATTATAATGTAAGACTTTGTATTCATGTATGACGACTTTATAACATTATACTGTATGTACTAATGTATTGTATGTCATTGCCCTTTTTATTTTTTTATTTTTTTAGGATTACTGTTTTTCATTTTTTTCCCTTTTATGTTGATTCCATTCTATACCCTGTATGTTTTTCCTCTATTCTTCAATAAACATTTATTGAGAAAAAGAAAAACATGTTTATCCCATTGTCACTGTCTCTTGTAAACACAGAAGCCGGCATAGTTTATCTGATTGGCGCTGTCTCTTGTAAACACAGAAGCCGGCACAGCTTTTCTGAATGGCGCTGTCTCTTGTAAACACAGAAGCCGGCACAGCTTTTCTGAATGGCGCTGTCTCTTGTAAACACAGAAGCCGGCACAGCTTTTCTGAATGGCGCTGTCTCTTGTAAACACAGAAGCCGGCGCAGGAAGTATTCCATTACTCACTTCTTCTGTTTATTAAACTGGTGAGATCCTCTAATGAAGAGCCCTACACATGATGTGGGTAGTGAAAGCCTCTGCCAGCCTCTGTGTTTACAAGAGTGACACCAGTGCTTGGGTGGACTGGCACAGAGGGGCCCACACTGATGTTTTTTTTTCTTTGTAAACACAGAAGCCGGCACAGTTTATCCAATTGGCGCTGTCTCTTGTAAACACAGAAGCCGGCCCAGTTTATCCAATTGGCGCTGTCTCTTGTATACACAGAAGCTGACATAGTTTATTCAATTGGCGCTGTCTCTTGTAAACACAGAAGCCGGCACAGTTTATCCAATTGGCACTGTCTCTTGTAAACACGGAAGCCGGCACAGTTTATCCAATTGGCGCTGTCTCTTGTATACACAGAAGCTGACATAGTTTATTCAATTGGCACTTTCTCTTGTAAACACAGAAGCCTGCAAAGCTTTTCTGAATGGTGCTGTTTCTTGTAAACACAAAAGCCAACACAGTTTTTCTGATTGGCACTGTCTCTTGTAAACACACAAGCCGGCACAGCTTTCTGATTGGTGCTGTCTCTTGTAAACACAGAAACCGGCACAGCTTTTCTGATTGGCGCTGTCTCTTTTAAACACAGAAGCCGGTGCAGGAAGTATTCCATTACTCGCTTCATCTGTTTCTTAAACTGGTGAGATCCTCTAATGAAGAGCCCTATACATGATGTGGGTAGTGAAAGCCTCTGCCAGCCTCTGTGTTTACAAGAGTGACGCCAGTGCTTGGGTGGGCTGGCACACAGGGGACCACACTGATGGAAGTTCAGTTATGTTTTTCTTTTTTTCCTGTTGAAGCTCATTAAAAATTTTGCTCTGGGGCCTTGTGATTTCCATCTACACCCCTGAGGTAGACCACTGATATTATGGGTTCAATATAATATTCTCCTATCTTGTCCTATGCATGAGAAAAGTTCAGCCTCACCAAATATAAAAAGTCACAGAAGGTTCTTCAGGATGTTCTTATGAGGGGTGGATTGTGACACGTGATTCTTCTTCTGTCCTCCATCCATTGAACAGAGGGACAGAAACCACAAAGATTTGCATCCCTCTCCAATATATAACGGTATCTGCCGGGGAAAATCCTGAGCCAGGTGTCATTCTGAACGCTCAGAGGGC
This sequence comes from Lithobates pipiens, assembly GCF_037356315.1. Lineage (NCBI taxonomy): Eukaryota > Metazoa > Chordata > Amphibia > Anura > Ranidae > Lithobates > Lithobates pipiens. The sequence goes on along the minus strand of NW_027507784.1, from coordinate 2,651,221 downwards.
GAGAGCCAACCACAGATTTGCATGGAAACAATGTTACATGAATCGCAAATACTCAGGTTAGTTACATGTGTAGCTGCAGGTAAATCAGGACCGGCCTCAATGTCTTCTCCCTGGGTGGAATTTATTGTGAAATGTGATCTCCAAATGCATGTCATTCACTTTGCCAACCTTAAACAATCGCTGTGTTTTTTCCATACAATAATTTCTCCCTTCTCAGTGCTGCTGATCTCCTTCAGCCTCTTACATCCCCTTCCTGTCTACTTGCACTCCCTCCATTGTTGACTGCTCATACTTTCTCCGGAGTGGCTTCCTGGTAGGGACAACAGGGGGGACCATGCCCGAGCAATGTGCTTGCGCAGCTCCCTGTAGTCTCCACTGGGGGGCACACTACAGGGAGATGGTGGTCACTCCATAACGGGAAGCTCTCGGAGAAGGACCTTGATGGTAGGCTTACTTGGGATTTATTTGATGAAATCTGCAGACCTAAATCTGAACTCTGGGATGACCAAATCCGGTCTAAATACAAACCCCGTGTCTAGTCCTCCTTGGCATGCTTTGGGTATTTCTTCCAGATCTGAGCAGGATTTCAGTGGGAGACTTTGCCTCTGTGGAGGAGTTTAAACTCAGTGAAGTTCTCAACCTTCAAGTGAAGCCATTTTTAATCCACAAGGGTAAAGGTAACTTCTCAATGTCTTCCAGTCCAACAGATATTGGGAGGGGTGATAAGGTCCCCTTAAAGTCAAGTTACATCAATGCAGTGGTGCCCTCAAACAGGTAGAAGCAATTCCTAAAACACAGGAGAGTGACCAAAGGTCTGCTCACCATACGGACATCAACGTATTGTCCACCTGGATCCTGTCTGCACTCTGCCGACCTCCCTGAGGGTCAGATGGGAGTGGATGAGGAGAATAAGGCTGCGATATGAATGATGATCAGCTGTGACTAATGATCAGATATGAATGATGGTCAGGTGTGAGTGATGATCAGATATGAATGATGGTCAGGTGTGACTAATGATCAGATATGAATGATGGTCAGGTGTGACTAATGATCAGATATGAATGATGGTCAGGTGTGACTAATGATCAGATATGAATGATGGTCAGGTGTGACTAATGATTAGATATGAATGATGGTTAGGTGTAAGAGCCGGTTCACACAGGGGTGACTCAGATCTGACTTCAGGTCGCCCCTAGTCGCCTCAGGTCGGACAACATGTAAAAATCAATGTAAGTGAATGAGAGCCGTCTTAATGTACGCTACGGAAGTCGCTCCGACTTCAAAAAAGGTTCCTGTACTACTTCAATCCGACTTGTAGGCGACCAGTACCCGTTGATTTCAATGGAGGTCGCCTACAAGTCGGATCTCCGTCTATACGGAGGCAACTCTCACGGAATTATCAGCTCTCAAGAGGGAACTCCACGACAAATTTTTTTAAATTTGGCGTGGGTTCCCCCTCCGAGAGCATACCAGGCCCTTAGGTCCGGTATGGATTCTAAGGGGAACCCCCTACGCCGGAAAAATGGCATGGGGGTCCCCCCAGATCCATACCTGACCCTTATCCGAGCACGCTACACGGCCCCCCACCCTATGTGAATGAGTATGGGGTACAATGTACCCCTACCCATTCACCTCTGAAAAAAAATGTACAAAAAAAACACAACACACAAGGGTTAAAATAGTTTATTGCACAGCTCCGGGGGTCTTTTGTCTTCGGGGGTCTTCTCGCCGGACTCCTCCGTTATCTTCTGCTCTTTTGCTAGCTGATGATGTCCCCGCCCATTATGATGTCACAGTCCCAGAGGATGGGCGGGGACATCATCCGGTGATGTCCCTATATAAGTCGCTGCACGCCGCGTCCCCATCATTGTGAGCGGAGACAGCGACGAGGCAACATCTCCTGAAGAGAAGAACAGAAGACGGCGACAGAGCTAGAAGAAGGTGTGGTGGCCCGGCAAGAAGAACCGAAGAGGGGGACAAGACCCCCGAAGTCGGAAGAAGAGGCGAGGAAGAAAGCCGGGCTCCTCCGCTAGCAAAAGAGCAGAAGATAGCGGAGGAGTCCGGTGAGAAGACCCCCAAAGACGGAAGACCCCCGGAGCTGTGCAATAAACTATTTTAACCCTTGTGTGTTGTGTTTTTTTTTGTACATTTTTTTCACAGGTGAATGGGTAGAGGTACATTGTACCCCATACTCATTCACATAGGGTGGGGGGCCGGGATCTGGGGGCCCCCTTATTAAAAGGGGCTCCCAGATTCCGATAAGCCCCCCGCCCGCAGACCCTGACAACCAACGGCCAGGGTTGTCGGGAAGAGGCCCTTGTCCTCATCAACATGGGGACAAGGTGCTTTGGGGTGGGGGGGCCGCGTGGCCCCCCCTTCCCCAAGGCACCCCCCATGTTGAGGGTGCGTGGCCTGGTATGGCTCTGGAGGGGGGGCCGCTCGCTCGTCCCCAACCCCTTTCCTGGCCGGCCGGGTAGCGTGCTCGGATAAGGGTCGGTTATGTATCACGGCGTTTTTTCGGCGTAGGGGGTTCCCCTTAGAATCCATACCAGACCTAAGGGCCTGGTATGCTCTCAGAGGGGGAACCCATGCCATTTTTTTTTTAATTTGGCGTGGAGTTCCCCCCCTTCAGAGCTCATTCTCTGATTGGCCACTGCAAAAGTCGCCTGGCCTGGGGCTACTTAAAGTCGTGTTGTAAGTCGCCCCAGGTCGTGTTCAAGTCGTCTCCAAGTTGCCTCACAAAGTCGTCCTGGAAGTCGTGTCGCCCCTGTGTGAACTGGCTCTAAGTGATGATCAGATAGGAATGATGATCAGGTGAGAGTGATGATCAGACATGAATGATGGTCAGGTGTGAGTGATGATCAGATATGAATGATGGTCAGGTGCGAGTGATGATCAGATATGAATGATGGTCAGGTGCGAGTGATGATCAGACATGAATGATGGTCAGGTGTGAGTGATGATCAGATATGAATGATGGTCAGGTGCGAGTGATGATCAGACATGAATGATGGTCAGGTGCGAGTGATGATCAGACATGAATGATGGTCAGGTGCGAGTGATGATCAGATATGAATGATGGTCAGGTGCGAGTGATGATCAGACATGAATGATGGTCAGGTGTGAGTGATGATCAGATATGAACGATGCTCAGGTGTCATTGACCATTAAGGGAATCATTGTCTATCAAATTACAGGTTTAGGATACGGAAGAAATCAATGGCCCAAGGTAGGAAATATTGTATAAATCCATGGGTCACGTGTCTTCTTCTGGAATCTTGGTGAGATTTGTGTATTTCCTCCAGATCTGTGCAGTCATCCAGTGTGAGACTTCCTGTAATAAAGACCGCTCACTGCTGCTGCTCTCTCTCCTTGTATAGGGGGACTGGTTTTGGCTCCGCCCCCTCCTAGAGTTTCCTACAGGCAGCTTGTGGGGGGCGGAGCCTGCTGGGCCCCTCCCACTGCTCTGCTCTCTGCACAGATGATGTACAGCACAGTGGTTCTGGTTCTGTAAAGACGTTTGGGCACACAGGATGGACTGATATCACTCTTACTGCCTTGTACATCTGCCAAAGCCACCTGATTTGCACATCCAGCAAACATCTAAGAAATATTTACATCATTTTATTTTGTTTTGCTTCCACCATTATATACATGTAGCGATGACACTTTGGACAAAGTGTCTGTCATGTACAAATTTAGTTTTTGCCTCAGAACGATAAAGGGGTTCTGAGGGTTAATTGTGTAGGTTCAACTTTGACATCAGTCTGGCTGGGCTGTGTTAGAGTTCTGCCTGGTCTTGTGTACAGTGAGGTGCACATGACAGGCTCAGAACCAGGCCTGGTTGGACGCTTTGGGTATCAGCTTCCCCGGAGCCAATCAGTGGGTGTGTCTGGCCCCGCTGAGGAGTCTGGGGAAGGGTACTTAAGATGTTGAAGTCATGTGTTCTAAGTTTGCGAGGGGTCCCTGTCACGGGAGCGTTCGTCGCTCCACAACATGCTTCGGTTGGCTAACCCCAATAGACCCGCCTGGTCTGGGGTGAGGATCCGTCTGTTCCCGAGTCTCGGCTGGTCCGAGGCGCAGTAACTGAGGGAGGATTCAAGGCATCCGGGTGTGCTCTCGGCTTGGAGCTCGTGTAAGTGACCGGGGGAGGACTCTTCAGAAGAGGGCCAACCAGTTGGCATCCTGGGAAGTGCCTGGTTGCTGAGTTGGGAAGGACATTGACGAATTCACGCTTTTTCCAGTACTGTCAAGGAGACCGAGAACGTTCCAGGTACTGAGGAAAAAGGGTCCTGTTCGCTTCTGTTACCAGTTACTCAAGGTCAAAGATTTCACAAGTTCTGGATCAAAGTGCTAAAGCAAGAGAGAGCGCACACCAGCCCTAGTGCATTAACGTTTATTAAACTTAATAAAAGAATAAAAAGCCAAGTGTTACACTCACAAACTGCCGAATTGGTTATGGCATTGACAACAGAAGCCTCCACAGCTGCCTCATCCCCCGATTTCTTGCTCTCTGCAGCAGCTAACAGCAAAGGTGACCAGGCATTCACTTCGCCTGCTTGCTACGGGTACGCTATCCCTCTCTCCGTGTCTCACATGCACGGACCTGCCGGCTCTGGATGACGTCACTTGCGGCGGGGGGGCGGATCTTTCGGCGTGTGTGCTGGCTCCAAGGCTATACAACGAACTGTTTCCGTGACTACATGTTTCGGAGGCGTGGCCTCCTTCTTCAGGTGACGCCCTAATGTGTGTTTGCGATGTAAATACGCTAGCACCCTCCCCACCCTCCTCGCTAGTGCCAATCACAGGGAGCTTTAAATCTGGGGGAGGGAACGAGCCCAAAAGCACATCTATCAAACAGGAAGGGCAATTTGGAAACAACAACAAACTCATAATTACAGATAGTCTAAAAACTACTTTACAGATTGAGATACTAATAAGAATAAGAATAGAAAAAAAATCAACAAAAAGTTTTTAATAATTACAAAATTAAATTAGAAATAAAGATAAAGATAAATTATTATTATTTTTTTTTTAATTCTTGAATCTTTTAATTACATATTGACTTTTTAAAAGGAGGAATTTCTTATACATATAATAATAATTTTGTAACGATATCTGTCATATTGCTGGCTTCTTCTACCGTCATCATTATTGTATGTTTATCTTTGGGGATGTTCTGCAATGTGCTACCCTACTTTTGTTTTTATTTCTAGTTTTTTATTTTAATTTCATTTTCATTTTTATTTTTATTTTAATTTTTAATTTTTTTTTTTTTTTATCTTTATTTCTAATTTAATTTTCTAATTATTAAAAACTTTTTTGTTGATTTTTTTCTATTCTTATTCTTATTAGTATCTCAATCTTTTGTAGAATTAATTTATTACCCTAGTATGGTATATACATAGACAAATACTAAAATGTAAAGTTCCATTTTTTAACTAGTGACCATTACTGTAAAGTAGTTTTTAGACTATCTGTAATTATGAGTTTGTTGTTGTTTCCAAATTGCCCTTCCTGTTTGATAGATGTGCTTTTGGGCTCGTTCCCTCCCCCAGATTTAAAGCTCCCTGTGATTGGTACTAGCGAGGAGGGTGGGGAGGGTGCTAGCGTATTTACATCGCAAACACACCTGAAGAAGGAGGCCACGCCTCCGAAACATGTAGTCACGGAAACAGTTCGTTGTATAGCCTTGGAGCCAGCACACACGCCGAAAGATCCGCCCCCCGCCGCAAGTGACGTCATCCACAGCCGGCAGGTCCGTGCATGTGAGACACGGAGTGAGGGATAGCGTACCCGTAGCAAGCAGGCGAAGTGAATGCCTGGTCACCTTTGCTGTTAGCTGCTGCAGAGAGCAAGAAATCGGGGGATGAGGCAGCTGTGGAGGCTTCTGTTGTCAATGCCATAACCAATTCGGCAGTTTGTGAGTGTAACACTTGGCTTTTTATTCTTTTATTAAGTTTAATAAACGTTAATGCACTAGGGCTGGTGTGCGCTCTCTCTTGCTTTTGTACTCTATAGAATTGTCTGCCACCCAGTGGACTCCAGTAAGAGCAGCAACGCCTGGAGTGGATCTAATACATATTGTTTAGAAGCATTCTAGTGGAATTGGATAGGTGGGGACAGCGCCGTGCTTGATATATATATATCTTTGCATTGGATCAAAGTGCTGACTGCCATAATCTCTGGCTAGAGATTTGTTCGTTCTTGAAGCGCCCAGCTGCGAGTGGCTACTCTCTGAGTGATATTAGAGACTTTCTGATATTAGCAGTTCAAGGTGCCTGAGTGTCTTCACCCTTGCCCTCTGTTCCCATACGAGACTGTGTTGTTGGATGTTACCCCTGCAAATAAAAACCTTTTCTAGAGGACTTTGTCAGCATCCAAAGTTGTTGGGTACTAACTCTGGGAACCCCTAGACGTGGAAGAACCAGCCAAGCGGAGGTAACCGGTAAGCCCAAAAGTTAAGGCCGCCCTGCCAAGGTTTATGGCTGCTACAGTGGCGTAACTATAACCTTCAGGGCCCCGATGCAAGAAACCATGAAGGGCCCCCCTGAACCCCAGCCAGGGCCCTTCCCTCCGAGTCCGGCGGTGGAACTCCAGGGCGTGGTCACAGGTATGACCTTTGTGAGCCCTGTAGTTCCACCACTGGTATCAGTAGTTTTTTGCATTTTTAGCTGCCCCATTGGGGGACTGTCCCTAGGCAGGATGGGGTCCCCGTCCCCAGAAGAGATGAGGTCCTTTTCTCCAGGGCAGATGAAGTTACTGCCCCCAGGTGAGAAGGGGTCCCTGTCCCCACGTGAGAAGGGGTCCCTGTCCCCAGGGGGCGATGGAGGGGGTATGTAATGGTGTGTGGGGGATGGGAGCTGTACTCATCCATGTTGGCCTGGGCTCCATCCAGTGTGCTGGACGGGCGATCAGCATATCTCCCAGAAAGACCTTTCATCATCTGTGTATGACGGGGAGGAGGGGGGCTGGCAGACAAGCCTGCAATGTCCTCCGGGGGGCTCTCATAGGGCTGCACTGCATCTGTGTGCTTAAAGTTTGTTTACCCGGGAGAAGTATGCAGTGCAGTGTGGGCCCGACTCAGGGGGGGAGGGGCGGGACTCTGGCTGGGGAGAACAGACATCGGACTGAGCAGCAATGCATGGAGCAGGAGAGGGGTACTCCGAGGAGCCGGCCGAGGACACAGGTCATGCGGGGAAAGCACAACTAAAGAGCAGCCAGTGCGATAGTCAAGCATGGAGCTCTGCTAGTCACCCTCCACCTCCAGCCACCCGTGTGCATGGTGCACTGGTACCCCTAGCTGCCTATGCTGCTGCCGGCCATATGTAGAGGGGGCTGCATGGGCCCCCTGCATCACAGGGCCCGGTTTTGGTCGCGACTGCTGCACCCCCTATAGTTACGCCCCTGGGCTGCTACATACAGCAGAATCTTCCTCCAATCAGGGGAAAAGCCACCAAATGTTGAGTGGAGAGGAGCCAGTGATAGAGAGAACTTCTGGGGAAGCTATTCAATAGGATTTGCTTGTCCCATGTGACTCTAGTGGCCATCTTGGGTCAGGCAGGTTTAAGGCCCTGGCTTCCAGGCTTGGTGTCATTTTGTGAATGGTAGAGTAGGGACAAGTACCCAACTGGTAGGGACGGAACTTGTGGCAGGGAAATGTTCCTGATGAGGTGGGGAAGCATAGGGCTCGCAACTTCTCAGGACATCTTCCCACTTGGGCAAGAGACAGCCAGGCCGCACTCTGTCCCTCCTAACAGGCACTGAAACCTGCTCTTCTACACCCTGTTGGAATCGTGAGTTTTCCTGGTTGGGTTGCCTTCCCACTGTGAGTCTGCATTATTTCAACACAAATTCTTTCATTGCACTTGGACTATGTGTGTTATTGCTGCACCCCACCTAAAGAACTCCTGGAAGGAGTTGAGGTAAGAGGCTTCCTGAGCTGATGCTGGTTGGTTGATGCCTGCAGAGATTGGGGCTACGCTAAAAGATTCATCTCAAAGAGACCATTAAGTGCTGCAGGGGGAAGGCGGGCTCTATTGGGAACCTTAAAGTCTCCGCTTTGGTCTTCTAAGTTGTGAATGTAAAATACATCAGAAGATTTGTACCCCTGACTTCACGAGTGGTCCTCCTGCCATAACACAGTAGAGTGTCCCCAGAGCTAAAAAGGTCTTACCAAAAGTATAGGCTATTATCCCTAAACCTGGAAGGTGGTCAAGCATGTTAGTCTTCCGTTATACTTATGCCGCGTACACACGTAGCCAACTATCCGACGGACTTAGTCTGGCGGACTTTCTGAACAGGCTACTTGCCCACACACGGCACTTTTTCAGCAGACTAATACGGCGTACTAAGTCCGCCGTACTATCCACCGTACTTTTTAAATGAACGGACTCGCCCACACACGCGGAGGAAAGTCCGCTCATTTTGAGCACGTCTCCAGGTAGGCGGGGCACGCGAAGGAGACGTCGCTGGTCCTGCTATCCTGGTATGGACTTAAAGGGGAACCCCAACGCCGAAAAAATCGGCATGGGCCCCCCCCCCCAGGTCCACATCAGACCCTTGTCCAAGCATGCTACCCGGCCGGCCAGGAAAGGGGGGGGCGAGCAAGCGCCCCCCCTTCTGAACCGTACCAGGCCGCGTGCCCTCAACATGGGGGGTGCCTTGGGGAAGGGGGGGCCGTGCGCCCCCCCCACCCCAAAGCACCTTGTCCCCATGTTGATGAGGACAAGGGCATCTTCCCGACAACCCTGGGCGTTGGTTGTCGGGGTCTGCGGGTGGGGGGCTTATCGGAATCCAGGAGCCCCCTTTAATAAGGGGGCCCCTGGATGCCGGCCCCCCACCCTATGTGAATGAGTATGGGGTACAATGTACCCCTACCCATTCACCTGTGAAAAAAGTACAAAAAAAACACAACACAGGGTTAAAATAGTTTATTGCACAGCTCCGGGGTCTTCCGTCTTCGAGGGTCTTCTCGCTGGACTCCTCCGCTATCTTCTGCTAGCTCTTTTGCTAGCGGAGGAGCCTGGCTTTCTTCCTCGTGGCAAGGGTTGTCGGGAAGAGGCCCTTGTCCTCATCAACATTGGGACAAGGTGCTTTGGGTGGGGGGGCAGCGCGGCCCCCCTTCCCTAAGGCACCCCCCATGTTGAGGGCACGCGGCCTGGTATGGCTCAGGAGGGGGGGCACCCGCTCGTCCCCCCCTTTCCTGGCCGGCTGGGTAGCGTGCTCGGACAAGGGTCTGATGTGGACCTGGGGGGACCCCCACGCCGATTTTTTTGGCATTGGGGTTCCCCTTTAAGACCATACCAGGTGACGGGGCCAGCAACGCATTCTTCACGGGGCCCAGCCTACCTGGAAACGTGCTCAAAATGAGCGGACTTTTCTCCAGGCGAGAAAAGTCCGTTCATTCCGAAAGTACGGCGGACTGGCACACACACGAAATGCAAGTCCGGCGGGAAGATTGGAGTGCAAAACTACTTTCTAAGTCCGCCGTACTTTCGGGTAAAAAAAAGTACGCCGGAGGCTACACACGGGGGGATTGTCCGGCGGACTTGAGTTTGCCGGACTTTTCCACCCGATTGTTTGATCGTGTGTATGCGGCATAAGTGTAACCTGGAATCCCCCTCAAAGGGAAAGCACTCAGACTCATCATTGATGATCACGGGGCTCTTCTCCACCCCCACACAGTAATAGAGTACCAGCTTCTAGGTGGAGGTAGGTGGTTGCTATAAAATGCCCTGTGAAAGGTATACTCAGCAGTTATTTAAAGTTCAAAGAAAATGAAATAAAAATAAGCCCCCACTGTGCCTTCAATGAAAAAATAATGTCCGTGTTTTCAGCAGGTCTCGGTAATATGTTCCTGTGGTCTCATAATCCTTTCATCTCGTTATACAAACACCATGAAATCCATTATGGGGATTTGCATGTCTCGTCTCTTCGTCTCTCTCTCTCTCTCTACTAGATCTGTGTCATCATTTATTTCATCCATTGACACTGATCTGAACAGCCTGACAACTCAACCTCTCCGACAACCAACACGGCAAGAATGTGGTCAGCAGCAAATATATTTAAACTTGTCACCATTTTCCTTAACTTGGTGTCAGGACTGGCTCTGAATGCCTACATCGTCGCTGTGTACGTCCGGGAATGGAGGAAGAAAAAAGGCTTCAATGTGTCCGGCAGAATCGTCCTCTTGTTGGCTCTCACCGGGATCACCTACCAATGTTCTTGCACCATTGAGCCTCTGATATTCATTTTTGGGTCTTCCTCACCACATGGCAGAAGACGAAATGTATTCGCCTTTGTTATTCATATCTTTCTGATGAATGAGAACCTCTGGAACACGGCTTGGCTTTCCATCTATTACTGCCTGAAACTGGTCAAATGTTCCCACCGCCTCTTCACACAGCTTCTCGTAGTCTCCTTGGTGGGAGTATTCTTCATAACTCTTCCACTTCCTTGGACAGTACATTTTCACGATCCTAACATGAGCAATAATCAATCTGTAAATTCTTTTAACATTCAAATTGATTACCGATACGTTCCCCTCTATGTGGTGCTTGGTTCTCTTCTCCCGTTTCTTCTGATCTTCATCTGCATTGGGCTCAGTGTGAGGTCTCTCCTGAGTCACGTCCACCAGATCCGTCACCATTCATCTCAGTTCAGCTCATCTCCACAACTAGAGGGTCACCTCCGGGCAGTCAGGACCATGATCCTCCAGGTCTGCCTTTGCTTGGCTCTGTATCTGGCTGTCTTTAGCATGCTCCTATTCCTCCCATATGTAGGATTGCTTGTAAGCCTATCTATTTTCACAATCAATACAAGCTACCCTTCTGCTCTAGCCCTCATCTCAATACAGGGGAACCCCAATTTAAGAAACAGACCCCTTACCTATATATACACTATATTACCAAAAGTATTGTGACACCTGCCTTTACACTCACATGACCTTTAATGACATCCCAGTCTTAGTCCGGAGGGTTCAATATTGAGTTGGCCCTTTGCAGCTATAACAGCTTTGTTTCTTCTGGGAAAGCTGTCCACAAGGTTTAGGATTGTGTCTATGGGAAGGTTTGACCATTCTTCCAGAAGAGCATCTGTGAGGTCAGACGCTGATGTGGACGAGAAGGCCTGGCTCGTAGTCTCCACTCGAATTCATCCCATAAATGTCAGGCAGGCCAATCAAGTTCCTCTACCCTAAACTCGCTCATCCATGTCTTTATGAACCTTGCTTTGTGCACTGGTCCAAATCATTTGGTGGAGGGGGGATTATGGTGTGGGGGGAGAGGGGATTATGGTGTGGGAGGAGGGGGGATTATGGTGTGGGGGAAGGGGGGATTATGGTGTGGGGGAAGAGGGGATTATGGGGTGGGGGGAGGGGGGATTATGGTGTGGGGGAAGGGGGATTATGGTGTGGGGGGAAGGGGGATTATGGTGTGGGGAAAGGGGGATTATGGTGTGGGGGGAAGGGGGATTATGGTGTGGGGGGAAGGGGGATTATGGTGTGGGGGAGTGGGGATTATGGTGTGGGGTTGTTTTTCAAGGTTTGGCCCCTTAGTTCCAGTGAAGGGAGCTCTGAAGGCGTCAGCATACCAAGACATTTTGGACAATTTCATGCTCCCAACATTATGGGAACAGTTTGGGGACGGCCCCTTCCTGTTCCGACATGACTGCACACCAGGGCACAAAGCAAGGTCCATAAAGACAGGAATGAGCAAGTTTGGGGTGAAGGAACTTGACTGGCCTGCACAGAGTCTTGACCTCAATCCCATAGAACACCTTTGGGGTGAATTAGAGCGGAGACTGTGAGCCAGGCCTTCTTGTGCAACATCAGTGCCTGACCTCACAAATGCTCTTCTGGAAGAATGGTCCGACATTCCCATAGACACCCTCCTAAACCTTGTGGACGGCCTTCCCAGAAGAGGTGCAGCTGTTATATCTGCAAAGAGTGGGTCAACCCAATATTGAACCCTAAAGACTAAGACTGGGATGCCATTAAAGTTCATGTGTGTGTAAAGACAGGTGTCCCAAAACTTTTGATAATATAGTGTATTTTATGTCTATTTTTTTTTCTTCTTTATTATTGTCTTTCTCCATACCTTACCATTTTCCAATAGGAGGGGGACCTCCTCTTCAATCTTTGAAGGCACAGTTCACCTTTACCAGAAAACAGCCTACACAGATAAGGGGTATTTGTAGATAAAAACAAGCTGTGCAGCTTTGACCAAAGTCGATCAATGCTCTTATTAAAGGTGTAGGCCATTTGTGTAGCTCATGAAGTCTGAATGGGAAACTCCTAGGATGTTGCTAAGGATGTATCTAAGATACACCTAGCTGTTACTGTTGACCTCCACCATCACAGGAGGGAGCTCTTTCTCCGACTCGCCCCCGTCATTTGATCTCTTCCCTGGTGTAGTAGCTCTGAGCTCCGTGTTTGAGAACTCACCCCTGTAATGGTGGAGGGGGATCAGCTGGGAGTCTCTCAGTGGGGTACTTAGCAACGTCCTAGGAGTTTTCCAGGTGGGATTCATGACCTACATCTATAGAAAGGACATTGTCCAACTTTGGTCAAAGCTGCACATTTTGTTTTTATATCTACAGACCTACATGGACAGTTTTTTGGTAAACGTGAACTAAGACTTTAAGCTTTTGCTATATATCAGAATATTTTAATGGGGTAAGAGAATACCCAGGTCACTTGTATCTATTTGTAAAAAAAAAAAGAAAATTAAAAATGGTGCATAGCAGGGGTGTAACTACAGGGGTCCCCCATGCCCCGAGGGGCTGGTGTGGGCTCCCGTGTACACCTGGATTGGGAGCGGCATATAGAGGAACTGATCCCCCTCCGCTTTCCGCCTGCAGCTGCTGAAAGCCCGCTTCTCCTCCTCTCCTTTCCGCAGGCATCCAGCGGCTGCAGGAGGAAAATGGAGGAGATTGGTTCCTCTATGTCACCCTTTCTCAACCTCTTTACCCCAGGGGAACCCTTATAATAATTTTCAGGTCTCGGGGAACTCCTGATAAAACCCATTCATTGGGGGGTCAGTGGGAACAATAAAAAAGGGGGGGAAAACACTGCGCTATAGTTTGTGAAGAAATGGCCACAACAGCCACAACAGCAGCCAACACCAAAAACAAACAAAGTTCAACAGGTAAAATAATAAAAACGGTGTAGCGCTTCAATAATAATAAATGTGTTAAACATAAATTATAAAGGTGATAATAAAAATCGCAAAGATATAAGTGCTTAGAAATAAAAGTCCAACATTAGGCGCTCATTCCACTATGTTGCTGGCATAGGAGTAACCAAACCGTCACAAGGGAGGAAAATGGTGCACTAGGCGAGATGTATCCATGTGGGTCTACTTGATTGAAAACATCAGAGAAAAGTAGATAAATACTTCTTACCGGAACAGTTGGACCCACACAGTCATATGACGGTTGGATCTAAAGGGCTTGAGGTCACAGTCTGGGACCAAGGAGTATGAGGAGAGAGGTCTGTTGAGCTGATAGAAGAGCTCCAGGCAGTTGAAGGCTCGATGTTGGATCCTTTCAGATGGAACGTCAAAGTAATCAAGCTCGAACGCAGCCCGTTATACCAATACTCCAACCTCCCCCGGATGGGGAGGGGGGTGTTGTGAAGTATTAAACCAAAAAAATGGAGAAAAAGAAAGAAAGGCTCCACATGGTGCGGGTCAAACGATATAAAAAATATTGGTTTATTGAAGTCAAAAGGTAATTAATGACTTGGTGATCACATAAAAAGCGAAATAAAGTTAAAAGCAATGTGGGGTGCCAACAGCTCGCCCGACGCGTTTCGACATAGGTGTCTTCAACTGGGGCATGTTGGGACCCACCACATTGCTGACAAATATATAGAGAATGAGACAGAGGTTCCACCTAACAGGAGGCGGGGAATCCGATCACAGACAACCTCTTAAAGCTACAGTGAACAGTTTAGTCAAATCAGAGTATACTTATTCAGACAGTATAAACAAATACAAATAACATCTAAAAATGTCACTCATACAAACTATTAGATGGGTATTGGTAACAATAAAATCTAAAAAATATGTGAAAGATATGCCACCATGCTCACGTGTGAGTAGCACTACATAGATTATATTGTTCATAGCCTGATCGGGTATATAGATGCAGGAAGGTTCAATTCACTTATAAAGCTTATACAGAGAACACATCCAGCACCAATGCAGAAAGGTCAGACATGCGTTGTTAATTGTACATGAATTGCATTGTACCTTCACCTGAAACTGCCTGTTTACATTTGCATTATTCATAGCCTCATTAGACTCATAAGATACAGGAAGGTTCAATGCACATATAAAACGTATAAAAAGAGCGCATCCAGTTCCAAAACATAAAATCGGACATGCATTACCAATTATACATAGGCTGCGTTTTACTCCCCCATATACAAACTGATTTATTTGTATTATGTCCTAAATAGAGCTGTTGAAGTCTCAGTAATAATGTCCAATAGAGATCTGTCATTATATAATGTAGATATCTCTTACTTGTTGTGCTGGCAGTGTATAACCTGGAAATATGCATGAGTAACCATAGTGACAATTCGTACGTGATGATCAGTCTTTTTAAAATTAGATCAGATGATCTAAGGTGTCATGACGTGCAATGACACAGGGAGGGCTACACCAACCACTCAGTGTGTATGTCATGTGACTAAATGTGGGAGTGATTAGAACAGGCTCACATCAATGGAGTGGGGGCGTGTAGTGTTTGCACATCATTATGCAGGAATGTAGGGAGGAGGTAACATTCAAAATTTGGCGCCAATTTCTCCTTGGTGTGCGCTCCACGCTGTGGATCAAAACAAACAGCGTGAGCGCATATCAAGTGCATGACGACGAAGTGGGGCGTGTATGTGTAAACGTCCTGTATTGCGTGGTTATGCGGAGATGCAAAGGGGGCGTGTAGACGTGAACGTCACGCTCTACATCTCTCCACAGGAGTGTAGAGGAGGTGGAGACATCTGAACATGGCGCCGTTTTCGCGCATGGTGAGCGTCACACGCCACGGGGCGTGGCCGACAGTGAAAGGGCCAATCCGAGGGTGCGTCACTCCGCACATGCGTCACGGCTAATGACGTAATTACGTCCTGACATGCGCAGTGATGGATCGAGGGCAAATGAAGCAAGATCATCACAGGGAATATAAAGAATGTGACAACATCACGTCACGTCCAATACTAAACCCGACGTAACCATGACAACCACGGAAACGTTATAGCATTTGAGATCGAAAAGATACCGCAAGTAAAGGGACGCACATACCGAAATAAAACAGAAAAAATATATTTAAAAAGAAAAACGAATATCACTCCATAATTAGACTGTACATCTTACTCAGGAGATTTTTACAACTAATAAGGAAAAGGTCATGTGTAATAATGAAGATGATGTGAAATATGAAGAATAGTGGCATGGGTCAAATGTAGTGCGCACAAATTACGCACATACTAACCTAAATAGATATTTTAAAGTACCTAAAACCCGGGAGTGAGCTTAAATAAGGTGAACATGGCATATTCGCTACTAATGCCAAAGTGAAAATAAACATTGGTGTAAAGTGAATATGTGAAGGGATATCTGTCCCCAATCACACATGGTCTAGAAAAATGCATAATAATAAATGCATATATCCAGATTCCGGCAAGGGACAGTAATTTGAGAAGTGAATATGTGAAAAGGAAGAATATGCTGGAAATGCGAGGTGTATAAGGAATTTGAACATAGTGTCATGGGAATGAAATAAAAAAGTATAATTAGAGTGACCTAAAAATAAATATTGGGTATATTGGTGTATAAAGACCAGAAGAGGAAAATAGAGAAATAATGAAGAAATAAGACCAATCCATAACAGAAATAATATGGGGCACTAATGGTCCGTAATAAGATAGATTAAGCCTGATTAATAAAGCTGTTGATGTCCCAGTCTGTATTCATGCCGAAGGGGGAGTAGCACCTCAATTCATAAATCCAGAATGTCTCGAGGCGCGAAACCCCCCTCAGGCATGAATCGCCTCTCCAGCTTGGGACAAATTTGTCAATGACTTGAAAGCGGGTGCCCGTGGGGTCTCTATTGTGCTTTTCAAGGTAATGTCTCGGAACCGGGTGTTTATCACACCCTTTTTTGATTTTACTAAGATGTTCGTTGACTCAAATTACTGTCCCTTGCCGGAATCTGGATATATGCATTTATTATTATGCATTTTTCTAGACCATGTGTGATTGGGGACAGATATCCCTTCACATATTCACTTTACACCAATGTTTATTTTCACTTTGGCATTAGTAGCGAATATGCCATGTTCACCTTATTTAAGCTCACTCCCGGGTTTTAGGTACTTTAAAATATCTATTTAGGTTAGTATGTGCGTAATTTGTGCGCACTACATTTGACCCATGCCACTATTCTTCATATTTCACATCATCTTCATTATTACACATGACCTTTTCCTTATTAGTTGTAAAAATCTCCTGAGTAAGATGTACAGTCTAATTATGGAGTGATATTCGTTTTTCTTTTTAAATATATTTTTTCTGTTTTATTTCGGTATGTGCGTCCCTTTACTTGCGGTATCTTTTCGATCTCAAATGCTATAACGTTTCCGTGGTTGTCATGGTTACGTCGGGTTTAGTATTGGACGTGACGTGATGTTGTCACATTCTTTATATTCCCTGTGATGATCTTGCTTCATTTGCCCTCGATCCATCACTGCGCATGTCAGGACGTAATTACGTCATTAGCCGTGACGCATGTGCGGAGTGACGCACCCTCGGATTGGCCCTTTCACTGTCGGCCACGCCCCGTGGCGTGTGACGCTCACCATGCGCGAAAACGGCGCCATGTTCAGATGTCTCCACCTCCTCTACACTCCTGTGGAGAGATGTAGAGCGTGACGTTCACGTCTACACGCCCCCTTTGCATCTCCGCATAACCACGCAATACAGGACGTTTACACATACACGCCCCACTTCGTCGTCATGCACTTGATATGCGCTCACGCTGTTTGTTTTGATCCACAGCGTGGAGCGCACACCAAGGAGAAATTGGCGCCAAATTTTGAATGTTACCTCCTCCCTACATTCCTGCATAATGATGTGCAAACACTACACGCCCCCACTCCATTGATGTGAGCCTGTTCTAATCACTCCCACATTTAGTCACATGACATACACACTGAGTGGTTGGTGTAGCCCTCCCTGTGTCATTGCACGTCATGACACCTTAGATCATCTGATCTAATTTTAAAAAGACTGATCATCACGTACGAATTGTCACTATGGTTACTCATGCATATTTCCAGGTTATACACTGCCAGCACAACAAGTAAGAGATATCTACATTATATAATGACAGATCTCTATTGGACATTATTACTGAGACTTCAACAGCTCTATTTAGGACATAATACAAATAAATCAGTTTGTATATGGGGGAGTAAAACGCAGCCTATGTATAATTGGTAATGCATGTCCGATTTTATGTTTTGGAACTGGATGCGCTCTTTTTATACGTTTTATATGTGCATTGAACCTTCCTGTATCTTATGAGTCTAATGAGGCTATGAATAATGCAAATGTAAACAGGCAGTTTCAGGTGAAGGTACAATGCAATTCATGTACAATTAACAACGCATGTCTGACCTTTCTGCATTGGTGCTGGATGTGTTCTCTGTATAAGCTTTATAAGTGAATTGAACCTTCCTGCATCTATATACCCGATCAGGCTATGAACAATATAATCTATGTAGTGCTACTCACACGTGAGCATGGTGGCATATCTTTCACATATTTTTTAGATTTTATTGTTACCAATACCCATCTAATAGTTTGTATGAGTGACATTTTTAGATGTTATTTGTATTTGTTTATACTGTCTGAATAAGTATACTCTGATTTGACTAAACTGTTCACTGTAGCTTTAAGAGGTTGTCTGTGATCGGATTCCCCGCCTCCTGTTAGGTGGAACCTCTGTCTCATTCTCTATATATTTGTCAGCAATGTGGTGGGTCCCAACATGCCCCAGTTGAAGACACCTATGTCGAAACGCGTCGGGCGAGCTGTTGGCACCCCACATTGCTTTTAACTTTATTTCGCTTTTTATGTGATCACCAAGTCATTAATTACCTTTTGACTTCAATAAACCAATATTTTTTATATCGTTTGACCCGCACCATGTGGAGCCTTTCTTTCTTTTTCTCCATTTTTTTGGTTTAATACTTCACAACACCCCCCTCCCCATCCGGGGGAGGTTGGAGTATTGGTATAACGGGCTGCGTTCGAGCTTGATTACTTTGACGTTCCATCTGAAAGGATCCAACATCGAGCCTTCAACTGCCTGGAGCTCTTCTATCAGCTCAACAGACCTCTCTCCTCATACTCCTTGGTCCCAGACTGTGACCTCAAGCCCTTTAGATCCAACCGTCATATGACTGTGTGGGTCCAACTGTTCCGGTAAGAAGTATTTATCTACTTTTCTCTGATGTTTTCAATCAAGTAGACCCACATGGATACATCTCGCCTAGTGCACCATTTTCCTCCCTTGTGACGGTTTGGTTACTCCTATGCCAGCAACATAGTGGAATGAGCGCCTAATGTTGGACTTTTATTTCTAAGCACTTATATCTTTGCGATTTTTATTATCACCTTTATAATTTATGTTTAACACATTTATTATTATTGAAGCGCTACACCGTTTTTATTATTTTACCAGTGGGAACAATGCCCCTTACTTTGGTGCTCAGTGAGAAGAATGCCCTTTTTTTTACAGTGGTGGTAAGAAAAGCCCCCTTACGGAGAGTTATAAAGATCAGTGACTGGCTCCTCCAAGTGGCTCAGATCTATGTAGGCACCATCAAACAGGAGGTAAATCACCCACAGCTCAAGGAACCCCTAGCCACCTCTAAAGGGACCCTAGTTGAGAATGGTTGCTCTATATGATGCCCCTGCCACCCCTCCTATTCATCTTCATCTCCTTTCTGCTTCCCTCAGGTCCCTGTGTGCTCCCCTGGCCTCCTGCCCCCGCTACCGATCCCCCCGTCTCCCGGCTGCTGCAGGGTATATGTCAGGATGGACACCGGTGAAGGGGCCGGTAAATATGTCATTTACTTGCCCCTTCCTTTTCTAAATGGGCAGCGCCAAAGATCGTTACAGATCACCGACTCTGTCCATTCGTAACTGAAGCATACTAAATGGTGTTCATTCATAACTATGCGTTTACTACGCTTCCATTTGTGAATGAACGGGAAGCCTCTGTACAGAGCTCTTCCTGTCCATTCATTCTGTGCAGCTGAGTCTGCAAAGATGGCGCCTGAGAGCCGTGCCCTCAATCTCCTTTCACCATCTCAAAGGCGAAACGTCAGAGCTCTGTTTAGAACTCTGATATTTTACCAAAGTCCTTCATGGGGCTTCCAAAAAAAAATAAAAATGTCAAAAATAATAACAAACAAAACTGTAAATAAAATAAGATGGTAAAAAAATATATATATTAAAAAAAAAGTAAAATAACAAAAATAAAAAATAACTGACACCAGTGGCGAAGCTACCAGGGTCACAAAGATCACACTTTTAACCAGGCCCTGGCGTTCTGTCACCGGGCTCAGAGGAAAGGGCCCCCCGGTCATAGTTTCTTGCAACAGGGCCCCGAAGGTTCTAGTTATCCCTCTGGTGCATAGTATATTAGGTCATAAAAGCAGCCGGCAACTCCATACCATCAAGCCTTCGCAGTGAGTACAGTCAGCAGCAGACTAGTTTTGGCGATAAGCCTTGTTCACGGCACATTGTATATTAGGTGACCCCCTTATCAGTTCCCTTGAGGAACACAGGTCCCCCCGGCCCAGCGGGTTCTCCCATTACTAGTCAGGACATTGAGAAGGATATATATTTACTTTCTAGATCGGGACCCATACTTCAGTAGATACAATGGGGACATCTCATTCCACAATCTCAATGTCTCTCAATAAAGATGGACCTCCCTTGGATCCCAATGATCAGAACCGATTGGGGGTTGGGGCAAACATTGACTAACGGCAAACCTCCTAACCCAGACCCATCTCCTTTCTGGTGGTTTGATCTCTTCATCATCAATCATGAGGCCTCCTGCACAGACAGAGGGAGCTTGGGGGATATTATGGGATCTCACTGAGTTTATTCGGGATTCGATTTCATATACGACCTACCGAAAGGACATTTTGTTTTATTGACTAACCAGATGATTGTGAACTTCTGGACAGATCCGCATTTGGATTGTCCAAAGATAAATGGGAAATATAAAGATTGGTGTATGGATCTCCCCGGATTTTATTGTCTGGAGATCGGGAAATGGGTTTTCAGGGAACCAGATTCCCCCCCAAGTTCCTCTGTTCCAAGGAAGACGGGTTGAAGAGGAAAAGATCTCCAAAACGCCCCTCAGCTCTACAACTACTAAGCTAAGCAGGGCAATAACTTCTCCGCAGGATGTGGAAACCTTGAAAGAAGATCTGAACAAATGAATGGGGGGAGGGGCAACTACATGGCAAATGAGGTTCAAGGTAGAAAAATGTAAAATAATGCATTTGGGTGGTAAAAATCTGAATGCAATCTATAGACTGGGGGGAGAACCTCTGGGGGGATCTAGGATGGAGGAGGACCTGGGGGTCCTAGTAGATGATAGCAGCAGCTTGGCATTGCTGAGCCTAACAAAGCAAACAGAATATTGGCATTAAAAAGGGATCAACTCCAGAGATAAAACGATAATTCTCCCCTCTACAAGACTCTGGTCCGGCCGCACCTGGAGTATACTGTCCAGTTCTGGGCACCAGTCCTCAGGAAGGATGTACTGGAAATGGAGCGACTACAAAGAAGGGCAACAAAGCTGATAAAGGGTCTGGAGGATATTAGTTATGAGGAAAGGTTGTGAGCTCCGAACTTATTCTCTCTGGAGAAGAGACGCCTGAGAGGGGATATGATTTCATTATATAAATACCGGACTGGTGACCCCACAATATACAAATACCGGACCGGTGACCCCACAATATATAAATACCGGACCGGTGACCCCACAATATATAAATACCGCACTGGTGACCCCACAATATATAAATACCGGACTGCTGACCCCACAATATATAAATACCGGACTGGTGACCCCACAATATATAAATACCGGACTGGTGACCCCACAATATATAAATACTGGACTGGTGACCCCCCAATATATAAATACCGGACTGGTGACCCCACAATATATAAATACCGGACTGATGACCCCACAATATATAAATCCCAGACTGGTGACCCCACAAAATATAAATACCGGGCTGGTGACCCCACAATATATAAATCCCGGACTGGTGACCCCACAATATATAAATACCAGACTGGTGACCCCACAATAGGGAGAAAACTTTTCAGTGGAAGGGAGTTTTACAAGACTCGTGGCCACTCATTAAAATTAGAAGAAAAGAGGTTTAACCTTAGCCCTTGTACACACGGTCGGACATTTCCGATACTGGTGTTGCATACACACGGTCGGACAAAGTTGTCGGAAAATCTGATCGTTCAGAACGTGATGACGTTCGTTCTTTCCGACGGGACTACGTTCAGGCTAGTAGCCAATAACTTTGGTCTCGTAATTTGAGCAAGCGCGGCACTTTGTCCGATTGGAATTCTCTACACATGATCATGTTGTCGGAAAGTTTTATAGCCCAGCTCTAAAACTTTGTCGGTCGGATATGCCGACGGAAACAGTCCAATGGAGCCCACACATGGTCGGATTATCCGACAACGCGGTCCGATCGGACATTTTCTGTCGGAATGTCCGACCGTGTGCACAAGGGCTTAAACTACGTAGAGGATTTTTTACTGTAAGAGCGGCAAGGATGTGGAATTCCCTTCCACCGGACGGTGGTCTCAGCGGGGGGCATCGATAAACTATCTAATAAGAAGCTATTAGATAAACACCTGAACGCCCACAACTTACAGGGATATACTGACATATAATCTCACACGTAGGTTGGACTTGATGGACTTTGATGTCTTTTTTCAGCCTCACCTACTAGGTAACTTCCCATCTGTTTTATTATTGGGGTGTTGATTTATAGTTTGGTGATGTGTTTGGATATAGTATATAGTTGTTCTGGTTATTATTCCCATTATCTCTGATTTGGGGGAGGGGGCTGTGCGTTTTCTCTTCTCGGTGTCTATTGGTGGATGGGTGACGCTTTCATTGGTGGAACTCTCCAAAACCTTCATTGTGTGTTATTTCTCTTCAGAAGTGGATCAATAAAAACACCTAGAAATGTATATTATTCAATGTAATTGCGTCTTTTTTTTTCCATCAATAATACATGTTGTGATATATTATGATTTTTGAGGGTTTAAACATAAATCAATAAATGTGATTCCCGTTTTCGGTTAAATTGGTAACCAGCCACATCCACTCCCTTCTATTAAATACCAAATGTATTCAGCTATTTCTTTGAAAATCAGATCCACATCCCAGAATCCTCTCTTCTATTGTTCTTGTTTTCCAATAATATGAAAGGACATAAACATTCCTCTGGACTGGACATTTTTAAGGCTCTAAGCCTCAAAAATGTCCAGTCCAGTTTTTTTTTCGAGGCCATTCGTTATGTTCGGAAATTCGTACATTCGAAAATTCGTAAAATTTCTAAATTCAAAATCTAAACATAAGAAAGGAAATCCAAAAATTTGAAAGAATAACTAACTAACTAACTAACAATAGCTATCTATTAAATTATAGGAAATATACAAATTGACGAAAACCCATTTAACAAATATTTCTGAATATTCGTAAATTCAAAAATTCATAAATTGGAAAATTTGTAAATTTGAAAATCCAAAAATAAGAAAGGAAATCCGAAAATTTGAAAGAATAACTAACTATTAAATTATAGGAAATATCCGAATGAACGCAAACCCATTTAACGAATATTTTGAATAATCATAATCACAATAATCAAATTCATAAATTTGTAAATTCATAAATTTGAAAATTTGTAAATTCATAAATTTGAAAATTTGTAAATTCATAAATTTGAAAATTTGTAAATTCATAAATTCGAAAATTTGTAAATTCGTAAATTCGAAAATAAGAAAGAAAATCCGAAAATTCAAAAGAATAACAAACTAACTAACTAACTAATAATAACTTAACTATTACTAACCATTAAATTATAGGTATTGGAATTTCCTTTCAAATTTGGCTGTTAGAGAACGTAACAAATACCAAATTATCCCAAGTTACGAATTATCCGAAATAACGAATGCCGCATCTAAACTAAAGGAACTGATCAAAATAATAATAAATAATAATAATAAAAAGTTTTTATTATTATTGTTTTTTTTTTCATATTAATTTGTTACGTCCCATTCATTTAGATACGGATTTCTTTATTTCGGATAATTCAGCCAGGGTTCCAGGGAATGTGACCTCTGGCCGCTCTCCTCCCCCCGATCTAAGGGCTACAGTGGGAGGGGCCAAGTAGGCAACTCGCGTCAGAAAGGGGATCTCAGCCCCTCCCGCTGTAGCCCTTAGATCGGGAAAGGAGAGCGTCCAGATGTCACGTGACTGACCAGAAAAGATCTGAAAGAAGGTATTTAGAGGCGTCATGTTATACAAACATGTACAAGGTGTAGTATAGCTTGGTAGAACAGAGGGGCTAGCAGGAATCTCTCATTGACTTTACGAACACTTCAACTTCACCAAGTAAAACCCGGGACAGAGGGTTGTAGGATGTTGTTATGAGGGGTGGTTTGTGGCACATAATTCTTCTTCTATCCTCCACTCAATCCACAGAGGGACAAAAACCACAAAGATTTGCATAAATCTCCAGCAGATAACGGTATCTACCAGAGAAAAGCCTGAACCAGGGATTGTCCTGAAGGCTCAGAGGACGAGTGTCAACCACAGATTTGCAAGGAAACAATGTTACCTGGTTTGAAAATATTCAGTTTAGTTGTATGTGTAGGTGAAGGTAAAGCAGGGCACAGAGATTACCGCTCCAACCTCCCAGGTCCACAATAAAGTGCTCACCTTAATAGAACTCACAGGTGCTGGCTCTGCTCAAGATTGAGGAGAAAATGAATTCCTGGATGGTCGTTAAGGTAGAGAAGGTATGAAGGTAAAGCAGGACTGACCCCGATGTCTTCTCTCTGGCTCTATATCTGAAGGACTGGATGGAATTTTTTGTAGAATGTAAGCCCTAACTGATCGACATTTAGCTGGCTAAAGCAAGAGGGTTCACGCGATGTCGGCACCCCAGCTGATTTTCGAATTGGCTCTCGGCCACCACCATTCATGGTAAGGAAAACCGGCAGTGAAGCCTTTTTGCTTCACTGCCGGTTCCCTACTGTGAATTCGCAAAGCGTGCTGCACTTTCTAATTGACCCGGCGGTGGAGGAAGACATGTGCAGTGCCAAAAAAGTTGTCCGTTTTAGTTTTCATTTCATTCTTTTTTTTTTTTCTGTCATTTTTCAAGGTCATTCGATCAGAATTCATAAATTCGTAAATTTGTAAATTCAAGATCCAAAAATAAGAAAGGAAATCCGAAAATTTTAAAGAATAACTAACTATTAAATTATAGGAAATATCCGAATGAACGCAAACCCATTTAACGAATATTTTGAATAATCATAATCATAATAATCAAATTCATAAATTCGTAAATTCATAAACTTGAAAATTTGTAAATTTGAAAATAAGAAAGAAAATCCGAAAATTCTAAACAATAACAAACTAACTAACTAACTAATAATAACTAACTTATAGTAACTTAACTATTACCAATTATTAAATTATAGGTATTGGAATTTTTCTTTTCAAATTTGGCTGTTAGAGAACATAACAAATACAAATTTATTCGAAGTTACGAATCATCCGAAATAACGAATGCCGGATCTAAACTAAAGGAACGGATCAAAATAATAATAAATAATAATAATAAAAAGTTTTTATTATTATTGTTGTAGCACTTACCCCCTGATATTTGATTGGACCTGTAATCTGCTATTTCCACCCCCAATGATTTGGCTCAACCCGCTTGACACAGCTGTGGAACGGTGTTGGTGTGAATCTAGACAACAAGGGATAATCCGACAAAAACAGTATTCCAATAATATACATTTACCATTATCTGGGTATCTGTTGCTCCACCTGTAGGAAAAGGAACAACACCGCACACCAACTGTAATCAACCAGAATGTATTTTTACTAGAATTGGTATAAACAGTAATTACACTGCCACACACACGTAGTGTGACAATGCAATGAATATTCACAACTTCTTTATATATAAAGTGTGTTTGGTTAACTCCTGCAAGTGGGACTAGTGCCCAGAGTGACAATGCCCTGACACTGGTCACCTTCCCACTTCCAGCACGCTGACCAGTCACAGTAATACAATGTTAAACAAATACAGTAAAGTACACTTTGCTCAATAGCTCCCCCTAGAGGTATGGTGCAGTCCCTTGCTACAGCAACTATGTGCAAGGCCTCTCAGTGAAAGATGCAGTCTTCAGTCTTCTGTCTTCTGCTTTCTTTTAAACTGCAGTGTATTGTAATCCAAGGGTTTTGACTAGAGAGAAAAGACAATATAAACTGATGATTTAAACTGTCCTGGTGGTGTGACACACTTATAACTGCCTCCGGTGTATTTTCTCAGTGTTGGTATCTCAGTGAAGCATAGGCTTGAGGCCTGCTTGAATTCAAACTAGTTGAGTGTGACCCTTTTTGTGGAACTACTGGTCCCAGCAACACTGTGGTATCAGACTAAGTGTGTTAAGTGCATTAACGAACTGTGGGCAACAGCCCTCTCACCACACCAGGTCCTCCGCTCCACAAGATCTCAGTCTGTTTACTGCGGCTACACCGGCGCGCTGCTCTATTTCATCCGATGACTTGGAGTCCTCAGTTACCTCCACCAAGGGTCTCTGGATAATTCCCGATCCTACCACACTGCTGCTCCAGCATGCTGTGGTGTAGAGTCCTCCTCTGGCTTCAAGTTCCGCTCCGCGCGATGTAGGCCGCAGTGCTGTGGGAATCGCACACCCACAGCTCCTTGAAGGCAGGCCACACATCCAGAAGAGAAAGAAAATGGCCGCACGGGGACTTTTATTGCCTACCCAGCATGCAGTTCAGCCACCCAGGGTTCATGGGTAAGTGAGTGGGCATCCTGAGTAAGTGAGTCCTTTCCTCAAAAAAAAAGATTAAGTCACTTCCTGTTAGGCTTTCCCTATTTTCTTGAAATGAGAAAATAAACAGAGTCCATTTCACGTTTATACCACAAGAGGGAGCCAAATACAAACTTATAGCAATTGTCCATTGTTTAACATTACATGGTATTAGAAGGCAAAAATACCAGCGCTACATTGTTATTTATTAATATTCATTTGTTACGTTCCATTCGTTTAGATTGCGGCATTCGTTATTTCAGATCATTTGTAACTTCAGATAAATTTGTATACGTCGCGTTCACTAACAACCAAATTTGAAAGGAAATTCCAATACCTATAATTTAATAGTAATAGTTAAGTTATTATTAGTTAGTTATTATTTCAGATTTTCACATTTTCGGGTTTTTGAGATTTACGAATTTACCAATATATGAATTTTCGAAAAAAATTAAAATTTTTGAATATTCAGAAAAATTCATTAAACTTCAGAATGAACAAATTTGTCGAAATTAGTTAAAAAACGAATTTGGAAAGAAAACAAAAATTGCAAATGTCTAGGAAGGAGGAAGGGGGCCGAACTTTCGAGGTACAGCCCCCTGCGCAGTCTCCCAGAAGTGGGGAAGGGTCAAAAACAGGTACCCGTTCACCCGTTACCCCCCGTTCACCCGTTACCCCGTTCCCCCCTAAAAGGTATGAAATGAGGCACCGAAGGGGGGGGGGGAAGCAGATAAGTTGAGGTTCTACTTTTGGGAGGAACTCCGCTTTAAACAATTGCCACTTTTATTCCATAAAAGGTTTTTCCCTGAATCTGAACTCTGGGCTGATCAAATATTGTCTGAAGACAGGAGTCATATTTGTGCTCCTTGAATCTTGGCGTGCTTTGTGTATTTCTTTCAGATCTGCGCAGGATTTCAGTGTAAAACCTTGCCTCTGTGCAGGAACATAACCACCGCCAGCCTGGCCTATTGGAAAATGACGGCTGAGTAGGGGCAGTGTTACCCTGGGTGGATGTCATGTGACATCCTCCATGTGATCGGCTCATGCCCGCCCTAGGGGCTGTGTCCACCAGACACAGCAGAAGGCAGATCATTGTACCCGGCCGGCCTTGGTATCATGTGATCGCATAGTACAGAATGACTTTCATTCATGGCCATTTATGGTGTTCTATTGTGACCTCTGTGATTGGCCACAGTGATCACATGGTACACACAGGGCCAATCACAGCTCTCCTGTACCATGTGATATCGGTAGCCAATCACAGCTAGCACAATTGGACACAAAGGCACATGAATTGATGCCATTCATAAAAATGATTGCTTATAAGAAAAAAAAACTCCTGATAACCTCCCCAGAGTAGTAGTGTCAGGGGGGGGGGGGGGCAATGCACTGCTCTGGTGACAGTATGTACAAAAAAATAAAAAAATAAAGAAAAAAATTGTAAAAAAGAGTAAAAATGTAAACAAATATATATATATATGTGATAGTAGATTGACATGTATCATAGGAGCTGCAAGCTGGTCTAGGAGGCGGGACTTTGTTACAGTGATACTGATGTACATGAGAGGAGCCTGTGATACTTATGTACATGGGAGGAGTCTGTGATACTTATGTACATGGGAGGAGCCTGTGATACTGATGTACATGAGAGGAGCCTGTGATACTTATGTACATGGGAGGAGTCTGTGATACTTATGTACATGGGAGGAGCCTGTGATACTTATGTACATGAGAGGAGCCTGTGATACTTATGTACATGGGAGCAGCCTGTGATACTTATGTACATGGGAGGAGCCTGTGATACTTATGTACATGGGAGGAGCCTGTGATACTTATGTACATGGGAGGAGCCTGTGATACTTATGTACATGGGAGGAGTCTGTGATACTTATGTACATGGGAGGAGCCTGTGATACTTATGTACATGGGAGGAGTCTGCGATACTTATGTACATGGGAGGAGTCTGCGATACTTATGTACATGGGAGGAGTCTGTGATACTTATGTACATGGGAGGAGTCTGTGATACTTATGTACATGGGAGGAGTCTGCGATACTTATGTACATGGGAGGAGTCTGTGATACTTATGTACATGGGAGGAGTCTGTGATACTTATGTACATGGGAGGAGTCTGCGATACTTATGTACATGGGAGGAGCCTGTGATACTTATGTACATGGGAGGAGCCTGTGATACTTATGTACATGGGAGGAGTCTGTGATACTTATGTACATGGGAGGAGCCTGTGATACTTATGTACATGGGAGGAGTCTGTGATACTTATGTACATGGGAGGAGTCTGTGATACTTATGTACATGGGAGGAGTCTGTGATACTTATGTACATGGGAGGAGTCTGTGATACTTATGTACATGGGAGGAGTCTGTGATACTTATGTACATGGGAGGAGTCTGTGATACTTATGTACATGGGAGGAGCCTGTGATACTTATGTACATGGGAGGAGCCTGTGATACTTATGTACATGGGAGGAGCCTGTGATACTTATATACATGGGAGGAGCCTGTGATACTTATGTACATGGAAGGAGTCTGTGATACTTATGTACATGGGAGGAGTCTGTGATACTTATGTACATGGGAGGAGCCTGTGATACTTATGTACATGGGAGGAGCCTGTGATACTTATATACATGGGAGGAGTCTGTGATACTTATGTACATGGGAGGAGCCTGTGATACTTATGTACATGGGAGGAGCCTGTGATACTTATGTACATGGGAGGAGCCTGTGATACTTATATACATGGGAGGAGCCTGTGATACTTATGTACATGGAAGGAGTCTGTGATACTTATGTACATGGGAGGAGTCTGTGATACTTATGTACATGGGAGGAGCCTGTGATACTTATGTACATGGGAGGAGCCTGTGATACTTATGTACATGGGAGGAGTCTGTGATACTTATGTACATGGGAGGAGCCTGTGATACTTATGTACATGGGAGGAGCCTGTGATACTTATATACATGGGAGGAGCCTGTGATACTTATGTACATGGAAGGAGTCTGTGATACTTATGTACATGGGAGGAGTCTGTGATACTTATGTACATGGGAGGAGTCTGTGATACTTATGTACATGGGAGGAGCCTGTGATACTTATGTACATGGGAGGAGTCTGTGATACTTATGTACATGGGAGGAGCCTGTGATACTTATGTACATGGGAGGAGCCTGTGATACTTATATACATGGGAGGAGTCTGTGATACTTATGTACATGGGAGGAGCCTGTGATACTTATGTACATGGGAGGAGCCTGTGATACTTATGTACATGGGAGGAGCCTGTGATACTTATATACATGGGAGGAGCCTGTGATACTTATGTACATGGGAGGAGTCTGTGATACTTATGTACATGGGAGGAGTCTGTGATACTTATGTACATGGGAGGAGCCTGTGATACTTATGTACATGGGAGGAGCCTGTGATACTTATGTACATGGGAGGAGTCTGTGATACTTATGTACATGGGAGGAGCCTGTGATACTTATGTACATGGGAGGAGTCTGTGATACTTATGTACATGGGAGGAGCCTGTGATACTTATGTACATGGGAGGAGCCTGTGATACTTATATACATGGGAGGAGCCTGTGATACTTATGTACATGGAAGGAGTCTGTGATACTTATGTACATGGGAGGAGTCTGTGATACTTATGTACATGGGAGGAGTCTGTGATACTTATGTACATGGGAGGAGTCTGTGATACTTATGTACATGGGATTTTTTCATTTTTTATTATTTTTAAATTTGCAAAGATTTCAAACAAACTTTGTTCACGTTAACATTATGGGGGATTGTTTGTAGAATTTTGAGGAAAATAATGAATTTAATCAATTTTGGAATAAGGCTGCAACATAACAAAATAGCAAAATGTGGAAAAAGTGAAGCGTTGTGAATACTTTCCAAATGCACTGTATATACTTACAACGCTATATATATATATATATATATATATATATATATATATCGAGTGCATCTGGAATTCTATTTATTTATTGATAAATCAATAAATAAATAAATGTATTTATAAATAAATAAAAAATAATATATATACTGTATATATATATAGATATAGATATATTCTTTTTGTATTTATTTATTTGTTTTACATATCATTACCAGTCAGTATCCCTGATCACAACAATCATATGATGACGTTGTACTGCACAGGTGACAGTATGTAAAGAAAAAAGTGAAAATAATTTAATTTCTTAATTTAAAAAAAAAATTGTGACAAAAAATACAACTTCAAAAAACGTCACATGCCTCTTACTAAATACCTTGGATTGTCTACATTCCAAAAGGGGTCATTTGGCGTGTATTTGTATTGTCCTGACATTTTTGGGCCTCAAGAAAAGATGGGTCATCAGTACATCAGGCCTGATCGATTTTCAGATGCACAGTTTATTACCGGACGTCTGGACACCTGCCTTTACAGACACATGAACTTTAATAGCATCCCAGTCTTAGTCCGTTGGGTTCAATATTGAGTTGGCCCTTTGCAGCTATAACAGCTTCAACTCTTCTGGGAAGACCGTCCACAAGGTTTAGGAGGGTGTCTATGGGAATGTTTGACCAGAGAAAGATGCAGGAGGGTGGTGAGTCTAATTGGGAACCCTGAAGTTACCAGTTTGGTTTTTCCAACAAGCGGGTGTTCGCAATTAGCCCCAAATTCTTTCTGCAGCTCTTAATGGTGTCTGAGAGTAGGCCCCAGTCTGTGCAAACTCCAACCAGCTTTAACCATTTGTCTCAGAATCTGCTCAGGAAGCCTCTTACCTTAATTCTTTGATATTGATATGACAGAAGACTAACATGCTTGGCCATCCTCCAGGTTTGGGGGTACTATCCCTTATGTGATCTCTATTTGGATGTGAGGTCAATCCACTCCAGAGGATCATTCATGAAGTCAAGAGAGCCATTACTCACATCTTCTTCTGCCATATAAATTTCAAAACATTTTGGTCAGAGGCTTTCTGAGCTGATGCTGAGACAGATGGGTAAGGCTGGTTGATGCTTGCACAGACTGGGGCCTACTCTCAGACACCTGACCCAGCTCAAACCCCATTAAGAACTGCAGGAGGAATTTGAGGCTAATTGTGAACCCCCGAAGTTTGTAATTTGGTCTCCTAAGATGTGAGTGTGAAATAAACCACTTAGTACTGGTCTCCTGAATTCATGAATGGTCCTCTTGGCATAACACTGTGTCCCCACATCTAAAGAGCTTACCTATGGGCTAGTATCCCCAAACCTGGAAGGTGGTCAAGCAGGTTAGTCTTCTATCATACTAACTGTAACCTGCATTCCCTTCAAGGGAGAGATAATAAAAAAAGCTCCCAAAGTACCATTACTGGTGACCTGGGCTCTTCTACACCCCCGTACAGTAACAGAGTACTGGTTTCCAGGTGAAGGCGGGGGGGGGGGCGGGTTGCCAACGGATGAACCAAACATTTATTTAAAGTTTAAATGCAATAAAACAATGTAAAATAAACCTCCACTGTGTGCTCAATGGAAAGTATTCTCATCTTCTGAGATAGTTCCCCGTAATTCATTCCTATGGTCTCACGTTCCTCACTATACAAATACAGGTAGCCATGAAATCAAATATTACCGAAAATTTGCATGTTTCTCCTTTTCAGCTCTCGCTGTACCAGATCAGTGTAAGCATTTATTTCATCCAGCCTGGAGGTGATTCAGTTCGCATTGTGCGCTATACAAGTATTTCATTCGTTCATTCATCCAGCCAATCGTTAATATCAACCATCGACACTGAGCTGGACAACCCAACAGAGGAACCTCTCCGACAACGAACACGGCTAGAATGTGGCTGGTCTGAGATATAATTAGACTTGTCACCATTTTCCTTACCTTGGTGTCAGGACTGACTCTGAATTCCTACAAAGTCGCTGTGAATATCTGAGAATGGAGGGAGAAAAAAGGCTTTGATGTAACCGTCAAAATCTTCCTTTTCGGGGTCTCACTGGGATCATCTACCAATGTTCTTGCACCATTGATAATCTAATATTCTTATTTGTGTCTCTCCCGTCACATAACAATGAACGTAATACAAATATAGGTATATATACCTTTGTTTTTTTTATATCTTTCTGATGTATGAGAGCATCTGGAACATTGCTTGGGTGTCCCTCTATTACTGCCTAAAACTGGTCAAGTGTTCCCACCGCATTTTCTTTCAACTAAAGAGAAGATTGTCCTCTTCTAATACACAGATACTCTTATGCCCCGTACACACGATCGGACTATCTGGCGGACTTGGTCCGCCGGACAATCTGCCCGTGTGTGGGCTCCGGTGGACTTTTTTTTCTCTAAAAGTCCGGTGGACTTAGAAAAAAGTTTTGCCTCAAAATCGTCCGCCAGACTCGGCAGTCCAGCGGACAATCTGGCCGTCTGTGTGCTAGTTCGCCGGACTTTTGAAATTAATGGACTTGCTTGCACATGGAGGAAAGTCCGTTCATTTTGAACGCAGCTCCAGGTAGACGGGACTAGCGAAGGAGGTCAATGTCGCCGCCTCCATCAGCGAGATTGACACGTCGCCGGCCCCATCACCTGGTGTGGACTTAAAGGGGAAGCCTTACCCCGAAAAAACGGCGTGGGTGTGCCCCCCAAGGTCCATATCAGACCCTTATCCGAGCACGCAGCCAGTCAGGAAAAGGGGTGGGGACGAGCGAGCCGTGCGCCCCCCCCCACCCCAAAGCACCTTGTCCCCATGTTGATGAGGACAAGGGCCTCTTCCCGACAACCCTGGCCGTTGGTTGTCAGGGTCTGCGGGCGGGGGGCTTATCAGAATCCGCGAGCCCCCTTTAATAAGGGGGCCCCCCAGATACCGACCCCCACCCTATGTGAATGAATATGGGGTACAATGTACCCCTACCCATTCACCTGGTGAAAAAAAAAAGTAAAAAAAAAAAAACACAACACAAGGGTTTAAAATAATTTATTGCACAGCTCCGGGGCTCTTCTTCCGTCTTGGGGGGTCTTCTTGCCAGACTCCTCTGCTATCTTCTGCTAGCTCTTTTACTAGCGGAGGAGCCCAGCTTTCTTCTTCGTCACCGCCCAGGGGTCTTCTCCCGACTTCGGGGGTCTTGTCCCCCTCTTCGGTTATTCTTGCCGGGTCTCCGCTTTCTTCCTTTAGCTCTTTTACTAGCGGAGGCCCGGTCTTCTGTTGCCGCCTCTTCTTCCGACTTCGGGGGTCTTGTCCCCCTCTTCGGTTCTTCTTGCCGGGCCTCCACTCCTTCTTCCAGCTCTTTTACAAGCGATGGACTGGTCTTCTGTTGCTGCTGTCTTCGCCGCCTTCTCTTCTTCTGTTCTTCTCTTCTTCTTCCTTGAGATGTTGACTCAACGCTGTCTCTGGCCGTAATGACAGGGACGTGTTGCGCGGCAACTTATATAGGGACAATGGGCGGGGTCACTGGGTGATGTCCCCGCCCATTATGATGTCACAGTCCCAGAGGATGGTGGGACTGTGACATCATAATGGGCGGGGACATCACCCGGTGACCCGCCCATCGTCCCTATATAAGTGCCATGTTGAGGGCACGCGGCCTGGTACGGCTCGGGGGGGGGGGGCGCTCGCTCATTCGCACCCCCTTTCTGACCGGCCTGGTAGTGTGCTCGGATAAGGGTCTGATATGGACCTGGGGGGGACCCCACGCAGTTTTTTCGGCGTAGGGCTTCCCCTTTAAGTCCATACCAGGTGACGGGGCCAATTGACTTCCTTCGCTAGTCCCGGCTACCTGGAGCCGTGTTCAAAATGAACTGACTTTCCTCCGTGTGTGGGCAAGTCCATTCATTTCAAAAGTACGGCGGACTCCCGACCATAGTCCGGTTGTGTGTGGGCAGGTCCGCTCGTTCGGAAAGTCCGGCGGACTTTCTGGCGGTTTGTCCACCAGACTAAGTCCGCAGGATAGTCTGATCGTGTGTACACGGCATAAGTGTCAAAGTCAAAATGTTGAAGAACTTGCTTACTTTGACTGCATCCAGAGAATAGCCATTCGCAACTGGATGATCACTCAAGTTGGACAGTCCCTCTCTCACAAGGCCTAGCAGCCAACAAGGTGCTTACTCAGGAACAAAGTCTCTGCCACAGACGTTGTTGTAGAACACGTAGGGAAACTTAAGCTTGAAAACACTTGTAGGATACCTGGATCTTTCAGCCAGCTTGGTGATATCCACAAGACCGGATTCTCTCGGGTACTTCAGCCCTTCCAGGCTCTTACTAAGAAACCACCCCGTACGTGGTCTTCTTCTGAAGAGTCCTCCCCTGGAATGCTTGAAGTCACTGGGTCTCTCCCAAACCGGAGACGGCACCCAACCACCTCAGAATCCTTCCTCTGTTTCCTTGTCTCGGGATAGCCAGCCCCGAGACATCAAAATCTGGTGGATCCGCACCCCAGGCCATAGCCTTCCTGGGGGCTGGTCAGGAGAACCAGGACCATGAAGTCAGCACATCATTCTGGATCGGAACCCCGAACCACGTGAGGTCCGCATCTTAAATACCCTCTCCCAGAAAACACAGCAAGAGCGCCACTCCCACTGGGCGGGCTCTGAGAGAGAGTAACTTAAGCACCCAACCAGACCCTAGTTCCATGCCTGCCAAAAGAGACAGTGCCCCCTGTGGCCAGGCTGAACATTTCACAGTCCAGTCAGACTGATGCTGAAGTCAAATTTAGATAATTGTACCCAAGCCAAGCTGCAGTTTAGGCATAACTTTAACTTTGAAAAAACACATAGTGTGTGCTCTTCAGGAGCCGCCGCTACACAGACAAAAGTACGTCTTCTGCCGCTCTGTAGAAGTGAACTGAGGGTCCGATTGGGTAGGGCCAATCATGTGAAAAGGGCTTAAGACATTCATACTGATGTGCTGCAGTTTACCCACACCACGGATGCAGCGTAGTGCACCTGTGTCTATCCTGCGGGTTAACTGAATCTTCCCATAGACTCTGCCTGTGGCTAAAGCCGGCGCTGTACAGGAAGCATCAGCTTATGGGGCTCTGCAGCCACTTTCTTCCTCTACCACCAGCTTCATTCACAACACTGATGCTGTGGTATGACGGGTCGGCAACCTGCAATCTGCGCTTGCTAACCCGCCATTCCAGAGCAGGAGGTCACGGGCCACATCAGAGGGTTCCGCTGGCCACATGGTTGGCCACCCCTGGTCTAGTGCAACTCATTTGTCCTCTATTGTCTCATAACAGAAAAAGCATGGATTAGGTCTTTAATCTGGTACAGCAACTAAGACTGAAGCCCAGAGGGCTTGGAACCACCACAAGGTGTTGTGGAAATTTTAGATGTATTTATTATATATATTGTCATAAGAGTCCTCCTGTGTTCATTCTCCCCCAGCCCGCTCTTTTAGAGCTGACTGGGGCAGACTGACGCTGGTTGAGATCCGTTAGGTAGTGGATAATATCTTGGGGTTGGAGAGAAAGGTGTTTGCGGAGTGGGGGTATGTCCACCAGCAAAAGGGCCCCTGTACATTGTACAAACGATCGTCTGGGGACATATGCTGGCTCTGCGGGCATTGGTTGTGTGCGGATGTGTGCACGTCATCTCTGCTGTGTCTGATCAGCACATGGAGATAGGCGGTGCACATCTGTAGATAGCTTTCCATTCACAAGAGATGAAGAATTATCCAAGTATACATTGTTCTCTGGAACAATGTATATATTAAGGATTTCTATCAATGGAATTATAATCATCGTTCATTGGTTTTGTATGGTATTGTATGGTATTGTATTGTCCTTATATGGGCATTAACATCCTGTTACTGCTGTGAGGTCACATCCTTTGTGGGAGGTGTTCAGCTGTTGAAGGCAAACCCTCCAGGGCGTGGCTTCCAGTGGGAAAAAGTAAATAAAAAGCTTGGTCAAGGGCTCGCTCTGGCTGGCTGACGATGGAACTGAGAACGTAGAAGGATGGTTGAGTCTGTTCATTGGGATGAATGTGTTGGAAGGTAAGCCTAAAGCATTATATCATTAAGACGGAAATGGGTGCTTATTGGAAGCACAAAGTAGGTAGTGGGGCGGTGTGCATAGCATAGCAGCCAAATTGCTGCGACAGATGGCGGGCCAAGGGATTTATGGACCAAACAGAGCCCCCCTCTGCACAGGCAGAAAGGGGGAGAAGACCCAGTCCAGGACATCAAAACGTTGTTGTCCTGAAAAAGGGATACGTCTTCTCTGCCTGATGCATTGGGGAGGTTCTGCTTTGTGAAAAGAACAATTTTCCATCTTTTTGAGATAATGCTGGAAGTTTGATTGTGTGTGTGTGTGAGAATGTGTGTGTGTGTGTGTGAGAATGTGTGTGTGTGTGTGAGAAGGTGTGTGTGATTTGGATAACAAGTTTGTAATGCATGTGAGAAATGGATGAATTTTGATTTTTACCTGTTTGTGTGCCATGCGGCCTTGTGTTGAATGGGATACGCCCTGTGGGAAGGGAAACAATGGCTTATTATGCTAGCTTTGTTTGAGAAAAGAGGCGATGTTTGAGCTGGCCTGGGATATATTGTGTTATATTGTGGTTTTATGTGGTGTTTTTGTTTCATTGGATAACATGTGTTACTAAGAGTGCATTCTCAATTGTGTAGTAAGATTACATACTTTTCAGTGGAACTGTTCCTAAACTGTGTGTCTGCTTAAAGCGGAGGTCCACCCTAAAGTGGACCTCTGCTCATCGGAACCCTCCCCCCCTCCGGTGCCACAATTGGCACCTTTCAGGGGGGAGGGGGTGCAGTTACCTGGATAATCCAGGTAACTGCACCCACTTCCCGGGATAGCTCTCTGCGGAAAGGGGCGTAACTTACGCTCCTTTCCGCAAGTGCCCGCCCCTTCCCGCAAGTGCCCCGCTGCCTGCTGGGAAACAAACAGATCCCAGAGGCAGCGGGGAGCGTCCTTATTGCGCAGCGCGATTCGCGCATGCGCAGTAGGGAACCGGGAAGGAAGCCGAAAGGCTCCATTTCCTGATTCCCATACACAAGATGGCGGCGGCAGGACCCGACAGGCAACCTAGAGATTGGCTTCGGGTGCCGACATCGCGGGCGCGCTGGGCGGGTAAGTGTCACTATTTTAAAAGTCAGCAGCTGCAGTATTTGTAGCTGCTGGCTTTTTAAAAAAAAAAAAAAAACGCGGAGTCCCGGTGGATTCCCGCTTTAAGTGTGCATTTTCAAGTGTGTGGGTTTGTGGGGAGAGGTTGTGGTTTTGGCGGGAAAGGGCGCCATTTTGTTGGGGCCTAGCTTTTGTTGTCTGCCATGTGACCAGGCTTGGTGGCCATTTTTGAAAATCTGAACATTCCTATAGGGGAAGGTGCAGACACCATTCCCTTGTGTGTGAAACCACGTGATATGAGCCACCATCTTGTTCTTAGACCATGTGGTCTGGGCACCTCTCTCTAGGCGCCATCTCCTTTAAGTGAATTCTACTTTTGTACCTTTTATGTGATTTTTCCGTTAAGCTATTGCATTTTCTGTAGTGAATTTTTGGTTTTCAGTGTAAATCTCTATTTTGCGTTGAATTTCAGTGGATGGTGAAACTAGCTTGAACTGAGGTTTTGTACACAGCGGTGTGCTATTTTTATTACAAATGTATGGAAGTTTCACAGAGGGCAATTCATTTGTTTTTTTTGTTAGGCCTGTATTGTATAGTCTGCATATGGGGCGAGGCTCCCCCTCCCCCTCCCTTCTCCTGTAACATTGATATGTAAATGAACTTGTTTGCTGGGTTCA
Organism: Lithobates pipiens; assembly: GCF_037356315.1. NCBI lineage: Eukaryota > Metazoa > Chordata > Amphibia > Anura > Ranidae > Lithobates > Lithobates pipiens. The sequence continues at coordinate 2,613,244 of NW_027507784.1, read as the reverse complement.
TGCTGCAACCTTTTGGAGACACAGGAAGTTGGTGGGAGGAGTCGGGTGTCTTCTGACTCATGTTTAAAAACACAATGGAAGATAATGGCATTTGAAAGAGTGTTTTAAATTTGAATTTCATTTTTTTTTCTAAGGTTTGTACTGTAATACAGTTTTGGGTAGAGAGCAAACAGTTGGTTGTTGTAATATCTAGATACAGAGAGAGAAGACACATTGTTCTGTAGAGTAAGCGGGAGTAATTGTGTTTTCTGTGCGGCTTAATCTGGCGACGCAGTGTATGGGCGTACAAAGGAAACGCTTGTGTACACATATACTGTGAGGGGTAGAGACTTAATTCGGGGGGTGATAACACCTCAGGTGGAGTTTCTAGTTGAGGGACTAGCTGTAGTCAGTTGATCCCCCGCAGAAGAAGACACCTGGCGGTGGTCCCCAAAGTAGGTGCAACGGTTTCCCTGGACGCAGGGGTAAGACGATAAGCCGATTCGAATCGCCATGGGCACTAGGAGGTCCATGCAAGGGAAGGATTGGAGGCTTCCCACAGTCAGACGGCTGCACAGTACATAAGGATCCTAGTTTTGGGGCTAAAGGCCATTAGCCCTTCAAAGATTGACATAGGTGGTCCAAGGATACTATTTTGTGTATCCCTCTGGAAGTTGATGTATCGCAACTGAGGCTTCAGAAATCTGTAATGCTGAGTGAGCTGATGGATGTGTAGTACTTGCTTTTGTGATTTTCAGAGGAGGAACTGTGGTTGGAATTCTCACGCCCATTTTAGAACTTTGTGTGGCTGGTCCATACAATATTCTGAGATGTCCTTGTGTCTTTCCCATTGTGTGTATTTCATTTTTTTTCTATCGCTAAGAGTGAAGGCAGAATTCCATTTGGTTGTTTTTAAATTTGTAATTTTTGATTTGGAACTATGAAATATCTCCCCCACATTTGTATCTATGTGTTTGTCTCAGGTTTTAGTATTCTCATTGTTTGTGGTAACAAGAAGATGTCTGAACCCACCACGGCAGCCCTCTTACGTGTCGCGGGTGTTGTATTTTCAGTAAGAGTTACAGAGGGTTTAGTTATTATCGGTTTTGAGGAATGTCAATGACAATTTACCAATGTACACGAATGTTGTATTGTCTATGAAGGACGGAGTAATAACTTTTGTTTATAAGTATCTTTTCAGGTCCAAGGAGTTTCTGAAAGTGTATATGAAGGTAAAAGTATCATAAGCTATTTCACAGTTTACCCTGGGTGTTTTCCTCCAGTTTGTAATGAGGAGGAAAAAGGGGGGATGAGAGTGCTGAGAATGACAAATTTTTCAAACCAATAATACTAACTACTCTAATTCTAGCCAAGTTTGTGACAGGTGACTGGGTCGTTGTAAAGAAGATTGAAGAAGGAGAAAAGGATGAGAAGTATCTTTTTATTTATATTTTTAAAGTGTAATTTCCAACTAGGTACGGAAGTGAACAGGACACATGGTGGGGTCTACTCTGAGTCTCCACTGAGCTCTAAGTGCCCCAGCAATGACAGCGGTGTATGAGATATATAGGCATATTGTTGTGAGGAGTTTTTGACAAACTAGTACAATCCAAACAGACACATGACAATAGAATTTAATGATACATTTCTAGAGGGTAAAATTTATTATAATTTTAAAAATAGCTCTGGTTCTTGCCAGTTTTGGTATCGGGATAACTAGGTGGCCCACAAGCGTGTTTCAGCTCTAGTTTGGTATTAATGTAGATGTACAGCTTATAAGGTAATTCCCCTAAGGCAAGAGGTTCATGTGTGCTGGTGAATCTCGTCCCAGCATCTTATGTCACTGCCAATTCTGATGGCGCGAGAGAAGGTAAGGATGGCAGGGACAGCTAGAAGGGAATTGCTTGTACACGGTGGGGGATGGGCTTATGAAACGATTGAACAATTTCTCATCCATTGAGGATGGGATGTTTTCATGTAACTGTTGAAGCTACAAGGAAGTTCCCACAATCCAAGGGTGGTTCCTGGGATTTTATAAGTAAAGATTGCTATACCTGGATCGGGGATACTGGTGACAAAGTTCAGGCCCATATGGATAAGGCTAAGAAACCTAAAAGGCAAAGTCAGAGCTATAGCTAGTGAAGGTTGGAATCTTCTTAAGGGTCTGGGAATCTGGGGGCATTTAATTTTTATTTTTGCAGCGGATCATATTTTGAAGGAATTAGGGGTATATTTACTAATGTTGTTTCTGTTTCTATTCTTCTATATTCCGTGATGAGGCGTTCCTGTTGCCTGATTGGACGCGTGACCAGAGCCCGAGCAGATGAGCCCAAGATGCCTGACCCAAGAAAAAGACAGAGGATCCCAGACCGACCAGCGACTACTACAGCTCACCATGTCATCCCTCCTGAGGAAAAGTCTACATGTCAAGCCGTGTTTTCCTTTTTATGGACTCATATGGACTGTAAGGCCGGGTGTAAGAAGAAGATCGAAAAGTCATCGAGGGACACATGGGATCATATGACAAAGAGGAGGAGCTGTTGTGGAAATTTTAGATGTATTTATTATATATATTGTCATAAGAGTCCTCCTGTGTTGACGCTGGTTGAGATCCGTTAGGTAGTGGATAATATCTTGGGGTTGGAGAGAAAGGTGTTTGCGGAGTGGGGGTATGTCCACCAGCAAAAGGGCCCCTGTACATTGTACAGACGATCGTCTGGGGACATATGCTTGCTCTGCGGGCATTGGTTGTGTGCGGATGTGTGCACATCGTCTCTGCTGTGTCTGATCAGCACATGGAGATAGGCGGTGCACATCTGTAGATAGCTTTCCATTCACAAGAGATGAAGAATTATCCAAGTATACATTGTTCTCTGGAACAATGTATATATTAAGGATTTCTATCAATGGAATTATAGTCATCGTTCATTGGTTTTGTATGGTATTGTATGGTATTGTATTGTATTTTCCTTATATGGGCATTAACATCCTGTTACTGCTGTGAGGTCACATCCTTTGTGGGAGGTGTTCAGCTGTTGAAGGCAAACCCTCCAGGGCGTGGCTTCCAGTGGGAAAAAGTAAATAAAAAGCTTGGTCAAGGGCTCGCTCTGGCTGGCTGACGATGGAACTGAGAACGTAGAAGGATGGTTGAGTCTGTTCATTGGGATGAATGTGTTGGAAGGTAAGCCTAAAGCATTATATCATTAAGACGGAAATGGGTGCTTATTGGAAGCACAAAGTAGGTAGTGGGGCTGTGTGCATAGCATAGCAGCCAAATTGCTACGACAAAGGTCCCAGCTCAGATTAGATCCCCAGACTCCAAATAGACCCTTCCAGAAACTTGTCCAGCATGTTTGTCAAAGACCGGCCAACCCACTGATGGCCAACTCTTTAGTAAATGGCCAAATGACAAACATTTATCTCTGCTGTACCACAAACATAACACTCTAGAGGTCTAAACAGAATCTGGCAGATATCGTAACATGGAAACTCCACAATGCAACGATCTGAAAAAGACTTTTGAAAAATGGAAAATTAAAGTGCACATTAGGAAGGTTATAGGCAACCCACCTCTACAGAATTCATTACAGACCAAAGAGAATATCATAAAACATCTATTTTCTGAAAAAGTCTACATGAAAAAAATCCTGTCTGCCAAAAAACTCAGCTTCTCCGACTGTCCCAGTTATAGGTTTCCCCGGTCTCGTATTACAGTTATCTCACTATACAAACACAGGTAACCATGACATCCAATATCATAAGGATTTGCATGTCTTGTCTCTTCATCTCTCTGTACTGGATCAGTGTAATCATTTATTTCATCCATTGACACGGATTTGTAAAGACGAACAGCCAAAGCTCTCTGACAACAAACACGGCAAGAATGTGGCTGGTCTCAGATATAATTAGACTTGTCACCATTTTCTTCAACTTGGTGTCAGGTCTGACTCTGAATGCCTACATAGTCGTTGTGTATGTCCGGGAATGGAGGAAGAAAAAAGGATTCAATGTGTCCGACAGAATCGTCCTCTTGTTGGCTCTCATTGGGATCGCCCACCAATGTTCTTTCTCCGTCGAAGGTCTGAATTTCTACTTTGGGTCTCATTTACCACATCAAAGAGGACTTAATATTTATGTCTATGTTTTTCACATTTTTCTGATGAATGAGAACCTCTGGAGCACGGCTTGGCTTTCCATCTATTACTGCCTGAAATTGGTCAAGTTTTCCCACCGCATTTTCCTTCAGTTACAGAGAAGATTGTCCTCTTCTATCACACAGCTTCTCATAGTCTCCTTGGTGGGATTATTCTTCATAACTCTTCCACTTCCTTGGACTTTACAATTACATTACAAAAACATCATCAAAGATCCACCTGGAATTAATTATACACTTCCGTATATGGCTATGGATGTCCGATACGTTCCCCTCTATGTGGTGCTTGGTTCTCTTCTCCCCTTCCTTCTGATCTTCATCTGCATTGGGCTCAGTGTGTGGTCTCTCCTGAGTCATGTCCTTCAGATCCATCACAATTCATCTCAGTTCAGCTCATCTCCACAACTAGAGGGTCACCTCCGGGCAGTCAGGACCATGATCCTCCAGGTCTGCCTTTGCTTGGCTCTGTATCTGGCCATCTTTAACAATCTCCTGTTTTCCATGAGCATAGGAATCATTGTTAAAATCATGTTGTTTACAATCCTTATAAGTTATCCTTCTGTTCAAGCTGCCATCTCAATCCAGGGGAACCCCAAGTTAAGAAACAGACCATCGGCTCGTGATACGTCCATGGGCAGCAAATAGTGCGTCTGCCTATCTGTAGCCAGTTCCCGAGATCCATCTTATATCTCTTATTATTTGCTTTCTTCAATACTGCATTCTAATCCTCCTTTCCCTTTGCACAGAGCTCTGTCTTCAAGCTATTAGTTGTTGGTGGATATCAGATTATTTTCAACCCTAAATAAAAATGAGTCAGCGAGTATTCTCAGATCAGTTATATCAGCTTGTGAAGTGGCCATAATTATCATCCCCATGAAAAATGTGTCAATATGGTGATATCATGGAATCAGAATGATCCGAAGACCTGATTGATGTATAACAGATACATAAAGGGAAACCCCAGCCAAACAGATAAATAGGCAGTTGAAATAAGTATATAGAATTATATTTAAATTTCAAAAGGTGTAAAGAATATAATATACCAAAATGTCCACCCAATTACCATTCCGGTGACAATGGTGTCACCAGACAGGAAGTGAGGGAAAAGGGGAGCCCTTCATTTCAGTAAAAATCTGACAGGGATTCAATCCTCTCCCGTTCTATCCAAAAAGTTTAAAAAAATGCTCTGGCTATCTGGCTGCCACTCACCCAACAAACTCAATTTAAAATACTAACAAGAACTTACAAAGACTTCCACAACTCGGCCCCTCCAGGTTCATCACTAACCTAGTCTCAAAATACCAACCTAATCGTTTTCTTCATTACTCCTAAGAGCTCCTGCTCTCCTAGCCCTCTCGTCATCTCCTCTCATGCTCACCTCCAGGACTTCTCCCAAGCCTCCCCCATCCTATGGAACTCCCTACCCTAATCTGTCCAACTATCTCCTACTCTGTCCACTTTTAGACCTCTGTAGCCTCTGTGAATCCTGCATCTCCAGTGACCTCTGTGACTGTGTCTCCTCGGTTTCCATGAACCTATGTGGCTCCTGTGGCTCCAGTTACCTCTGTGAACCCTGTGGCTCCTATGTCTCCAGGGACCTCCTGTAAATCCTATGAATCCTAATGCACCCCAGAGCCCCCTAAGTGACCCAGTGACCCCAGAGCCTTCTGTGTCATCCTGGGATTCCAGTGTGCCCTGAGTACCTCTGTAATCACTACATCTCCACACAGTCACATGTACACTCCTGTTATCACCTGGACTGTCTCTCCCTTCTAACCCCAGCCCATGATGACACAAGGGGGAGAGTTTTTGTTCCATAATCCCCAATGTCCCTCAGTAAAGAGAACCTCCCTTGGATCCCTCTCATTCACTGACTCAATGATCACAACTGATTGGAATTATGGCAAAGGTTAATTCACGCTCCAAACTCAAGCCAATCTCCTTTTGGGTGGTTTCATGGCAAATGTTGACTCACGCTCCCAACTCAAGCCAATCTCCTTTTGGGTGGTTTCATGGCAAACGTTGACTCACACTCCCAACTCAAGCCAATCTCCTTTTGGGTGGTTTCATGGCAAACGTTGACTCACACTCCCAACTCAAGCCAATCTCCTTTTGGGTGGTTTCATGGCAAACGTTGACTCACACTCCCAACTCAAGCCAATCTCCTTTTGGGTGGTTTCATGGCAAACGTTGACTCACGCTCCCAACTCAAGCCAATCTCCTTTTGGGTGGTTTCATGGTAAACGTTGACTCACGCTCCCAACTCAAGCCAATCTCCTTTTGGGTGGTTTCATGGCAAACATGGACTCGTGCTCCCAACTCAAGCCAATCTCCTTTTGGGTGGTTTCATGGTAAACGTTGACTCACGCTCCCAACTCAAGCCAATCTCCTTTTGGGTGGTTTCATGGCAAACATGGACTCACGCTCCCAACTCAAGCCAATCTCCTTTTGGGTGGTTTCATGGCAAACGTTGACTCACGCTCCCAACTCAAGCCAATTTCCTTTTGAGTGGTTTCATGGCAAACGTTGACTCACGCTCCCAACTCAAGCCAATCTCATTTTGGGTGGTTTCATGGCAAACGTTGACTCACGCTCCCAACTCAAGCCAATCTCCTTTTGGGTGGTTTCATGGCAAACGTTGACTCACACTCCCAACTCAAACCAATTTCCTTTTCGGTGGTTTCATGGCAAACGTTGACTCACGCTCCCAACTCAAGCCAATCTCCTTTTGGGTGGTTTCTTCTCTTCATTATCAATAACTTCCAACACAAGGTACCCACACAATGTTTTCTTCATAAAACAACCAGTGGATGGAAAGTTGTGGACACATCTCTGGACAGACCCACATTTGGATTGTCCAAAGATAAATGAGAAATATAAAGATCGGTGTATCTCTGTATCTCTGTCTCCCCGGATTTTATTGTCTGGAGATCAGGAAACCAGATTCACCCCGAGTCCCGAAAACCTCAAGATGGACTGATGATGAAAAAAAGATTTTCGAAACCCCCCTTCATTTTCCCTTCTGTTTTATTATTGGGGTGTTGATTTTTAGTTTGTCAATGTTTTTGCATATAGTGTGTGATTTTTGTTATTATTCTTATTATCTATGATGTGTGTGTTTTCTCTTCCCGATGACTATTGGTGGATGGGTGAAGCTTTCACTGATGGAACTCTCCAAAACCTTCATTGTGTGTTATTTCTCTGTAGAGGTGGTTGTGATAAAATTAGACATTAAAGTTATTTATACAGTAATAGGGTCGGTTGTGTCTTTTTATCTGGCGTTAAAATTTAGATAACAATGGGTCAAGAGCTTGAATAAAAGAGGAAATCCTGGACGGCCGCACACCGCTGAAGGCTTATTTATTCTTCTAAGGGACAAGGACAAGCAGCTACCGCGTTTCACACCAGACCATGGTGCTTAATCATGAGCTATGAGCTGCTTGTCCTTGTCTCTTTTGTATATGAGGTTACTGTATTGGATTTTATTGCAACAATAAAGATGCCTTCAGTGGTGTGCGACCGTCCAGGATTTCTTCTTTTCTTCCAAGTTTGTGCAGAGCCAGCACCTGCAAACTCACAATGGGATGGGTGTTTCCCAAAAGGTCTGGAGCTTTTTGGAGTGGCAATTCCTTTCCCATATTATTTATTTTCACTGGTCAAGAGTTTTTAGTTTTATTTATTCCCAGATGATGAAAAGTTACATTTAGGACTAGTTTGCACTTGCTTCAAAACATGGCTTTGGACAGGCTTTGTTAAAGCTCTCTGAACGCCAGTCAAAGCCCCCCATCACTAAATAAAATGGTTAGCTTACAGTCCTGTTTACACCTTGCTTTTGATTGGTGCTTTGATGAGGCTTCGGTGGAGCTTTGGTGGAGCTTCAATGGGGCTTTGGTGGAGCTTCGATAGGGCTTTGATGGGCCTTTTGTGGGGCTTTGGTGGAGCTTCAATGAGGCTTTGGTGGAGCTTCGATCGGGCTTTGATGGGCCTTTGGTGGGGCTTTGGTGGAGTTTCAATGGGGCTTTGGTGGAGCTTCGATTGGGCTTTGGTGGAGCTTCAATGGGGCTTTGGTGGGGCTTTGGTGGAGCTTCAATGGGGCCTTGGTGGAGCTTCAATGGGGCTTTGGTGGAGCTTCAATGGGGCTTCAATGGGGCTTCAGTCGAGCTTTGCCATAGACTTCTATGAAGGCTTTGAAGCTCCACTAAAGAGACATAAGGGATAATTTTTGAACCAAAGCAAAGCATAGGCAAGGTGTAAATAGGACTGTAAGCTAACCATTTCATTTGATGACAGGAGCTTTGACTGGCTTTCAGAGAGCTTTAACACCAGCCTGTCCAAAGCCTTGTTTTGAAGCAAGTGTAAACTAGCCTTGAATGTATCTTTTCATCATATAAGGGAATAAATAAAACTCAATTTTGTAGCAAGTGTAAATGAGCCCTTACTCCTTTGTGTCCCCAATCCAGATCATGGATTCGGCCCTTTCCAGGTCCGTATCCCAGACCAGTTTTATAATAGAAGTGCCAACACACCTCTCAGAATGAATGTTGCTACACATTTAGAGATAACGTTCTTTTTTATCATTACAAGTATCATAAAAAAGGACAAACTTCTCATCCATATCTGGTGGTCATGCCCCGTCACCCAAAAGTTCTTTAGCGAAGTTTACAACATAATCTCGAGGTTCTCTACCCTCACATGAGAATTCTCTCCTTCCCAATTCCTCTTACACCACACCCCTATACCCAAACATCTCTTACTTCCAATCTCTTGCTATGCACATGCTAAACGCTGCTAAGCTACACTTGGTTTTGGAGAATTGACAAAATCGCCAAAATATAAGAGCTTTTAGCCATCTCCCATGACAACATCTCAAAACACACTACTTCCTGGTCTTGTTGGTCGCATTTTAGAACCACCACTGAATATATTCAAACCATGGACTCCAAACCTAAACGAATAGGGAAAATACCCAAGATTTCTCTTAAAGTTCCAGGGATAGTTGAGGCTGGATAGATCGTAAACCAGGGCAGATAGGAGGCATATGCCCCCCCCCGTTTTGGTCTACCCCGCCCATATCCCCTGCCGCTCTCACATCCATCTTCTCCCCTATTCCCTACCCTTCTTTTCAATCCCTTCTCTTCCCTCTCCCGTCTCACCACCTTCCTTACCACACCTCACGACTAATGTACCTAACCATGGCTGTCAGCAGGCCTGCCAACCATGGAATCCCCCCCCCAGACATATATAAATACCACCCTATGTAATCTACCACCCTGAAGACTATTCTCATCCACTACTATACAGAGATTCCTCTAACCAATCTTTATTATTTCAAGAAACCGGTTCAACTCACAACACGGTCAACTCCAAGACGGATTTGACTTCTCTAAAAATAGGTCCCTTTTGGGCCTACAAGTCACAAAGTTCCTTAATACTCACCATATGAAGTTGACTACTCCTTTGTATTTCTTTAAGTGCAGTATAGCGTTGCTATACAAATTGTTGTCATTATATTTGGGTTAACCACATGCCGACCGGGCCATAGCCGAAAGACGCCTACAGTGCGGTCGGCTTATTCTGGGTGGACGTCCGTGAGACATCCTCACAGAATCTCGCTCCTGCACACCCCCTGGGGCGCGCACCCGGGAACATCCCTGACCACCGGGTCCAGAGGACCCGGCGCATCACGGATCATGGTAAACACCGGCTGACAGCAGGCGTTAACCACGTGATCGATCCATCAAATGACGGAGCGATCACTTGTAAACAAACCAGTGTCATGTCATGCCGGTTCCTCCCTCCCCTCTCTGTACTGATCGGTACAGTGAGAGAGGAGAGGGGGAGAGATGGCAGCAGCGCTGTGGGCTGGATATGTAGTGCCCATAGCGCTGCTCAGTGCCAATAATCTTCAGTACTCTGCCCATACACTGTAATATTCTGCCAATACTCTGCAACACTGTGCAATACTCTGCCAATACTCTGCAACACTGTGCAATACTCTACCAGTACTCTGCAACACTGTGCAATACTCTACCAGTACTCTGCAACACTGTGCAATACTCTACCAGTACTCTGCCAATACTCTGCAACACTGCAATACTCTGCAATAATCTGGCAATACTCTGCCAATACTCACCAATACTCTGCCAGTACTCAGCCAATTCTCTGCCAATACTCGCCAATACTCTGCCAATTCTATGCCAATACTCTGCCAGTACTCTGCCAATAATCTTCCAATACTCGCCAATACTCACCAATACTCTGCGAGTACTCTGCCAATACTCGGCCAATTCTCGCCAATACTCTGCCAATACTTTGCAATAAATGTTAAAAGAAACAAATAATTTTTATTTTTTTACAGAATTTTCAGTCTTTTTTGATTGTTAGTGGAATAGATTATGGGGCCACACAGTATACACACACATACAGTATACACACACATACAGTATACACACACACACACAATATACACACACAGAATACACATACACACACTGAAAAGGTACTGGAGAGGCGGGGCAGCTATAATCTTGGCATTTTTTAAAAAACACAGATTTTTACATACTGTCCCTGGTTTTATTGAGGCTGGCCACCCTAATGGGGCCCCTTAGTGGTATGGGGCCCTCAGGCAGTGCAAAAAATGCAGTCACAAACAAGATGACCCACATCTGATGATTATGCTTTTGATCCTGCCCTTCATAACTCACAGTTCCTGGTCTTGACCACATTCAATCAGTAATGTCATCAGGATACCTTCTGACAATGTGAGGGTGGGCTGGAAAGTTCATATTCTAGTTGAAGTGCTGATGCCACCACTAAATGAATGACTTTCAGCTGCAGCAGGTTCAGTGCAGGTTCCAAGACGCAAGAGTTACCCCCAGCATTGATGTTAGTGAACATAATATTAACTCCTAGCATTGGTGCCAGTGGACGCCATAATAATCCCCAACACAGGTAACAGTGGACGCCATAATAACTCCCAGCATTGGTGCCAGTGGAGGCCATAATAACTCCCAGCATTGGTGCCCGTGGATGCCATAATAACTCCCAGCATTGGTGCCAGTGGATGCCATATTAACTCCAAGCATTGGTGTCAGTAGATGCCATAATAACTCCCAGCATTGGTGTCAGTGGACTCCATAATAACTCCCAGCATTGGTGCCCGTGGATGCCATAATAACTCCCAGCATTGGTGCCAGTGGATGCCATATTAACTCCAAGCATTGGTGTCAGTAGATGCCATAATAACTCCCAGCATTGGTGTCAATGGACTCCATAATAACTCCCAGCATTGGTGCCAGTGGATGCACCGATAACCCCCAGCATTGGTGCCCGTGGATGCCATAATAACTCCCAGCATTGGTGTCAGTGGACTCCAAAATAACTCCTAGCATTGGTGCCAGTGGATTTCATAATAACTCCCAGCATTGGTGTCAGTGGACGCTATAATAACTCCCAGCATTGGTGCCAGTGGATTTCATAATAACTCCCAGCATTGGTGTTAGTAGATGCCATAATAACTCCCAGCATTGGTGCCAGTGGATTTCATAATAACTCCCAGCATTGGTGTCAGTGGACGCTATAATAACTCCCAGCATTGGTGCCAGTGGATGCCATAATAACTTACAGCATTGGTGCCAGTGGAGGCCATAATAACTCTCAGCATTGGTGCCAGTGGAGGCCATAATAACTCCCACCATTGGTGCCAGTGGATGCCATATTAACTCCAAGCATTGGTGTTAGTAGATGCCATAATAACTCCCAGCATTGGTGTCAGTGGACTCCATAATAACTCCCAGCATTGGTGCCAGTGGATGCCATAATAACTCCCAGCATTGGTGCCAGTGGATGCACCGATAACCCCCAGCATTGGTGCCCGTGGATGCCATAATAACTCCCAGCATTGGTGTCAGTGGACTCCAAAATAACTCCTAGCATTGGTGCCAGTGGGTTTCATAATAACTCCCAGCATTGGTGTCAGTGGACGCTATAATAACTCCCAGCATTGGTGCCAGTGGATGCCATAATAACTTACAGCATTGGTGCCAGTGGAGGCCATAATAACTCTCAGCATTGGTGCCAGTGGAGGCCATAATAACTCTCAGCATTGGTGCCAGTGGAGGCCATAATAACTCCCACCATTGGTGCCAGTGGAGGCCATAATAACTCCCAGTATTGGTGCCAGTGGAGGCCATAATAACTCTCAGCATTGGTGCCAGTGGAGGCCATAATAACTCCCACCATTGGTGCCAGTGGAGGCCATAATAACTCCCAGTATTGGTGCCAGTGGAGGCCATAATAACTCTCAGCATTGGTGCCAGTGGAGGCCATAATAACTCTCAGCATTGGTGCCAGTGGAGGCCATAATAACTCCCACCATTGGTGCCAGTGGAGGCCATAATAACTCCCAGTATTGGTGCCAGTGGAGGCCATAATAACTCTCAGCATTGGTGCCAGTGGAGGCCATAATAACTCTCAGCATTGGTGCCAGTGGAGGCCATAATAACTCTCAGCATTGGTGCCAGTGGAGGCCATAATAACTCCCAGCATTGGTGCCAGTGGAGGCCATAATAACTCTCAGCATTGGTGCCAGTGGATGCCATAATAACTCCCAGCATTGGTGACAGTGGAGGCCATAATAACTCTCAGCATTGGTGCCAGTGAAGGCCATAATAACTCCCACCATTGGTGCCAGTGGAGGCCATAATAACTCTCAGCATTGGTGCCAGTGGAGGCCATAATAACTCTCAGCATTGGTGCCAGTGGAGGCCATATTAACTCCCAGCATTGGTGCCAGTGGATGCCATAATAACTCCCAGCATTGGTGCCAGTGGATGCCATAATAACTCTCAGCATTGGTGCCAGTGAAGGCCATAATAACTCCCACCATTGGTGCCAGTGGAGGCCATAATAACTCTCAGCATTGGTGCCAGTGGAGGCCATAATAACTCTCAGCATTGGTGCCAGTGGAGGCCATAATAACTCTCAGCATTGGTGCCAGTGGAGGCCATAATAACTCTCAGCATTGGTGCCAGCGGATGCCATAATAACACAGGTACCAGAGGACGCATTCATATTCCTTAGCGCAGGTGTCATATTATTAAATCCCCTCCACCACCTTGGAGGTCAGTGGCATTGAAATGTAACCCCTCCCATGACCAACAATGTGGTGGGTGGGGGGGGGGGGGTGTTAACTTTCACTAACATTACCTGAATGCAGAAGGGGGTGGTGGGTTAAAATTTCACTGCCATGAGGGCCAATGCAAGGTGGAGGGATGGGGGGAGGGCAACAACATGACTGGTCAAGAAAATAGAAATCAGTGATCCAGTCATGGGTGGGAAGGAAGATAGTAAAGGCTGATTATTTCTGTTAAAATAAAGAAGAGCTTATACTTACCTGCTCTGTGCAATGATATAGCACAGAGCACTTGCTTACCTCCTCTTCTGGAGTCCCCCACCAGAGCTGTCTTCTTCTGAGTGCCCCTTCAGCAAGCCAGGTACTGAAGGGGCACCTGTGTGGGAACACTCCCAAGCCGGGGCCGTGTGTGTTTTCATGTCATGCCCCCTGCTCCCTCTTCACAGGATTGGACAGACATTCTCCTGTGAGACCAGGAAGAGAAGAAGTGGTGCCAGTGGGGGGATGGATTGGTGAACGGTGCCAGGTGAGTGTTTAGGGTGGGGGGGGGGGACTAGGGCAGGTAGGGGGTGTTTTTTACCTTAATAGAAGAAATGCATTAAGGTAAAAATGGTTTGGGTTTAGAACTACTTTAAGGTCTATGAACAGTATTACATCCCCCTAGGATTATATTCTGCATATAATGGAGGTGACGGGGGGGGGGGGGTGGTTATATTTAATTATAACCACTTGCCACTCACAAGTTCAATATTTATGCAATTTTCATGCAAAATTTATTTTTAAAAGATGAGTCCACCCTTCATACCATGTTACCTTACTCAGGGTGGAACATGTAAGAGGTTATAGATGCGCCAGCGTGCGTGGTGATGTCACATCCATGCCCCGCCCTGGAATTTTCATGCTGAGTGGAGAAAGGTTGTTTCTCATCTGTAATTCCCGGATTGGGTTCTTTTTTTTTTTTTTTTTTTTCATTCATGCTACGTCAGCGAATTTTTTCTACGAGGCTCTAATCAACTTAGTGTTCATTTTATTTTCCTCGTCATCACATCATTGTAGCACATATTTTTATTGTTTACATTAATATTACAAAACAATAATCTTTATTCAATATCAAAAGAACAAGGCCCTACTATTCCATACTATCCATACTAGTTGGACCAAACAGCTATCTCTCTTCTTCTTTACCTTATTTTTTTTTTTTCCCCCTTCCCACCCCGCTCCCCCTTCTTTTATTTCCTATGCGGAGAAAGAACAAAAACTAAACCACCTCCCTTTATCATTTTATATTCTAACCTGCTCTGCATAGCTCCAGGTTTTTTTAAAGTTTTCCCACTTCTGCCAGTTGTCTATCAACAGATCCTTATCATCGTATCTGTCCCTACGCCTTACCATTAGGTAAGTTTCTTCTACTGCGTCAATCCATTCCCAGATTGGTGGGCTTTCCTCTTTTTGCCAGTTCTTAGGTATCAGTCTTTTTGCTGCATTTAAAAGATGCGGGACTAATGACTCTTGATACTTTTTTATTTCTCCTTTGATTCCGTGGAATAAGACTATCCACGGGTCCTCAGGGATTATAATATTAGTAATTTCTTTTACATAATATAAAATCTTTTCCCAATAGGTGTTTATTTTTGGACAACTCCACCACAAGTGGGTCATCGTCCCTGCCACTTTACACCCTCGCCAGCAGTCCCCTGATCTACTCGGTTGGAATTTATGGATTTTATCTGGTGTAGCGTACCATCTTTAATTACATTTATAATTCATTTCTGCGGTAACGCTATCCGCTGCCGATCTATGAGTAAGTTTAAAAATGTTATCCTGTGTGCATTTATCACATTGTGTACCTAGTTCCCTTTCCCATTTTTGTATGAAAGGCGGACTCTCCAGCTCCTCCTCAGTCAGGAGCCCATACAACCTAGAGACCATCCCCCTTGGGTTGCCAGTTAAGCACAGCCTCTCCACAGGGGAAAGCTCGCTTTCCGTTCTCAATGGCTGCGATAGGCTCTCGACAAAGTGGGCCAACTGGAGATATCTCCACTCATCTATTTTCCCTATTTCTCCTTTGTGTTTCAACTCGTGCAATGACAACAACCTCCCATTTTTTGTGATATCTTTTACCTGTACCTTCCCTTTTTTTAACCAATTCCCACTATTAATTTTTAACCCTGGAGGGAAGTATTCATTCTCTGTTAACTCGATAAGTGGCGAGTTATACTGACCATTCAATTTCTTGTATACCCCATTCCAAACCTTAAGTGCGTTTAGTGTCAAAACATTTGTATTGAAATCTAGTGTCCTATACTTTGGTGAATTCCACACTATCTTATTCAACTGTGCCTTACTAAAAGTGTTCTCTACTTCTACCCATCTCTTCTCCTTATTATTTTCCCTTACCCATTCCACTACTCTTGATAGCACGATTGCTTTATAATATTTTTGAATATCCGGTACCGCTAATCCTCCTTTTTCCTTGCTTCGTTTTAATATATTAAAGGGTACTCTCGGTTTCTTATTATTCCAGATGAACCCCATTAATAAAGATTTCATCTTAGTAAAATAATACTTTGGTACCGCTAAGGGGATCATCTGAAATTTATATAAAATTTTTGGTTCAATAAACATCTTCAATGCGCAGATACGTCCCATCCAGGTTAATGATCTATTAACTAATCTATTGCTTTCTTTCTTAACTTCATCTAGTAAGGGAATATAGTTTAGTTTGTACATTTTCTCTATAGAGGTCACTAATTTTATTCCAAGATAATTCAGTTCCTTCCACCAAGGGAACTCGAACTTTTTTGAAGCTTTTCTTTTTCCAATTTACCAATATTTAAATTCAAAATTTCTGATTTTGCTTGGTGAATTTTAAAATTTGAAAGTTGGCCATATTGTACTA
Organism: Lithobates pipiens; assembly: GCF_037356315.1. Classification (NCBI taxonomy): domain Eukaryota; kingdom Metazoa; phylum Chordata; class Amphibia; order Anura; family Ranidae; genus Lithobates; species Lithobates pipiens. Next base: position 2,597,080 of record NW_027507784.1, on the reverse strand, counting down.
CTACTTCCATTAATTTAGACATGGAGACACTGGGATTGCTAATATAAAATAAAACATCATCTGCAAAAGCAGCCAATTTGTGTTCTTCCTTTCCTGTTTCAATTCCCTTAATCTGTGGGTCATTGCGAATTGTAGCAAGCAGTGGTTCCAGGGACAACACAAACAAAATGGGTGATAGAGGGCATCCTTGCCTCGTTCCATTTTCCAACTCGAAAGGTAAAGACAATATACCATTGACCTTAACCCTAGCAGTCGGGTGACTATATAGTGTCCTGATCCTCTTAACCATTTTAGGGCCTATCCCCATCATTCCCAATGTCTGAAACATAAAGCCCCAGCCCACTCTGTTGAAGGCCTTCTGGGCATCAATCGACAAGAGTAGGCTGGGGCTTCTCCTCTCGTCCACCTGGGACAGAAGGAGCGCCGTTCTCACCCCATTATCCTTCCCTTCCCGTCCTGGTATAAAGCCCACCTGGTCTGGATGTATCAATATGCCCATCAAGGCCTTCATTCTCCCTGCCAATACCTTAGCAAAAAGCTTTGTATCGACATTGAGCAATGATATAGGCCTATAATTAGCGCACATCGTCTCATCCTTCTCCTCCTTCCGGATTATGGTTATATGGGCTGAAACGGCTTCTTTGCTCATCTCATATTCCGTACCCAATCCATTCATATAACTACATAAATACGGAATTAATATTTTTTTATATTTCTTATAATAATATACAGTAAACCCATCCGGGCCTGGGCTTTTCCCCATAGCTGACTCCATAAGTGCTCTTCTGTTATGGGTCTTTCCAGACTTTCCTTTTCTAACTCCGTAATTTTTATTAACTGGGCCTTTTCTAGGAACTCTATTCTTTGTGCTTCCTTATCCTCCTTAGCCAATCCCTCCGACTGTTCTACTGAATATACTTTCTTATAATAGTTTTTAAATATTTCCGCTATCTCAGTTGATCTGTAAACCATTTCACCCTTTCCTGATTGAATCTTTTCTATAAAATTCCTCGATTTTTCCCTTTGTAGCCTTCTTGCTAAATATTTGGTAGGTTTATTCCCCCCATAATACCTTTCCCTGGTTCTCTGACTGAGGGTTTTTTGGGTTTCTTGTTCCATTAAAGTTTTCAATTCATCCCGTTTAGATATTAATTTTTGGAGGATCGTTTTATCTTGATTCCCACATTGTTTATGTTGTTTCTCGGCTATATGAATTTCCTCCAATATAGTACTTATTTTTACTGCTCTCTCTTTTTTCTTCCTAGCTCCCAGAGATATCAGGATTCCCCTGATATAAACTTTGTGGGCCTCCCATAGATTTTGCCTAGATATATCCCCCGTATTATTTATCGCAAAATATTGTTCTAATTCTTTCTCAATCTCTTTTCCTACCTCCGCATCTTGAAGTAAACCCTCGTTCAGACGCCATGTAAAAGGTTTCCTTTCCTCGCCCCTTATTAACATCTTCATTCCCACCGGGGAATGGTCAGATAGTGTAGTTATCTCAATCCTAGTCTCCACCACCCTTTCTAAAATTCTATGGTCAACATATATATAATCGATCCGGGAGTACGTCCCGTGTACAGGGGAGTAGAACGTGTAATCTTTCTCATTTTGGTGTTGTACACGCCATGCATCCACTAATTGGGATGCATGTAATTTTTAGTTTAGTTCTTCTAAGTTGTATCCTACTAGTCCCCTGTACACAGGACGTACCATCCAATCCCGGTTCCATGCTGAAATTTAGATCTCCCATCAAAATTACCGGCCCTTTCTTAAAATCCATCAGCTTGCTAAGAAAATTAACCAAATATTTTGCAGAATCTCGATTGGGTGCATATAAGTTAGCCAAGGTACACTCCATTTCTCCCAGTTTCCCCTTTAATACTAAGTACCTTCCCTCCGGATCAACCAGTCTATCTTCCAGTTTAAACTGTATCTTCTCTGCAAACCCTATTGCCACTCCCCTACTCCTATTTGTTATAGCATCTCCATAATACCATACTGGGAAGTCTTTTGAGTATAATTTCAAATTGGCTTCATGGGAAAAATGGGTTTCCTGTAAGCAAATCACTTCTGCTTTATAATATTTGAGCTCCTTTAAGATCTTATGCCTCTTATTCGGCGTATTCAGCCCTTTGACGTTATACGTCATAAAATTTATAACAGACATCTAATGTCTCCTTTTTGGACCTGTTGCTTCATCTTTCCTCTTCTGAACCTCAATTTATTTTCTTCCCCCGCATAGGTTTCTCCCCTCTCCCTCCCCCCAGACTCCCCCTCCCCCCCACCTCCCCCCCTCCCTGGCCCATACTCGGCCTTTGACTCGCTGAGGGTTCTATACAACTTCACCATCATTGAGTCTCCTCTCCAGGGTGAACTCGTACATGTGTCTCGTCCCCCCTCCCGGCCCCCAAAATAATGGGGGGTCGGGAGGGGGGATAGAAGCCCACTGACTTTCCCCCTCTCCGGCCCGTCCTCCCCCCCTAAAACCCCATCCCCCCCCATCTCCCCATCCCGGAAGGTCCGGAACCCGCAAACCCAATTTTTTACAAAAATCCTCTAATTCCTCTGGGAATCTCAGTCTTGCTGACACACCATCCCCAGTACCAATTAGACATGCCGGGAACCCCCAGTTATATCTAATATTTTTCTTCTTCATTTCTTCCAACAAAGGTTTCAATAATCTTCTCCTGGCCAGCGTCTCGGGGGCCAGATCCGTAAATATTTGTAGTTCTGTGTCCTCATATAGGGGGACCGCTCCTCTCCTCAACTTCACCCCTATTTCCTCTTTATCCTTGTAGAACCTAAATCTCACGATTATATCTCGGGGCCTACTCGGACCATTATTTCTCAATTGCCCGATCCGATGTACTCTCTCAATTACTGGAAATTCCTCCTTTTCTTTCTCCATAAATGGACTAAATATTGTTTTAATAATTTTATTTAAGTCTTCCCCTCTGGATTCTGGTACTGATCGAATTCTCATGTTTTGTCGTCTGTTACGATTTTCATGATCTTCTAATCTATATGATAATCCCCTCTGATTTTGCTGGGAGAGTTTAACCATTTCCTTCAACTTTATGACCTCCTGGGCCTGGTTTTCTAATCTTTCCTCAGTCGCTTCCACTCTTGTTAACAGATGACCCAAATCGACCCGTAGAAGGTTGATATCTGCTTTAATAGAATTTTCCATTCGTGTAAGCATTTCCATCAAATCGCCTTTTGTTGGTAATTGATCCTCTGTTCTTCCTTCCTCTAGTTTACTTATTTCTGTGTCACTGCCATTTACTGATTCTTCCAAGGACTGATCTGGGGTCTCCCCGGGTTTATCTTCCCGTCCCTTTCTCCTCACTGTCTTGGGGTGTTGATATCTGATTCCTTCCTGGTTTCTAGGACTCAAGCCTTGTGTCATAAACTGTCTTATTGAACTATCATTCCCTCTATCCTTTGAGGTTTTCAGGGGGCCCCCCTTTATTTTACTTGTAGATTTACTCATTGTAACTTCCTTTACCTTTCTTATTCGCTTCCCCAGTTTCCTCCACTAATGGGCGTCTTTCCCCTTCTTAAACCAAGGGGGCCTTTTCCTTACTTCTACTTTTCCCCCTAAATACACTCTTTCTCAGCTTATGTATTGTTAAGCTCAATACCTCTCACACAGGGACCTCCTTCATATTAATAATTTTCCAGCGGATTTTTTATTTTATTTATTTATTTATTTTTTTTTGTTAACGGAGCACTATCCAAGTACTTCCAATATCCCCTTTTTGTCTCCTGTTACTGGACCACAAGGATTTATTAAATTGCAAAACAATCCTCTTATAGATTCACCTCCTAAAATCCTTGAACTTTTGGATGTTTAGACTTTTTTATTTCCTGTTTCCTTTATTGACGGATGTGTTTTATTCCTCCAAACAAGGTTCTTTTATGTTTTTACTTGTGGAGGGTTAGTGAACCTCCAATTCTTTAGAGAATCCTAAAGATTGTAGGCAACTCTTTAAGAATATTAATTCCTTTCTGCTATCCTTTATTCCGTATCCTCTGCAGGAGAGTCTAGGTCAGTGAGTTTAACTACAGTCCTTTAATATTCTGTCGGAATATCAACAAAGACCTTCAGCTGGACATCTTTGATTCTCCTGTTTTTCTGAGCAGTTCTCACCAGGTCCCCTATTCCTCCTTCTCCTTAGCCATGGTGTCATTAAATAGGGTTTTATGTGTATAATATATAGTGTCCTCCTGGGGGGGGGGTAAAAATGCCACTAAGAGATTCAACAATTTGTTCTATTAACTTGTAGATGTCGCATAACATTCTTCCACATTCCTATATTCAGATATTATTCTTATTTTCCGGTCATTTATACACAAGGAAAAGAAAAAGGAAAAAAACCCATGCAACTCACACTTCTCCTTTAAGGGTCCGCTCAACATGGTTTCCTTTACAGATTTAGAATTATCAAAAGATCTTACCAGTCCATCCAGTTTTTAGGAATAGTCCCCAACTTTCTCTTAACGAGTTTCTCAGGTCTCGTTAGTATTGCTCATACCTTTTTATTTCTGCTCTTCAATCCAAGCGAGGAGACATGCTTCTCTCTGTCATCCCTTGATCTAAGTAGCCAGACTCTGTCAAGGCATCTATTGCATGCAGCGATAGGAAAAGAGGAGGGCGGTGGGAGAGAAAGGAGGGGGGCAGACGAGCCAGCAACCGCCTCACCGCTCTGGAGAACTGCCGATATTATTTCTCCTCGGGCCGCTGAGTCAGCCTTGGCATCGCATCCAGCGGTGCCGGTAGAGGTTTCGCCACTCGGTTAGGGGGCCGTCCGCATCCCGCCCGGAGCCTCTCACGCTCCGATGCCGCCTGACCCTCATGGTCCCTCACTCACGGGCTTCCGCAAACACATGCCGGCTCCACCCCCCTGGTCAGAGGTCACGTCGTCAGCTCGTCATGACGCACCCACTCCCCTGGATTGGGTTCTGGAGGCTTTGAAGCTTTTGGGAGGGGAGAACCCCCCCAACCCAGTGTCCATGTCTCACTAAGGACCTGCAGGCTGTGAGCAGCCTTTATAGTTATAGGCTCGGTCATGGTTGAAGGCTCCCGTTAGAAGACAGGTGTGCTCCACCCGGAAGATAGGTGGTCCCTGTTCAGAGGCCAGGGCGAGGGTCAGTGCTGCAGGGAGCAGTCGGTGCATGTCTGCACTAACCAGGCTGAAAAAACTGGACTTGGAAGTGCTGGGGGGGAGCAGTGTGTGAGCATTGTTGTGTTGTGGACTGAGAGTCTACACATTCTAGGCTGAGAGCTGTGTAGCCGGAGGTGAGCTTCTATCTAGCCAGGAGGGTGTTTTGATTTGAACGCAGTGGGAAACTGAAACCTCTGCATTGGAGATCCTGATGTAGGGAACTTGCTTTAAATAAAATTGGCCATCAAGCCCTGAAAACACAGTTCCTGGTTGGTTGGTGTGAATTCACAATCAAGCTCTTTGTCAGAACTGGGATCTGAACCGCCCACAGCCTCTGCTGCATCAGCTGGTGGCTCTTCTTGCTGAGCCACCTGAGATGACAGACAGCTTCCTTCCTATTGGCTTTCTTACCTTGTTTCGGGTGAATCCTGAACTCTTTGCTCCTCCCATGAACTTCCTGATTTAAACCAGGTCTCTGCACTTCCTGTTTAGCAGATTATTGTCCTCTCCAGCTGATCTCTTACTCCTTTGCATACCTGCAGCAGTTTTTTTTCTCCACTACCCCTCATTGCCAACCTTTGGCTTGTTCATAGACTACTCTTCTGCTTGATCCCAACCTGCAACCAACTGTTAGCCCTTGTACACACGGTCGGAGATTTCAACAACCAAATCCGTCAGATTTTGTCCGAAACTGTTGCATACACACGGTCGGACAAAGTTGTCGGAAAATCCGATCATTCAGACCGTGATGACGTAATTTCGTTACGATGGGACTACATTCAGACTAGTAGCCAATAGCTTTGATGTAGGAATTTGATCTGAGCATGCGTGGCACTTGGTCCAATCAAAATTCTCTACACATGATATGTCCGACCGGCCCAGTTGGTCGGGAAATATTTCCAACATGTTGGAAAATTGGGTCGGACGGATATTCAGATGGAATCAGTCCGATGCAGACCACACACAGTCGGATTATCCGACGACACGGTCCGATAGGACACATTCCGATGGATTCTCCTACCGTGTGTACAAGGGCTTACTCAAGTTTGGCTTGTTTGTTGACTATGCTTCTGTTTTATCCCTGTGACGGAATGTCCCCCACACTCCGCTTGCGTGCTTCCGTCAGTATACCGCTTCCTAAGTCCTGAATATAGATATCAGATATTCCAACCGCTCACAAGCACAAAACAAGACGACACTTGCTTAGCTGCTCAACATGGACTGATTTATTAGAACCAAAATGACAAGTATTTATAATACAGTAGAAAACCTAACCTAATTAGCATGAGCTAATTATCTAATCATTGACCCAGACTAGTTGTCTGAGAGATAAGACTTTTCAGGGTAAGACTTTGGATGAAGAGGAGGGTATTTTTAGGGACTTTAAGGAAGCCAAGACCTGGTAAGGTCACGTATTTCCATCCCTATGGGACTTTACATGAAGTCATGAGCTGGTAGGGTCATGCATTTCCATCCCTTTAAGGTCAGAAAAGAGGGGGGGCAAAGAAGGTGGGACTTTATATGAGGCACATGATAGCAAAACATAATACCAGTTGAACAGAGGAATTTTATTCACATAGCAGTATAATACATTGTTATTATCGAATAAAATATATAACATAGTAACTATAATAACCATAGTGACAGCAGGGATATCTAGAGACATAACCACTGGTATTAATGGTAAATAAACATAATAATAAACATTGAACAATTTAATGACAATGGTATCTCAGGTATAATCATTGTAAAATTCCATAGTTCAACATGGACAAGCTTGGATAAAATCAATATTGCACGATAATGTCTGCAGGACCTATGGCCTCGCTCAACCAGATGAGGTAGAAAATCAAATAATAACTGGACAAAGGTAAAAATAGGTAAACACACGGCAACAAATAGCTCTACGCGTTTCGTGGCTGATGCGCCACTCATCAGGAGCATGCACGTGAATATCTAGGAAAGAAAAAAACGAAGAGAAGAATGATATAAGGTAATCAAATAAAACCCATAAAGCAGGGGTAAGATAATACCCCCGACAGCACTAGAGTGCGGACTTACTGATTGGAATGACTAGCTAATGATATGGCGGGAAAGGCGCCAAAAGCATCCGGAATGGCCTCCAATCGGGGGCCGTGGCAGACAGCCCAACAGGGGCGACCCAAACAGGCTACAATCAGGGCGGGCAAGGGACCACAAGGATACTCTGTAGAAGAAACAGTCAAGATTGAAGTAAGAAGTCACTAGAGGTGACTAAAGTGAAGATGTGAAGTAAGGCACCCATGCTAGTGAAGATAAGGTGATGAATTAGCAGCTGGCAGTTATAGACTACCTAAAAAATTAGTGACAGAAACCGAAATGTGAATGGTGATGGGTACAGAGGCTGGTTGGCAAGGTGTAGAGTGAAGTGTACAGGAAGCCTTGAGTGCCAGGAATGCCCAGAGAGACGCCCATATATGCGTCACCGCGGCACCGCCCACCATCGTCACGCCGTGTGGCATGACGAGGGGGAGGAGGAAAGGCGTCGTTGGTCGGAGAGTCCTCTCCAGCCAAACGGGACCAAAATCACCCCCCCATTGCCCACAAGCGTAACACATCTATAGCAAACCTGCGGCGACCTAAGAGACGCCGCACATATTGCACAGAGAGCGTGACGTAAGACTTTGTCTCCTAGCTCACTGATTGACTATTCAATACACATTACCATAAACATGAACACAGGGTTAATTAGCACAACAATGTGTGGAATACTCTTACAAGCCAGACTAGACTAATTTACACAACAGACAGGTGGCTGGAGTTGATGACATTCGCATCTGACAGTTTGTGTCCCAACAGTGTGATTCAGTCTATTGCTAACATGGCAAATACATATCCAGAGTCTGTGTGTCTTGGGGGGGGCATGGATGTGAATCCAAGTAACACCACCTCAGGGGTCCCCAGGCATACAGCTCACAAAGAGCACCGTTCCCCCAAATGCCAGGGGCCATAATCACAAGGCAAGAGGCTCGCATTCTGTCCCCTCGAACAGCCTCTGTCCCAGCTAGGTCTGTCACAATCCCAATCTGCTTTATATGCTACTGGACCCCTGCTTGGTCACCTCCTGGTGGGGGGATCCCGAGGACAGCAACCTGGTACTAACACACAGCAAAACCCAACTCCACCATCAGGAGCTCTGGTGGATACAGGTTAGTGCTTAGACCCCTCACCTCGGGTGAGCCCATGTCATGTGCCAGGCTGAGCTGCTTGTATATTCATCCTGTTGGTCAATCTCTAAATCTAAATCTACTGGTCTACAAGGCTGAGCCATGACCATGACACTCTACACCAGACTTTCTCAACCTTTTCAACACTGAGAAATCCTTGAAATAACTTTCCGATCTCAGGGAACCCCTCCTAGAAATTCCTCCATCTACAACTCGTGATACTTTATTGTGATGGTCAGGGGAAAGAATGCTCCTTACACTTGTGGTCATTGGGAAGAATTACCACCCTTACAGATAGATAAAAAAGATCAACGGTCTCAGTGGGAGCTTATCTGAGAAGAAGAAACTGCTCACTACTCAAGGAACCCTTAAGCCCCATACACACGAGAGGACTTATGTCCGACAGACTTCCGAAGGAGTTCTGCCGGAGTTCTGCCGGAGTTCTGCCGGAGTTCCGACAGAGTTCTGACGGACTTTTCGACTGAGCGGACTTGGCCACACACAATCACACCAAACTCCGACGGATTCGAACGTGATGACGTACGACTGGACTCGAATAAGGAAGTTCATAGCCAGTAGCCAATAGCTGCCCTAGCGTCGGTTTTAGCATACACACGAGCGAATTTTTCGGTAGGAACTGGGTCCGGCGGAGTTCCGTCGGAAAAATTTGAAGCATGTTCCATTTTCTAAAATCCGTCAGACTTTTGCGAATCAAAAGTCTGTTGCAGCCCACACACAATCGAATAGTCTGACGGAATCATTCCGTCGGACTTTGGATGTTGAAAAGTCCGCTCGTGTGTACGGGGCTTTAGAAACCTCCGGAGGAACCCTAGGTGTTCAACAGAACCCTGTTTGAGAAGTCCTGTTCCACACCATTGAGTTACCTTCCCCAATATCATGCTGCACGCTCCCAAAGAGGGTTCAAACCTTTGGTATCTCATCTTGAACACTGAATTCTAATATCATGGATATGAATCGGTGGTAAAGGTTTAGGTGTAAAGCCCCGTACACACGAGCGGACTTTTCAACATCCAAAGTCCGACGGAATGATTCCGTCAGACTATTCGATCGTATGTGGGCTGCAACGGACTTTTGATTCGCAAAGGTCTGACAGACTTTAGAAAATGGAACATGCTTCAAATTTTTCCGACGGAACTCCGCCGGACCCAGTTCCTACCGAAAAATTCGCTCGTGTGTATGCTATTCCGACGGACTAAAACCGACGCTAGGGCAGCTATTGGCTACTGGCTATGAACTTCCTTATTCGAGTCCAGTCGTACGTCATCACGTTCGAATCCGTCGGAGTTTAGTGTGATTGTGTGTGGCCAAGTCCGTTCATTCGGAAAGTCCGTCAGAACTCTGTCGGAACTCCGGCAGAACTCCTTCGGAAGTCTGTCGGACATAAGTCCTCTCGTGTGTACGGGGCTTAACTATTCTTTCCACATTGAATTCATTTGGATTATGAGGATAAATCTTTTTTTTTTTTAACCATTTGTAACTTTTTGAATGAAGACCCAATGTTGGCCTTTAAAAATATTTTGAAAAAAATCAGTCATTTCTATGAGATGTACTTCCATTTCCACAACTGTAAATCTTCCCTGTTAACTAGTCTCTGACAATATCCAAAGACACCGGTGTGTGCCGGCGGGTAACACGAATCTCCGCCATGACTAGGATTACACGGAGCTCAGTGCAGATCATTTGTATAACGAGAAGAACACAGACATGAAGTACGATACGTCTCATCAAAATATCCTTCATTTCCATAACGATGGAGGAGATCTCCACTGTGACCTGTAAATTGTCTCTCCGGATCGTGTTCTCCGACTGCCTGGAAAAACCAAAGCCGGACTCGTGTGATGGGTCCAGATTAACCCAATAAGAAAATTCTATAATTATGTATTTTTCACAATACCTCATTGAAACCACAGAGACGCATTTTTAGAGGATGTGCAGTCAAAATTTGCTCATCAACATTCACCCGATTTAGAAGCAAGCTTTGTCATGCGTTTTTCTCCAGGTTAAAAACAAAAACGTGTTCGTTATGCCGCGTACACACGATCTAATTGTACGGCGTACTTAGTCCACCGAAACGCATTTCACCGGACAGGGCTTCAGCGGACTTTCTCAGCGTAAAGCCCGGCGGACTTAGAAAGTATTTTTGCAGTCCAATCTTTACCGCCGGACTTGGGTTTCAGCGGACAATACGTTCGTCAGTATGCTAGTCCGGTGGACTTAGAAAGTAGTTTTGCACTCCAATCTTTCCGCCGGACTTTGGTTTCAGCGGACAATACGTTCGTCAGTATGCTAGCCGGCGGACTAAGAATGACGCATGCTCAGAAGCAAGTACGAAAAAGGAAGCTATTGGCTATTGAACTTCCTTTTTCTAGTCCCGTCATACGTGCTGTACGTCATCGTGCTAGCAAACGCCGGACTTTCTGTGTGTCCGTGTGTGGCCAAGTCCTAAGTACGCCGGACAATTCGATCGTGTGTACATTAGTGAGAAAAGAAGCTCTCCGTTCGATTCACCCAATTTTCACCTGAGCAAAGTGAACATCCCTGCAGAATATTCCCTAAACTGAAATGGCAAATTGCTTTCCTAATCATCTTCAACTGTTTTGTTGATGGTTTTAAGTAATTATATATCATTATGAACATTATGACTTATAATATTATCAATATTATCAAATATTATCTAATATTAATAATATATATATATATTACACTATATTACACTATATTACCAAAAGTATTGGGATGCCTGCCTTTACACACACATGAACTTTAATGGCATCCCGGTCTTAGTCCGGAGGGTTCAATATTGAGTTGGCCCTTTGCAGATATAACAGCTTCACCTCTTCTGCGAAGACCGTCCACAAGGTTTAGGAGGGCGTCTATGGGGATGTTTGACCGTTCTTCCAGAAGAGCATTTGTGAGGTCAGGCACTGATTTTGGATGAGGAGGCCTGGCTCGCAGTCTCCACGCTGAGCCAGGCCTTCTCATCTACATCAGTGCCTGACCTCACAAATGCTCTTCTGGAAGAATGGTCAAACATTCCGATAGACACCCTTCTAAACCTTGTGGACGGCCTTCCCAGAAGAGGTGAAGCTGTTATAGCTGCAAAGGGTGTGCCAACCCAATATTAAACCCTCCGGACTAAGACTGGGGGGTCTTTAAAGTTCATGTGCATGTAAAGGCAGGCGTCTCAATACTTTTGGTAATATAGTGTAATTATATATATATATAATTAATATTAGATAATATTTGATAATATTGATAATATTATAACTCATAATGCTCATAATGATATATAATGGTAATATTATATATATATAATCATATCATCTAACATATTAGAATATTATGATGAATATTATGGATATTATTATTATAATATTATTATAAATATTATTATTATGAATCATTATTATTATTATGAGTAATAATTATAATGATTATTAGTATGAACATTCTGAATTATAATATTAGAATATTATCAAATATTATCAATATATATAATATTATCTAACATTATTAATAATCATGGCTCAGGGGTACTAAGCCCACGCCCCACAATATATAAGGCTGCTTACACGGCGGCCCTGTGTAGTGTTGTTGGTGTGGATGGAGAGAGAGTGTGATTTAGTTTAAGCGGGTAGGTTATTCAGTTAGTGGCAGTGTATTTAATATATGTATAAGTCAGTCTAGTTATATATATATTGTAGACATGTCACTGGAGAAGTGATCGAGGGGGTGTACATCTCACCTAGGTTGCTACACAGTGTGAGATGGTAAATCCAGGATGGATCAGTTTCTCAGCAGCGATATGCTGCTGAATTGTTATTTAATTTTGCCGGGCCTGGGTTTATATGGAATGGCAGGTAGGTTTGGTAGAGGGACCTGTCATTCCACATCCCCCGATCCAGTTCTGGGTTTGGGATCAGGTGAGCTTTGATCCTAATTAGCCTGGGAAGGTAAAGGCTCTGCAGGGCCTGCAGGTGATCACTCTCAGCCAGGGAATGAACAATCTGTGTGTTGAAGGAAGCTGCAAGCACAGCCACTGCTGGAGCTAAAACTCACCCTGCGATATCCAGGCGAAAGACGCTGTGTTTGTAAGTGTCAGATAGGTGAGCAGAACCTGTTAGTAAGCGCCCAGCCGGGCTAGGACTTTTATTTTTGTTGTACTTAGAAAGCACGGTGTTGCTGTATATTTTGTTTGCTGGACTGTTTGTACCACGAATAAACGCCAAGATCTGCTTTATAAAATTCCAAGTCTGCTGTGAACTGTGTCCAAACACACCCTACCCCGGGAAGATCCCTTACAATTGGTGGAGGTAGCGGGCAACGTGGTTGCTAGGGGCAACGGTGTGGACAGACTTGGCTAAAGCTGCTGATGTCCTGGGTGAAAGCTGCAACTACACTCCAAAAACAGTCCAGCAACATGGAGGAGATGCTGAAGCAGTTTATGCAAGTGAGTTTGCAACAACAGCAGGCTCAGACAGAGGCCAATAGACGACATGAACAGTCCATGGCTGAACAACAGCAGATGATGGCTGCACAACAGCAGGCTCAGATAGAGGCCAATAGACGACATGAACAGTCCATGGCTGCACAACAACAACTTATTGAGCACCTGATAGCAAATCGAGAGGCGCCTGTGGTGATGGGAGCCGCTCCAGAGATTTTTTCTGGGAGAAGGACTGTGCAGAAAGCGCTGCAAAAGATGACTGCTGAGGACGATGTTGAGGCCTATCTAACAGTATTTGAGCGCGTGGCTGAGCGAGAGAAGTTACCAGCCGCTGAGTGGGCAGAGGTAATTGCGCCCTATTTAACAGGTGAACCTCAAAAGGCCTACTATGACCTCAGTGAGCAAGAGGTTAAGGACTATACTCGGCTAAAAGAGGAGATGCTTGCCCGACTAGGAGTTACTACTGCAGTCCGTGCCCGGAGGGTACGCAACTGGAGCTACAGTCTGGACAAATCAGCGAGGTCCCAGATGTATGACCTAATCCATTTGGCAAGAAAGTGGTTGGAGCCAGACACTTCTACTCCTGCACAAATCCTAGAGAAGGTCGTGATGGATCGCTACCTCCGAGCCCTTCCTACTGACTTGCAACGCTGGGTGGGACAAGGTGATCCTAAGAATGCAAACGAACTTGTCAACCTTGTGGAGAGGTTCCAGGCGACTGAGGACTACCTCCGTGATGTTCCTGCAGCATCTTCACCTCCCCGGAGCGCCAGATCTGTGCCGTCAGCTGGTAAGAGACTTCCATCTATTGGGGGAGTGTGGAGGGGTGCTGATGGGGGGAAAAGGGCTCAAGTGGTGTCTCAGGGACAAAAGACTGGTGATGGTCCCGGGTGGCTAAGGGGCTCTGAAAAGGACTCCTTGCCAAAGAGACCAGGCCCTATCCAGTGTTGGAGATGCCATGAGGCGGGACACGTGTCGGCCCATTGCCCTCTTACCTCTGAACCCATGGAATGTGACGCTAGCCGGCGTCAGTCGCTATTTGCGGAACCATCTTGTGCTGCAGTTCCTGGACTAGAGACTGAACCGCAAATCTGCGATATTACAATCAATGACTTTCCTGTTAAAGCGTTAATGGACTCAGGAAGCCTTGTAACCTTGGTGCATGCTAGCCTGGTGACTGGGGACTTAGAGTCTAAAAAGCATATGAGTGTTGTGTGCATACATGGTGATACAAAAATGTACCCTATAGTGCTGGCTAAAGTCGGGACTGAACAAGGCACCGTACAATATGAAGTGGGTGTGGTTAAAAACCTCATGCATAATGTAATATTGGGGCGCGATTTTCCTTTATTCTGGGCTCTCTGGGAAAAAAGAAAAATCCCCAAAAGGAGTGAGGATACCTCTAAGGGGGTTGCCTTGTCCACTGTGAATGATAAAAGTATGCAGGATGAAAATGATTGTTTTCCTTTACAGGTCCTGGCTGGGGAGGAGGAGGCTCCTCCCACTGAGCAAAATATACTAGACTTAGAGGTGTCTAGGGATAATTTTGGCGCTGCACAATTACAGGACCCCACTCTCAAAAATGCGAGAGAGCAGGTTGCTGTAATGAATGGGGTACCTCAGGAACCAGATGCTGAAAAAAGATTTCCACATTTTTCGGTGACTAATGATCTTTTCTATAGGGTTACTAAGGTTAAGGATGAGATTGTGGAACAGCTTCTGGTACCTAAGCCGTACCGGCGTCAGGTGCTTGACATGGCACATAACCATGTTCTTGGGGGACACTTGGGGACTGACAAAACGCGAGAGAGGGTTCTCCAGAGGTTTTTTTGGCCGGCCATATATGATGACATTAAAAAATACTGTGAGTCGTGCCCCACATGTCAGGTTAGTGCCCCAGTGTCACATTTTCGCAGTCCTTTGGTTTCGCTCCCTATTATAGAGGTGCCTTTTGAGCGTATTGCCATGGATTTAGTGGGTCCCATTGTAAAGTCAGCTAGAGGACACCAGTATATTTTGGTAGTCATGGATTATGCGACCCGCTATCCTGAGGCTGTACCCTTAAGAAACACTGCATCTAAAACAATTGCACGTGAGTTGTTTTATATGTTCTCTAGGACTGGGATCCCCAAAGAAATCCTAACTGACCAAGGTACGCCATTTATGTCGAAAGTAATGAAGGAATTATGCAGACTATTTAAAATCTCACACATCCGTACCTCTGTATACCACCCCCAGACGGACGGATTGGTGGAGAGATTTAATAAAACTTTGAAACATATGTTGAAGAAAGTGGTGGCAAAAGATGGTCGTGACTGGGATCATTTATTACCCTACCTCATGTTTGCTATTAGGGAGGTGCCCCAAGCGTCCACAGGGTTCTCACCATTCGAGTTGGTCTATGGTCATCACCCTAGGGGTCTACTAGACATTGCAAAAGAGACATGGGAGAATGAGTCCACCCCATACAAGAGTGTTATTGAGCATGTAGCACAAATGCAGGACCGTATAGCCACTGTAATGCCCCTGGTAAGGGAACACCTCCAGAGAGCTCAAGAGGCCCAAAGTAGAATTTACAACCGGTCCGCAAGAATCAGGACATTCAACCCAGGCGATAGGGTCCTTATACTAGTCCCCACTGTTGAGAGTAAATTCTTGGCGAAGTGGCAAGGTCCTTATGAAATTGTTGAAAAGATCAGTGAGGTGAACTACAAGGTGCAACAACCAGGTAGAAGGAAGCCTTTCCAAGTTTATCACATAAACTTGATCAAGCCCTGGAAAGACAGGGAATCCTTGGGGGCGACAAATACTGTTAATAATTTGTCACAACCAATCCCTCCAGTCAAGGTAGGTGATACTCTATCAGTGTCACAGAAACAGGAGGCTCAGGAATTTTTACAGAAAAACAAAAACAAGTTCTCTGACCTCCCAGGGCGTACACACCTCATCCATCATCACATTGAAACTGAGCCTAGAAGCAGAGTAAACCTTAAGCCCTATAGGATACCGGAGGCACGTAGGGAAGCCGTATCTGCCGAGGTAAAACGTATGCTTGCTCTGGGGGTAATTGAGGTGTCACAGAGTGAATGGTCCAGCCCAATTGTGCTAATCCCAAAGCCCAATGGAACTTGGAGGTTCTGTAACGATTTCAGAAAGTTGAATGAGATCTCCAAGTTCGATGCGTATCCTATGCCCAGGGTAGATGAGTTGATTGAGAAGTTGGGTAACGCCAGGTACATAACCACCCTCGATCTCACAAAGGGCTATTGGCAGATTCCACTTTCTGACGAGGCTAAAGAGAAAACTGCTTTCTCCACCCCTGATGGGCTATTCCAGTATGTAGTGATGCCGTTCGGGTTACATGGAGCGCCTGCAACTTTCCAGAGGTTGATGGACTTGATTCTGCGACCACATCGTGATTACTCAGCCGCCTACCTCGATGATGTGGTCATTTTTAGCCCTGATTGGGAAAGTCACCTCTGTAAGGTACAGGCCGTGTTGGATGCCATAAGTGATGCAGGGTTGACCATAAATGCCGAGAAGTGTGCTCTAGCCCTAGAAGAGGCCAAATATCTGGGCTACATTGTTGGAAGAGGATTGGTTAGGCCACAGCTAAATAAAATTGAGGCAATACAGAATTGGCCTAGACCCCTGACAAGGAAACAGGTTAGAGCTTTCCTGGGTATTACGGGTTATTACCGTAGATTTGTGCCGAACTTTGCCTCAGTTGCTGCTCCGCTAACTGACTTGACAAAGGGCGGAAAGACAGCAATGGTCACGTGGACCCCAGAGGCCGAGGAGGCTTTCCAAAGCCTTAAGTCTGCCTTGTGCCAACCACCTGTGTTAGTCACCCCCGATTTCAGGCGAGAATTTCTGGTCCAGACAGATGCCTCTAGCACAGGCTTAGGTGCAGTACTCTCACAAGTAGTGAATGGTGAGGAGCATCCGGTGACGTACTTGAGTAGAAAACTAACCCCGGCCGAGAAAAATTATGCCATTGTGGAGCGAGAATGTTTGGCAGTGAAGTGGGCCCTAGAATCTTTAAAGTATTACTTGCTAGGCAGGAAATTCAAGTTGGTGACAGACCATGCCCCCCTAACATGGATGAAGTTAAACAAGGAGAGAAATGCAAGAGTGACTAGATGGTTTCTCTCCCTACAAAACTTTAATTTCACTGTGGAACACAGGCCAGGGAAATTACAGGCAAATGCTGACGCATTGTCAAGGGTAAGTTGTCTGTGGGGACAAAAGGCTCAGCCCTCCGGTCTGAAAAAGAGGGGGGGGATATGTAGACATGTCACTGGAGAAGTGATCGAGGGGGTGTACATCTCACCTAGGTTGCTACACAGTGTGAGATGGTAAATCCAGGATGGATCAGTTTCTCAGCAGCGATATGCTGCTGAGTTGTTATTTAATTTTGCCGGGCCTGGGTTTATATGGAATGGCAGGTAGGTTTGGTAGAGGGACCTGTCATTCCACATCCCCCGATCCAGTTCTGGGTTTGGGATCAGGTGAGCTTGGATCCTAATTAGCCTGGGAAGCTAAAGGCTCTGTAGGGTCTGCAGGTGATTGCTCTCAGCCAGGGAATGAACAATCTGTGTGTTGAAGGAAGCTGCAAGCACTGCCACTGCTGGAGCTAAAACCCACCCTGCGATATCCAGGCGAAAGACGCTGTGTTTGTAAGTGTCAGATAGGTGAGCAGAACCTGTTAGTAAGCGCCCAGCCGGGCTAGGACTTTTATTTTTGTTGTACTTAGAAAGCACGGTGTTGCTGTATATTTTGTTTGCTGGACTGTTTGTACCACGAATAAACGCCAAGATCTGCTTTATCAAATTCCAAGTCTGCTGTGAACTGTGTCCAAACACACCCTACCCCGGGAAGATCCCTTACAATATATATATATATTAGTTTTCTAATACACTTCAGCTGGTGCATTAATATTTATATACTCTGCATCCAGTGTAGCCTATAACTACAGTGCATTCGGTGGTGTACTGTTTCTAATACACTTCTGGTGCTGTACACAGTATAAAATGCAGTGCAGCCGTTGTACAGTTTCTAATACAGTGCAGGCGGGGTACACAGTGTCTAATACAGTGTAGTGTGGTGTTGCAAAACAAAATATACATCATGTCCGAAAGGCCTCCAAGGAGAGGCAGACGCACACCGGCCACTAAAAGAGGGCAAGCAGGCTCTGTGTCTACAGTCCACAGTGCTGGTCGTGGACACAGTGTATCCTCAGCAAGTGGCCGTGGGGCACGCTTGTCCTTTTGTTCTGCTGCTGGCCGTGTTATTGAGCCACAACATGCAGAAGAGTTGGTGGATTGTATAACAAAGCCGTCCTCATCCTCCTCATCCTCCTCATCCTCTGTCACCCAGGCTCAGAGTAGTTTTCCTTTCTATGCAGCTGCCAAAGCGACCTATTCCACCGGCTCCTTGTCCACAGTCACTCCTTCTGTAGCCCAACCATCATGCATGGAGGAGTTCCCAGAATTATTCGACCACAGTGTCGGGTACATGCTGCTGGAGGATGCACAGCGATTTGAAGGCTCCGATGTTGGTTCCCAGCTTGAGGAAGGGAGTAATGTGAGCCTAGAGAGAGGGGGTGCCACAGAAAGGACAAGAAACTGGCAGTCATGTTCCCCCAGCTGCAGCATTCTGGCAAGTTTCATCCAGTGATGAGGAGGGAGGGGATGATGAGGTCATTGACTCTACTTGGGTGCCTGATAGAAGAGAGGAGGAGGTGGCACAACTCCAACGAGGCAGGATGTCCTCTAGGGGGCAGCTTAAGGGCAGCCACCCTATTGCATCATACCGCAGAGCTCCGCAGGTGCAGGGCGGTGCTGACTCCCTGCTGATTTTGAAAAGATGTTTGGTGTGCGCTTATTTCAACACGTGTGCAGCAGATTGCACCATTGCTGTTTGCAACTTATGTCTGAAGCGTATCAAGCATGGCCAGAACAGCAGCCACTTGAGCACCACATGCTTGACCAGATATATGATGACCTCCCATGCAGTCCGTTGGCAACCGCACTTGAAAGACCCACATCGAACGAAAAAAAGGCGGACTTCTCCTTGCTCCTCATCTGGGACTCCAACCCCACTATACCTCCAGTCCTCTCAGAAACCTGCATTGAGAGTAATGAAGGTATAGCAATAGGTGTCCCAAGTACTTGCAGCCAATCTGCTAGCAGTACACCACCATCTGATTTTTGCAGGCAAATTTCCCTACCCCAGTTGCTGAATCATAAAAAGAAATTCAGTCCCAGCCATCCACATGCTCAGCGTCTGAATGCTAGCTTGGCCAATTTTCTAACACTGCAACTGCTGCCTTTTCAGCTGGTAGACTCGGCCCCCTTTTGTGAATTTGTGGAATGTGCTGTACCTCAGTGGCAGGTTCCAAAACGCCATTTCTTTTCATGGAAGGCCATTACGGCTCTCTACCAGCATGTGGAAGGCAATTTTTTGGCTTAGTTGGACAGGGCAGTCAGCAGTAAGGTTCATATTACCGCTGACTCATGGTCCAGCATGCATGGACAGGGACGTTAATTTTCCTTCACGGTGCACTGGGTAACTCTACTGGCAGCTGGGAAGGATGCAGGACAGGGTTCAGTATTGTTGGAGCTTGTTCCGCCACCACGCCTCCAAAATGCTAGTGGTGATTCTGCCACAGCTCTCTCCTCCACCCCCCCCCCCTCTTCTTCTTCCTCTATGGCCTCATAGATTTGCAGATTTGTTCTCTGTACCAGCATTGCTTCGTACGCTTTCAAGGGGCTACGCAAGCAGTTAGGCTAAAAGATGCCATGCGGCGCTTGAGTTGGTGTGATTAGGGGACAGGAGCCACACTGGCGCAGATTCTGTCAGCTCTGCAGGGGCAGGCCGAGAGGTGGTTGAAGCCAAGCCAGGTTCAGGCAGGAATAGTTGCATGCGACAATGGCACCAACCTCCTCTCCGCCCTCTGACAGGGACACTTGACCCATGTTCCATGTTTGGCACATGTCCTGAATTTGGTGGTGCAGCTGTTCTTGAGCAGGTACCCGGGCTTACAGGATCTCCTGAGGAAGGCCAGAAAAGTCTGAGGTCATTTCCGCCGGTCATACAATGCCAGTGCTCGGCTGGCTGACATTCAAAGGGAATGCAACCTGTCCACCAACCGCTTCCTCGAGATGGAACTCAATGTTGGCAATGCTGCAGCGGCTGCACACACAGCAGAGGGCCATCAATGAGTACCTGTGCAAGTATGGCACAAGGACAGGTTCAGGGGAGCTTGGCTTCTTTTCGCCACGCCAGTGACTACTGATCAAGGATGCATGCACTGTCCTGTCACCACTTGAGGAGGCCACAAGGATGGTGAGTAGTGACAATTCATGCATCAGTGACACTGTCCCTCTAGTCTTCCTGTGCACATGCTTCGTGGAATCATGGACAGGGCACTTGAGGGAGAACAGCGGGAGGAAGAGAAGGACTTCCTTACCTCTCAAGGCCCCCTGAATCCAGATAGAATTCCTGCGGGCCTGCCAAACACACAGGAAGAAGAGGAGGAGGATTGTGTCAACATGGATGTAGAGGATAACACTCAGCAGCAGTCTTCAAGGGATGGCTTTCAGTCCCCGGAAACCCAAGAAGTTGTACGTGGCTGGGAGGAGGTAGTTAATTGAATGCCTCTGCAAACTTACGCTGCATGGCCTCCCTGATTCTGCAAAGCCTGCAAAAGGACCCTAGGATTCGTGGCATCAAGGAGAGGGATCATTACTGGCTGTCAACCCTTCTTGATCCACGGTACAAGGGTAAGGTTGCAGAACTCATCCTGCCTTTGCAGAGAGAGCAGAGGATGAAACATCTTCAGCAGACCTTGAAGAAACATTTGTGCAACGGATTTCCAGACCCTGGGAGGTTACAATTTCCTGGTGCTGGACAACATGTTGCTGAGGCTTTGTTCAGTCAGAGGAAGAGCGATGGAGAAGGCGGCCCTCTGACCGATGCCTTTAAACAAATTTTCAGTCCTCAGCGCCAAGGTCTGATCAGTTCAAGTGACCATCGCCAGCGTCTGCATTATATGGTGCAGGAATATCTAGGTGCAAGAGCGGACTTGGAGACCTTTTCAACAGAGCATCCACTGGGTTACTGGGTCTTGTGGATGGACCACTGGCCAGAACTTGCTCAACATGCAATTGAGCTACTGACCTGTCCTGCATCCAGCGTGCTTTGGGAATGCAACATTCAGTGCTGCTGGAGGGTTTGTAAAGGATCAAAGAGTGTGCCTGTCCACAGACTCCATTGATAGGCTCACATTCATAAAAATGAATCAGTCTTGGATCTGCAGCTATCAAGCACCTGATGCTGATGTAACTGATTGCATTTGCTATGTATGTGGGATCCCTTGAAGACTACCTACGCTGACTATCCTATTCCTCCTCAATTTTGATGATGTTAGCTTCCAACAATATTTTTAGTTTAAGGCACCACCACCACCACCCAAGGCCCAAGTTTTCTGCCCCTGTTTGACAGGGGCATGCAATTACAATTTTTGATCTAATATTTCACAGCAGGGCTCATTCCTGCGCCCAACAAGAGTATCTGTGAGGGGTTACAGTGTTGTGGCACCACCACCACCCAAGGCCCAATGTTTAACAGTGACATGTAATTACAATTTGTGATATAATATTTCAACGCAGGGCCCATTCCTGTGCCCAACAATATTATCCATGAGGGGTTACAGTATTGTGGCACCACCATCACCCAAGGCCCAATTTTTCTGCCCCTGTTTAACAGGGGCGTGTAATCACAATTCTTGATCTAATATTTCACAGCAGGGCCTGTCCCTGCGCCCAACAAGAGTATCTGTGAGGGCTTACAGTGTTCTGGTACCACCAACACCTATGGCCCAATTTTCTGCAGAGTGTATAGGGCAGGCTGTATAGTATATATACTGCTGTATATATACTATACTATATATAGTGCCTGGGGGCCCCCTGCGCCATTTGTTTTTAAAATTTGGGTGCAGGGTTCCCCTTAACCTCTTTCATTTTGCTGGCTTAAGACCAGACCACTTTTTGCAATTCTGCACTGCGTCACTTTAACTGACAATTGCGACGTGGCTCCCAAACAAAATTGACGTCCTTTTTTCCCATAAATAGAGCTTTCTTTTGGTGGTATTTGATCACCTCTGCGGTTTTTATTTTTTGCGCTATAAACAAAAATAGAGCGACAATTTTGAAAAAAACGCATTATTTTTTACTTTTTGTTATAATAAATATCCCCAAAATATATAAAAAAACTTTTTTTCCCTCAGTTTAGGCCAATATGTATTCTTCTACATATTTTTGGTAAAAAAAAAAAATCGCAATAAGCGATTATTGATTGGTTTGCGCAAAAGTTATAGCGTTTACAAAATAGGGAATAGTTTTATGGCATTTTTATTAATACTTTTTTTTTACTAGTAATGGCGGCGATCAGCGATTTTTATTGTGACTGCGACATTATGGCGGACACATGGGACATTTTTTACACATTTTTAGGACCATTGTCATTTATACAGCAATCAGTGCTATACAAATGCAGCGATTCCTGTGTAAATGACACTGGCAGTGAAGGGGTTAACCAGGGGGTGGCAGTGTAGGGGTTAAGTGTTTCTAACTGTGGGGGGGCTGGGCTTTCTTTTAGTGAACACTGATCTCTGCTCCAATCACATGGAGCAGAGATCAGCGTCACTTGTTGCTAGGCAGAATGGGGAGATGCTGTTTACAACGGCATCTCCTCGTTCAGCCGCCTCGTGAGATGATCACGGGGGTCCCGACCGCCACGAGAGCGTGCCGCCGGCGGTGCGCACGCAATGGCAGGGCGGCATTTAAAAATGGACGTACCTGTACGCCAATATGCCTGCCCGTGTCATTCTGCCAACGTACATCGGTGTGCGCCGGTCGTGAAGTGGTTAATATCCATACCAGACCCAAAGGGCCTGGTAATGGACTGGGGGGGGGGGGGAACCCATGCTGTTTTTTTCCAATGATTTTCACCTATATTGCTGAGACCCGACAATACATTACAACCACGAGTAGTTTTAAATGACTTTTTTTCCTTTAGAAATGTCATTTTGCTCTCAGCCTGTTCTAAACACGGGAAAACTGCACCACTTTACAGGCATACTATAGACACCCCCCAGGTACGATATTTAAAGGAATATTACACTTTTATTGTTTTACTTTAAACATTATTAAAATCACTGCTCTGAAAAAAACTTTTTTTTTGCATTGATCCATGTCCCCCTGGGGCAGGACCCGGGTCCCCCAAACACTTTTTATGACAATAACTTGCATATAAGCCTTTAAAACTAGCACTTTTGATTTTTCACGTTCGTGTCCCACAGACTTTAACAGGCTTCGCACAAATCTTTTGCCTGCTCGCATGTACTGGTGCGAACCAAACTGGGGGGGGGGCGGGGGTGTTCGGCTCATCCTTAAAGCGGGAGTCCACCTAAAAAAATATATATATATTAAAAGCCAGCAGCTACAAATACTGCAGCTGCTGACTTTTAATAAATGGACACTTACCTTTCCTGGACTCCAGCGATGTCGGAAGCCCGAAGCCGATCAATAGCTCGGCTCTCTTTCGGCTGCTGCCACCACCATGAGGGAATTAGGAAGTGAAGCGTTACGGCTTCACTTCCCGGTTCCCTACTGCGCATGCATGCGTCCAAAATGGTCCCGCTATCTCCTGGGACCTGTGCATTTCCCAGGAGACAGCGGGGGGGGGGGGGGGTGCGGGAAGTTGCGTGAGTCTATTCCTGGAAGTGGGTGCAGATACCTGTATTATACAGGTATCTGCACCCCCCCTGAAAAGTACCAATTGGGGCACCGGGGGGGGGGGAATCAGATGAGCGGAAGTTCCACTTTTAGGTGGAACTCCACTCTAACTAAAATGGGACTAAAACTAAAATGCCATTTTAGTCCTAAGACTAAGACTAAAACAAAATCGAAATCGGCTGCCGAAATTAACCCTGGTTACTGAAAGCTTGAAGGTGCGATGAAGCGCATGGAGACACATGTGGTTAGAAGCTCACGCCAAATGTAGCAAGCAAGTCGGTAGGAGCAGCCTAAACAGAAGGGGGGAGAAGGAGCAGCAAGCCAATAGGCGTAGGTGATTGCAAGTTTCCACACAGCAATACAAAGTTCAGTAAAGTTTTTTTTTATCTTTACTTTCCTGACAACGTTGTCATGAATGTTTTTACTGATGGTATGGTGAAGGTTTTGATCTGCTAATTAAATCGTTGAATAAAACTTTGATTTTTGTAAATGCTGCAGTGAGTTTCCATATGGAGTCCCGTTTTTTCGACTTGAGCTCCAGTTCCATTTTTTTGTTTACTGACTACACCCTCTGCTTAATCCCTACTTGCTATATCTGCTACTGGACCCCGGCTTGCTCACCCCCCGGTGGGGCGATCCCGAGGACCGCGACCTGGTAACTAATATTCAGCCAAACCCATCCCCACCATCAGGAGCTTTGGTGAACACGTTAGTGCACAGACCCGCGTTATCCCGCCAGGGTGACCTGCTTGTATACTTACCATGGTAGTCGGTGGGAGCCTCTCTACTGCTATAGGCCCAATTTTTCTGCCCCTGTTTAACAGCAACATGTGTAGCGGCCATAACCCGTTGCAGGGCGGCCTTGACTTATTGTCCTTACCGGTTACCTTCTCTTGGCCTGCTCCTCCACGTCTAGGGGTTCCCAGGGTTGATACCCAACAACTTGAACGCTGACACAGATAAAGTCCTTTTTAAAAGGTTTTATTCTGCAGTGGTAACATCCAATAACACCGTCTCTCTTAGGGAACAGAGGGGACAGGGTGAAGAACTCAGGCACCTTGAACTGCAGGTCTAGCAAAGTCTCTAATTCCACCCAGAGAGTAGCCACTCGCAGCTGGGTACTTCAAGGCTGAACGGATCTCTAGCCAGAGATCATGGCAGTCGGCACGTTGACTCAAAACTTGAAACAATCCTCTGAGCGTGTACAAGTTGTAACTAAGGGTGAACAGGAACCTTTTTCCTCAGTACCTGGAACGTTCTCTGTCTCCTCAACGGTACTGGAAAAGTGTGGATTGGTCAATGTCCTTCCCAACTCAGCAATCAGGCACTTCTCAGGATGCCACTTGCCGGCCCTCCTCCGAAGAGTCCTCCTCCAGTCACTTCCACGAGCTGCGGTGCCCCTCCAAGCCGAGAGCACACCCGGACACCCCGAATCCTCCCTCAGTTACTGCGCCTCGGACCAGCCGGTTCTGAGACTCGGGAACAGACGGATCCTCACCCCAGACCAGGCGGGTCTATCAGGGGCCTCTAACAGGAACATGTTGCGGGATGTCGAACACCCTGGGACCCCTCACGGGGCTACCCCCTGTCCTGGAACCAGAACAGACCACATGGGTCCCACAAACTCCTCTCCCTAAATATGTGACCCCAACATCTTAAGTACTCCTTCCCAGACTCCTCAGCGGGGCCCGGCACACCCACTGATTGGTTCCAAGAAGGTTGATGCTCAAAACGTCCAACCAGGCCAGACTGATGTGAAGGCCAACCTACGTAATTAACCCTCAGAACCTCCACTACTGTTCTGAGGACAAAAACTAAATTTACATGCGTGTGACATTCCGTCCAAAATGCCATCCGCTACACACGTAATTACAATTCTTGATATAATATTTCAGGGCCCGTTCCTGCGCCCAACAAGAGTAACTGTGAGGGCTTACAGTGTTGTGGCACCACCACCACCCTAGGCCCAATTTTTCTGCCCCTGTCTAACAGGGCCATGTAATTACAATTTTTGCTACTAGACTCCAAGCCTGACCCCTGACCCCTGACCCCTGACCCTACATCTGGAAACAGTGAATTACCAAATACCAAAATGTAAAAACAAAAATACCTAAACTAATAAAAAGCAGCCGCTAGAAAGTGAGATACACACAAACATTAAGCAGAGAAAAGTGTAGCAGCGCTGAATAGAGGAGATAATGACTACCCCAAATAATAATGAACTGAACCAAAATACATCAGAAAATGATATATGACTGATAAATACATCAATAAATCAATCCATAAGTGAACAAATAATGAAATCCATCAAAAAATTAATTGTGATATAAAAAGTTCATATTATCAAGCAAAAAAGTCCATATAAGAGGCTGGGGGGGGGTGTCTAAAATAAAATCACCCTCCTATATAACAATAACCCATCGTATCAATGTCCTTTGGAGCCTCTTGGTCCTGACGGGTTTCGCCCAGTTATCAGTTTCATCTGGTGGGTCCTCCGGAGATTATTGTCCATCTAGGATACGAATCCGGGATTGGAGAAATTTGGTTCCCCTTTTGGAAAGAGGCCCTGGCCCGGGTTTCAGGTTGCAAGCTCATATAGCTTGCTACCCTGTTTCCCCCCCCCCCCCGAAAATAAGACCTAGCGTGATTGTCGGTGATGGCTGCAATATAAGCCCTACCACCCCCCCCCCCCAATAAGCCCTGTTAAAGTCCTTGTAGGTCTTATTTTCAGGGTAGGGATTATTTGCAGGGGGGGTAGGGCTTATATTGCAGCCATCACCGACAATCACGCTAGGTCTTATTTTCAGGGGGAAACAGGGTAGTTGGTAAGCTTGCGTTTTATCAGGTGTCACATCCTGGATATGGTGGTGGATTTATCATGGAATATTATTCTATTCTTTTTTTTGGGACACTTTTTTCACTTCGTTACTATTTATTTGTTTCACTCAAGTGATTGTTATATAGGAGGGTGATTTTATTTTAGACACTCCCCCCCCCCCCCCCCGCCCCTTATAAGGACTTTTTTGCAGGATAATATGAACTTTTTATATCACTATTATTTTTTTGATGGATTTCATTATTTATTCACTTATGGATTGATTTATTGATGTATTTATCAGTCATATATAATTTTCTCATATATTTTGGTTTAGCTCATTATTAATTGGGGTATTCATTATCTCCTCTATTCAGCGCTGCTACACTTTTCTCATGACACTTCCCCAATATCACGCTGCACACTCCCTAATGAGGTTCTAACTATTGGCACCTAACATGGAACACTGGATTCTATTTTCATGGGCTTGAATTGGTGGTGAATGTTTGGGTGTACTGAGGGCCGTCTTTAAAGTGGAGGTCCACCCTAAAGTGGACCTTCCGCTCATCGGAATCCTCCCCCCCTGCGGCGCCACAATTGACACCTTTCAGGGGGGAGGGGGGTGCAGTTACCTGGATAATCCAGGTAACTGCACCCACTTCTGGGATAGCTCTCTGCGGAAAGGGGCGTAGATTACGCCCCATTCCGCAAGTGCCCGCCCCCTTCCGCAAGTGCCCCGCTGCCTGCTGGGAAACACACAGATCCCAGAGGCAGCGGGGACCTTCCTTATTGCGCAGCGCAACTCGCGCATGCGCAGTAGGGAACCGGGAAATGAAGCCGAAAGGCTCCATTTCCTGATTCCCATACCCAAGATGGCGGGGGCAGGACCCGACAGACGATCTACAGATCGGCTTCGGGTGCCGACATCGCGGGCGCACTGGACAGGTAAGTGTCACTATTTTAAAAGTCAGCAGCTGCAGTATTTGTAGCTGCTGGCTTTTAAAAAAAAAAAAAAAAAACGCGGAGTCCCGGTGGACTCCCGCTTTAAGGCAGGGAAAAAGGGGCAGCTGCATTGGGCCCTGTCATTGTTGTGGGGCCCAAAACAGCTGCCTCATACTTGCCAACTATCCAGGTTTAAATTCCCTTGTCCCTTGAAGTTTTTATTCCTGTGCTGTGTCCAGATATCTCAGTGTGAAGTGATGTTACTAATGCTGCCCAGCTCTGCCCTATTGTTGTGTGCAAGTGACTCACCTGCAGACCCTGTGTTTACATGTAAATAACCAGCATTCATATGTAAATAGCGGCGACAATACAAAGTAAATTGCTGCGGCTGGTGGCATTGATATGTAAATAAAGGCGGCATTCCTATGTATATCATGTTCCCCTGCTGTGAGGAGGTGATGTGCTGTAACCTCTAGCAACTAATCAGTGAGCCGCAACGTGTGCTGTAACCTCTAGCAACTAATCAGTGAGCCGCAACGTGTGCTGTAACCTCTAGCAACTAATCAGTGAGCCGCAACGTGTGCTGTAACCTCTAGCAACTAATCAGTGAGCCGCAACGTGTGCTGTAACCTCTAGCAACTAGTCAGTAAGCAGTAATTGATATGCTGTAACTGCTGGCAACCAATCGCAATTGCTGCCTGATCTGATACAGAAAAATGATTTTAGGTCTAGCTGCTATTTATTGTATGTTTCAGAGCAGGTGGAGAGGGAAATTGCATGGGGGGGTGGGGGGGCCAAGAACATTTTTACCCAGGGTCCAATCTATATTAAAGCGGGACTGTACTGGGGAAAAAAAATATTAAAAGCCAGCAGCTATAAATACTACAGCTGCTGACTTTTAATAAATGGACACTCACCTGTCCCGGGGTCCAGCGATGCCGAGGCCGATCGATCGCTCGGCTCTCGGCTGCTGCCGCCACCATTCTAGGTGAGGGAATCAGGAAGTGAAGCGTTGCGGCTTCACTTCCCGGTTCCCTACTGCGCATGCGCGAGTCGCGCAGCGCAATAGGAATTGTCCGCGCTGTCTCTGAGACCCGTGTGTGTCCCCAGCAGACAGCGCGGCAGGACAGGAAGAGGCATAGACTCCCACGGGAGTCTATGCCCGGAAGTGGGTGTAAATACCTGTCTGACAGGTATCCCCCCCCCTCCCCCCTGTAAGGTGCCAATTGTGACACCGGAGGGGGGGAGGGATCCGATCAGCGGAGGTTCCACTTTAGGGTGGAACCCCGCTTTAAAGACGGCCCTGGGTGTACTTACTCTTTCCACATGACTAATCTGTGTTTTCATTCATTTGTTTTATGAGAATAAATCATTTCTATGCATCATTAGTTCAGGTAAGTCACATTTATCTGTGGCCACTTTTTGAATGAAGACCTAATGTTGGTCTTTTGAAATGTGTTGAAAAAAAAAAATCAATCATTTCTATGAGGTGTACTTCTATTTTCACAACTGTAAATCTTCCCTGTTAACTGGTCTCTGACAATATCCAAAGACTCCGGTGTGTGCCGGCGGGTGACACGAATCTCCACCATGACTAGGATTACACGGAGCTCAGTACAGATCATTTGTATAAAGAAGAACACAGACATGAAGTACGATACGTCTCATCAAAATATCCTTCATTTCCATAACGATGGAGGAGATCTCCACTGTGACCTGTAAATTGCCTCTCCGGATCGTGTTCTCCGACTGCCTGGAAAACCAAAGCCGGACTCGTGTGATGGGTCCGGGTTCACCCAATAAGAAAATTGTATAATTATATATTTTGTGAACGGCCTCACTGAAAACACAGAGACATATTGTTGGAGGTCGTGCAGACATATTTGCTCATTAACATTCCCCCCCCCCCCCCCCCGGTTTAGAAGCAACTTGGTCATGCGTTCACCAGGTAAAACAAATATGTTGACACTTGCTTACATGTGTTCCTTGGTGAGAAAAGAAGGTCTCTGTTCCATTTGCCCAAATCATACCTGAGCACTAGGGATGAGCTGAACACCCCCTCAAACCCCCCCCCCCCCCCCCCCGCCCACGATTCGGTTTGCACCAGAACCTGCGAACGGAGCGAAAAATTTGCATGAACTTTAGAACTCCCGTTAAAGTCTATGGGACTCGAACGTTCGAAATCTAAAGTGCTCATTTTAATGGCTAATATGCAAGTTATTGTCCTAAAAAGTGTTTGGGGACCCGGGGTCCTGCCCCAGGGGACATGGGTCAATCCAAATAAAAGTTTTAAAAATTACAGTTTTTTCGGGAGCAGTGATTTTAATGACGCTTAAAGTGAAAAAATAAAAGGTGAAATATTCCTTTAAATATCATACCTGGGGGGTGTCTATAGTATGCCTGTGAAGTGCCACGTGTTTCCCGTGCTTAGAACAGTCCGAGAGCAAAATTAAATTTCTAAAGGAATAAAAGTAATTTAAAACTGCTTGCGGTTTTAATGTAATGTCTGGTCCTGGCAATATGGATGAGAATCAGTGAAATAAACAGCATGGGTACCCCCCCCCCCTTCCCCAGTCCATTACCAGGCCCTTTGGGTCTTGTATGGATATTAAGGGTAACCCCGCACCCAAAATTAAAAAGAGGAAAGGCGTACTCTCCAAAGCAGTAAAAAGGTGGTGCAAACAAGACAGGGACTGTAGATTTGTTGTTAAGTAGAATCTGTTTGTAATTATGAACTGGTACATTTTTAAAGTGTAGCTCCAGTCAAAAAATCTATTTTTAAGCTTTTGTGTAGGGAAGGGTTATCACCCCTATCAGGGGCGGATCCAGGGGGGGGGCAACGAGTCAATTGCCCCCCCCCCCGAGATAGTAGCAGTGAGAGTGAGACAGTGACATGTCATTGTCACATTCTCACTTGCTCTCAATGCTTCGTTCGCGTGTGACTGTGGCTGTGCGCGGTGCCACTGCCTCCTTTGCCCGAGAGACTTGTAATTACGCCCAGCAGACAGATAGGAGGAGGAGGAACAGCGGTGGCTGGAGCCTCTCTCCTGCACTCGTTGCTAACGCCTGGGCCGCCTGGCGTCTAGCAACGAGTGACGTCACGGTCACGCCGGTCACGTGGGAGGGAGACACAGACTCAGCGGAGCAGAGCTGCTGGAGCCTAGAGAACAGATCAGGCAGCAGCAGCAGCCAGGCCGGGAGAGCTCAGAGCAGACTGACTGAGTCTGACTCTGTCAATGTTATGCCAGTGAGTGAGTGACTGTGATAATCAATCACAGTCACTGTATTTGAGCTGTTCAGCTAAAAAACAAAGTCGAATCCTGCAGAGTGGCACAATCTTAGTTCTGGAGTCCGCCCCTGACGTTGTTGGTCCCACCCACCCAGCTCCCCCTCCATCTTGTCCACGCTACAGGCCTCCGCTCTGCCACCCCTGAGTTAGTTTTAGCTCCACCCACCTCCTCCATCTTCTCCACCGGTTTGTGCAGTGCAGTCTACAGAGTGAATTCTACATAGAATATTGAGAAGATTACTGCTGGATCCATCCATCCCATCCATCTCCACTCCATTGCTCCTGCATGGGAACGGTACCCATCCCCTCACCAGACTACCAAAAGAATTGCCTAAACGTGAGTAAAAGTATAAATGAATGTTATGTGACAAATCGCAAAATACATGTGTGCCATTATGTATGATTATTTCTTGTGATCCTGCGCTGCGTTACTTTGACTGGCTGATAATTGCCCGGTTGTGCAATCAATGCTGTACCGAAATTAAATTGATGTCCTTTTTTTCCCACAAATAGAGCTTTGGTGGCATTTGATCATCTCTGCGTTTTATTTTTTATTTTTTGCGATATAAACAGAAAAAGAGCAAGAATTTAAAAAAATAAAAAAACAATATTTTTTGCTTTTGCTATAAAAAATATTGCTTCCTCAGTTTAGGCCAATCTGTATTCTGCTCCATATTTTTTGAGAAAAACAATCCGCAATGTGTGGTAGGTGACGTGGCAAGTGGCAATCCGCAATGTGTGGCAGACGACGCGGCAAGTGACAATCTGCAATGTGTGGCAGGCTACGTGTCAATCCGCAATGTGTGGCAGGCGGCAATCCGCAATGTGTGGCAGGCGGCAATCCGCAATGTGTGGCAGGCGGCAATCCGCAATGTGTGGCAGGCTATGTGGCAAGTGACAATCCGCAATGTGTGGCAGGCTACGTGGCGAGTAGCAATCCGTATTTGGTGACAAGTGACAATCCGCATTTGGTGAAAAGTGACGTGGCAAGTGACAATCCGCATTTGGTGGCAGGCGACATGGCGAAAGACACCCTCAGGGCTCCCATTGATTCTGCATTATGGTGAGTTGAACCATTTAATTTTATATTACAATGTATTAATAGAAATAATGTGCTTCAATCATCCTGACACCATAACAACCATGGTGCCGTAATGATTGAAGTGCCAATACCAGCCATTTCCCATATAAATTGCCCCCAAAAAAACATATTTTATAGAAGTGCCCCTCCCGAGACTGGACTCTGGATCCGCCCCTGACCCCTATAACTTTGTTTTGCTGTCTGTGCACCTCTTCAGAAGATTTCACCTAACTTTCTGTCCCAATGACAAATGTTTTTTTGAAAATTTGGGGTTTTTAGTGAAACAAGGATTGGGATAAAGCATCAGTGGAAAGGGGACACGTTTTTCCCATATCAACTCTTAGGCCGCGTACACACGCGGGGACTGTTCGCCCAACTTTGTCCGCTGAACAGTGTTTCGGCGGACAGTCCACTCGTGTGTGGGCTTTCAGCGGACAGTTTCAGCGAACAGTCCGCTGAACAAGGTTTTTCGGAAATTCCGAAAAACTGTCCGCTGAAACCTTGTTTCAGCGAACAGTCCCCTCGTGTGTAGGCTTGTTCGTCAAACTAAGTTCCGCGCATGCTCAGAAAGGATTTACACGCCGAAAGTTATAATGCAGTGTATAGGACGTCGTATTTTTCGTCCCGTCGTACGTGCCGTTCACGTCATCGCGCACGGTTTCAGCAAACTGTTCGTCCGTCGTGTGTGGCCATGTCCGTCCATGCTAATTTTGAGCGGACTGTTTGCCGAAACTGTTTGACGGACAAAGTTGGGCGAACAGTCCCCGCGTGTGTACGCGGCCTAACAGGAGAGAATTTCCCTTCCTAGAGGTAGATTTCATCTCACTTCCTGCTGTCTCCTTCCGTTTTGCCTGCCCTATATGCTCTGCAGAAATGTGGCCCTAAGGTGTTGGTGTTGCCACAACACTGTAAGCCCTCAAAGTAACTCTTGGTGGGCGCTGGAGCGCCCTGCTGTGAACTATTATATCAAGAATTGTAATTACATGCCATTGTTGAACAGTGGTAGAAAAATTGGGCCTTTGGTGGTTGTGGTGCTGGTGCTACAACACTATAAGTCCTCACAGTTACTCTGGGTGGGCACAGGAAGGGGCCCTCCTGTGAAATATTATATCAAGAATTGTAATTACATGCACCTGTTAAACAGGGGCAGAAAAATTGGGCCTTAGGCACTGGTGGCTTCACCCAGAACCAAAAATGTTCTTCCAAGCTATCAGCAGGATCATTGAGGAGAAAGAGTATAGTCAGTGAACATAACAGGACAGTCACTCAGCATCAGCATAGGCAGTCTTGAAGGGATGTGACATTTCAAAAAAAATTATTCGGTTACATCAGCTTCAGGTGCTTGGTAGCTGTGGGTGATCCAAGACTGATTCATCTTGACGAAGGTCAGTCGATCAACTGATTCAGTGGACAGGCGCACCCTGTGATCGGTAACAAAGCCACCAGCAGCACTGAAGGTGCGTTCCCAAAGAACGCTGGATGCAGGACAGGCCAGTAGCTCAATTGCATACTGTGCAAGCTCTGGTCAGTGATCCATCCTCAAGACCCAGTAAGCCAGAGGATTTTCGGTGGGAAAGGTGTCCAAGTCTGACCTTGCCCCTAGGTATTCCTGCACCGTGTAAAGCAGACGCTGGCGATGGTTGCTGGAATCGATCATACCTTGGGGCTGCGGACTAAAAATTTGTCTGAATGCATCAGTCAGACGGCCACCTTCTCCACCGCTCCTTCTGACCGAAGCCTCAGCAACACGTTGTCCAGGACCAGGAGTTTGTAACCTCCCAGTCTCTGGGAACGCGTTGCACAGACCTTTCTGCAAGGCCTCCCGGAGATGTCTCATCCTCTGCTCCCTCTGCGACGGCAAGATAAGGTAGGCAACCTTACCCTTGTACCGTGGATAAAGGAGAGTGGCCAGCCAGTAATGGTCCCTCTCATTGATCTGAAGAATATGAGGATCTTTCCGCAGGCTTTTCAGGATCAGGGAGGCCATGCAGCGTAGGTTAGCTGAGGCATTCGGTCCGGAATCCTCTGGGTCACTAAGGACAACATGATCCGCAGCCACCTCCTCCCAGCCACATACAAGTCCACGGGTTTCTTGGGACTGTAAATCATACCTAAAAGACTGCTGCTGCTGATGCTGAGTGCCAGGCTCCACCTCCATGCTGACACAATCATCCTCCTCCTCCTCTTCCTCCTCCTCATCCTCTTCCTGTGTGATGGGTGGCACAGCAGGAACACTGTCTGGATAAAAGGGGCCTTGCGAGGCAAGGAAGTCCTCCTCTTCCTGCCTCTGTTCTGCCTCAAGTGCCCTGTCCATTATTCCACGCAGCGTATGCCCCAACAGGTGGACAAGAGGTACAGTGTCACTGATGCATGCACTGTCACTGCTAACCATCCTCGTGGCCTCCTCAAATGGTGACAGGACCGTGCATGCACCCCTGATCATGCCCCACTGGCATGGTGAAGAAAGCAGAGCTCCCCTGACCCTGTCCTGGTGCCGTAGTCGCATAGGTACTCATTGATGGCACTCTGCTGCATGTGCAGCCGCTGCAGCATGGCCAACGTTGAGCTCCACATAAGGCGGTTCTTGGGCAGGTTCAACTCCTTTTGGAGCTCAGTCAGCTGAGCACTGGCATTATATGATTGGCGGAAATGCACACAGACTTTTCTGGCCTGCCTGAAGACATCCTGTAAGCCCGGGTACCTACCTAATAACCGCTGCACCATCAGGTTAAGGGCGTGAGCCACACAGGGCACATGGGTCAGTTGTCCCTGTTGGAGGGCGGAGAGGAGGTTGGTGCCATTGTCGCAAACCACCATTCCTGGCTTAAGCTGGCATGGCGTCAACCACCTCTCGGCCTGCCCCTGCAGAGCTGAAAAAATATCAGTGTGGCTCCTGTCCCTCAAACAAACCAGCGCAAGCACGGCATGACATCTTTTTGCCTGCATACTTGCGTAGCCCCTGGAACGCCTACCGAGCACCGCTGGTTCTGAGGACAAAACACTGGAAGAGGCCATGGAGGAAGAAGAAGAGGAGGGGGTGGAGGAGAGAGGTGTGTCACAACCAGTAGTAGCATTTTGGAGGCGTGGTGGTGGAACAACCTCCAACACTACTTCACCTTGTCCTGCATCCTTCCCAGCTGCCAGAAGAGTGACCCAATGGGCCGTGAAAGACAGGTAACATCCCTGTCCATGCCTGCTGGACCATGAGTCAGTGGTAATATGCACTTTACCGCTAACCGCTCCTGTCCAGCGATTGCCTTAAACATGCCGGTAGAGAGCCGGAATCGCCTTCCGTGAGAAAAAGTGGCGTTTGGGAACCTGCCACTGAGGAACCGTACATTGCACAAACTCATGGAAGGGGGCCGAGACTACCAACTGAAAAGGCAGCAGTTGAAGTGCTAGCAATTTAGCCAAGCTAGCATTCAACCGCTGGGCATGTGAATTGGCTGGGAGTGAACTTCTTTCGATGGTCCAGCAGCTGGGGCAGGGAAAGTTGCCTGCTACAATCGGACATCGGTGTACTGCTAGCAGAGTGCCCGCAAGTACTTGGCTGTGACACACCTAATTCTACACCTTAATTCCTGTCAGTGCAGTTTTCAGAGAGTACTGAAGGTCTAGTGGGGTTGAAACACACTACACAAGGCGGCCGCGCTGGTGGTCTTATATAGTGTGGGGCGTGTACTAAACCCCCCTGAGCTATAATTGGCCACAGGCATCCTGCCAGTGGCCAATTATGGCTCTCCTCACTGCCAGCGATGTGATTGGCCAAGCATGCGGGGTCACAGTGCATGTTTGGGCAATCATGAGCCAGCAATTCACTGCGATGGCGTAGTGCATTGTGGGCCGTTCGTGCCACACGAATTTGGTGCGAATGGTCCACAAAGTTCTTAATTCGCCGAACAGGCGAATGGCCCGCGTTCGAGTCAAACACTGAGCTCATCCCTACTGTGCAAGCTCTGGCCAGTGATCCATCCTCAAGATCCAGTAACCCAGAGGTTTTTCAGTGGGAAAGGTGTCCAAGTCTGACCTTGCCCCTAGGTATTCCTGCACCATGTAAATCAGACGCTGGCGATGGTTGCTGGAACCGATCATACCTTGGGGCTGCGGACTAAAAAATTGTCTGAACGCATCGGTCAGATGGCCACCTTCTCCACCGCTCCTTCTGTGACTGACCAAAGCCTCAGCAACACGTTGTCCAAGACCAGGAATTTGTAACCTCCCAGTCTCTGGTAACGTGTTGCACAGGCCTTTCTGCAAGGCCTCCTGAAGAGGTTTCATCCTCTGCTCCCTCTGCAATGGCAAGATAAGGTCTGTAACCTTACCCTTGTAACCTGGATCAAGGAGGGTTGCCAGCCAGTAATGATCCCTCTTCTTGATACCACAAATACAAGGATCCTTCCGCAGGCTTTGCAAGATCAGGGAGGCCATGCAGCATAGGTTTGTTGAGGCATTCGGTCCGGAGTCCTCTGGGTCACTAAGGACAACATGTTCCACAGCTACCTCCTCCCAGCCACATACAAGTCCACGTGTTTCTTGGGACTGTAAATGATCCCTTGAAGACTGCTGCTGATGCTGAGTGCTAGGCTCCACCTCCATGCCGACACAATCATCATCCTCCTCCTCCTCCTCTTTCTGTGTGATCAGCGGGACAGCAGGAACACTGTCTGGATAAAGGGGGTCTTGAGAGATAAGGAA
This sequence comes from Lithobates pipiens, assembly GCF_037356315.1. Lineage (NCBI taxonomy): Eukaryota > Metazoa > Chordata > Amphibia > Anura > Ranidae > Lithobates > Lithobates pipiens. The sequence continues at coordinate 2,560,608 of NW_027507784.1, read as the reverse complement.
GTCCTCCTCTTCCTCCCTCTGTTCTGCCTCAAGTGCCCTGTCCATTACTCCACGCAGCGTATGCTCCAACAGGTGGACAAGAGGGACAGTGTCACTGATGCATGCACTGTCACTGCTCACCATCTTCGTGGCCTCCTCTAATGGTGACAAGACAGTGCATGCATCCCTGATCATAGCCACTGGAGTGGGGAAAAAAACAAGCTCCTCTGACCCTGTCCTGGTGCCGTAGTCACACAGGTACTCATTGATGGCCCTCTGCTGCCTGTGCAGCCGCTGCAGCATGGCCAACATTGAGTTCCACCTGGTGGGCATGTCACAGATTAGGTGGTTCTTGGTCAGGTTAAATTCCTTTTGGAGCTCAGCCAGCCGAGCACCGGTGTTATATGACCGGCGGAAATGCACGCAAACTTTCCTGGCCTGGCCTCAGGACATCCTGTAAGCCCGGGTACCTGCCCAAGAACCACTGCACCACCAAGTTAAGGACATGAGCCACACAGGGAACATGGGTGAAGTGTCCCTGTCGGAGGGCAGAGAGGAGGTTGGTGCCATTGTTGCAAACCACCATTCCTGGCTTAAGCTGGCGTGGCGTCAACCACCTTTGAGCCTGCCCCTGCAGAGCTGAGAGAATCTCTGCCCCAGTGTGGCTCCTGTCCCCCAAGCACACCAGCTCAAGCACCGCATGGCATATTTTTGTCTGCGTAACTCCTTGAACACCTACAGAGCACCGCTGGTTCTGAGGACAGAGCACAGGAAGAGGCCATGGAGGAAGAAGAAGAGGAGGGGGTGGAGGAGAGAGGTGTGTCAGAATCACCAGAAGTAGCATTTTGGAGGCGTGGTGGCAGAACAACCCCCAACACTACTGCACCTTGTCCTGCATCCTTCCCATCTGCCAGCAGTCACCCAATGCACCGTGAAAGATAGGTAACGTCCCTGTCCATGCCTTCTGGACCATGAGTCAGCGGTAATATGCACCTTACCGCTGACCGCCCTGTCCAGCGAGGCAAGGACATTGCCTTCCACATGCCGGTAGAGAGCCGGAATCGCATTCCGTGAGAAAAAGTGACGTTTGGGAACCTGCCACTGGGGAACTGCACATTCCACAAACTCACGGAAGGAGGCCGAGTCTAACAACTGAAAAGGCAGCAGTTGAAGTGCTAGCAATTTAGCCAAGCTAGCATTCAACCGCTGGGCATGTGGATGGCTGGGAGTGAACTTTTCGGCGGTGCAGCAGCTGGGGCAGGGACATTTGCCTGGTACAATCTGACATCGGTGATACCAATACTTGGCTGTGACACACCTAATTCTACACCTTCATTCCTCTCAGAGCAGATTTCAGAGAGGACTGAAGGTCTAGTGGGGTTGGAGATCCCAGCCTATGAGGAGCAAGGAGAGGTCCGCTTTGTTCTTTGGTGTGGGTCTTTTAGGTACGCTTGCCAACGAGCTGCATGGCAGGTCAACATATGTCTGGTCAAGCATGTGGTGCCCAAGCGGCTGATGTTTTGGCCACGCGAGATACGCTTGAGACATATGTTGCAAATAGCAGCAGTGCGATCTGATGCACTTGTCTCAAAAAAGGCCCACACCAAAGAACTTTTGGAATAACGCGCACAGGCATGCAGAGCTCTGCGATGTGATGCAGTCAGTGTGCTGCCCTTAAGCTGGCTCGTTGGAAATATGCCTCCTCCTCCTTCTCCTCCTCCTCTCTCCTATCAGGCACCCACGTGGAGTCATTGACCTCATCATCCTGTCCTTCTTCATTACTGGAGCAAACCTATGTTGCAGCCAGGCATGTACTGGCCATTGGGACTATCGGGAGTTTCCCGGTGGGCCGATGGCTCAGTGGGCCACTCTGATTTAAGGGAGTGGTGATGGGACACTCTGATTTAAGGGGGCTGCACATGGGATACTCTGATGTAAGAGGGCTGGTAATGGGACACTCTGATGTAAGGGGGTGGTGATGGGACACTCTGATGTAAGGGGGCTGGTAATGGGACACTCTGATGTAAGGGGGTGGTGATGGGACACTCTGATGTAAGGGGGCTGGTAATGGGACACTCTGATGTAAGGGGGCTGGTAATGGGACACTCTGATGTAAGGGGGTGGTGATGGGACACTCTGATGTAAGGGGGCTGGTGATGGGACACTCTGATGTAAGGGGGCTGGTAATGGGACACTCTGATGTAAGGGGGATGCTGATGGGACACTCTGTTGTAAGGGAGTGCTGATGGGACACTCAAAATGTAAGTGGGCCGGTCTGGGTGAAGTCCAGAGCCAAATTTCTGTCCCAGTCCAGCCCTGGTTGCAGCTGGTACAATATGACTGCCAGATTGCTGTCTTTCTTGGGCATCCCCTCTCTTTGGGCTCACGTTTATGCCTACAACACATACACACAACAACTAGGATGCATATCTATCCTCCATACACTGTAACTGCAGCTAACTGACTCGCCTGCCTACTCTATCTAACTTAAATCAAATTACACTGTCTCTCTGTCTTTCTCTCTCCGCCGCCGCAACACACTACACTATAGTGTGGGGCATGTACTAAACCCCCTGAGCCATAATTGGCCAAAGCCACCATGGACACAGACGTGCTGTTATTGACCAAGCATGTGGGTCATAGTGAATGCTTGGCCAATCATCAGCCAGTAATGCACTGCGATGCCGCAGTGAATTATGGGCCGTGGTGCGCCACTCTAATTTGGCGCAAACGGCCCATAATGTTCGCAATTCGACAAACACCCAAACAGGCGATGTTTGAGTCGAACATGGGTTTGACTCGAACTCGAAGCTCATCTCTACTGAGCACCATTGAACATCCCAGCAGAATATTCCCTCAGCTGAAATGGCAAATTGCTTTCCTAATCATCTTCAACTGCTTAATTGAAGGGTTTCAGTAGTCATATACTATGCCATAGCAAGCAGTCATGTACCTGGTTATAGAGCCTGACGTGAAGAGGAAGGCCTCTCCAACAGCTCTAGCTCAGTAACCACTGGAAGTGAGAGAGCAACTGTGAGATCATGGTGAGGTATGAGCGCCTGTAGTAAGTTGCCATAAGTCCAGCAAGCTGATGCTCCACCAGAAATGAGCCAGAAGACAGAGGCAGCTGACAGTAGACAGATGCAGAAGACCCCAGAGCTGGCTGGTAGCACACTGGCAGGAGCTTGGGCAAACAGGCAAGAAGCAGATGGGAGCATGCCGATCAGGAGGAACTGTGGCAGACTGGAGGAGCAAGATGCAGGGTTAGGCACACTGGGTCGGTAGTAGACAGTCAGATCAGGTAGAAGAATAGTCAGGAAACAGGCAGAGGTAAGCAAGGGTGAAACAGATCAGGCAAAGACAGGGGGAAACAGCAGATTCCAGGAACAAGCCAAGGTCAGGGCAGGTAGTGTTCAAGCGTGGTCAGAGGCAAGCCGGATCAGAAACTGAACTCAGGTACAGTCAACTGAATACATGGAGCGCTGTGGATCATACAGCAATGAACCAATGCCGCAGCCCTGCTTAAATATCCTGTTTGGCACCAGCATGGTGACAGGTCCACGCCCAAGCATGCGCATGCACACGTGTGTGCGCGCACATCTGCTCGGACACTTGCTGGCCTGTGCCCGTGCAGACTTATGTGCCTGGCAACATTGTTTGCTTCATGGGTAAGCCTTCCCTGACACAAGCCCTTCTTACATTCTCTAAAATGAATCCAATATCATCTCTAGGTGCCCTGAAAAAAAGTGGTAGCCTTATGGGCCGTATATGGGCCGAATTCCCGACAACAAATGCTTGAGAGCTGGTTCTCAAATTTTCTGACAAGAAGACTTGTCGGAAATTCCGAGTGTGAATGAATGAATGACTTATATAGCGCTACCTATACGAACTGAATCGCCTCTGGGCGCTTTTTCTTGCCACCGGTGTCCATCTGCAGCTATTTATGCGGTCCTTTAACCTGTAGAGTCCCGACACACTTACAACATTGACATACACATACACATATTATGGCCAATTCTTTTTTTTTTTGGACAGGGTCTAATTAACCTACCAGCATGTCTTTGGAGTGTGGGAGGAAACCGGAGTACCCGGAGGAAACCCACGCAGGCACAGGGAGAACATGCAAACTCCAGGCAGATAGTGTTGTGGTCGGGATTTGAACCAGCAACCCTTTTTACTGCTAGGTGAAAGTGCTAACCACTACACCACTGTGCTGCCCGAGTGTGTGTACACAATTCCGATGAATCAAGCAGAAGAGCCGCACTGTCTATTGATCTTCATTTTTCTTGGCTCGTCGTATGTGTTGTACGCAGGGGCGGACTGACCATTCGGCCACTCGGGCACTGCCCGAGGGCCCTGGACCACAAGAGGGGCCCCATCAGGGTTGCCAGCCTCAGTAAACCTCTCTCCAGTACCTTCTCAGTCAATAGAAAGATATCTGTGTATACTGTGTGATTGTATACTGTGTGTACATGTATGTGTAACCTGTGTGATTGTATACTGTGTGTGTGTTTGTGTATACTGTGTGGCCCCATAATCTCCTATTGCCCGGAGGCCCCATGAGTTGTCAGTCTGCCCCTGGTTGTACGTCGCCGCGTTCTTGACTGGAGGAGCAGGAACGATCGTAAAAGCAGGAGACTGAAAAGTGCGAATCGTCTCTCACCAAACTTCTACTAACACCAGATTAGCAGAAGGAGCCCAAAGGGTAGCGCACTGGGTATTGAACTTCCTCTTTCTAGTGCCGACGTACGCGTTGTACGTCACCGCGTTCTTGTGGTTCGGAAATTCCGGCAACTTTGTGTGATAGTGTGTATGCAAGGCAGGTTTGAGCCAAAATCCGTTGGAAAAAAAATCCATGGATTTTGTTGTCGGAATGTCTTAACCTCAATGCGCACACCACAAAACCTCAGAGGAACCAGCACACCACCCATTACCTCCAGTCAGGGCCACTGATAGGCCAGTACAACTGGCCCTGTTGTACCTGGCCTGGCCAGCAGGGGGGCCCAGGCAAGCTGAGCAGATAAATAATTAATATAAAAGAAATCCTCCAGCCATGGCCGATCAGAGTCCGTCTGAATCAACTACCAACCAAATAACCCCCACCACCCCCCCCCCCCTGCAGACTAGGTGGCGGCAGGGGAGGGACTATTTCCTCTATTTCGGGTGCGAAAGAATGCCTCTTCATGGGTGGCACTGTCTGCAGCAGAATATGGCATTGGCGGCATGGGTGGCACTCTCTGCAGGTAGCACATGCGTTATGGCCCATAAGACATGTGCTGCCTGCAGACAGTGCCACCCATGCCGCCAATGCCATATTGTGCTGCAGACAGTGCCACCCATGACGCTAATGTCATAACGCATGTGATGCCTGCAGAGACAGTGCCACCCATGCTGCCAATGGCATGCCATTGGCGGCATGGGTGGCACTGTCTGCAGCACAATATGGCATTGGTGGCATGGGTGGCGCTGTCAGCAAGTAGCACATGCGTTATGCCATTAGTGTCACGGCTGGCACTGTTTGCAGCACATTAAGGCATTGGCGGCACTGTTTGCCAGTAGAACATGCATTATGGCCCATAACGCACGTGCTGCCTGCAGAGACAGTGCCACCCGTGCCGCCAATGCCGTAATGTGCTACAGACAGTGTCACCCGTGCTGGCAATGCCGTAATGTGCTACAGACAGTGCCGCCAATGCCGCCAATGCCGCCAATGCCATAATGTGCTACAGACAGTGTCACCCATGCCGCCAATGCCATAATGTGTGGCAGACAGTGCCACCCATGCCTATCACTTGTAGACAAACCTGCATTTGTTTCAAAGTGGGGTCTGGGGGGGGGGGCAGGGGCAGGGCGGGGCTGAAGGAGGGACCAGGGGCGAGGCCAGGGTGGAGCTGAAGGGGGCCCCGTCAGGTAAGCTGTACGGGGCCCCATGGCAGGGCTGGACTGGGACAAAAATTTGGCCCTGGACTTCATCCAGACCGGCCCACTTTAATTTTGCAAACACGCAAAAAACAGTATATAAACTGTATGCAATTGGGCAAAAAAGCCCCTAGAGAACCCCCCTTACATCAGGGTCCCCAGAGAGCCCTCCACTTACATCAGGGTGCCCAGAGCGCCTCCCCTTACATCAGGGTCCCCATATAGCCTTCCCCTTACATCAGGGTCCCCAGAGGGCCCCTCCTTACATCTGGGTCCCCAGAGAGCCCCCCACTTACATCTGGGTCCCCAGAGAGCCCCCCACTTACATCAGGGTCCCCAGGGAGCCTCCCATTACATCAGGGTCCCCAGAGGGCCACTCCTTACATCTGGGTCCCCAGAGAGCCCCCCACTTACATCAGGGTCCCCAGAGAGCCTCCCCTTACATCAGGGTCCCCATATAGCCTTTTCCTTACATCAGGGTCCCCAGAGAGCCCCTCTTACATCAGAGTCCCCAGAGATCATCCGCCTTACATCAGGGTCCCTAGAGAGCCAACCCCTTACATCCAGGTCCCCGCAGAGCCCCCCCTTACATCCGGGTCGACAAAGAGCCTCTCTCTTACATCAGGGTCCCCAGACAGCACCTCCTTACATTAGGGTCACCAGAAAGAGGGCGGGTAGTGGGCTGGGACCCTGTGATTGGGGACTCCTGGACCGACTCAGGGCTATGGGCCCTAGATTCGGGGCTATAGCCCCAAAAGTCCCCCCCCAGTGATGCCACTGGCTGTCACTGGAACCGGCCCACTGAGCCATCGGCCCACCGGGAAACTCCCTATAGTCCCTATGGCCAGTACATGCCTGGCCCCATGATTTCTATCAGCGGCCCTGCCTCCAGTAGTTGAGCAGACCAGTATCCCCAACAAGGTCACATCAACCATTCATTCCTTGGTCTCCTCTCCTCCCAGTGAGCAGACGTTGTAGAAGGTGAGAGGCTGCAGAATGCATGTACTTACCTTGAAAAAAAAAATATCTTATGACAGGTCAACTTTATGACATTTCATTAATGATAGGCATCAGGAATGTCCAAAGGGTTTTGTGTTAAAATTGAAAAAATAATAATAATAAAGAAAAGTTCTTCAGCCTTGTCAGCTCGGCACACCCGCCGATGGACGCGCTCTAGTATCATATTGCTCTATAATGTAGATCGGAGAGGCAATTATTTGCATTACTTAAACGTCAGTAAACACGCCGGGACGTTGTGAATTGAATTATTTTCTGGTGGGACGGAGGAGAGCAGCAGAACTGAAAATGATGCCGCTCGCTATAGTCTGCATGTCCGTTTATGTCTTAGAAGGCCTTCTGTCCTTCTACCTCAACTTTTTAATTTTTGTCTTCCACTTGAAAAGCTTCAGAAAGGGGATAAAGCTGAACCCTTCCAGCCTCATCCAGCTGATCACGGGAGCCATTAACATTAGCTTGCACGGAATCACACTCGGGACTTCCATTGGTACATTATTCTTTATTTCTCAAGTTGCCACGTTGTATCATGCAATGATGGTCATCGTCCCTTTCCACTTAAAGTTCAGCTGTTGGCTCATTGCCTGGCTCTGCGCCTATTATTGTACCACCATCACCAACATGGCACACCGACTCTTTACCTGGATGAAGAGGATCCTCGTGTCCTTCTTGCCTCACCTGCTCTTCCTCTCTGCGGTTGTGTCTTTTATCCTGCCTGTCCAGTCAGTCTGGTATCTCAATGTCCAAATCGCTGATGAAAACTCCACCCTAAGTAACATATTCCCCAGATTTGAAGTCTTCATTTCTGACTTCACCGTAATAGCGATGAGCTGTCTCTGTTCCTTTCTGCCCTTCCTGATGACCCTCGGCTCCCTCGTGGTGACCATGTCCTCCCTCTTCAGACATATCTGGAAGGTGAAGAAGAATGACTCGGGATTTGCTCCTCCAAACCTCCAGGCTCATGTCAGTGCCGTGAGAACCATGATATTATTTCTTGTCCTCTCTGTCATTGTCAACGTCTCCGAGATAGTTAAACTCATGGGATTGTCTTTCTTCAATTTCTCGAATGGGACCGCACAATTCAGTATCTGGTTATTGGCTGTTACCTTTCCATTGGCAGAAGTCGCCATTATTATCCAGTCCAGCCGCAAGTTGAAGAAGAGGTTTTTACAAATGTTCTGTGCTGGAAATGCTTGGGAGGCCGGAACTGGGACCAATGTCAGCCAATGAGTACCGGACTTGAATCGTATGGATTTGTAGAGACATATGAGTCTGTATATTTTATAAACTTGGTGATGTACCAGATAAACTTACTATATATACTTAGGTTGGTCTACATCAGGGGTCGGGAACCTCAGCTCTCCAGCTGTTTTGGAACTACAAGTCCCATGAGACATTGCAAGACCCTAACAATCACAGGCATGACTCCTAGAGGCAGAGGCATGATGGGATTTGTAGTTTCAAAACAGCTGGAGAGCCGAGGTTCCCTACCCCTGGTCTACATACTACATGAACTCAAACTATATATTATATAGACATATACGATGTCCCTAATATCATAAGCCCTTGTACACACGGTCGGAGATTCCGACGGATTGCGTCCTATCGGACCGTTTTGTCAGATATTCCGACTGTGTGTGGTCTCCGTTGGAATATCCGACGGACCAACTTTTCCAACTTGCCGGTAAAATTTTCCCACAAAATGCTCCGATCGGACATACTCCGATCATGTGTAGCCTACTCCAACGGACCAAAGTGCCACGCATTCTCAGATCAAATTCCTAGACCAAAGCTATTGGCTACTAGCCTGAACGTAGTCCCGTTGTAACGAAATAACGTCATCACGTTATGTACAATCGGATTTTCCGACAACTTTGTCCGACCGTGTGTATGCAACATCACTTCCGGACCTCTTCCCGGAATTACTCCAACGGATTTGGTTGTCGGAATCTCCGACCGTGTGTACAAGGGCTTAGACTTCTATGCTGCCATTTGGGGCATTTTCAGACCCTTTACCCGTTTCTCTGATGTTCTGACACGCTCACCACTCAGTGTGTAATATTTTACTTAAAAAAAAATTGATATCAGTGCAACCGGGGCATGAACTAAATGTGGCACTCCAGAGACCAAGTTTAAAGGACTGTGTATTGAGGCCAACATCAAAGAGGAAGAGGAATGCACAAGGTCCTTATCATTTGACCAGTAGGACTGCTAAGGCTACTCAATGCCCCCCACACCTGGCCAGTATGGCTTGGGAAAGGGGAAGGATTGGATGCACATCCGGAATACCAAGACTTGTGCCGGGGTCTACTTGCCCAAACCTAGCCAAAATGACAGCATGCCTCCGGGAGTTGGAGGGATAATGTGGACTTCTTGTGAGATCATCGGATCAAGAACTCAACACATGGGACAGGAAAACTTTGTCGGTCGTATATTCCGATGGAAACAGTCCAATGGAGCCCACACATGGTTGGATTATCCGACAACATGGTCCGATCGGACATTTTCCGTCGGAATGTCCGACTGTGTGTACAAGGAGGGCTTAGAGTCTACAAAAGACTTGAGACCGGGGCGGAGGTTCCCCTTCCAGCAGGACAACGACCCGAAACATCCAGCCAGAGCTACAATGGAATGGTTTACATCAAAGCATATTCATGTGTGAGAATGGCCCAGTCACAGTCCAGACCTAAATCCCATTGAGAATCTGTGGCAAGACTTGAAAATTGCTGATTACAGACGCTCTCCATCCAATCTGACAGAGCTTGAGATATTTTACAAAGAAGAAGAATGGGGCAGAAATGTCCTCTCTAGATGTGCAAAGCTGATAGAGACACCCCCAAAAAGACTTGTAGAGAAAGGGGGTTCTACAAAGTATTGACTCCGGGGGGCACCATACAAATGCCCCTCCCCCACACACTTTTCACATATTTATTTGTATCATTTATCATTTTCCTTCCACTTCACAATTATGTGACACTTTGTGTTGGTCCATCACATAAAATCCCAATAAAATACATTTATGGTTTTGGTTGTAACAAAATGTGGGGAATGTCAAGGGGTATGAATACTTTTTCCAGGCACTGTAGATACTGTATACCAGTTGTTTAATTCATTTGGAGGTTATATTGCTAATTGCTCGAGAAGTCACCTTTTTCTGTACACAATCTTGCTTGCAGACCAACTTTTCCAAGCTAGTCTGTGATATTGGGCAACCTTAGGATGACTCTTTATTATTTCGGCCTACTGGAATCTGCAACGTAGACGGTTCAGAATCAAACGGAGGAATCGTTTGTCTTCGATTCAATTGGCAGCCCCTCTGGCAGCCTGTACACACGTACCAGGAAACACATATCTGAAGTCAGAGCTGGACTGGGACAAAAATTTGGCCCTGGACTTCATCCAGACCGGCCCACTTTAATTTTGCAAACAAGCACAAAAACAGATTATAAAACTATACATAATTGTGCAAAAAAACATAAGTAGCACAACATAAGGAGTCCTCTCTAACCTCTTTTATTATTTCACTTATTCTCCTCTGTATTTTTCTCATCTTTCTCACATCACTGCGTGAAGTTGAGGGCGAGCCGCGCAGCCATAACTTTGTCACTGAAACCGGCCCCACTGAGCCATCGGCCCACCGGGAAACTCCCTGTAGTCTCAATGGCCAGTACATGCCTGTCTGAAGTCAGGTTTGCTTTTAGGATGTATAATTATAATTTCCAGCTGCTCTTCAGCACATCCATCACAGCAGATATGGAAATGGGTTGGAGTGTCATATCTCCGGACGACGTGTAACCGAGAGCCTGGGGCCATTTGCATTGGCCGAGCTCCCCTAGCAGCCCATCTGTCCTCCTGGGTAATCTCTGTCTAAACCTCCTCCTGGCAGCCAGAGAGCTGCACTCCGTACAAAGGATGCTGCTGCTAAATATTGTCCTTTTCTTCGTGAATGTCCTGGAAAGCCTTCTCTCCTTCTTCCTCAACTCCTGTATCGTGTCAATTCACCTAAAAAGCCTCAGAAACGGGATGAAGAAGATGAGCCCTTCCGATCTTATCCAGCTGGTCATGGGAGTCACCAACGTTACCATGCGAGGGACCTTGCTGGTGAACACTATTGAGTTATGGCATCCGATTTATTACCGAAAGAAGATCTTCCATACGATGGTGGTCCTTACCCCATTCCACTTGTACTTCAATTATTGGCTCATTGCCTGGCTCAGTACCCATTATTGGACTCATATCACCAACTTAAAGCACCAGATCTTTGTCCGGATAAAGAGAAGCTTCTCATCTTCCGTGCCTCACGTCCTTTCATTGTCAGCCATTGTGTCTCTTTCTATCAGTCTTCCGTCCATCTGGTGTCTTGATGCCGGGGTCTCCGGTCAGAATTCCACTTCTTCTTCTGGAATCTCCTTAACTGGCTTCTATTTTATACCCCTGGCCTGTGCCACCATCTGCTTGTCCTTTTCCCTCATTCTAGTCTCCTTAATCATCACCACATCCTCTTTATTAACCCATGTCCGGAATATGAAGCAAAACGGCTCAGGGCCCGGTGGTTCCAGGGTTCAGGCCCATGTCAGTGCCGTGAGGACAATGATTTTATTGCTTCTCCTTTCCGCCATCATCAGCACGGCGGACTTACTCATTTTCAACCCCCAGCCAACCTTCCCTGCGTTTATATATCCTATTGCCTGGTTGATATTGGCTTTCTTTCCATCACTGGAAGCTTCCATCATTATCCAGTCCAGCCCAAAGCTCAGGAAGATGTTTTTACAGAGGTTCTGTGCCGGGACAGTAGCGAGGAACGAGGACCTCCAGTTGGAATGATCGGACCTTAGGATGAAGGTGGACTCCTGGCTGGTGGAAGCATGGCATGAGATGACGGGGTGTCCTCTGAATGTGCAGGGCTTCCCTCGTTGGGGCCAATATGGATTCCACAGGTTCTTTTCCAAGGCACACAGAAACCATCCGTCCACTCTGGCTCAGTAAACAGTCCAGGATTTTGTCTTTTTGGAGATTTATTTGCCCGTAGAAGCGTGGGGAGGGGTTGTGGGGTGGTGCAGGATACTCCCAATTGAAATGTCTTGCCAGTAGAGGACATTTCTCACTTAGAAACTGTAGCACCAATGTAGGTAGGTTGAGGCGCTCCATCCAGTTCACAGGCCAACAAGTAACCAAAGGCGCTGGGTCATAAATGAGCAAAGTTCATGAAAAGTAGAACTTGCTGAACTTATACCGAGGTCTATAAACCCCCCCTGAAGAGGTGAGGAAGAGGTCACGGAGAGCAGCAGAACAGCTGGATAGTGGTGAGCCGGACCACCATATGAACTGCAAGCTTATCCAGTCCAGCCCAAAGCTCAGGAAGATGTTTTTACAGAGGTTCTGTGCCGGGACAGTAGCGAGGAACGAGGACCTCCAGTTGGAATGATCAGACCTTAGGATGAAGGTGGACTCCTGGCTGGTGGAAGCATGGCATGAGATGACGGGGTGTCCTCTGAATGTGCAGGGCTTCCCTCATTGGGGCCAATATGGATTCCACAGGTTCTTTTCCAAGGCAGCCAGAAACCATCCGTCCACTCTGGCTCAGTAAACAGTCCAGGATTTTGTCTTTTTGGAGATTTATTTGCCCGTAGAAGCATGGGGAGGGGTTGTGGGGTGATGCAGGATACTCCCAATTGAAATGTCTTGTCAGTAGAGGACATTTCTCACTTAGAAACGGTAGCACCAATGTAGGTAGGTTGAGGCGCTCCATCCAGTTCACAGGCCAAACAAGTAACCAAAGGCGCTGGGTCATAAATGAGCAAAGTTCGTACTTGCTGAACTTATACCGAGGTATATAAACCCCCCCTGAAGAGGTGAGGAAGAGGTCACGGGGAGCAGCAGCAGAACCAATCAGCTGGATAGCGGTGAGCCGGACCACCATATAAACGGCAAGTCGCCCACTGGAGTGATATGACCAAACCAAACGGACTCCATCTTGATGAGTAAAAGTTCATAAAACTTTAACTTTTAGACTTGGGTTTGAGCTCATTCTGTCATTTCAACACACAAGAAAACAGCCGGCATAAGCGTTTATACTCTATATATATATATATATATATATATATATAAATTGTGCTTTGGCCTGTCTTTTCCCTTTCCTTGTTCTATGGGCCATGGACGCATGACTTAGGACTCATAACCAAATGGCCTGTTCACTTTTGTAACCTTATACTGAATGTGTTTTGGGGGTCATGGACCTGTATAACCATATATTGCTGTCTTGTCTAATCACACCAGTAGGCGGTGTGACTGGTGAGTAGGCGAGTGACCGGTGAGTAGGCGGTGTGACTGCTGAGTAGGTGAGTGACCGGTGAGTAGGCGGTGTGACTGCTGAGTAGGTGAGTGACCGGTGAGTAGGTGAGTGACCGGTGAGTAGGCGGTGTGACTGCTGAGTAGGTGAGTGACCGGTGAGTAGGCGGTGTGACTGCTGAGTAGGTGAGTGACCGGTGAGTAGGCGGTGTGACTGCTGAGTAGGTGAGTGACCAGTGAGTAGGCGGTGTGACTGCTGAGTAGGTGAGTGACCGGTGAGTAGGTGAGTGACCAGTGAGTAGGCAGTGTGACTGGTGAGTAGGTGAGTGACCGGTGAGTAGGCGGTGTGACTGCTGAGTAGGTGAGTGACCGGTGAGTAGGCGGTGTGACTGCTGAGTAGGTGAGTGACCGGTGAGTAGGTGAGTGACCAGTGAGTAGGCAGTGTGACTGGTGAGTAGGTGAGTGACTGGTGTGTAAGCAGTGTGACCGGTGAGTTGGTGAGTGACCGTTGAGTAGGCGGTGTGACAGGTGAGTAGGCAGTGTGACCGGTTAGTAGGTGAGTGACCGGTGAGTAGGCGGTGTGACCGGTTAGTAGGTGAGTGACCAGTGAGTAGGTGGTGGGACCAGTGAGTAGGGGAGTGACCGGTGAGTAGGCAGTGTAACCGGTGAGTAGGGGTGTGACCAGTGAGTAGGTGAGTGACCGATGAATAGGCGGTGTGACTGGTGAGTAGGTGAGTGACCAGTGAGTAGGCGGTGTGACCGGTGAGTAGGTGAGTGACCGGTGAGTAGGCAGTGTAACCAGTGAGTAGGGGTGTGACCGGTGAGTAGGTGAGTGACTGGTGAATAGGCGGTGTGACAGGTGAGTAAGCGGTGTGACCGGTTAGTAGGTGAGTGACCGATGAATAGGCGGTGTGACAGGTGAGTGACCGTTGAGTAGGCGGTGTGATCGTGAATAGGCGGTGTGACTGGTGAGTAGGTGAGTGACCAGTGAGTAGGCGGTGTGACCGGTGAGTAGGTGAGTGACCGGTGAGTAGGCAGTGTAACCGGTGAGTAGGGGTGTGACCGGTGAGTAGGTGAGTGACTGGTGAATAGGCGGTGTGACAGGTGAGTAAGCGGTGTGACCGGTTAGTAGGTGAGTGACCGATGAATAGGCGGTGTGACAGGTGAGTAGGCGGTGTGACCGGTTAGTAGGTGAGTGACCGTTGAGTAGGCGGTGTGACCGGTGAGTTGGTGAGTGACCGTTGAGTAGGCGGTGTGATCGTGAGTAGGCGGTGTGACCGGTGAGTTGGTGAGTGACCGTTGAGTAGGCGGTGTGACCGGTGAGTTGGTGAGTGACCGTTGAGTAGGCGGTGTGATCGTGAGTAGGCGGTGTGATCGTGAGTAGGCGGTGTGACCGGTTAGTAGGTGAGTGACCGTTGAGTAGGCGGTGTGACCGGTGAGTTGGTGAGTGACCGTTGAGTAGGCGGTGTGATCGTGAGTAGGCGGTGTGACTGGTGAGTAGGTGAGTGACCGGTGAGTTGGTGAGTGACCGTTGAGTAGGCGGTGTGATCGTGAGTAGGCGGTGTGACCGGTTAGTAGGTGAGTGACCGTTGAGTAGGCGGTGTGACCGGTGAGTTGGTGAGTGACCGTTGAGTAGGCGGTGTGACTGGTGAGTAAAATAAATAGGAATGGTGTTGCGCTCCTGGCGTGAAACTGAAATGAGATAATCAATAAATAATAAAATTCTCAAAAATTCCTGGCGTGAAGTTAATTAGATATTAATAGAAAATTCTCAAAATTCAAAACCTAATCACTAAATGATCAGTCATCAAATATATAAAAAAAAAATCCAAAAAAAGAAGAGCATTATATATATATATATATATATAGCTATTGGTGACAATAATAAATATCACAGAGATAAGGGGTTGTACATGTGAATAATAATATCCAATCATATAGAGTGAAATAGTGAAGAAATAAATAGATTTAAAAACATATAAATAAATAAATATCATAGTGTGGATCCCAATATAAAGTGTCACTCAGGTGAAAAGGACATCAATCATATGCATAAAAGGTCCTCCATTGTTGGTGTCAGTGGCACCATTTCTCCCACTGACACCAATGGTGGGGCACTTTTCCTTCCCTTGATACCAACATTTGACACCATTCCACCCACCAATACCAATGATGAAGCATTGAATACTCCCAGTGGCCCCCTAGAGAGTCTGGCCCCTGTTTAGTAAGTTTGGAGACCCCGGATCTATGCCGTGTGTTGGGGCAGCTTTCACTCTCCAAAATATTTCTTGGTGTTGAGTTACTAAATGCGATCAGACTGCGGACTTGGCAAGCACAGTTGCGTTCGTTATGGATGTGGTAAAGCTGAGACATGTGCGATTACTTTCTGGAAATTCGTGAGGATCCGAAATACAAATTTTTATGCATACAAAATTTTGTTTACGAATTTCTGATAATTTTATCATAACGAACTTTCATTATTGTTACGAAAATTCAGCACAGCACAGGGATGGGGGGAGGGGCCCCTCATAATGATCACAGCACAGGGATGGGGGGAGGGGCCCCTCATAATGATCACAGCACAGGGATGGGGGGAGGGGCCCCTCATAATGATCACAGCACATGGATGGGGGGAGCCCCTCATAATGATCACAGCACAGGGATGGGAGGAGCCCCTCATAATGATCACAGCACAGGGATGGGGGAGCCCCTCATAATGATCACAGCACAGGGATGGGGGGAGCCCCTCATAATGATCACAGCACAGGGATGGGGGGAGGGGCCCCTCATAATGATCACAGCACAGGGATGGGGGGAGCCCCTCATAATGATCACAGCACAGGGATGGTGGGAGGGGCCCCTCATAATGATCACAGCACAGGGATGGGGGGAGCCCCTCATAATGATCACAGCACAGGGATGGGGGGAGCCCCTCATAATGAGCACAGCACAGGGATGGGGGGAGCCCCTCATAATGATCACAGCACAGGGATGGGGGGAGCCCCTCATAATGATCACAGCACAGGGATGGGAGGAGCCCCTCATAATGATCACAGCACAGGGATGGAGGGAGCCCCTCATAATAATTACAGCACAGGGATGGGGGGAGGGGCCCCTCATAATGATCACAGCACAGGGATGGGGGGAGGGGCCCCTCATAATGATCACAGCACAGGGATGGGGGGAGCCCCTCATAATGATCACAGCACAGGGATGGGGGAGCCCCTCATAATGATCACAGCACAGGGATGGGGGAGCCCCTCATAATGATCACAGCACAGGGATGGGGGGAGGGGCCCCTCATAATGATCACAGCACAGGGATGGGGGGAGGGGCCCCTCAATGAGCACAGCACAGGGATGGGGGAGCCCCTCATAATGATCACAGCACAGGGATGGTGGGAGCCCCTCATAATGATCACAGCACAGGGATGGGGGAGCCCCTCATAATGATCACAGCACAGGGATGGGGGGAGGGGCCCCTCATAATGATCACAGCACAGGGATGGGGGGAGCCCCTCATAATGATCACAGCACAGGGATGGGGGGAGCCCCTCATAATGAGCACAGCACAGGGATGGGGGGAGCCCCTCATAATGATCACAGCACAGGGATGGGAGGAGCCCCTCATAATGATCACAGCACAGGGATGGGGGGGCCCCTCATAATGATCACAGCACAGGGATGGAGGGAGCCCCTCATAATAATTACAGCACAGGGATGGGGGGAGGGGCCCCTCATAATGATCACAGCACAGGGATGGGGGGAGGGGCCCCTCATAATGATCACAGCACAGGGATGGGGGGAGCCCCTCATAATGATCACAGCACAGGGATGGGGGGAGCCCCTCATAATGAGCACAGCACAGGGATGGGGGGAGCCCCTCATAATGATCACAGCACAGGGATGGGGGAGCCCCTCATAATGATCACAGCACAGGGATGGGAGGAGCCCCTCATAATGATCACAGCACAGGGATGGAGGGAGCCCCTCATAATAATTACAGCACAGGGATGGGGGGAGGGGCCCCTCATAATGATCACAGCACAGGGATGGGGGGAGGGGCCCCTCATAATGATCACAGCACAGGGATGGGGGGAGCCCCTCATAATGATCACAGCACAGGGATGGGGGAGCCCCTCATAATGATCACAGCACAGGGATGGGGGAGCCCCTCATAATGATCACAGCACAGGGATGGGGGGAGGGGCCCCTCATAATGATCACAGCACAGGGATGGGGGGAGGGGCCCCTCAATGAGCACAGCACAGGGATGGGGGAGCCCCTCATAATGATCACAGCACAGGGATGGTGGGAGCCCCTCATAATGATCACAGCACAGGGATGGGGGAGCCCCTCATAATGATCACAGCACAGGGATGGGGGGAGGGGCCCCTCATAATGATCACAGCACAGGGATGGGGGGAGCCCCTCATAATGATCACAGCACAGGGATGGGGGGAGCCCCTCATAATGAGCACAGCACAGGGATGGGGGGAGCCCCTCATAATGATCACAGCACAGGGATGGGAGGAGCCCCTCATAATGATCACAGCACAGGGATGGGGGGGCCCCTCATAATGATCACAGCACAGGGATGGAGGGAGCCCCTCATAATAATTACAGCACAGGGATGGGGGGAGGGGCCCCTCATAATGATCACAGCACAGGGATGGGGGGAGGGGCCCCTCATAATGATCACAGCACAGGGATGGGGGGAGCCCCTCATAATGATCACAGCACAGGGATGGGGGGAGCCCCTCATAATGAGCACAGCACAGGGATGGGGGGAGCCCCTCATAATGATCACAGCACAGGGATGGGGGGAGCCCCTCATAATGATCACAGCACAGGGATGGGAGGAGCCCCTCATAATGATCACAGCACAGGGATGGAGGGAGCCCCTCATAATAATTACAGCACAGGGATGGGGGGAGGGGCCCCTCATAATGATCACAGCACAGGGATGGGGGGAGGGGCCCCTCATAATGATCACAGCACAGGGATGTGGGGAGCCCCTCATAATGATCACAGCACAGGGATGGGGGAGCCCCTCATAATGATCACAGCACAGGGATGGGGGAGCCCCTCATAATGATCACAGCACAGGGATGGGGGGAGGGGCCCCTCATAATGATCACAGCACAGGGATGGGGGGAGGGGCCCCTCAATGAGCACAGCACAGGGATGGGGGAGCCCCTCATAATGATCACAGCACAGGGATGGTGGGAGCCCCTCATAATGATCACAGCACAGGGATGGGGGAGCCCCTCATAATGATCACAGCACAGGGATGGGGGGAGGGGCCCCTCATAATGATCACAGCACAGGGATGGGGGGAGCCCCTCATAATGATCACAGCACAGGGATGGGGGGAGCCCCTCATAATGAGCACAGCACAGGGATGGGGGGAGCCCCTCATAATGATCACAGCACAGGGATGGGAGGAGCCCCTCATAATGATCACAGCACAGGGATGGGGGGGCCCCTCATAATGATCACAGCACAGGGATGGAGGGAGCCCCTCATAATAATTACAGCACAGGGATGGGGGGAGGGGCCCCTCATAATGATCACAGCACAGGGATGGGGGGAGCCCCTCATAATGATCACAGCACAGGGATGGGGGAGCCCCTCATAATGATCACAGCACAGGGATGGGGGGAGCCCCTCATAATGATCACAGCACACGGATGGGGGGAGCCCCTCATAATGATCACAGCACACGGATGGGGGGAGGGGCCCCTCATAATGATCACAGCACAGGGATGGGGGGGCCCCTCATAATGATTACAGCACAGGGATGGGGGGGCCCCTCATAATGATTACAGCACAGGGATGGGGGGAGGGGCCCCTCATAATGATCACAGCACAGGGATGGGGGGGCCCCTCATAATGATCACAGCACAGGGATGGAGGGAGCCCCTCATAATAATTACAGCACAGGGATGGGGGGAGGGGCCCCTCATAATGATCACAGCACAGGGATGGGGGGAGGGGCCCCTCATAATGATCACAGCACAGGGATGGGGGGAGCCCCTCATAATGATCACAGCACAGGGATGGGGGAGCCCCTCATAATGATCACAGCACAGGGATGGGGGAGCCCCTCATAATGATCACAGCACAGGGATGGGGGGAGGGGCCCCTCATAATGATCACAGCACAGGGATGGGGGGAGGGGCCCCTCAATGAGCACAGCACAGGGATGGGGGAGCCCCTCATAATGATCACAGCACAGGGATGGTGGGAGCCCCTCATAATGATCACAGCACAGGGATGGGGGAGCCCCTCATAATGATCACAGCACAGGGATGGGGGGAGGGGCCCCTCATAATGATCACAGCACAGGGATGGGGGGAGCCCCTCATAATGATCACAGCACAGGGATGGGGGGAGCCCCTCATAATGAGCACAGCACAGGGATGGGGGGAGCCCCTCATAATGATCACAGCACAGGGATGGGAGGAGCCCCTCATAATGATCACAGCACAGGGATGGGGGGGCCCCTCATAATGATCACAGCACAGGGATGGAGGGAGCCCCTCATAATAATTACAGCACAGGGATGGGGGGAGGGGCCCCTCATAATGATCACAGCACAGGGATGGGGGGAGGGGCCCCTCATAATGATCACAGCACAGGGATGGGGGGAGCCCCTCATAATGATCACAGCACAGGGATGGGGGGAGCCCCTCATAATGAGCACAGCACAGGGATGGGGGGAGCCCCTCATAATGATCACAGCACAGGGATGGGGGGAGCCCCTCATAATGATCACAGCACAGGGATGGGAGGAGCCCCTCATAATGATCACAGCACAGGGATGGAGGGAGCCCCTCATAATAATTACAGCACAGGGATGGGGGGAGGGGCCCCTCATAATGATCACAGCACAGGGATGGGGGGAGGGGCCCCTCATAATGATCACAGCACAGGGATGTGGGGAGCCCCTCATAATGATCACAGCACAGGGATGGGGGAGCCCCTCATAATGATCACAGCACAGGGATGGGGGAGCCCCTCATAATGATCACAGCACAGGGATGGGGGGAGGGGCCCCTCATAATGATCACAGCACAGGGATGGGGGGAGGGGCCCCTCAATGAGCACAGCACAGGGATGGGGGAGCCCCTCATAATGATCACAGCACAGGGATGGTGGGAGCCCCTCATAATGATCACAGCACAGGGATGGGGGAGCCCCTCATAATGATCACAGCACAGGGATGGGGGGAGGGGCCCCTCATAATGATCACAGCACAGGGATGGGGGGAGCCCCTCATAATGATCACAGCACAGGGATGGGGGGAGCCCCTCATAATGAGCACAGCACAGGGATGGGGGGAGCCCCTCATAATGATCACAGCACAGGGATGGGAGGAGCCCCTCATAATGATCACAGCACAGGGATGGGGGGGCCCCTCATAATGATCACAGCACAGGGATGGAGGGAGCCCCTCATAATAATTACAGCACAGGGATGGGGGGAGGGGCCCCTCATAATGATCACAGCACAGGGATGGGGGGAGCCCCTCATAATGATCACAGCACAGGGATGGGGGAGCCCCTCATAATGATCACAGCACAGGGATGGGGGGAGCCCCTCATAATGATCACAGCACAGGGATGGGGGGAGCCCCTCATAATGATCACAGCACACGGATGGGGGGAGGGGCCCCTCATAATGATCACAGCACAGGGATGGGGGGGCCCCTCATAATGATTACAGCACAGGGATGGGGGGGCCCCTCATAATGATTACAGCACAGGGATGGAGAGATCAGATGCAGGGAAAATGGAAAAAAAAAGAATGTTAGCCGGCACATGATTGGGTGTTGGAGATCAGCAGAGCTGCGCTACATTCGCTGTAAGGATAATGTGCGCCGCGGCACTCGCAAAGTTCACCGGCTACTTTTGGCAAACCAACCGCATTGTGTGTTATTTCCCTCTATAAGTGATTATAATAAGAATAACGATCACCATACAGACATTCCGGGGCAGTTGTGTCTCTTTATCTGCTTTGGTATCAAAAATGTGGATTGTAATATGTCACATACAGTCAGTCCCCAGCAATCTGAGGTTGTGTGTTGAGGGCACGCTCACTGTGCTCTCCTAGAGCAGCGGTCTCCAAGATGTGGCCCTTTCCTTGTTTTTATCCGGCCATTAGGGCACTATTTCATCCACTGACACCAACAATGGGCTATAATTCACTGACACCAATGACGGGGCACTATTCCTCCCACTGACACCAATGATGGGGCACTATTCCTCCCACTGATACCAATGATGGGGCACTATTCCTCCCACTGACACCAATGATGGGGCACTATTCCTCCCACTGACACCAATGAAGGGGCACTATTCCTCCCACTGATACCAATGATGGGGCACTATTCCTCCCACTGATACCAATGAAGGGGCACTATTCCTCCCACTGACACCAATGATGGGGCACTATTCCTCCCACTGACACCAATGATGGGGCACTATTCCTCCCACTGACACCAATGATGGGGCACTATTCCTCCCACTGACACCAATGAAGGGGCACTATTCCTCCCACTGACACCAATGATGGGGCACTATTCCTCCCACTGACACCAATGAAGGGGCACTATTCCTCCCACTGACACCAATGATGGGGCACTATTCCTCCCACTGACACCAATGATGGGGCACTATTCCTCCCACTGACACCAATGACGGGGCACTATTCCTCCCACTGACACCAATGATGGGGCACTATTCCTCCCACTGATACCAATGATGGGGCACTATTCCTCCCACTGATACCAATGAAGGGGCACTATTCCTCCCACTGACACCAATGATGGGGCACTATTCCTCCCACTGACACCAATGATGGGGCACTATTCCTCCCACTGATACCAATGAAGGGGCACTATTCCTCCCACTGACACCAATGATGGGGCACTATTCCTCCCACTGACACCAATGATGGGGCACTATTCCTCCCACTGATACCAATGATGGGACACTATTGCTCCCACTGACACCAATGATGGGGCACTATTCCTCCCACTGACACCAATGATGGGGCACTATTCTTCCCACTGACACCAATGATGGGGCACTATTCCTCCCACTGACACCAATGATGGGGCACTATTCCTCCCACAGACAGCAATGATGGGGCACTATTCCTCCCACTGATACCAATGATGGGACACTATTCTCCCCACTGACACCAATGATGGGGCACTATTCTTCCCACTGACACCAATGATGGGGCACTATTCCTCCCACTGACACCAATGATGGGGCACTATTCCTCCCACTGACACCAATGACGGGGCACTATTCCTCCCACTGACACCAATGATGGGGCACTATTCCTCCCACTGATACCAATGATGGGGCACTATTGCTCCCACTGATACCAATGATGGGGCACTATTGCTCCCACTGACACCAATGATGGGGCACTATTCCTCCCACTGACACCAATGATGGGGCACTATTCCTCCCACTGATACCAATGAAGGGGCACTATTCCTCCCACTGACACCAATGATGGGGCACTATTCCTCCCACTGACACCAATGATGGGGCACTATTCCTCCCACTGATACCAATGATGGGACACTATTGCTCCCACTGACACCAATGATGGGGCACTATTCCTCCCACTGACACCAATGATGGGGCACTATTCCTCCCACTGATACCAATGATGGGACACTATTCCTCCCACTGACACCAATGATGGGGCACTATTCTTCCCACTGACACCAATGATGGGGCACTATTCCTCCCACTGACACCAATGATGGGGCACTATTCCTCCCACTGACACCAATGACGGGGCACTATTCCTCCCACTGACACCAATGATGGGGCACTATTCCTCCCACTGATACCAATGATGGGGCACTATTGCTCCCACTGATACCAATGATGGGGCACTATTGCTCCCACTGATACCAATGATGGGGCACTATTCCTCCCACCGACACCAATGATGGGGCACTATTCCTCCCACCGACACCAATGATGGGGCACTATTCCTCCCACTGACACCAATGATGGGGCACTATTCCTCCCACTGACACCAATGACGGGGCACTATTCCTCCCACTGACACCAATGATGGGGCACTATTCCTCCCACTGACACCAATGACGGGGCACTATTCCTCCCACTGACACCAATGACGGGGCACTATTCCTCCCACTGACACCAATGACGGGGCACTATTCCTCCCACTGACACCAATGATGGGGCACTATTCCTCCCACTGACACCAATGACGGGGCACTATTCCTCCCACTGACACCAATGATGGGGCACTATTCCTCCCACTGATACCAATGATGGGGCACTATTGCTCCCACTGATACCAATGATGGGGCACTATTGCTCCCACTGATACCAATGATGGGGCACTATTGCTCCCACTGATACCAATGATGGGGCACTATTGCTCCCACTGATACCAATGATGGGGCACTATTCCTCCCACTGACACCAATGATGGGGCACTATTGCTCCCACTGA
Source organism: Lithobates pipiens (assembly GCF_037356315.1). Lineage (NCBI taxonomy): Eukaryota > Metazoa > Chordata > Amphibia > Anura > Ranidae > Lithobates > Lithobates pipiens. The sequence continues at coordinate 2,536,889 of NW_027507784.1, read as the reverse complement.
TACCAATGATGGGGCACTATTCCTCCCACTGATACCAATGATGGGGCACTATTGCTCCCACTGATACCAATGAAGGGGCACTATTCCTCCCACTGATACCAATGATGGGGCACTATTCCTCCCACTGACACCAATGATGGGGCACTATTCCTCCCACTGATACCAATGATGGGGCACTATTCCTCCCACTGACACCAATGATGGGGCACTATTCCTCCCACTGATACCAATGATGGGGCACTATTCCTCCCACTGACACCAATGATGGGGCACTATTCCTCCCACTGATACCAATGATGGGGCACTATTCCTCCCACTGACACCAATGATGGGGCACTATTCCTCCCACTGACACCAATGATGGGGCACTATTCCTCTCACTGATACCAATGATGGGGCACTATTCCTCTCACTGACACCAATGATGGGGCACTATTCCTCCCACTGACACCAATGATGGGGCACTATTCCTCCCACTGACACCAATGATGGGGCACTATTCCTCTCACTGATACCAATGATGGGGCACTATTCCTCTCACTGACACCAATGATGGGGCACTATTCCTCCCACTGATACCAATGATGGGGCACTATTGCTCCCACTGATACCAATGAAGGGGCACTATTCCTCCCACTGATACCAATGATGGGGCACTATTCCTCCCACTGACACCAATGATGGGGCACTATTCCTCCCACTGATACCAATGATGGGGCACTATTCCTCCCACTGACACCAATGATGGGGCACTATTCCTCCCACTGATACCAATGATGGGGCACTATTCCTCCCACTGACACCAATGATGGGGCACTATTCCTCCCACTGATACCAATGATGGGGCACTATTCCTCCCACTGACACCAATGATGGGGCACTATTCCTCCCACTGACACCAATGATGGGGCACTATTCCTCTCACTGATACCAATGATGGGGCACTATTCCTCCCACTGACACCAATGATGGGGCACTATTCCTCCCACTGACACCAATGATGGGGCACTATTTCTCCCACTGACACCAATGATGGGGCACTATTCCTCTCACTGATACCAATGATGGGGCACTATTCCCCCCACTGATACCAATGATGGGGCACTATTCCTCCCACTGATACCAATGATGGGGCACTATTCCTCCCACTGATACCAATGATGGGGCACTATTCCTCCCACTGATACCAATGATGGGGCACTATTCCTCCCACTGATACCAATGATGGGGCACTATTCCCCCCACTGATACCAATGATGGGGCACTATTCCTCCCACTGATACCAATGATGGGGCACTATTCCTCCCACTGACACCAATGATGGGGCACTATTCCCCCCACTGATACCAATGATGGGGCACTATTGATCTTTTATTAATAAGAATCAAGCGACCAATTTTATACAAAAGTAAAAAACAAAACCATATTATAAAACGTCAACAGAAAACAAAGGAATACACATCCACGTCCAGAATATATACAATATATACAATATATACAATATATACAATATATACAATATATACATAGTCCATTAGCAAAACATGAAAACGATTTACATAAAGCAGCAGAGAGGGCCTGAGAGGCACAACCCATCACCTATGTACACAGCCATTTATCAAACATGAATGATAAGTGATAAAATCTCAGGTGATAAGAGACAGACAGCCACACCCGGGAAAGAGACTCCTGGCAGTCAGGGAGGCCTGAAACCTCTCCACACCTTCACCCAAGCCCCCCGACTCCGCTTGTCTCTCTCCAGCCCCCCGACTCCGCTTGTCTCTCTCAGGCCCCCCGACTCCGCTTGTCTCTCTCAAGCCCCCCGACTCCGCTTGTCTCTCTCAAGCCCCCCGACTCCGCTTGTCTCTCTCAGGCCCCCCGACTCCGCTTGTCTCTCTCCAGCCCCCCGACTCCGCTTGTCTCTCTCAGGCCCCCCGACTCCGCTTGTCTCTCTCCAGCCCCCCGACTCCTCTTGTCTCTCTCAAGCCCCCCGACTCCGCTTGTCTCTCTCCAGCCCCCCGACTCCGCTTGTCTCTCTCCAGCCCCCCGACTCCGCTTGTCTCTCTCAGGCCCCCCGACTCCGCTTGTCTCTCTCAGGCCCCCCGACTCCGCTTGTCTCTCTCAAGCCCCCCGACTCCGCTTGTCTCTCTCAGGCCCCCCGACTCCGCTTGTCTCTCTCCAGCCCCCCGACTCCTCTTGTCTCTCTCAAGCCCCCCGACTCCGCTTGTCTCTCTCCAGCCCCCCGACTCCGCTTGTCTCTCTCCAGCCCCCCGACTCCGCTTGTCTCTCTCAGGCCCCCCGACTCCGCTTGTCTCTCTCAGGCCCCCCGACTCCGCTTGTCTCTCTCAAGCCCCCCGACTCCGCTTGTCTCTCTCAAGCCCCCCGACTCCGCTTGTCTCTCTCAAGCCCCCCGACTCCGCTTGTCTCTCTCCAGCCCCCCGACTCCGCTTGTCTCTCTCAAGCCCCCCGACTCCGCTTGTCTCTCTCAAGCCCCCCGACTCCGCTTGTCTCTCTCAAGCCCCCCGACTCCGCTTGTCCTTCTCAAGCCCCCCGACTCCGCTTGTCTCTCTCAAGCCCCCCGACTCCGCTTGTCTCTCTCAAGCCCCCCGACTCCGCTTGTCTCTCTCAGGCCCCCCGACTCCGCTTGTCCCTCTCAAGCCCCCCGACTCCGCTTGTCCCTCTCAAGCCCCCCCGACTCCGCTTGTCCCTCTCAAGCCCCCCCGACTCCGCTTGTCCCTCTCAAGCCCCCCCGACTCCGCTTGTCTCTCTCAAGCCCCCCGACTCCGCTTGTCTCTCTCAAGCCCCCCGACTCCGCTTGTCTCTCTCAAGCCCCCCGACTCCGCTTGTCTCTCTCAAGCCCCCCGACTCCGCTTGTCTCTCTCAAACCCCCGACTCCGCTTGTCTCTCTCAGGCCCCCCGACTCCTCTTGTCTCTCTCAAGCCCCCCGACTCCGCTTGTCTCTCTCAGGCCCCCCGACTCCTCTTGTCTCTCTCAAGCCCCCCGACTCCGCTTGTCTCTCTCAAGCCCCCCGACTCCTCTTGTCTCTCTCAAGCCCCCCGACTCCGCTTGTCTCTCTCAAGCCCCCCGACTCCGCTTGTCTCTCTCAAGCCCCCCGACTCCGCTTGTCTCTCTCAAGCCCCCCGACTCCTCTTGTCTCTCTCAAGCCCCCCGACTCCGCTTGTCTCTCTCAAGCCCCCCGACTCCGCTTGTCTCTCTCAAGCCCCCCGACTCCGCTTGTCTCTCTCAAGCCCCCCGACTCCGCTTGTCTCTCTCAAACCCCCGACTCCGCTTGTCCCTCTCAAGCCCCCCGACTCCGCTTGTCCCTCTCAAGCCCCCCGACTCCGCTTGTCCCTCTCAAGCCCCCCGACTCCGCTTGTCTCTCTCAAGCCCCCCGACTCCGCATGTCTCTCTCCAGCCCCCCGACTCCGCATGTCTCTCTCCAGCCCCCCGACTCCGCTTGTCTCTCTCAAGCCCCCCGACTCCACTTGTCTCTCTCAAGCCCCCCGACTCCGCTTGTCTCTCTCAAGCCCCCCGACTCCGCTTGTCTCTCTCAGGCCCCCCGACTCCGCTTGTCCCTCTCAAGCCCCGCGACTCCGCTTGTCCCTCTCAAGCCCCCCGACTCCGCTTGTCCCTCTCAAGCCCCCCGACTCCGCTTGTCTCTCTCAGGCCCCCCGACTCCGCTTGTCTCTCTCAAGCACCCCGACTCCGCTTGTCCCTCTCAAGCCCCCCGACTCCACTTGTCCCTCTGAAGCCCGCCGACTCCGCTTGTCTCTCTCAAGCCCCCCGACTCCGCTTGTCTCTCTCAAGCCCCCCGACTCCGCTTGTCTCTCTCAAGCCCCCCAACTCCGCTTGTCCCTCTCAAGCCCCCCGACTCCGCTTGTCTCTCTCAAGCCCCCCGACTCCGCTTGTCTCTCTCAAGCACCCCGACTCCGCTTGTCCCTCTCAAGCCCCCCGACTCCACTTGTCCCTCTGAAGCCCGCCGACTCCGCTTGTCTCTCTCAAGCCCCCCGACTCCGCTTGTCTCTCTCAAGCCCCCCGACTCCGCTTGTCCCTCTCAAGCCCCCCGACTCCGCTTGTCCCTCTCAAGCACCCGAATCTTCTCCACCTCATGCAGAATGTCATACACCACCACCTCAACAGGAAGGATTTTATGCCGAATGCTGACCTGACACTGTGCGTTCCAGGTGAAATAACGGACTACTAGGCTAACTAGAAAAAGTGTATCCAAACAAAAAAACCCCCAGTATTGAATGCTCCGTACCCCCACTCAGCATAACCCAGCCTGGAGAGGAAAGGGACACCGAGGGCCCGCCCCACCTGTTTGTACACCTCTATGTTAAAGGGGAAATGAAGCAGAAAATGGTCCATAGTCTCCTCCTCACCTGCACACTCCTCCCGAGGACAGCTACCATCCACCCCACTGCGGAATTTCAAATTGCCCCAAACATAGAGCCCCCCATGGAAGCACAACCAGGCCAGATCCCTAAATTTAGGGGGTACTCTGTCCAAATTAATCAATCTTAACCCCACCCTCAAAACTGGGCCTGGGCAATCCCTTAAGGCCAGTGGGTCATGAAAGACTTCGCTCAAGACTCGACTCATAAGGACTTTCCTCGGAACCGATCTGAGATCTTCAGCCGACAATCGCCACTGCCGCAGTAACTTCAGGCACGGAGCAACATAGGCTGGTAGCTGACCACGTTGACCCCTGAGATTCTTCACTTGGCCACCTTCTTCCCAAAGTCGCAGAAAAGGCCTAAACCAAGATCTAAATATGCCTACCCATCCAGGAGGTTCCACTGCAAGCATATTACCAATGTTACATTGGAGAAATAGCAGTGAAAAGAAAAGAACTGGGTTGACCATACCTAAGCCACCCTCCCTCCTGGATAGATAGGTGACATTCCTCTTGATGGGGTTCAGTCTGTTCCCCCACAGCATCTGGAAGAACACACTACTGACCCTAGCATAGAGAGACACTGGCAAGATGCAGACAAAGCTGACATACAAGAAGATCGGAATCAGATAAGTCTTAATCAGATCAATCCTTTTCCTCAGAGATAACTTCCATCTCTTCCAGCTGACCACCTTAGTATTGGCAATTTCCAGTCTGCCTTCCCAGTTTTTGAGGCCACAATCGCCGGGTCCAAATTCAATGCCTAGAATCTTAATTCTTTCCTGGGGCACTGGAAAGGTGTCCGGGAAGATCAAACCCCTCACCTTCCTTTCCCATCCAGAAAACTTCACTCTTTTCCTGATTGATCTTGGAGCCTGATGCTTCAGAATACCGTGATGTCAGAGAGACCACCTCCTCTGCTTCATCTGCCCCAGTGACAATCACCGACACATCGTCCGCATAGGCAACAACCCTCAAAAGGTGGCTCACCCGGGAGCCCCACTGGAACCCCACACAACATGCCGCTCTCTAGCCTCCTGATGAAGGGGGTCGCTGAGGCTGCTCCCTTGATATCCACACCCAAAAATGTTTGTTGAGGGGACTATTGCGGTACTAAATAAATAATTCATAGAAGACTTTGTTATAAAAAATGACAAGTAATTTAATAAGGGCAAAAAAATGAAATCCATCAAAACTTTCATATTACTAAAATCATATACACCACAATTTAATAAACTACCAACGGGTGGCCCCGTAAGGTTTCTATTGAAGAGGGGTACAGAAACGTTTCCTCTACCATATCCATATTAATGACAATGGAAGTAAAGCAACTCCATATTAATGGCCAATAAGGGGAGCAACTCCAGAACATATGGGGCACTCGTGGGACAGAGCTCCTATATATATATATACTGTATATGAGCTCCACTGATAACAGCTTTTAAATGAGGTGACAGCACGGAGTACTTCACGGTGCAACATCCTTTATTGTCCACTAGATGGCGCCCAATACCTTTCATTTGTGAAATGAAAAAGAAACTATAAATGCAAAGAAAAAATAAATCTGCATACGGAGGAGAGCTCCTTCCACTAAACACCGCACTATTATTATATAGAAAAACTAAAAATTATAAAGTGAAGCGCTCTAATAAATGAATTAAAAATTCCACAATGCATCGATATATATATACAGCTACAATATATTACCAAAAGTATTGGGACACCTGCCTTTACACACACATGAACTTTAATGGCATCCCAGTCTTAGTCCGGAGGGTTTAATATTGAGCTGGCCCCACCCTTTGCAGCTATAACAGCTTCACCTCTTCTGGGAAGGCCGTCCACAAGGTTTAGGAGGGTGTCTATGGGGAATGTTTGACCGTTCTTCCAGAAGAGCATTTGTGAGGTCAGGCACTGATGTTGGATGAGAAGGCCTGGCTCGCAGTTTGCACTCTTATTCATCCCAAAGGTGTTCTATCGGGTTGAGGTCAGGACTCTGTGCAGGCCAATTAAGTTCCTCCACCCCGAGCTCACTCATCCATGTCTTTATGGACCTTGCTTTGTGCACTGGTCCAAATCATTTGGTGGAGGCGGAAATTATGGTGTCGAGGGGGGGGGGGTGGAGGGGGATTAGGGTGTTGGGGGGGGTTATGGTGTGGGGTTGTTTTTCAGGGGTTGGGCTTGGCCCCTTAGTTCAAGTGAAGGGAACACTTAAGGTGTCATCATGCAAAGACATTGCCCACCCCTGTTATAGCTAGAACCCAATATAAATCCCCATGCAGCATCTTCCATCACCCACTAGATGGAGCCCAATGCCTCTAACTGACTTTTAGATCAATCCCAATACCATTTATTGCCCACTAGATGGAGACCAGTATCTTTCATTGTCCACAAGATGGAGCCCAATACCATTCATTGCCCACTAGATGGAGCTCAATATCATTCATTGCCCACTAGATGGAGGCAATATCATTCATTGTCCACTAGATGGAGCCCAATACCATTCATTGCCCACTAGATGGAGCTCAATATCATTCATTGCCCACTAGATGGAGGCAATATCATTCATTGTCCACTAGAATGAGCCCAATATCATTCATTGTCCACTAGAATGAGCCCAATATCATTCATTGCCCACTAGATGGACCCAATATCATTCATTGTCCACTAGATGGAGCCCAATACCATTCATTGCCCACTAGATGGAGCTCAACATCATTCATTGCCCACAAGATGGAGCTCAACATCATTCATTGCCCACTAGATGGAGCCCAATATCATTCATTGCCCACAAGATGGAGCTCAACATCATTCATTGCCCACTAGATGGAGCTCAATATCATTCATTGCCCACTAGATGGAGCCCAATATCATTCATTGCCCACTAGATGGAGCTCAATATCATTCATTGCCCACTAGATGGAGCTCAATATCATTCATTGCCCACTAGATGGAGCCCAATATCATTCATTGCCCACTAGATGGAGCTCAATATCATTCATTGCCCACTAGATGGAGCTCAATATCATTCATTGCCCACTAGATGGAGCCCAATATCATTCATTGTCCACTAGATGGAGGCAATATCATTCATTGTCCACTAGATGGAGCCCAATACCATTCATTGCCCACTAGATGGAGCTCAACATCATTCATTGCCCACAAGATGGAGCTCAACATCATTCATAGCCCACTAGATGGAGCCCAATATCATTCATTGCCCACTAGATGGAGCTCAATATCATTCATTGCCCACTAGATGGAGCCCAATATCATTCATTGCCCACTAGATGGAGCTCAATATCATTCATTGCCCACTAGATGGAGCTCAATATCATTCATTGCCCACTAGATGGAGCTCAATATCATTCATTGCCCACTAGATGGAGCCCAATATCATTCATTGCCCACTAGATGGAGCTCAATATCATTCATTGCCCACTAGATGGAGCCCAATATCATTCATTGCCCACTAGATGGAGCTCAATATCATTCATTGCCCACTAGATGGAGCTCAATATCATTCATTGCCCACTAGATGGAGCTCAATATCATTCATTGCCCACTAGATGGAGCTCAAGATCATTCATTGCCCACTAGATGGAGCCCAACATCTTTCATTGCCCACTAGATGGAGCTCAACATCATTCATTGCCCACTAGATGGAGCTCAACATCATTCATAGCCCACTAGATGGAGCCCAATATCATTCATTGCCCACTAGATGGAGCTCAATATCATTCATTGCCCACTAGATGGAGCTCAATATCATTCATTGCCCACTAGATGGAGCTCAATATCATTCATTGCCCACTAGATGGAGCCCAATATCATTCATTGCCCACTAGATGGAGCTCAATATCATTCATTGCCCACTAGATGGAGCCCAATATCATTCATTGCCCACTAGATGGAGCTCAATATCATTCATTGCCCACTAGATGGAGCTCAATATCATTCATTGCCCACTAGATGGAGCCCAATATCATTCATTGTCCACTAGATGGAGGCAATATCATTCATTGTCCACTAGATGGAGCCCAATACCATTCATTGCCCACTAGATGGAGCTCAACATCATTCATTGCCCACAAGATGGAGCTCAACATCATTCATAGCCCACTAGATGGAGCCCAATATCATTCATTGCCCACTAGATGGAGCTCAATATCATTCATTGCCCACTAGATGGAGCCCAATATCATTCATTGCCCACTAGATGGAGCTCAATATCATTCATTGCCCACTAGATGGAGCTCAATATCATTCATTGCCCACTAGATGGAGCCCAATATCATTCATTGCCCACTAGATGGAGCCCAATATCATTCATTGCCCACTAGATGGAGCCCAATATCATTCATTGCCCACTAGATGGAGCTCAATATCATTCATTGCCCACTAGATGGAGCTCAATATCATTCATTGCCCACTAGATGGAGCTCAATATCATTCATTGCCCACTAGATGGAGCTCAAGATCATTCATTGCCCACTAGATGGAGCCCAACATCTTTCATTGCCCACTAGATGGAGCTCAACATCATTCATTGCCCACTAGATGGAGCCCAACATCATTCATTGCCCACTAGATGGAGCTCAACATCATTCATTGCCCACTAGATGGAGCTCAACATCATTCATTGCCCACAAGATGGAGCTCAACATCATTCATTGCCCACTAGATGGAGCTCAACATCATTCATTGCCCACTAGATGGAGCTCAATATCATTCATTGCCCACTAGATGGAACTCAATATCATTCATTGCCCACTAGATGGAGCTCAATATCATTCATTGCCCACTAGATGGAGCTCAATATCATTCATTGCCCACTAGATGGAGCTCAATATCATTCATTGCCCACTAGATGGAGCCCAATATCATTCATTGCCCACTAGATGGAGCTCAATATCATTCATTGCCCACTAGATGGAGCTCAATATCATTCATTGCCCACTAGATGGAGCCCAATATCATTCATTGTCCACTAGATGGAGCCCAATATCATTCATTGCCCACTAGATGGAGCTCAATATCATTCATTGCCCACTAGATGGAGGCAATATCATTCATTGTCCACTAGATGGAGCCCAATATCATTCATTGCCCACTAGATGGAGCCCAATATCATTCATTGTCCACTAGATGGAGGCAATATCATTCATTGTCCACTAGATGGAGCCCAATACCATTCATTGCCCACTAGATGGAGCTCAACATCATTCATTGCCCACAAGATGGAGCTCAACATCATTCATAGCCCACTAGATGGAGCCCAATATCATTCATTGCCCACTAGATGGAGCTCAATATCATTCATTGCCCACTAGATGGAGCCCAATATCATTCATTGCCCACTAGATGGAGCTCAATATCATTCATTGCCCACTAGATGGAGCTCAATATCATTCATTGCCCACTAGATGGAGCTCAATATCATTCATTGCCCACTAGATGGAGCTCAAGATCATTCATTGCCCACTAGATGGAGCCCAACATCTTTCATTGCCCACTAGATGGAGCTCAACATCATTCATTGCCCACTAGATGGAGCCCAACATCATTCATTGCCCACTAGATGGAGCTCAACATCATTCATTGCCCACTAGATGGAGCTCAACATCATTCATTGCCCACTAGATGGAGCTCAATATCATTCATTGCCCACTAGATGGAACTCAATATCATTCATTGCCCACTAGATGGAGCTCAATATCATTCATTGCCCACTAGATGGAGCTCAATATCATTCATTGCCCACTAGATGGTGCTCAATATCATTCATTGCCCACTAGATGGAGCCCAATATCATTCATTGCCCACTAGATGGAGCTCAATATCATTCATTGCCCACTAGATGGAGCTCAATATCATTCATTGCCCACTAGATGGAGCCCAATATCATTCATTGTCCACTAGATGGAGCCCAATATCATTCATTGCCCACTAGATGGAGCTCAATATCATTCATTGCCCACTAGATGGAGGCAATATCATTCATTGTCCACTAGATGGAGCCCAATATCATTCATTGCCCACTAGATGGAGCCCAATATCATTCATTGTCCATTAGATGGAGGCAATATCATTCATTGTCCACTAGATGGAGCCCAATACCATTCATTGCCCACTAGATGGAGCTCAACATCATTCATTGCCCACAAGATGGAGCTCAACATCATTCATAGCCCACTAGATGGAGCCCAATATCATTCATTGCCCACTAGATGGAGCTCAATATCATTCATTGCCCACTAGATGGAGCCCAATATCATTCATTGCCCACTAGATGGAGCTCAATATCATTCATTGCCCACTAGATGGAGCTCAATATCATTCATTGCCCACTAGATGGAGCCCAATATCATTCATTGCCCACTAGATGGAGCCCAATATCATTCATTGCCCACTAGATGGAGCTCAATATCATTCATTGCCCACTAGATGGAGCTCAATATCATTCATTGCCCACTAGATGGAGCTCAATATCATTCATTGCCCACTAGATGGAGCTCAAGATCATTCATTGCCCACTAGATGGAGCCCAACATCTTTCATTGCCCACTAGATGGAGCTCAACATCATTCATTACCCACTAGATGGAGCCCAACATCATTCATTGCCCACTAGATGGAGCTTAACATCATTCATTGCCCACTAGATGGAGCCCAACATCATTCATTGCCCACTAGATGGAGCTCAACATCATTCATTGCCCACAAGATGGAGCTCAACATCATTCATTGCCCACTAGATGGAGCTCAACATCATTCATTGCCCACTAGATGGAGCTCAATATCATTCATTGCCCACTAGATGGAACTCAATATCATTCATTGCCCACTAGATGGAGCCCAATATCATTCATTGCCCACTAGATGGAGCCCAATATCATTCATTGCCCACTAGATGGAGCTCAACATCATTCATTGCCCACTAGATGGAGCTCAACATCATTCATTGCCCACTAGATGGAGCTCAACATCATTCATTGCCCACTATATGGAGGCAATATCATTCATTGTCCACTAGATGGAGCTCAATACCATTCATTGCCCACTAGATGGAGCTCAATACCATTCATTGTACCGTTGGTAAAAAAAAAATTATATATATATATGAAGAACTATGAATCCGGCCTCTATATTTTCTAACCCCACTGCGCCAAATGAAAATAAGTGGTAAAAGTGAAGCTGCTACTGAAACTAGTAGCGCTAATGTGATAAATCACAGAAATAAATATAATAATAAAGCAAAGACACCCAGTGATAAGTGACCAAATGCAAAAAATAAATCAAAACAGTCCTAAATTGGTAGTCTGATCCAAACACTCTTCTCAAATTCTTCAATCTTCCAGCTCACCGCGTGCTTGTGACACCACTCCCTCTGAAGAGCACACTCACCGCCTTGCAATGCCTCGCGCTCTCGTGTTTGGCTTATAACACCCACACTGGGGATCACAGACGAGCATCCACTTGATCCGCCTGTTAGCTCAGCAAAGTGACTCCATATGTAAAACAAGTACAAAGGTTCTCCACATAGTGTAATAACGTAAAAACCAGTTCATTAAATCACACCAACCCTCCAATGGCTGCACTCACCTTTCACATAATAGAAAAAACCCTTCAGTGTAAACACACAGCAAACAGCAGTCAGTGGTTCAGGGGTGTACTGCGGCCTCGGCGGACAAGTAGTGTGCGCTCAAGCGTGAAACTCTCACCCACCCCTCGCTCGCTGCTTACGGCGGCAGTGTAGCTTCTCAGTAGAACGGCGTCACGCGTCAGTGCAGGTGATTGTCCTGTAGCTATAGTATATCATTCATTGCCCACTAGATGGAGAAATTACCTTTCATTGCCCACTAGATGGAGCCCAATGCCATTCATTGCCCACTAGATCAAGACCAATATCATTCATTGCCCACTAGATGGAGCCTAATACCATTTATTGCCCACTAGATGGAGCCCAATACCATTCATTGCCCACTAGATGGAGACAGTACCATTCCTTGCCTGCTAGATGGAGACCAGTGCCATTCATTGCCCACTAGATGGAGACAGTACCATTCCTTGCCTGCTAGATGGAGACCAGTGCCATTCATTGCCCACTAGATGGAGACAGTACCATTCCTTGCCTGCTAGATGGAGACCAGTGCCATTCATTGCCCACTAGATGGAGCCCACTATCATTCATTGCCCACTAGATGGAGACCAGTACCATTCATTGCCCACTAGATGGAGACCAGTACCATTCCTTGCCTGCTAGATGGAGACCAGTGCCATTCATTGCCCACTAGATGGAGCCCACTATCATTCATTGCCCACTAGATGGAGACCAGTACCATTCATTGCCCACTAGATGGAGGCCAGTACCATTCCTTGCCTGCTAGATGGAGACCAGTGCCATTCATTGTCCACTAGATGGAGCCACTATCATTCATTGTCCACTAGATGGAGACCAGTACCATTCATTGTCCACTAGATATCGCCCAATATCATTCACTGCCCACTAGATGAAGCCCACTATCATTCATTGTCCACTAGGTGGAGACCAGTACCATTCATTGTCCACTAGATAGCGCCCAAGATCATTCATTGCCCACTAGATGGAGGCCAGTACCATTCCTTACCTGCTAGATGAAGACCAGTGCCATTCATTGTCCACTAGATGGAGCCACTATCATTCATTGTCCACTAGATGGAGACCAGTACCATTCATTGTCCACTAGATATCGCCCAATATCATTCACTGCCCACTAGATGAAGCCCACTATCATTCATTGTCCACTAGATGGAGACCAGTACCATTCATTGTCCACTAGATAGCGCCCAAGATCATTCATTGACCACTAGATGGAGACCAGTCCCTTTAATTGCCCACTAGATGGAGACCAGTACTATTCATTCTCCACTAGATGGAGACCAATACCACTCATTGCCCACTAGATGGAGACCAGTACCATTCATTACCCACTAGATGGAGACAGTACCATCCATTACCCACTAGATGGAGCCCAATATCATTCATTGCCCACTAGATGGAGACAGTACCTTTCATTGTCCATTAGATGGAGCCCAATACCATTCATTGCCCACTAGATGGAGACAGTACCTTTCATTGCCCACTAGATGGAGCCCACTATCATTCATTGCCCACTAGATGGAGACCAGTACCATTCATTGCCCACTAGATGGAGACCAGTACCATTCCTTGCCTGCTAGATGGAGACCAGTGCCATTCATTGTCCACTAGATGGAGCCACTATCATTCATTGTCCACTAGATGGAGACCAGTATCATTCATTGTCCACTAGATATCGCCCAATATCATTCACTGCCCACTAGATGAAGCCCACTATCATTCATTGTCCACTAGATGGAGACCAGTACCATTCATTGTCCACTAGATAGCGCCCAAGATCATTCATTGACCACTAGATGGAGACCAGTCCCTTTAATTGCCCACTAGATGGAGACCAGTACTATTCATTCTCCACTAGATGGAGACCAATACCACTCATTGCCCACTAGATGGAGACCAGTACCATCCATTACCCACTAGATGGAGCCCAATATCATTCATTGCCCACTAGATGGAGACAGTACTTTTCATTGTCCATTAGATGGAGCCCAATACCATTCATTGCCCACTAGATGGAGACAGTACCATTCATTACCCACTAGATGGAGACAGTACCATCCATTACCCACTAGATGGAGCCCAATATCATTCATTGCCCACTAGATGGAGACAGTACCTTTCATTGCCCACTAGATGGAGCCCACTATCATTCATTGCCCACTAGATGGAGACCAGTACCATTCATTGCCCACTAGATGGAGACCAGTACCATTCCTTGCCTGCTAGATGGAGACCAGTGCCATTCATTGTCCACTAGATGGAGCCACTATCATTCATTGTCCACTAGATGGAGACCAGTATCATTCATTGTCCACTAGATATCGCCCAATATCATTCACTGCCCACTAGATGAAGCCCACTATCATTCATTGTCCACTAGATGGAGACCAGTACCATTCATTGTCCACTAGATAGCGCCCAAGATCATTCATTGACCACTAGATGGAGACCAGTCCCTTTAATTGCCCACTAGATGGAGACCAGTACTATTCATTCTCCACTAGATGGAGACCAATACCACTCATTGCCCACTAGATGGAGACCAGTACCATTCATTACCCACTAGATGGAGACAGTACCATCCATTACCCACTAGATGGAGCCCAATATCATTCATTGCCCACTAGATGGAGACAGTACCTTTCATTGCCCACTAGATGGAGCCCAATATCATTCACTGACCACTAGATGGAGACCAATTCCTTTCATTGCCCACTAGATGGAGACCGGTACTTTTCATTTTGAGCTAGATGGAGGCCAGTTCCTTTAATTGCCCACTAGATGGAGACCAGTACCATTCATTCTTCACTAGATGGAGCCCAATATCATTCATTGCCCACTAGATGGAGACAGTACTTTTCATTGTCCATTAGATGGAGCCCAATACCATTCATTGCCCACTAGATGGAGACAGTACCTTTCATTGCCCACTAGATGGAGCCCACTATCATTCATTGCCCACTAGATGGAGACCAGTACCATTCATTGCCCACTAGATGGAGACCAGTACCATTCCTTGCCTGCTAGATGGAGACCAGTGCCATTCATTGTCCACTAGATGGAGCCACTATCATTCATTGTCCACTAGACGGAGACCAGTATCATTCATTGTCCACTAGATATCGCCCAATATCATTCACTGCCCACTAAATGGAGACCAATTCCTTTCATTGCCCACTAGATGGAGACCGGTACTTTTCATTTTGAGCTAGATGGAGGCCAGTTCCTTTAATTGCCCACTAGATGGAGACCAGTACCATTCATTCTCCACTAGCTGGAGACCTGTACCTTTCATTCTCCACTATATGGAGACCAGTACCATTCATTCTCCACTAGATGGAGACCAGTACCATTCATTGCCCACTAGATGGAGACCAGTACCATTCATTACCCACTAGAGATGGAAACCAGTGCAATTCATTTTCCAATAGATGGAGACAGTACCATCCATTGCCCACTAGATGGATCCCAATAACATTCTCTGCCCATTAGATGGAGACCAGTACCATTCATTGCCCACTAGATGGACCTCAATACCATTCATTGGCCACTAGATGGAGCCCAATATAATTCATTGCCCACTAGATGGAGATCAGTACCTTTCATTGTCCACTAGATGGAGCCCAATACCTCTCATTGTCAATATGTAGCTTGTTTCCAGCAGAGTCACCCTACTGCAACATGAAGAGAACTAGAATTTCCTTTTATTTTTCTATAAATGTAAAAGCAGAAAAGATCAAATTCTCCAATCTGAGTGAGAATAAAACAAGATCAATATCCTGAAATTTGGAGAAGATTGGGAATAAATTAGAAGCTGTAATTCTCTAATTGTCTCATAAGGAATCACCAGACCTCAGAGGCTCCTTGGTGGGCATGAATCGTTAACCCGAGGCCCCCTTTCTCGTAGATCTTGCTGCATAATGCAATGCACAACGAAGAAGTTGCAATACAATAACCCCCAGCATTGGTGTCAGTGGATGCAATGATAACCCCCAGTATTGGTGTCAGTGGATGCAATGATAACCCCCAGTATTGGTGTCAGTGGATGCAATGATAACCCTCAGTATTGGTGTCAGTGGATGCAATGATAACCCTCAGTATTGGTGTCAGTGGATGCAATGATAACCCCCAGTATTGGTGTCAGTGGATGCAATGATAACCCCCAGTATTGGTGTCAGTGGATGCAATGATAACCCCCAGTATTGGTGTCAGTGGATGCAATGATAACCCCCAGTATTGGTGTCAGTGGATGCAATGATAACCCTCAGTATTGGTGTCAGTGGATGCAATGATAACCCTCAGTATTGGTGTCAGTGGATGCAATAATAACCCTCAGTATTGGTGTCAGTGGATGCAATGACAACCCCCAGTATTGGTGTCAGTGGATGCAATGACAACCCCCAGTATTGGTGTCAGTGGATGCAATGATAACCCTCAGTATTGGTGTCAGTGGATGCAATAATAACCCTCAGTATTGGTGTCAGTGGATGCAATGACAACCCCCAGTATTGGTGTCAGTGGATGCAATGATAACTCCCAGTATTGGTGTCAGTGGATGCAATGATAACCCTCAGTATTGGTGTCAGTGGATGCAATAATAACCCCCAGCATTGGTGTCAGTGGATGCAATAATAACCCTCAGTATTGGTGTCAGTGGATGCAATGACAACCCCCAGTATTGGTGTCAGTGGATGCAATGATAACCCTCAGTATTGGTGTCAGTGGATGCAATGATAACCCTCAGTATTGGTGTCAGTGGATGCAATGATAACCCTCAGTATTGGTGTCAGTGGATGCAATAATAACCCCCAGCATTGGTGTCAGTGGATGCAATGATAACCCTCAGCATTGGTGTCAGTGGATGCAATGATAACCCCCAGCATTGGTGTCAGTGGATGCAATAATAACCCCCAGCATTGGTGTCAGTGGATGCAATGATAACCCTCAGCATTGGTGTCAGTGGATGCAATGATAACCCCCAGCATTGGTGTCAGTGGATGCAATAATAACCCCCAGCATTGGTGTCAGTGGATGCAATGATAACCCTCTGTATTGGTGTCAGTGGATGCAATGATAACCCCCAGTATTGGTGTCAGTGGATGCAATGATAACCCTCAGTATTGGTGTCAGTGGATGCAATGATAACCCCCAGCATTGGTGTCAGTGGATGCAATAATAACCCCCAGCATTGGTGTCAGTGGATGCAATGATAACCCTCAGTATTGGTGTCAGTGGATGCAATGATAACCCTCAGTATTGGTGTCAGTGGATGCAATGATAACCCTCAGTATTGGTGTCAGTGGATGCAATAATAACCCCCAGCATTGGTGTCAGTGGATGCAATGATAACCCTCAGTATTGGTGTCAGTGGATGCAATAATAACCCCCAGTATTGGTGTCAGTGGATGCAATGATAACCCCCAGCATTGGTGTCAGTGGATGCAATGATAACCCTCAGTATTGGTGTCAGTGGATGCAATGATAACCCTCAGTATTGGTGTCAGTGGATGCAATGATAACCCTCAGTATTGGTGTCAGTGGATGCAATAATAACCCCCAGCATTGGTGTCAGTGGATGCAATGATAACCCCCAGCATTGGTGTCAGTGGATGCAATGATAACCCCCAGCATTGGTGTCAGTGGATGCAATGATAACTCCCAACATTGGTGTCAGTGGATGCAATGATAACCCCCAACATTGGTGTCAGTGGATGCAATGATAACCCCCAACATTGGTGTCAGTGGACAAATAATAACCTCCAGTATTGGTGTCAGAGGCAGTGAAATTTAACCCTCATAATCCGTACATTGTCACTCTAAAATACACCTCATCCTCCCGCTGGAGAGTGGCCTGTGTCAGGGTGACGTTATTGGGGATTTTATTGCAGATTATGGAGGAATTAGAGATGGAGACAAACAATCGCCTGACATCACCCAACACTTCAGGAACGACCTCACACAGCTATTACACATAATGCGATTTCCACAAGAGACCCCACCCGGCTCCACCCACAGCTACAAATCTTTATCCTCCATCTTCCTATTATACAGAAACAACGACACTCTGCAGACTCCTCACTGATCACACCAAAGAGCCGGGGAAACCGCTGCAACACTGCGTGGTGTTTGTGAGCGTTGCATCAAATCCTTCCCCTTCTCTTCATCAGAAACCACAACCATCAACCAGAGTCATCCGTACAACACTACATTATATACACCGTACACACTACATTATATATACCGTACACACTACATTATATACACCATACACACTACATTATATACACCGTACAACACGACATTATATACACTGTACACACTACATTATATACACCGTACACACTACATTATATATACCATACACACTACATTATATACACCATACACACTACATTATATATACCGTACAACACGACATTATATATACCATACACACTACATTATATACACCGTACACACTACATTATATACACCGTACACACTACATTATATATACCATACACACTACATTATATACACCATACACACTACATTATATACACCGTACAACACGACATTATATATACCATACACACTACATTATATACACCATACACACTACATTATATATACCGTACAACACGACATTATATATACCGTACACACTACATTATATACACCATACACACTACATTATATACACCGTACAACACGACATTATATATACCGTACAACACGACATTATATATACCATACACACTACATTATATACACCATACACACTACATTATATATACCGTACAACACGACATTATATATACCATACACACTACATTATATACACCGTACAACACGACATTATATATACCGTACAACACGACATTATATATACCATACACACTACATTATATACACCGTACAACACGACATTATATATACCGTACACACTACATTATATACACCATACACACTACATTATATACACCGTACAACACGACATTATATATACCATACACACTACATTATATACACCGTACAACACGACATTATATATACCGTACACACTACATTATATACACCGTACAACACGACATTATATACACTGTACACACTACATTATATATACCATACACACTACATTATATACACTGCGCAACACGACATTATATATACCGTACACACTACATTATATACACCGTACAACACGACATTATATACACTGTACACACTACATTATATACACTGCGCAACACGACATTATATACACCGTACAACACGACATTATATACACCGTACAACACGACATTATATACACCGTACAACATGACATTATATACACCGTACAACACGACATTATATACACTGTACACACTACATTATATACACTGCGCAACACGACATTATATATACCATACACACTACATTATATACACCATACACACTACATTATATATACCGTACAACACGACATTATATATACCATACACACTACATTATATACACCGTACAACACGACATTATATATACCGTACAACACGACATTATATATACCATACACACTACATTATATACACCGTACAACACGACATTATATATACCGTACACACTACATTATATACACCATACACACTACATTATATACACCGTACAACACGACATTATATATACCATACACACTACATTATATACACCGTACAACACGACATTATATATACCGTACACACTACATTATATACACCGTACAACACGACATTATATACACTGTACACACTACATTATATATACCATACACACTACATTATATACACTGCGCAACACGACATTATATATACCGTACACACTACATTATATACACCGTACAACACGACATTATATACACTGTACACACTACATTATATATACCATACACACTACATTATATACACTGCGCAACACGACATTATATATACCGTACACACTACATTATATACACCGTACAACACGACATTATATACACTGTACACACTACATTATATACACTGCGCAACACGACATTATATACACCGTACAACACGACATTATATACACCGTACAACACGACATTATATACACCGTACAACATGACATTATATACACCGTACAACACGACATTATATACACTGTACACACTACATTATATACACTGCGCAACACGACATTATATACACTGTACACACTACATACCGTACAACACTACATTATATACACCGTACAACATGACATTATATATACCATACACACTACATTATATACACCGTACACACTACATTATATACACTGTACACACTACATTATATACACCGTACACACTACATTATATACACCATACAACACGACATTATATACACCGTACAACACGACATTATATACACCATACAACACGACATTATATACACCATACACACTACATTATATACACCGTACACACTACATTATATACACCGTACACACTACATTATATACACCGTACACACTACATTATATATACCGTACAACACGACATTATATACACTGTACACACTACATACCGTACAACACGACATTATATACACCGTACACACTACATTATATATACCGTACAACACGACATTATATACACCGTACAAACTACATTATATATACCGTACACACTACATTATATATACCGTACAACACGACATTATATACACTGTACACACTACATTATATATACCGTACAACACGACATTATATACACCGTACACACTACATTATATATACCGTACAACACGACATTATATACACCGTACAAACTACATTATATATACCGTACACACTACATACCGTACAACATGACATTATATACACCGTACACACTACATTATATATACCGTACAACACGACATTATATACACCATACAACACGACATTATATACACCGTACAACACGACATTATATACACCGTACACACTACATTATATGTCAGAGCTAAATAAATGTATAATAAAAATAGTGTGTGACTGTGGGGGGGAGGGGACATTAGAGTGTAAGCTCCTCTGTACAGAGACTGATGTGACTGTGGGGGAGGGGACATTAGAGTGTAAGCTCCTCTGTACAGAGACTGATGTGACTGTGGGGGAGGGGACATTAGAGTGTAAGCTCCTCTGTACAGAGACTGATGTGACTGTGGGGGGGGGAGGGGACATTAGAGTGTAAGCTCCTCTGTACAGGGACTGATGTGACTGTGGGGGGGGAGGGGACATTAGAGTGTAAGCTCCTCTGTACAGAGACTGATGTGACTGTGGGGGGGGAGGGGACATTAGAGTGTAAGCTCCTCTGTACAGGGACTGATGTGACTGTGGGGGGAGGGGACATTAGAGTGTAAGCTCCTCTGTACAGAGACGGATGTGACTGTGGGGGGAGGGGACATTAGAGTGTAAGCTCCTCTGTACAGAGACTGATGTGACTGTGGGGGGGGAGGGGACATTAGAGTGTAAGCTCCTCTGTACAGGGACTGATGTGACTGTGGGGGGAGGGGACATTAGAGTGTAAGCTCCTCTGTACAGAGACTGATGTGACTGTGGGGGGGGAGGGGACATTAGAGTGTAAGCTCCTCTGTACAGGGACGGATGTGACTGTGGGGGGAGGGGACATTAGAGTGTAAGCTCCTCTGTACAGAGACTGATGTGACTGTGGGGGGGGAGGGGACATTAGAGTGTAAGCTCCTCTGTACAGAGACTGATGTGACTCTGAGGGGAGGGGACATTAGAGTGTAAGCTCCTCTGTACAGAGACTGATGTGACTGTGGGGGGGAGGGGACATTAGAGTGTAAGCTCCTCTGTACAGGGACTGATGTGACTGTGGGGGGAGGGGACATTAGAGTGTAAGCTCCTCTGGTACAGAGACTGATGTGGCTGTGGGGAGAGGGGACATTAGAGTGTAAGCTCCTCTGGTACAGAGACTGATGTGACTGTGGGGGGAGGGGACATTAGAGTGTAAGCTCCTCTGTACAGGGACTGATGTGACTGTGGGGGGGAGGGGACATTAGAGTGTAAGCTCCTCTGTACAGGGACTGATGTGACTGTGGGGGGGAGGGGACATTAGAGTGTAAGCTCCTCTGTACAGAGACTGATGTGACTGTGGGGGGAGGGGACATTAGAGTGTAAGCTCCTCTGTACAGAGACTGATGTGACTGTGGGGGGGGGGGGGGACATTAGAGTGTAAGCTCCTCTGTACAGAGACTGATGTGACTGTGGGGGGAGGGGACATTAGAGTGTAAGCTCCTCTGTACAGAGACTGATGTGACTGTGGGGGAAGGGGACATTAGAGTGTAAGCTCCTCTGTACAGAGACTGATGTGACTGTGGGGGGAGGGGACATTAGAGTGTAAGCTCCTCTGTACAGAGACTGATGTGACTGTGGGGGAAGGGGACATTAGAGTGTATATTTATTTTATTAAAAATCTTAAAAACATAACAAAAAACATATTTACATATATACAAGACAAAAAATATATATAAACAAAAATAGCTTACATCAGCATAGAAACAGAATTGCCAGAAAAAAAACCTAAAAAAATACTAAATATACCAACCAAGATACATTTTCATATTAGTAATTTTTTTTAAACTTGTCAGTCTTATTGAAATATAAAAGTGGCAAAATAATCATAAATATAACGCAGTTATTTGGCCACAGCGTCAGCCACTTGCCCCTTGGTGATACCATTGCTGGATTCTGATGTTGGTTCTGAGGTAGAGGAAGGCGGGAACGTGAGCCTACAGAGGAAGGAGGACACCGGTACACAACCAATTGGCAGTCTTGTTCCCCCAGCCGCAGCGCATTGCCAAGTTGTCTCCGGCGATGATGAGGATGGAGGAGATGATGAGGATGGAGGAGATGATGATGAGGATGGAGGAGATGATGATGATGAGGATGGAGGAGATGATGATGATGATGATGAGGTCACTGACGTGACCTGGGTGCCAGATAGAGAAGAGGAGGAAAGTGAGGGTGAGGCACAACCCCAACGAGGCAACCATCATGGAAAAGTAGAGAGCAGCCACCCTATCCCATCACATTGTGGAGCTGTGATCTCCCAGTCCACTCCCCACAGCTCAGCTGTCTGGCCCGTTTTTAGTACAAACTTTGTCTGAAGCTCATCAAGCATGTCAAAAACACCAACCATTTGGGTACCACATGTGTGACCAGGCCTTTAACCTCCCACCATGCAGCCCGTTGGCAAGAGAACCTAAAAGCCACACAACTGGCACCAATCTGTCTTTCCTCCCTACTCACCTCTGTCTGTCCCTGCTATACCTCATGACCTCTCAGCAGCCTCCACTGACAGGGATGATGGTATAGTGTGGTGTGTCCCAGGTCCTTGCAGCACATCACTAACTGTAGACTATAGCCGGCAAATTTCTCTGCCCCATCTGCTGCAGTGGAGGAAAAAAAAATAGAGTCCGTGCCACACCCACGTGCCCAGCGTCTAAGTGCAAGTGTTTCAAAGCTGCTAGCTCTAGAACTTCTGCCTTTCCACCTGGTGGATTCTGACCCCTTCCGTGAATTTGCAGAATGTGCTGTAGCACAATGGCAGGTTCGCAGAAGCTATTTCTTTTCACGTAAGACCATTACATCTCTCTACCACCACATGAAAGGCAATGTTGTAGCATCATTGGTCAAGGCATTTAGCTGCAAAGTCCACGTTACTGCTGACATGTGGTCCAGCAAGCATGGGCAGGGACAATATATTTTGTTTACAGCAAACTGGGTAACTCTGCTTGCAACTCAGAAGGATGCAGAACAGGGTTCAGTGCTGCAGCATATTGTGCCCCCACATCTCCATACAGCTGGTGATGATTCCAGATTCATCAGCTCTACCCCCTCCTCCTCCTCCATGCCCTCCTCTGCTGAATTGTCCTATCAACCTAAACTACCGCCTAAGCGTTCAAAGGGCTATTCAATGAGTCAGGCTAAAAGGTGCCATGCAGTGCTTCAGCTGGTGTTTTCTAGGGGACAGGAACCGCACCGGAGCAGAGATTCTTGCAGCTCTCCAGGGGCAAATCCAGAGGTGGTTCACACCACGCTAACTGGAGCCAGGATTGGTGGTGTGTGATAACGGCTCAAACCTCCTGTCCGCCCTTAGACACAGAAAGTTGACACAAGTGTGTGCCATGCCTGGCACATGTCCTTGTCAGGTCACCTTGAGGAGAGGTGACAGGTGCACACCGTAGGGATCAGGAGTGCACCGCAAGGTTGTGGACCCTAGGGCTGACTGCTGCAGACGGGGGACAGATCCCACTGGGGTTAGAGCGTAAGATTCCCTGGGGCGCGGAGTCTAAGAGCCAGCAGGTGTTCACCAGCGCCTCTAGTGGTGAGGATGGACTTGGCTGCAACTGGCTCCAGGTCGCGACCCCCAGGGTCCCCCAGCTCACACCCACAGTAGGCAACAGGAGGATAAGGATAGTGAGGGATAAAGCCAAGGTCGGGGCCACAAGCAGACAGGAATAGTCAGGGACACGCCAAAAGGTCAGGATCACAGGCAAACAGGGATAGTCAAGGACACGCCAAAGTCGGTAACAGAACAACAGAAGAGCACACGGCAGGTAACAGGAAGCTAAACACACAAAGGTTGATCAGCAGGGTTGGCCTGCAGTGCACAGGTTAATATAGAGTTCTCTGATAGGAGCTAGGGTGGAGCCATGCCAGAGGATGGATTACAAAAGCAGTCAGGTGAGGGTCGGCTGGTCTCTAGAGATGAACACATGGAAACAGGTAAGCATACCAACTCTATTGCATAACCATGACAGTCCTCAATTTGGTGGTGTAGCGTTTCCTAAATAGGTACCCTGGGTTGGAAGATCTACTAAAGCCGGCCAGAAGAGTCTGTAGCCATTTTAGGTGGTCATACACAGCCAGTGCTCGGTTGGCTGAAATTCAGTGGGAATTTCACCTGCCCGTAAACCGCCTGATTTGTGACCATGCCCACCAGGTGAAACTCGACTTTGGAAATGCTGTAGCAGCTGCACATACAGCAGAGGGCTGTCAACGAGTACCTGTGCGAGTACGGCACAATGACCAGCTCAGGCCGGCCCGGCTATTTTCCCCACGCAATGGCTGCTCACAAAGGATGCATGCTCTGTATTGTCACCATTTGAAGAGGCCACAAGGATGATGAGCCGTGACAACGCATGCATCAGTGACACAATCCCTGTTGTGATCTTGCTGGAGCAGACTCTGTGGGGCATTATGGACAGAGCACCTGAGGCAAAGCAGCAGGATGAGGAGGAGGACCTCCCTTCCTCTCAAGGCCCACTTTATGCAGACACCATTGTTCCACAGAACACACAAGAGGAGAGAGGAGAAGGAGGAGGAGGAGGATTCAGGCATTGAAGCAGAGGAAGACACACGTCAAACAGTAAGAGATGGTTTTCCATCCGTAGAACCCTTGGGAGTAGTTCTTGGCTGGGCAGAGGCAGTTCCAAATACTGTAATCCTCAGGGCCCCCGAAGAGTCTGTTTCTCATGCCTCTGCAAATTTGCGGTGCATGGGCTCCCTCATGCTACGAAGCTGCGAAAGGACCCAAGAACACGTGGCATAAAGGAAAAGGATCATTATTGATTGGCAACCCTCCTTGACCACCGTTATAAGGGAAAAGTCTCAGAACTCATCCCATCCCCACAGAGAGTGCAGAAGGTGAAATCTCTTAAAGACACCTCAAAGAGAAGTTTATGGAATGCTTTTTCTGACTCTGGAAGGTTACAGTGTTGTGGAACACATTGTTTTGAGGCTTCTGTTGGTCTTAAGAGAGGAGCGATGGAGAAGGTGGCCGCCTATGTGATGCATTTCTCAATTTTTTTTAGTCCTCACTGTCCAGGGCAGTCAGCTTCCACACTCCATTGGCAGCACCTGCATCACGTGGTGGATCATAATCTAGGGGCAAAACAAAGATGGAGAGCTTTCCAGTCGACGAACCACTGGCTTGCTAGGTCATGAGAATAGACCACTGGCCAGAACTTGCCCAGTATGCTAATGAGCTGCTGGGCTGCCCTGCATCCAGCGTGCTTTCTGAATGGGCATTCGGTGCTGCAGGAGGTTTTGTTACTGATCATAGAATGGGTCTGTCCACAGACTCCGTGGACCGTCTGACTTTTATCCAAACGAATCAGTCCTGGTTTACCAGCAACTATGAACTATAAACTATGAGCTATGATGCTGATGTCGCCTACTAACTGTTTTTGGGATGTGGAATCTCTGAGGGACTTCTAGGCTGCCTAGTGTTGTGGATGTTGATTTCATCTGGAATAATTTTTTTGGTGTAGGTTTCTTGGGCACAATTTACACCCAAAGACCAATTGTTCTGCACCTGTTTGACAGGTGCATATCATTAAAGTTTTTTTACAGCAAGGCCAATTCTTGAAGGCGCCACCCAAAGAACAATCTTTCTGTACCCATTACAGAAGTAGAAATCCAAGGTCTGTGGTAGAGACACCAGAATTTATCCAAAAAAATCTCTAATCTTGTTCCCAGTGCACTGCATTGTGGCCTCGTCATACAGACTGGCTCCCCAACCCGTTACTTACAAAATAAAGAAAGCTTGCAGGGAAAATTTAACTTTCTGGGCTTTATAAATAGAATTATTGCTGCAGCAGCTTCTATACACAGCATGGATGTGCCACTTTACAGGTGGACTAAGGGGACCCCCCAGGAACTATATTGAAAGTATTTTTTTATTTTTATACTTTTACTTTAAGCATCAATAAATCACTGCTCATTTTTTACAAACTTTTTTTTATTGATACATGTCCCCCCTAGGGCAGGATCTGCCACAGACTTGTTATAGAAGACTTGAATAAATTCTCTGCCACAGACTTGTTGTAGAACACTTGAATAAGTGAAGGATGTAGACAAACTAAAGCCGCGTACACACAGGCGGACTGTATGGCCAACTTAGTCCGTCAAAACACATTTCAGTGGACAGTCCGCTCGTGTGTGGGTTTCAGCGGACTTTTTCAGCGTGCAGTCTGGTGGACTAAGTATTTCGGAATTTCCATAATACTGTCCGTCATACTTTGGTTTCAGCGGACAGTCCGCTCGTGAGTAGGCTAGTTCGACGGACTAAGAATGGCGCATGCTCAGAAAGGATTTACACGGCGAAAGGGTGCTTTGCTGTGTATTAGACTTCCTATTTCTAGTCCCGTCGTACGTGCTGTACACGTCATCGCGCAAGCTTTCGACGGACTGTTTGTGCATCCGTGTGTGGTCAAGTCCGTTCATTCGAAAGTAGGACGAACTGTCCGTCGGATTGTATGGCGGACTAAGTAGGCCATACAATCCGCCCGTGTGTACGCGGCTTTAGAGAACCCTCGTATGGTACCAGTATCTTGCAGCCAGTCCGGCGATACCATACGAGACCAGATTCACTTGGGGTCTTTCAACTAAGCCTCCAGGCTCCTTCTGAGAAGCCAGCCTTTTGCGTGGCCTTCTCCTGAAGAGTCCTTCCCTGGATGCTTCTCCAGTTGCTGGGCCTCTCCACAAACCGAGACGGCACTGGACCACCTATGAATCCTCCTTCCAGTTACTTTGCCTCAGGCCAGCCAGCCCCCGAGACTCGGAATTGGGTGGATCCCCACCCTAGGCCATGAGAGCTCTGGGGGCTGGTCAGGAGGACCAGGACCAAACAGACAGAAAGCACTTCTGGCCCGGAACCCCCGAAGCCTGTGACGTAAACACCTTAAGTACCCTCTCCCAGAATGCAGAGCAAAACGACACTCCCACTGGGCTGGTTTCCCGAGAAAGAATTTGCACTCAATGCACCTAACTGGACTGCGTTCTAGCACCTTCCAGAGATGACAGCGCCACCTATGGTCAAGCAGAACACAACTCAATGCAGCTAGACTGGTACCGAGACCAAAATTTTGTAAAATGGAACCCAAAACCAAACTGCAGTTCCAGGAATATTAAATGACAAAAACACAAGAGCTACATATATATATATATATATATATATATATATATATATAGCTCTTGTGTTTTGTGTTATATATATATATATATATTGAATATTTGTGGCTCTATGAGAATATATAACAAAATATAAATGTAGATAAAATAACAGCTAATGTTTATGATCTTGTAAACTTCCTCGGATTCATTTTTGGCTTTTTCCAGTTTTTGTCCTACATTTTATTAATAACCAATATCTAGAATCAATTGCAATAATCGATGAGCATTTGCAGAGAGAGATGCCAATACCCCTCCCCCCCTCTCATGTCCTGTGATGGAATATTATGAATATTGCTTAGGCTCTCTACCCTATAGGCAGAAGATCAGATTTCCCATTGCGTGAGATCTGGTGATGAACATCGTGGAGATATTTGCATCCAGTCAATCAGTTTTAATGAACGTTCCTCTACCTTTCCTCATTCAGCTCAGACACACGGTAGGACAGAGGATGGTGGCCTTTATCTGGGTGGTGGGGCTCATCTGTGCCATAGCTGAGTGTGGGTTGGGGGTCCTCTTAAACATCTACATTATAGGTGTGAATGCCGTTGACAGAAGAAGAGGTCGCCCACTGAGTCTGTGTGATAAGATTTTGGTTCTCATGGCCGTCAACAACATTGGCCTGCAGTGCGACATGAACATCGGCACCTTCCTGTTCATCATCTTCCCTGAGATGCTCCAATACCACAACATCTCCTGCCTTATCTCTGTCTTTCTGATCTTCCAGTTCTACTTCAGTTTTTGGATCACGGCCGCTCTGTGTGTCTACTACTGCCTGAGGATCGTCAGCTTCAAGCTCAGTTTCTTCATTTATCTAAAGACTAACATCACCAATGTTGTGACCAGATTCCTAATAGGGTCTGGAGTTGGGTCCTTTGCCACAAGCCTTGCAAGCATTTGGGAAATTAATTTGAAGCTCACCAGGAATGTCACCTCCAGTTCTTTTATCGTCGGCGCCAACGTTAATCTTTCTGACATCACCGGGAATGTCACCTCTAGTCCTTGGATTGTTAACCCCAACATGGAGTTGGCTGCCATAACCGGGAACATCACCTCCAGTCCTAGGATGATTGAGGCCACCATCCAACTGAGTAAGACCTATCAATTTCTGACCATTACCTTCGGCTGCTGTTTGCCATTTGTACTGGCTGTCCTCTCCATCATCCTCACTCTGACCTCTCTGTTGGTCCACTACCATAGTATGAAGTACAATCCTTCAGGTTTCAGCGTTCCCAGACTGGACGCTCACATGAGGGCGGCACGGACCATGGTCTATCTCATCGTATTCTACTCCATCTTCTACCTCTCCGAGGTCAGCCTCTTGGCGTCCTCCCTGACTGTTCAATCCACCTCCGACCTGGCGGCACTGTTCTTTGTTCTGATCTATCCCACCGCTCAGTCCACCATTGTGATCCTGGGAAACTCCAAACTTTGCCCAACGCTTCTGAAAAGCAGCTGGTCTGGCAAGAAGGTCAAACTTCCCAGTGATGTTGTAACATAAATGTAAAAGTGGTATAGTCTTACCAACGCCTGGACATAGGGGAAAAAAGTTGGAAAAAACTTAATTTTTTCCGGCGAGAAGTTAGGGACTTTTAGGAAGCCAAGGCCCGGGTAAGGTCATGTATTTCCATCCCTAGGGACTTTAAATGATATCATGATTTGGTAGAGTCATGAATATCCATCCCATATGCATTTGAGCAAAGAGGGTGTATTTAAAAAAGAGGGGAAGGTGGGACTTTATATGAAGAACCGGACAGCAAAAGGATACTAGGATGAATGTACGGAATTTTGTTAGAAAGCTCAGTTAGAATTCTATAAATACATGGTATCATTATTGAGCAGTTACATAGATATAATAATTGGGCCATTAGACACAATCCATATAAGTTGATGGTGATAACAATAATAAGCAGTAAAAATGATAACAATGCAGTTAATAAATAATAGTATTACATAGGTATAAACACATTAAATTCCTTAATTCATCTCAAGGGAATGGATAAAAATTGGATAAAAATTGTATTCAAATGGTATTGCCTACAGGACCTATGGCCTCACTGGACCCTCAATACACCCTCTTCGCTCAAACGCTTGGACAT
The DNA here is from genome assembly GCF_037356315.1 of Lithobates pipiens. Lineage (NCBI taxonomy): Eukaryota > Metazoa > Chordata > Amphibia > Anura > Ranidae > Lithobates > Lithobates pipiens. The sequence continues at coordinate 2,506,793 of NW_027507784.1, read as the reverse complement.
AGACGTAGAAGTAGCATTGTAGATAGAATTTATTTCAGTGGTGTTAAAGACCCTATATTCTCTTAATTCAGTGGACAGATGGTCCCAAATTGGTATCTGAAATAAAAAGGGCCAGCCTGTTGGCTAGGACTGACACTTACAGTGGTGTGAAAAAGTGTTTGCCCCCTTCCTCATTTCCTGTTCCTTTGCATGTTTGTCACACTTAAGTGTTTCGGAACATCAAACCAATTTAAACAATAGTCAAGGACAGCACAAGTAAACACAAAATGCAATTTGTAAATGAAGGTGTTTGTTATTAAAGGTGAAAAAAAATCCAAACCATCATGGCCCTGTGTGAAAAAGTGATTGCCCCCCTTGTTAAAACATACTATAACTGTGGTTGTCCACACCTGAGTTCAATTTCTCTAGCCACACCCAGGCCTGATTATTGCCACACCTGTTCACAATCAAGGCATCACTTAAATAGGAGCTGCTTGACACAGTAAGGTCCACCAGAAGATCCTTAAAAGCTACACATCATGCCGAGACCCAAAGAAATTCAGGAACAATTGAGAAAGAAAGTAATTGAGATCTATCAGTCTGGAAAGGGTTATAAAGCCATTTCCAAAGCTTTGGGAATCCAGCGAACCACAGTGAGAGCCATTATCCACAAATGGCGAAGACATGGAACAGTGGTGAACCTTCCCAGGAGTGGCCGGCCGCCCAAAATTACCCCAAGAGCGCAGCGACGACTCATCCAAGAGGTCACAAAAGACCCCACAACAACGTCCAAGGAACTGCAGGCCTCACTTGCCTCAGTTAAGGTCAGCGTTCATGCCTCCACCATCAGGAAAAGACTGGGCAAAAATGGCCTGCATGGCAGAGTTCCAAGGAGAAAACCACTGCTGAGCAAAAAGAACATCAAAGCTCGTCTCAATTTCTCCACAACACATCTTGATGATCCCCAAGACTTTTGGGACAACATTCTGTGGAGCGATGAGACAAAAGTGGAACTCTTTGGAAGGTGTGTGTCCAAGTATATCTGGCGTAGAAGGAACACTGCATTTCATAAAAAGAACATTATACCAACAGTAAAATATGGTGGTGGTAGTGTGATGGTCTGGGGCTGTTTTGCTGCTTCAGGACCTGGAAGACTTGCCGTGATAAAAGGAACTATGAATTCTGCTGTCTACCAAGAGATCCTGAAGGAGAATGTCCGACCATCTGTTCGTGTACTCAAGCGGAAACGAACTTGGGTTCTGCAGCAGGACAATGATCCTAAACACACCAGCAAGTCCACCACCGAATGGCTGAAGAAAAACAAAATGAAGACTTTGGAGTGGCCTAGCCAAAGTCCTGACCTGAATCCTATTGAGATGTTGTGGTATGACCTTAAAAAGGCCGTTCATGCTCGAAAACCCTCTAATGTAACTGAATTAGGACAATTCTGCAAAGATGAGTGGGCCAAAATTCCTCCAGGACGCTGTAAAAGCCCCATTGCACGTTATCGCAAACGCTTGGTTGCAGTTGTTGCTGCTAAGGGTGGCCCAACCAGTTATTAGGTTTAGGGGGCAATCACTTTTTCACACAGGGCCATGATGGTTTGGATTTTTTTTCACCTTTAATAATAAACACCTTCATTTACAAATTGCATTTTGTGTTTACTTGTGTTGTCCTTGACTATTGTTTAAATTGGTTTGATGTTCCGAAACACTTAAGTGTGACAAACATGCAAAGGAACAGGAAATGAGGAAGGGGGCAAACACTTTTTCACACCACTGTAGGTGCCAATAAAATGTCCCCATCCTTGTAGATATATTGTAGAGTTGTTACCTCACTGAGCCTCGAAGGAAAGTCCTAGTCAATTCATCTACAAGCCCAGTAGGGGACGAGGCCTGTGCACCTGGAGGAAGGCCCCAAGTGTCTACCCACCGTTGATTTGTCAAAGATTAGAGGAATCTATCTTATCTCTCATAAGAAAAACTAAAATATTAGTTGCAGAGAGATGAAAATAATTCCTTCTGATCGTACACATTTCGGGGTAAATGTACATAAAAATTGTATGTGTAGTGTGTGAAACCCCCAAAACAGTTATATGGCGCCTGACTGACGCGCTGGTGTTGGGAATTCTATTTCTGACCCGACCATCAAACCATTCCTGGCCCATTTAACTCCGGTCCCTTCAGAACATAGAACCATCCTGTGGGTTCGGAAGGGAACGCCTCCCAGGACTGGTTGGACAAGGGCTAAAGTCCAGCCCACATTCACATCTTTTGGGCTGGGAAGAGAAAATCTCCCAGGGCTAATTGGCTAAGGGCTAAAGGCCCACCCACATTCATATCCTCTAGGGTGAGAAGGGAACACTCCTCAGGGCTGATTGGCTAAGGATAAAGTCCAGTCCACATCCATATCCTCCGGGCTGGGAAGGGAACACCCCTCAGGGCTGATTGGCCAAGGATAAAGTCCAGCCCACATCTCTATCCTACGGGCTGGGAAGGGAACACCCCTCAGGGCTGATTGGCCAAGGATAAAGTCCAGCCCATATCCATATCCTCTGGGCTGGGAAGGGAACACCCCTCAGGGCTGATTGGCCAAGGATAAAGTCCAGCCCACATCTCTATCCTCCGGGCTGGGAAGGGAACACCCCTCAGGGCTGATTGGCCAAGGATAAAGTCCAGCCCACATCTCTATCCTCCGGGCTGGGAAGGGAACACCCCTCAGGGCTGATTGTCCAAGAGCTAAAGTCCAGCCCACATCCATATCCTCCGGGCTGGGAAGGGAACACCCCTCAGGGCTGATTGGCCAAGGATAAAGTCCAGCCCACATCTCTATCCTCCGACCTGGGAAGGGAACACCCCTCAGGGCTGATTGTCCAAGAGCTAAAGTCCAGCCCACATCCATATCCTCCAGGCTGGGAAGGGAACACCCATCAGGGCTGATTGGCTAAGGATAAAGTCCAACCCACATCTATATCCCCCAGGTTGGGAAGGGAACACCCCTCAGGGCTGATTTGCTGAGGACTAAAGTCCAGCCCACATCCATATCTCTATAAATTGAGGAGCCTGAGATATGGGTCTAACCGGGTGATTGGGGACGTTCTAACATGCTTCCGTCATAGGATAAACATCGGTAAATTTATTTAATTTATTATCCCTTTTATTTTCATAGTGAATAGTCATCTCTGTGTTTGTCCTTTTTTGTCTTTTTTGATTTTTTTGTAATTCTTTTTCTCTGTACATGTTTTTACGCACTGCTTACTTTTGGGGTATTAAATAATTCAACGAATGGGAGTCTTCTGTGTACTGAGCTTGCCTAGGATCCCCGAGAGATTGTTGGATTGTACTGTCTATGTGTTCAGTCTGAACCAGCAGATCTGCCAGACGGAGATCTGTGTGTGTGTGGTGGCCTAGCAGACCAGTCAGAGGACAAACTGCAAGGCGGAGGTAAGCTACTGTTAGGTGTGTGTCTGCTGTATGCAAAAATCAATAGTGGGATCTCCCCCCCCCCCCAAAAAAAGTCACACCAGACCCTTATCCAAGCAGTAAAGCCATTTAAATATTTAATGATAAACATCCACTCACCGCCCCCTTTATTAGGTCCCCCTTGCTGGTAGCGGGTTGGACCCCCTTTGGCCTTCATTCTTGGTGAAATAGCTACAACGAGGTGTTGGAAACGTTCCTCAGAGATGTGGTGAGTGTGGAGGCCATTGGAGGACAGGGACCTCATTGTCCAGTGGTGAGATGATTGGAGCTTTGTGACATGGGGCATTATCCTGCTGGAAGGACACCCCATCCCCCACACCATTACACCCCCTCCACCAGCCTGAACCGGTGATATCCCATCCCCCACACCATTACACCCCCTCCACCAGCCTGAACCGGTGATACCCCATCCCCCACACCATTACACCCCCACCACCAGCCTGAACCGGTGATATCCCATCCCCCACACCATTACACCCCCACCACCAGCCTGAACCGGTGATACCCCATCCCCCACACCATTACACCCCCACCACCAGCCTGAACCGGTGATACCCCATCCCCCACACCATTACACCCCCACCACCAGCCTGAACCGGTGATACCCCATCCCCCACACCATTACACCCCCACCACCAGCCTGAACCGGTGATACCCCATCCCCCACACCATTACACCCCCACCACCAGCCTGAACCGGTGATACCCCATCCCCCGCACCATTACACCCCCACCACCAGCCTGAACCGGTGATACCCCATCCCCCACACCATTACACCCCCACCACCAGCCTGAACCGGTGATACCCCATCCCCCACACCATTACACCCCCACCACCAGCCTGAACCGGTGATACCCCATCCCCCACACCATTACACCCCCACCACCAGCCTGAACCGGTGATACCCCATCCCCCGCACCATTACACCCCCACCACCAGCCTGAACCGGTGATACCCCATCCCCCACACCATTACACCACCACCACCAGCCTGAACCGGTGATACCCCATTCCCCGCACCATTACACCCCCACCACCAGCCTGAACCGGTGATACCCCATCCCCCACACCATTACACCCCCACCACCAGCCTGAACCGGTGATACCCCATCCCCCACACCATTACACCCCCACCACCAGCCTGAACCGGTGATACCCCATCCCCCACACCATTACACCCCCACCACCAGCCTGAACCAGTGAATTCCCATCCCCCACCCCATTACACCCCCACCACCAGCCTGAACCGGTGATACCCCATTCCCCGCACCATTACACCCCCACCACCAGCCTGAACCGGTGATACCCCATTCCCCGCACCATTACACCCCCACCACCAGCCTGAACCGGTGATACCCCATCCCCCACACCATTACACCCCCACCACCAGCCTGAACCGGTGATACCCCATCCCCCGCACCATTACACCCCCACCACCAGCCTGAACCGGTGATACCCCATCCCCCACACCATTACACCCCCACCACCAGCCTGAACCGGTGATACCCCATCCCCCGCACCATTACACCCCCACCACCAGCCTGAACCGGTGATACCCCATCCCCCCACACTATCCTTAAACTGTTCCCACAAAGTTCCCACTACATGTTCCCACTACGAACCGGTGATACCCCATTCCCGGCACCATTACACCCCCACCACCAGCCTGAACCGGTGATACCCCATCCCCCACACCATTACACCCCCACCACCAGCCTGAACCGGTGATACCCCATCCCCCGCACCATTACACCCCCACCACCAGCCTGAACCGGTGATACCCCATCCCCCACACCATTACACCCCCACCACCAGCCTGAACCGGTGATACCCCATCCCCCGCACCATTACACCCCCACCACCAGCCTGAACCGGTGATACCCCATCCCCCCACACTATCCTTAAACTGTTCCCACAAAGTTCCCACTACATGTTCCCACTACGAAGACGTAGTGACGAAACGCGTATTGGGCGTGACCAAGCAGCTACACGTCATCGCAGAGGAGATGGTTTGAATGTTTACCCGGGACCCGCCGTGGAACGCTGAGACCGTGTACGATCTTGATGTGCTCAGGACTGCGGTGAGACAAACCTAATCGCACTGCGAGTGACATTAATGATAACGATTTTACAATTTTAAAATTGTGTACGTATGTTTTTATTTGCGCATGAGAAATTTATTAAATAAAAAAAAAACGGTTTGCACTATGGAACATGTTTTTCATCTTTTCCTACATGTGAATTTGTTTTGAGTGGAGTACTGTAAATCTAAAAATGCGCATGCTCAGTACGGAGCAGACGAAGCTTCGGAAAATCTCCGAAGCTGAACGGCGCCTGCGCCGTGAGTGGAGGTGGTAGCCCCACCATCCAAGCGGACATAGGGTTGTGAATTTTAGAGGGGCTTCGCTCGCCACGCTTCGGGCTCGGCCTCGCTGCGCTCGGCTCTTTTTTATTCTAACTCTATGTCCACTTGGATGGTGGGGCTACCACCTCCACTCACGGCGCAGGCGCCGTTCATCCTCGGCAATTTTCGGAATCTGTGTTCCTGTGTACTGCGCATGCGCAGTACGCAGCGGACACTGTCTGATGGAGGACGCTATTTGACAAGACACCGGCGCCATGAGGGGGCTGCCTGCCGGGGGGGAGGGGGAGGACGCGCTAGCCTGCCGGGTGGCTGCGGGGGAGCTGTTTCTCCCGCCCGCCTCCTTCTCCCGGTGTTCCGCCGGGGGGAGGGGGGGAGGATGCGCTAGCCTGCCCGGGGGGGTGGTGGGGGTTGGTCCGCCGGGTGGCTGCGGGGGGAACAGTGTCTCCCGCCTGCCTCCTTTCTGCCGGGGGAGGGGGCGTTATGCTGATTCTGTAAGTGACAAGTGTCATGTTTGGCTTTGTGTCACATTGCCAAGCCTCCCCTTTTTTATTGAGGACTTTGGTTTCCAGTGCTTTTTTGCAGCAGACGCCCCCTGGAGCATTCAAGAAATTTCCTCCTGTTCTAGCAATTCTTAAATTATATAAAAAAAAAATAAATGCTAAACGATACAATTCAACAGCTGATACATCCTCTCTGTACCCCACTGGAGTAGACACGTCAAAATGGCCACTTCCCTGTGTCACACTCTCTTACAAATCAATTCGTACTGGTACCTAGAATCCGGGTACTAGTTTGTCACCTGCTTCTACCTCTCCCCAGTGGATCTTCATGTCATGTATCCCTTTGTCCCAGATATCTGTTAACACTGAGAACAAGGTGAGCTTTACTGCATACTGTTTGGAGTTGCCCTGCCCTAGACTCCTCCTTTTTGGATGGATGCAGTGCTACTCCTGTGCCAATCCATTGCTTAGACATCTATGAGCCGTCAATGGAGGGAAGAGGTTTTTTCTGTTCCGTATTTTCATGTAACTACTAAAACTGTTAGGAAACTCTCTGTCATTTGTAGCAGCATTAGGCTACACCATCATTAACAGTTCCCCAGAGAGAGCTGAGTACCTAATAGCCGCCCCCCCCGCCTGAGCTCCACGTGGCAGGGTTCCCCCCCCCGCCTGAGCTCCACGTGGCGGGGTTCACCCCCCGCCTGAGCTCCACGTGGCGGGGTCCCCTCCCCCCGCCTGAGCTCCACATGGCGGGGTCCCCCCGCCTGAGCTTCACGTGGCGGGGTCCCCCCGCCTGAGCTTCACGTGGCGGGGTTCCCCCTCACCTGAGCTCCACGTGGCGGGGTCCCCCCCGCCTGAGCTCCACGTGGCGGGGTTCACCCCCGCCTGAGCTCCACGTGGCGGGGTTCACCCCCCGCCTGAGCTCCACGTGGCGGGGTCCTCCCCCCGCCTGAGCTCCACGTGGCGGGGTTCCCCCCCGCCTGAGCTCCACGTGGCGGGGTCCCCCCCGCCTGAGCTCCACGTGGCGGGGTTCCCCCCCGCCTGAGCTCCACGTTCTATGTGCAATTTGCATTCTTGGGCAATTTGCAGTCTTGTACAGGTTGCGTTCTTGTGCTATTATATTCTCGTGCCATTCATGTTCTCGTGCTATTCCCGGTTTTCTCATGCAATTTTACGTTCTTGTGCATTTTATGGTTTTCTCATGCGTTACGTTCTCATGCATTTGCGGTCTTATGCGATTACGGTCTCGGGTCATTCACGTTCTCTAAGCGATTACGTTCTCAAAGTGGTTACGTCTTCATGCAGTTGCGTTTCCATGCATTTGCATTTTCATGCAGTTATGTTCTCGTTTTCGTTTTACGTTCTCATGTAGTTAGGTTCTCGTTTCGTTTTACGTTCTCGTTTTCGTTTTACGTTCTCGTTTCATTTTACGTTCTCATGTAGTTAGGTTCTCGTTTCATTTTACGTTCTCGTTTTCGTTTTATGTTCTCATGAAGTCATGTTCTCGTTTCATTTTACGTTCTCATGCAGTTAGGTTCTCGTTTCATTTTACGTTCTCGTTTTCGTTTTATGTTCTCATGAAGTCATGTTCTCGTTTCATTTTACGTTCTCATGCAGTTAGGTTCTCGTTTCGTTTTACGGTTTCGTTTCATTTTACGTTCTCGTTTCGTTTTACGTTCTCATCCGATTTGACGTTCTCATGCTTTGTTTTTCACGCACGTTTCGTACTCGTTTTTTACGGTTTCACTTGCAATTGCCATTCTCATGCAATTCACAGGTTATGCACGGCGTGGTCCAGTCGCTGTGCGGTCCAGGCGCTGCTTTGTCCAGGCAGAGCAGGTCCAGCCTGTAGTCCTGTCATAGTATGTTCTGTCACAAGCAGTTTGTCAGCATAATCTGCGTTCATGTTTTAGCGTTTCTGTTGGTTTTCTGTCATAGCGGTCATCTCCAGCATGTCCTGTCATAGCTTGACGGTGCCGTTCAGCCGCGGCATACACTATAGCCATTTCATCGTCATTTCATCGTCATCGTGCTTTCAGTGTTCTTCGTACAGCTGGGTTAGTTAGCAGTGCCCACAGCTCATGATCTGTCACGCCTACAGTTCCATATGGGCCGAGGTTTTATTTTCTATGATTGTTCACCACAATCTCCTCGCTCATATACCATTCATCTTACGATGCATGTTCATTTCATTACGCTTGTACGTCTACCCGCCACGGTCTGTGGGTACACTTGGCCTGGGGGGGGGGGGGGGGTTTATGTTGCTACCTGTGTTTCTGTCATTGCATTTCGTTCGTAGTTTTCCTGTCTTTACATTTGGGTGAGTACTCACATCCAGGATCTGTCATGTCTACGTACCTATACGGGCTGAAGTTTCATTTTTAATTGTTTGTTGTCCACAATCTTCTTGCCCGTATTACATATGTCATACGCTGCACGCTCATTTCTTTGCACTTGTACGTCTACCCACCACGGTCTGTGGGTACGCTAGCCCGAGGGTTTGTTTTGCTACCTGTCTCTGTTGTTTTGTCATAGCATTTCATTTGTGTCATTCCTGTCGTAGAATTTCTATCAGCTAGGGCTTACATCCAGGGTCTGTCACGTCTACGGACCCATACAGGCTGAGGTTTCGTTTTTAATTGATTGCCGTCCCACAATCTTCTCGCCTATATACTATACAACATACGTGCACGTTCACTATTACACCTTTACTACTACCCACCACGGTCTGTGGGTACATCAGCCCTGAGTGTTCGTTTTTAATTGCCTGTGTTAGCGCCGCAGGTTGCTCGGGCTCACTCATTACATACACTAGTTTGTGGACAGTGGAGGGGACGGTGGTGAGGACGGTGGAGGGGACAGTGGTGAGGACGGTGGTGAGGACGATGGAGGGGACGGTGGTGAGGATGGTGGAGGGGACGGTGGAGGGGAAGGTGATGAGGATGGTGGAGGGGACGGTGGAGGGGACAGTGGTGAGGACGGTGGTGAGGACGGTGGAGGGGACGGTGGTGAGGACGGTAGAGGGGACGGTGGAGGGGACGGTGATGAGGATGGTGGAGGGGACGGTGGTGAGGACGGTGGTGAGGACGGTGGAGGGGACGGTGGAGGGGACAGTGGAGGGGACAGTGGAGGGGACGGTGGTGAGGACGGTGGTGAGGACAGTGGAGGGGACGGTGGTGAGGACGGTGGAGGGGACGGTGGTGAGGACGGTGGAGGGGACGGTGGTGAGGACGGTGGAGGGGACGGTGGAGGGGACAGTGATGAGGACGGTGGAGGGGACAGTGGTGAGGACGGTTGTGAGGACGGTGGTGGGGACGGTGGAGGGGACAGTGGTGAGGACGGTGGTGAGGACGATGGAGGGGACGGTGGTGAGGACGGTGGAGGGGACGGTGGAGGGGACGGTGATGAGGATGGTGGAGGGGACGGTGGAGGGGACAGTGGTGAGGACGGTGGTGAGGACGGTGGAGGGGACGGTGGTGAGGACGGTGGAGGGGACGGTGGAGGGGACGGTGGTGAGGACGGTGGTGAGGACAGTGGAGGGGACGGTGGTGAGGACGGTGGAGGGGACGGTGGTGAGGACGGTGGAGGGGACGGTGGTGAGGACGGTGGAGGGGACGGTGGAGGGGACAGTGATGAGGACGGTGGAGGGGACAGTGGTGAGGACGGTTGTGAGGACGGTGGTGGGGACGGTGGAGGGGACAATGGTGAGGACGGTGGTGAGGACGATGGAGGGGACGGTGGTGAGGACGGTGGTGAGGACGGTGGAGGGGACGGTGGAGGGGACGGTGGAGGGGACGGTGGAGGGGACAGTGGTGAGGACGGTGGTGAGGACGGTGGAGGGGACGGTGGTGAGGACGGTGGAGGGGACGGTGGAGGGGACGGTGATGAGGATGGTGGAGGGGACGGTGGTGAGGACGGTGGTGAGGACGGTGGAGGGGACAGTGGAGGGGACGGTGGTGAGGACGGTGGTGAGGACGGTGGAGGGGACGGTGGTGAGGACGGTGGAGGGGACGGTGGTGAGGACGGTGGAGGGGACAGTGATGAGGACGGTGGAGGGGACAGTGGTGAGGACGGTGGTGAGGACGGTGGAGGGGACAGTGGTGAGGACAGTGGTGAGGACGGTGGTGAGGACGGTGGAGGGGACGGTGGTGAGGACGGTGGAGGGGACAGTGGTGAGGACAGTGGTGAGGACGGTGTCGAGGACGGTGGTGATGACGGTAGAGGGGACGGTGGAGGGGACGGGGGTGAGGACGGTGGAGGGGACGGTGGAGGGGACAGTGGACGGGACGGTGGTGAGGACGGTGGTGAGGACGGTGGAGGGGACAGTGGAGGGGACGGTGGTGAGGACGGTGGTGAGGACGGTGGAGGGGACAGTTTGTTGTCCACAATCTTCTTGCCCATATTACATATGTCATACGCTGCACGCTCATTTCTTTGCACTTGTACGTCTACCCACCACGGTCTGTGGGTACGCTAGCCCGAGGGTTTGTTTTGCTACCTGTCTCTGTTGTTTTGTCATAGCATTTCATTTGTGTCATTCCTGTCGTAGAATTTCTATCAGCTAGGGCTTACATCCAGGGTCTGTCACGTCTACGGACCCATACAGGCTGAGGTTTCGTTTTTAATTGATTGCCGTCCCACAATCTTCTCACCTATATACTATACAACATACGTGCACGTTCACTATTACACCTTTACTACTACCCACCACGGTCTGTGGGTACATCAGCCCTGAGTGTTCGTTTTTAATTGCCTGTGTTAGCGCCGCAGGTTGCTCGGGCTCACTCATTACATACACTAGTTTGTGGACAGTGGAGGGGACGGTGGTGAGGACGGTGGAGGGGACAGTGGTGAGGACGGTGGTGAGGACGATGGAGGGGACGGTGGTGAGGATGGTGGAGGGGACGGTGGAGGGGAAGGTGATGAGGATGGTGGAGGGGACGGTGGAGGGGACAGTGGTGAGGACGGTGGTGAGGACGGTGGAGGGGACGGTGGTGAGGACGGTAGAGGGGACGGTGGAGGGGACGGTGATGAGGATGGTGGAGGGGACGGTGGTGAGGACGGTGGAGGGGACGGTGGAGGGGACAGTGGAGGGGACAGTGGAGGGGACGGTGGTGAGGACGGTGGTGAGGACAGTGGAGGGGACGGTGGTGAGGACGGTGGAGGGGACGGTGGTGAGGACGGTGGAGGGGACGGTGGAGGGGACAGTGATGAGGACGGTGGAGGGGACAGTGGTGAGGACGGTTGTGAGGACGGTGGTGGGGACGGTGGAGGGGACAGTGGTGAGGACGGTGGTGAGGACGATGGAGGGGACGGTGGTGAGGACGGTGGAGGGGACGGTGGAGGGGACGGTGATGAGGATGGTGGAGGGGACGGTGGAGGGGACAGTGGTGAGGACGGTGGTGAGGACGGTGGAGGGGACGGTGGTGAGGACGGTGGAGGGGACGGTGGTGAGGACGGTGGTGAGGACAGTGGAGGGGACGGTGGTGAGGACGGTGGAGGGGACGGTGGTGAGGACGGTGGAGGGGACGGTGGTGAGGACGGTGGAGGGGACGGTGGAGGGGACAGTGATGAGGACGGTGGAGGGGACAGTGGTGAGGACGGTTGTGAGGACGGTGGTGGGGACGGTGGAGGGGACAGTGGTGAGGACGGTGGTGAGGACGATGGAGGGGACGGTGGTGAGGACGGTGGTGAGGACGGTGGAGGGGACGGTGGAGGGGACGGTGGAGGGGACGGTGGAGGGGACAGTGGTGAGGATGGTGGTGAGGACGGTGGAGGGGACGGTGGTGAGGACGGTGGAGGGGACGGTGGAGGGGACGGTGATGAGGATGGTGGAGGGGACGGTGGTGAGGACGGTGGTGAGGACGGTGGAGGGGACAGTGGAGGGGACGGTGGTGAGGACGGTGGTGAGGACGGTGGAGGGGACGGTGGTGAGGACGGTGGAGGGGACGGTGGTGAGGACGGTGGAGGGGACAGTGATGAGGACGGTGGAGGGGACAGTGGTGAGGACGGTGGTGAGGACGGTGGAGGGGACAGTGGTGAGGACGGTGGTGAGGACGGTGGAGGGGACGGTGGTGAGGACGGTGGAGGGGACAGTGGTGAGGACAGTGGTGAGGACGGTGTCGAGGACGGTGGTGATGACGGTAGAGGGGACGGTGGAGGGGACGGGGGTGAGGACGGTGGAGGGGACGGTGGAGGGGACAGTGGACGGGACGGTGGTGAGGACGGTGGTGAGGACGGTGGAGGGGACAGTGGAGGGGACGGTGGTGAGGACGGTGGTGAGGACGGTGGAGGGGACAGTGGTGAGGACGGTGGAGGGGACAGTGGTGAGGACGGTGGTGAGGACGGTGGAGGGGACGGTGGTGAGGACGGTGGAGGGGACAGTGGTGAGGACGGTGGTGAGGGCAGTGGAGGGGACGGTGGTGAGGACGGTGGTGAGGACAGTGGAGGGGACAGTGGTGAGGACGGTGGAGGGGACGGTGGTGAGGACGGTGGAGGGGACGGTGGTGAGGACGGTGGTGAGGACGGTGGAGGGGACGGTGGTGAGGACGGTGGTGAGGACGGTGGAGGGGACGGTGGAGGGGACGGTGGTGAGGACGGTGGTGAGGACGGTGGTGAGGACGGTGGTGAGGACGGTGGAGGGGACGGTGGAGGGGACGTGGTGAGGACGGTGGTGAGGACGGTGGAGGGGACGGTGGAGGGGACGGTGGTGAGGACGGTGGAGGGGACGGTGGAGGTGACGGTGGAGGTGACGGTGGTGAGGACGGTGGAGGGGACGGTGGAGGGGACAGTGGTGAGGACGGTGGAGGGGACGGTGGAGGGGACGGTGGTGAGGACGGTGGTGAGGACGGTGGAGGGGACGGTGGAGGGGACAGTGGAGGGAACGGTGGTGAGGACGGTGGTGAGGACGGTGGTGAGGACGGTGGAGGGGACGGTGGAGGGGACGGTGGTGAGGACGGTGGAGGGGACGGTGGTGAGGACGGTGGAGGGGACGGTGGTGAGGACGGTGGAGGGGACGGTGGAGGGGACAGTGGTGAGGACGGTGGAGGGGACAGTGGTGAGGACAGTGGTGAGGACGGTGGAGGGGACAGTGGTAAGGACGGTGGTGAGGACGGTGGAGGGGACGGTGGTGAGGACGGTGGAGGGGACAGTGGTGAGGACAGTGGTGAGGACGGTGGAGGGGACAGTGGTAAGGACGGTGGTGAGGACGGTGGAGGGGACGGTGGTGAGGACGGTGGAGGGGACAGTGGTGAGGACAGTGGTGAGGACGGTGGAGGGGACGGTGGTGAGGACGGTGGTGATGACGGTGGAGGGGGCGGTGGAGGGGACGGGGGTGAGGACGGTGGAGGGGACGGTGGAGGGGACAGTGGTGAGGACGGTGGTGAGGACGGTGGAGGGGACAGTGGTGAGGACGGTGGTGAGGACGGTGGTGAGGACGGTGGAGGGGACAGTGGTGAGGACGGTGGAGGGGACAGTGGTGAGGACGGTGGTGGGGACGGTGGTGAGGACGGTGGAGGGGACAGTGGTGAGGACAGTGGTGAGGACGGTGTCGAGGACGGTGGAGGGGACGGTGGTGAGGACGGTGGTGATGACGGTGGAGGGGACGGTGGTGAGGACGGTGGAGGGGACGGGGGTGAGGACGGTGGAGGGGACGGGGGTGAGGATGGTGGATTGGACGGTGGAGGGGACAGTGGAGGGGACGGTGCTGAGGACGGTGGTGAGGACGGTGGTGAGGACGGTGGAGGGGACAGTGGAGGGGACGGTGGTGAGGACGGTGAAGGGGACGGTGGTGAGGACGGTGGAGGGGACGGTGGTGAGGACGGTGGAGGGGACGGTGGTGAGGACGGTGGAGGGGACAGTGGTGAGGACAGTGGTGAGGACGGTGGTGAGGACGGTGGAGGGGACAGTGGTGAGGACGGTGGAGGGGACGGTGGAGGGGACGGTGGTGAGGACGGTGGAGGGGACGGTGGTGAGGACGGTGGAGGGGACGGTGGAGGGGACGGTGGTGAGGACGGTGGAGGGGACGGTGGAGGGGACGGTGGTGAGGACGCTGGAGGGGACGGTGGAGGGGGCGGTGGAGGGGACGGTGGTGAGGATGGTGGTGAGGACGGTGGTGAGGACGGTGGAGGGGATGGTGGAGGGGACGGTGGTGAGGACGGTGGTGAGGACGGTGGAGGGGACGGTGGAGGGGGCGGTGGAGGGGACGGTGGTGAGGAAGGTGGAGGGGACAGTGGAGGGGATGGTGGTGAGGACGGTGGTGAGGACGGTGGAGGGGACAGTGGAGGGGATGGTGGTGAGGATGGTGGAGGGGACAGTGGTGAGGACGGTGGTGAGGACGGTGGAGGGGACGGTGGTGAGGACGGTGGAGGGGACAGTGGTGAGGACGGTGGAGGGGACGGTGGTGAGGACGGTGGTGATGACGGTGGAGGGGACGTTGGAGGGGACGGCGGTGAGGACGGTGGAGGGGACGGGGGTGAGGACAGTGGAGGGGACGGTGGAGGGGACGGGGGTGAGGACGGTGGAGGGGACGGTGGTGAGGACGGTGGAGGGGACAGTGGAGGGGACGGTGGTGGTAATAGTGGAGAGGACAGTGGAGAGGATGGTGGTGGAGACAGTGGAGGGGGTGGGTGGGGCCAGTGGTGATGATGGTCGTGGGTACAGTGGAGAGGGTGGCGGGGATGGTGATGGAAAGGGTGGGGCAGTGGTGAGGATGGGGTTGGAATCTGTAGGAACACCGTACCCACCACTGTTCCCACCCTTTGTGACCCCCCTCCCCATAACTCCTCCTTCACTATCTCTTCCATTTTCCCCATCCATTCCCACCCCCCTTCCCCACCACCACCCACCCTTCTATATACACAAAGAAAATAAGGAGACACCCCACCACCACCATAACTGGGAAGCAGATCCGGTGCAAGGGTGTCTAAGGCTGTTCATTGGGCAGGGTTACCCCAACAAGGGCTCATGATCCCTACTCCCATCCCCACCACTGTTCCCATCACCATCCTTAATACTGTTCCCCTCACTGTCCTTGCCACTGTCCCCATTACTATCCTAACCCATTGCCACCCCCTCCAGTATCCTCACCACTGTCCCCACCAATTTCAACCTCCATCCCCCCACTGTCCCCTACACTGCCACCACTACCGTGCTTGCCACTGTCCCAACCTCTGTCCCCACCACTGTTCCACCCATTCCCAACACCATCCCCTTCTATATCCTTACCACTGTCCTCACCCATCCCCACCACTGCCCTACCCCACTGTCCTCACCCATTCCTAACCCCATCCCCACCACTGCCCACTCCACTATCCCCACCCCCCCATCCCTAACACCATCCCCAACACCATCCCCACCCCCCGTACCCAACACTGTCCCCACCCTTTCCCACCCCCTACCCCACCACTGTCCTCTCCACTATCCCCACCCCCGTCCCCAACACCATCCCCACCACTGTCCCCACCCATTCCCCCCCTACCCCACCACCACCTCCTCCAATATCTCCACCACTGTCCCCTCCACTATCCCCACCCCCCGTACCCAACACTGTCCCCACCCATTCCCACCCCCTACCCCACCACCACATCCTTCAATATCCTCACCACTGTCCTCTCCACTATCCCCACCCTTGTCCCCACCCATCCCCACCACTGCCCCTCCCCATTTGTTCCCACCCCCATCCTTACCACCACCACCATCCCCTCCATTATCTCCACCCCCAACCACATCCCCAACACTTTCCCCACCCATTCCCACCCCCACCCCCCTGTCCTCACCCACTCACAGCCCCATCCCCACCACTGTCCCCTCCACTATCTCCACCCCCCATCCCCAACACTGTTCCCACCCATTCCCACCCCCAACCCTACCACTGTCCTCTCCACTATCCCCACCCTTGTCCCCACCTATCCCCACCGCTGCCCCCCCACTGTCCCCATTTCTTCCCAACCCCATCCTTACCACCACCCCCTCCACTATCCGCACACCCAACAACATCCCCAACACTTTCCCCACCAATTCCCACCCCCACCCCCACCACTGTCCCCTCCACTATCCTTACCACTGTCCCCACCAATTTCAACCCCCATCCCAACCAATGTCCCCCCCCTTTGTCTCACAATGTACATTAGAAGCTGCAGACAGTCAGATAGAGCCGTCTCATTTCCTGGCTGGAGGACAGCTTGCCTCATTTAGCCCTCTGCAGCCTGACCTTCCCTGGCCCCGCCCTTTCATTCATTGGATTTCAGTTCTTTCAGTCATGGAGGCTCAGTATCAAACGTGGGTGTTACCTATGCAAATACAGCCCACCTAGGAACGCCCACTCCTTCAGACTGTTCAAGGCATTGTGATATTTACATAACTCCTCCCAAGGGCCAGCCCACTGCGTGCATCAGGATTCCCGACTGAGGGCTCTTGGGAGGAGTACTGAGGCCTGGGGGGCTGGGATGTTTCCAGGAAGCCCCTCCCACCAGCCATGATCTGCCTGCATTGCATAGAGAAGAGCAGAGACCCGGTGATGACATCACTAGGACTAAAGTAAGGTGTGTGATGCCAATGGAAAAAAATGTATTTTAGAGTGTCATTAACATATTGATGAGGGGGAGGGGGGACCGGGGAAAGAAAAATATAAACAAATTTAGGTATCGGTGTCTGACATCCTGACCATCCAACTCCCCTGCTACTGTCAGCGACATTCTGGGATTTGAACTGATGTAAATGCAGCATAAAGAATGAGACCTCTGCAGCATCTCCAGGAGGAACCTGAGCGGAGCGCAGGAGGCGGAGTCAGGGTGGGGGCGAGGACACCCAACTGAGGGGTTGAGTCTCCCCTGCAGACCCTAAAATACAGCTCTCTATCTGCCATGGCACTACAACTCCCAGCATGCCCTGCTAGCCGGGTACCAGGTGTAGGGTATAGGCTGATGGATCATTCTGGGATTTCTAGTCCCATGCACCTCATTGGCTCCCGTGGCCCCCAACACCCACCCCCCTGTGTTGTACATATTCTATTGGCTGGAATATGAACTGGGAACGTTACACGAGGCTGCAAGAGATCAATGCTATTATTGTAATCACGGTTCCCACCACAAACAGCTGAGAACCAAGGGCCACTCATCATTCACCAAGAGGCCACACATCATACACTAAGGGGCCACATCTGGCCCTTGAACCTCAGGCTGGGCACCAGGGGCTTAGAGGTGGCCACACATATCTATAAAGGTCTGTGCACAGGTGAGACTAATAAGGAGATCTGGCTACCAGGTAGGATATGGACCCAGAGCTGAAGCCTTCGTCCCACCCAAAGCTCCACAAAGTCTCCGGGGTCCAGGACCCCAGACCATGACTAAGGATTAGGATGGGAGCCCCTTGACAGACCTACGTGCCACCTACACCACCCACAATCCTGCCAGCCAGATGAAAGTTTCCGGCACACGCAATCTACATTAATTGAAGGCCTTGTACATTTCGTGACGATCTGGATTACCTGGACCTCGTTCCTTATTATAGAAAGGCTCTGATTACAGGTTATCCCTCTGAGAATTCTGGGGCCATTGTTGCCTTCGGTGGTAAGGATTAGCTCCTGAATGGTGTGTGACAAACACAGGTGTCACCTCTCCGCCGTGTCATATTAATCACACAAAGAGAAGGGATAATAGAACAAGTTTCTTTCAGGAAAACATGACGAGGCTTTAACCGTTTGGTGCTGAAATGAGGATTTTTGGAGCCTTGTAGATGGCTAGCGCAGTGACCTAATGAGTCTGAAGGTACTAGTAGATATGAGGAAATATCAGGAGGGGGGGGGGGGTGGTAAGCCTTCTCCCCCGGGCATACCTAATCTCTCGGTTTCTAGGACCTTTCACTGAGCTCGGGGCTGTGAAGAAAGCTCTTCTATTGTGGTTCTTGCTGGGCAGAGTTATTGGTTATTCTCAGAAATCAAGATAGATAAGTCAGATACTGAGAACAAGAAAGCAGAAGACGTAGTTGCAAAATAAAGAGCTAAATTTTTCACAACCTCTCACTGGCAGAAGAACACCAATCGTTTATAGACTTTAGAAAAGACCATCAGCCAAGACCTTCCATACAGGGGACCTTCTCCAAGAGGGCCATCAGCCAAGACCGTCATACAGGGGACCTTCTCCAAGAGGGCCATCAGCCAAGACCGTCATACAGGGGACCTTCTCCAAGAGGGCCATCAGCCAAGACCTTCCATACAGGGGACCTTCTCCAAGAGGGTCATCAGCCAAGACCGTCATACAGGGGACCTTCTCCAAGAGGGCCATCAGCCAAGACCTTCCATACAGGGGACCTTCTCCAAGAGGGTCATCAGCCAAGACCTTCCATACAGGGGACCTTCTCCAAGAGGGCCATCAGCCAAGACCTTCCATACAGGGGACCTTCTCCTATAGGGCCATCAGCCAAGACCTTCCATATAGGGGACCTTCTCCTAGAGGGCCATCAGTCAAGACCTTCCATACAGGGGACCTTCTCCAAGAGGGCCATCAGCCAAGACCTTCTCCAAGAGGGCCATCAGCCAAGACCTTCCATACAGGGGACCTTCTCCAAGAGGGCCATCAGCCAAGACCGTCATACAGGGGACCTTCTCCAAGAGGGCCATCAGCCAAGACCTTCCATACAGGGGACCTTCTCCAAGAGGGCCATCAGCCAAGACCGTCATACAGGGGACCTTCTCCAAGAGGGCCATCAGCCAAGACCGTCATACAGGGGACCTTCTCCAAGAGGGCCATCAGCCAAGACCTTCCATATAGGGGACCTTCTCCAAGAGGGCCATCAGCCAAGCCCTTCCATACAGGGGACCTTCTCCAAGAGGGCCATCAGCCAAGACCTTCCATACAGGGGACCTTCTCCCAGAGGGCCATCAGCCAAGACCGTCATACAGGGGACCTTCTCCAAGAGGGCCATCAGTCAAGACCTTCCATACAGGGGACCTTCTCCCAGAGGGCATCATGCTTCTTCTCATCGTCCTCGCCACTCTCCTTCTAGGTGAGTCCGAATTTCCAGATTACATGGAATAGAAAATGTAATGTAGAAATGAAGGCATTCGGGACCTCAGTGATAGAAGGAATCTGGTCATTGATTAACATAATGTTTGTGCTGCAGAGCAGAATGTCAGGCACCTTCCCGGAGGGGGTCAGACACATTTTGAACTGTCCTTACTGCTTTGACTTGAAGTTAATTGTAAACCATAAAGTGGTTGTAAAGGCTCAAGGTTCATTCTATGCATGAAGGTAAAAAAAATTCTGCGTGCAGCGGCCCTCCAGCCCCCCCCAATATTTTCCTGAACCCCATCTCGATCCAACGATGTGCATGAGAGCAGAAGCTCTCCCAGGTCAGGTCCTCCTCATTGGCCGAAAAAGCAGCAGGAGTCATTGGTCATTGTTAATCACAGCCAATGAACCCATGAGGAGAGAGAACCCGGGTGGGGCCGAGCCATGCTCCGTGTGTGAATGGACATGCAGAGCAGTGGCTCGGGAGCAAGCCTGCTCTGGTGCCCCCATAGCAAGAAAAAAAAACACAAACCAAAGTTAATGGACTGTTCATTGACTTGAGACAGTGAATGGCGGGCTGCCTGGACAGTGTGACAGGTGGGGTCACTGCACTTAGCAGCCCCTACGGGGGGTACCGCTACATATACAAGTGAAGGCAGGTCGTCCCCAGTATGTCAGGTAGGTAGTTGGCTCTGGCCCAGGCTAGGGAAGGGGTTAGGGTTTTGCACCTCAGTTCTCTGGCTTTTTGGCCCTGCCTATCCACCCTGAGATATAATTATATATAATATATTATATATTACATCTTGAGAGTCACTCACATGCCTTTTCACAAACTCATAACGCGCCATTTTGTTTTTTGGTGAAAGTAATGTCTTTCTTCTGGCCACTCTGCCATAAAGCCCAACTCTTTGGAGCGTAAACATGTGCATTTCGTTTCCGTTCCGAATCGAAATTCGGACGAATTTTCATTATTCGGACAAATTCGGATGCATCCGTATTACCGAATTGCAATGCTAACGAATTCAAACGAAATTCGAATCAAATTTCGAAAAATGACATTTTGCGACGTGAATTTGGGGCCATGTATCTCGGGGCCCCAAAGTCGGGTCACAAAATGTCATTTTCTGCTGCAGAAAAGTGCTTGATATTTTGCGACCCGATTTGGGGTCACTTGGAGCTAGAAACCCCAAATTTGAAAATATGTTGTTGTGCTAGTTCTACGTTGTTTGCATACCAAATTTGGGGTTCCTAGCTATAAGTGGCCCCGAGATACTCGGCCCCAAATTCGGGTCACAAAATGTCATTCTCTGCTGCAAAAAAGTGCTTGACATTTTGCAATCCAATTTGGGGCCACATAACTCGGGGTTACTTGTTGCTAGAAACCCCAAATTTGGAAATGTTGTAGTGCTATCTGTACTGTGTTTGCATAATAAATTTGGGGTTCCTAGCTATAAGTGGCCCCGAGATACGTGGCCCCAAAGTCGGGTCACAAAATGTCATTCTCTGCTGCAGAAAAGTGCTTGATATTTTGCGACCCGATTTGGGGTCACTTGGTGCTAGAAACCCCAAATTTAGATATGTTGTAGTACTAGTTCTACTGTGTTTGTATACCAAATTTGGGGGTTCTAGCTATAAGTGGCCCCGAGATACCTGGCCCCAAATTTGGATCACAAAATGTCATTCTCTGCTGCAGAAAAGTGCTTGCTATTTTGCGACCCGATTTGGGGTCACTTGGAGCTAGAAACCCCAAATTTGGAGGTGTTGTAGTGCTATTTGTACTGTGTCTGCATACCAAATTTGGGGTTGCTAGCTATAAGTGGCCCCGAGATACGTGGCCCCAAATTTGGGTCGCAAAATGTGATTCTCTGCTGCAGAAAAGTAATATAAATGATATAAGATGTGGGTGTTTTTTGCACTGTACACTGCAAGTATGAGTAGTTGATGTGACAGATGTATATAAGTAACTAACCATCTTCCAAAATGTCTAATTAAAATAGAAAAGATTAGAAAAAAATATAATTTAATAGAATAAAAAAGAAAGAATATACAACCATCTTCTGAAATTCAAATTTCAAATAGAATAAATTTGAATTTCAAATAGTATGAATTCAAAATTTTTAATTAATTAATTTTAAATTTGGATAGAAAAGATTATAATAAAATAGAAAATAGACTAGAAAAACGATAGAACAGAACAGAATAGAATATATTATATTTTATTCTGTTCTATCGTTTTTCTAGTCTATTCTTTTATATTCTATTAAAATCTTTTCTATTAAAATCAAAATCATTATATACTAAATTCGAATTTCGGAAGTTGGTTATATATATATATATATATATTTCCAACATTTGAATTTCGTATAGAATGTATTTGAATTTAAATATAAAAGATTAGAATAGAAATAGAGAATAGACTAGAACAATATAACAGAATAGAATATAGATATTATCTATTTAATTTTTAATTTTTTTGCAGATTACCATTTGTTTTAATAAGATCACGTGCAGACTATTAGCATCTATTTCATTTTTTTGCAGATCTCCCGCAGACTATTAGTATCTATTTTTTTTTTCATACTATTCGAAATTCTAATTTATTCTATTCAAATTTGAATTTCAGAAGATGGTTGTATATTCTTTCTATTTTATTCTATTAATTTTTTTTTTTCTATTCTGTTCTAATCTTTTCGATTTGAATTAGAAATTTTGGAAGATGGTTAGTTATTTACTCTTACTTATATATATATCTGTCACATCAGAATAGAATATAGATACTATCTATTTAATTTTTAATTTTTTTGCAGATTACCATTTGTTTTAATAAGATCTCCTGCAGACTATTAGCATCTATTTCATTTTTTTTGCAGATCTCCCGCAGACTATTAGTATCTATTTTTTTTCATACTATTCGAAATTCTAATTTATTCTATTCAAATTTGAATTTCAGAAGATGGTTGCATATTCTTTCTATTTTATTCTATTAAATTATTTTTTTCTATTCTGTTCTAATCTTTTCGATTTGAATTAGAAATTTTGGAAGGTGGTTAGTTACTTATACTTACATATATATATATCTGTCACATCAACTTTTCATACCTGCAGTGTACCAGTGCAAGAAAAAAACACACACATCTTATTTCATTTATATTTATGGTATCAATGAAGTTGTCAGCATGCCTGATTGAAGAAGTCACGGATGTCGATCGCAAGGCAAGTGCATATGCTGTATGTCATTGTCCACTTGCCAAAAGTTGTGTATTGTATTTTTCCACTTGCCACGTCACCTGCCACAAGTTGTGTATTGTCCACTTGCCACGTCACCTGCCACGAGTGCCACATGACTTGACACGAGAGCCATGTGACCGGCCATGAGTGCCACGTGACTTGACACGAGAGCCATGTGACAGGCCACGAGTGCCACGTGACTTGACACGAGAGCCATGTGACAGGCCACGAGTGCCACGTGACTTGACACGAGAGCCATGTGACAGGCCACGAGTGCCACGTGACTTGACACAAGAGCCATGTGACCGGCCACGAGAGCCATGTGACCGGCCACGAGAGCCATGTGACCGGCCACGAGAGCCATGTGACCGGCCACGAGTGCCACGCGACTTGACACGAGTGCCACGCGACTTGACACGAGTGCCACGCGACTTGACACGAGTGCCACGCGACTTGACACGAGTGCCATGTGACCGGCCACGAGTGCCACGTGACCTGACACGAGAGACATGTGACCAACTTGTGGATTGTCCACTTGCCACGTCACCTGCCACCAAGCGACCCCAGATATGGGCAATATGAAAGTACTTTTCTGCAGCAGAGAATGACATTTTGCGACCCGAATTTGGGGCCACATATCTCGGGGTGACTTATAGCTAGAAACACAAAATTTGGTATGCAAACACAGTACAAATAGCCCTACAACATATCCAAATTTGGGGTTTCTAGCTCCAAGTGACCCCGAGTTATGGGTCGCAAAATATCAAGCACTTTTCTGCAGCAGAGAATGACATTTTGTGACCCGAATTTGGGGCCACATATCTCGGGGTCACTTGGTGCTAGAAATCCCAAATTTGGATATGTTGTAGTGCTAGTTCTACTGTGTTTTGCATACCAAATTTAGGGGTTCCTAGCTATAAGTGGCCCCGAGATACATGGCCCCAAATTGCAAACACAATAGTACTAGCACTACAACATATCCAAATTTGAAGTTTCTAGCACCAAGTGACCCCGAGATACATGGCTCTAAAGTCGGGTCATAAAATATTTTCGAATCCGCTTGAAATAATTTCGAATCATGTTGAAATCATTTCGAATTCGGTAGAAATATTTTCGAATTTGGTTGGAATATTTTCGAATGTGACCGATTTTTCGAATTTCGGCAGAAAACTAAACGAAATACGAAAACGAATTTAACAAATATAACTAAATTCAATTAATTAATTAACGAATTAAAACAAAACAATTTTTTTCCTTTTGCACATGTCTATGGAGCGTTCGGCTTATTGTCATCCTATGTACAGATCTGATGGGGCTCCTAGGGGTCATTAAAGATTTGGATATTTTTTTATAGCCCAACCCTGACTTGTACTTCTCAACGACATTGTCCCCTTACTTGTGTGGAGAGTTCCTTGGTCTTCATGGCCGTGTTTGGTCAGTGGTGCCTCTTGCTTAGGTGTTGCCGCCTCTGGGGCCTTTCACAAAGGTGTGTCTATGTAATGACCGGTCATGTGACACTTACCGTATATACTCGAGTATAGGCCGACCCGAATATAAGCCGAGCCCCCCAATTTACCACAAAAAAACTGGGAAACTTATTGACTCGTGTATAAGCCGAGGATGAGACATCCCTGTGTCCATCCCTGTGTCCCGTCCATCCCTGTGTCCCGTCCGTCCCTGTGTCCATCCCTGTGTCCCGTCCGTCCCGGTGTCCCGTCCGTCGCGGTGTCCCGTCCGTCGCGGTGTCCCGTCCGTTGCGGTGTCCCGTCCGTTGCGGTGTCCCATCCGTCTCGGTGTCCCGTCCGTCTCGGTGTCCCGTCCGTCTCGGTGTCCCGTCCATCCCTGCCTACCTGTGCCGATCTGCAGCCTCTGTGTGCCGTGCCGTGCCATGCTCTGCTCTCCTTGTCCTCGTCCTCGGCGGCCATTCCTCCGTTCAAAAGCCACGCCGCCCTGTCTGTGATAGGCGGAACACTCAATTTCCCAGCAGTCAGTGTTCCGCCTATCACGGACATCCGCTCATCCTCATACTACGGACGAGGATGAGAGGATGTCCGTGATAGGCGGAACACTGACTGCTGGGAAATTGAGTGTTCCGCCTATCACAGACAGGGAGGCGCGGCTTTTGAATACTAGAATGGCCGCCGTCTGTCTGCTCGACACGCTGATCGGGCAGGCAGACGGCGATGACTCGAGTATAAGCCGAGGGGGGGGCACTTTCAGCCTCAAAAAAGAGGCTGAAAATCTCGGCTTATACTCGAGTATATATGGTAGATTGCACACAGGTGACATCATTCCACTAATTATGTGACTTCTGAAGGAAATTGGTGGCACCAGGGGGCAACCCACTTCCATTGCATACCCTGGTTTGGGGTGTAAGATTTACTCCCATTCTGTTAGTTTATATTATGATATTTACATATTGCATTTTCAATGATAGATATATCTGAGGTCACAATGATCTATGATCTTTCATGGACACCTACTTTACATGATTGGACCAAAAGTTATCCGACACCCTGTGATGTCACCCAAATTTCTGTTATAAATAAAACAATGAAAAAAGGATGTGAATGTATACAATGTGTGTGTTTTATATTTATCTGTTAATTTTTTTTTTGGGGGGGGGGGTTAAATGCTATCAAACAGCTATAGTGCTATCTACCTTTAATACCAAAATTAGTCCGTTTTTATCTACAGACACCCTTTATCTGTATTTTTTTGCAAAGAACTAACCCTTTAAGTAACATTTTACGTTGATCACTTTCACACTAAAAGGTTTTAGTGAATATTTTATACATTGAAGGTTTGGATCCTCCACATTTTAAGTCTCTGTGTTCCTCCAACTTCTGGTCCAGAATCTTCTCAGAATGGTCCTTCTCAGCTTGTTGCTGGCCTGGAAGATGACGGCGGCCTCCACCGATGGAGATAATAATCGTAAATTCCAACAGACCGTATACATAGGGGAATTTTGAAGAAAAATGTCCATCTGAGACACGCAGAAGAATGTGAAGATGAGAAGCAAGAAGAAGATTGTCCTCAGTGCAGTGACATGAGCCTGAAGATTTGGACGTGTTGATCCAGAGTCGTTATTCTTCACCCTCCAGACGTGTCTGAGCAGAAAGGAGGAAGTGAGGACCAGGCACAGAAGACTAAGGCAGAATGGAAGGATGACGCCTAGGGTGTTTGCAAGCACATAATAGGAAAGACAATTATGGTGCACAATATCAGAGACTTCTGTAATGTTCTCAGAAGACTGGATACTTTCTGTGTTCACAATCCACAACCACGGGACTCTCACAATGAACATCCCAAGTGCTGTCAGGAATAGAAGGTGACTCAGGAAATTGGACACAATTCTCTTTATCCAGATGAAGAACCCATAGCTGAGATTGGTGATGGTGGTACAGTAATGAGCCGAGAGCCAGAAGGTCAACCAGAAGTTGTAATAGATTAGGAAGAAAATTGATGTGTTCAGAAATCCACGTACTTCTGTCACATAACAGACTTTCAGACACAAGGCAAAGATCATTCCCTTTATACTCATCACACACTGGAGGAGAAGATTCACAATCCCCTTAGCCAGGAAGATCACATCGGTGGGACTCAACTTCCCTTTCTTTCTGATGATGTCCAGGTTACCCATCACAATACAAGTGTAAGAAGGGATTGCCAAGCCGAGTCCCAAGACTGAAGAGACTAACATGGATAAGAAGTGCGGATGCATCATGCTGAGGTTTGGTGTGATCTCCGGACAGAGATGACGGGACACGTCCAGTGATAGCCGACAGAATGATACATTTAGAGTTGGAGATATGGAAATTAGTCTTCAGAGGTCCGACTTTGCATAAATGTGATGAGTTTTATTGAAGTACCGATATCCAAAACAACTACGTAAGCAATTTTTGAATATTTTCCATTACACCGATGCATTTAACCACTTCAGGACTGGCCACTGTTTGTCTCTTATTAACTATTAGCCCTTGTACACACGGGTCGGAGATTTCCACAACCAAATCCGTCGGATTTTGTCTGTTGGATCTTGTCCAAAACTGTTGCATACACACGGTCGGGCCAAGCTGGCGGAAAATCCGATCTTTCAGAACATGATGACGTAATTTCGTTACGATGGGACTACGTTCAGGCTAGTAGCCAATAGCTTTGATGTAGGAATTTGATCTGAGCATGCGTGGCACTTGGTCCGATGAAAATGCTTTTCACATGATCAGATTAGGTCCGTCCGGCCCAGTTGGTCGGGAAATATTTCCAACATGTTGGAAAATTGGGTCGGACGGAGATTCGGACAGAATCAGTCCAATGCAGACCACACACAGTCGGATTATCCGATGACACGGTCCGATAAGACGCAATCCGACAGATTATCCGACCGTGTGTACAGGGGCTTACAGTAATCGTGTGTGAGAATGGCCCAGTCACAGTCCAGACCTAAATCCCATCGAGAATCGGTGGGAAGACCTGAAAATCGCTGTTCACAGAGGCTCTCCATCCAATCTGACAGAGCTTGAGATATTTTACATGACCAATGTAGTCTAAAGGTCCCTCACACTCACCCTGTTATCCATTCTACTCCAACCCCCGCCCTTACCACTTACCCTTGAAAGATGAGACCACACCTTACTTTTTGGAGTAAAATGGCCATAACAGCCTTTATTAACATAACTCAAACACTCCAATCAAATATATATATATCTATATATATAAATAACCTTAAATATAACCATATACAACCATCAGGTATAACAAACAAATAGCATATAAACAACATGCCCGGTCTGGTGATCTCTGACGGTGACCCATAATTTTACCAAACAACCAACTCTCTGCGGTACCCATTTTAACTTAACCAGGACTCCAGCTGTGACCGCTCGGAGACAACTTCCGGCAGTGATAACCATAACAGTATTCCATCCAACGTTCTGCAATACACCGGAGGGACCCATACTAGCGATGGGCCCCCCACGCCTTTCAGATAACCTCTGATTTACCGCCAACCATCAAAGACCACCAGACAAACACCGCCACAGCCCGAAAGGATGACCTCCCTCAACCTTTAGGGCCACCCCACACCCACAAGGCCTTCTGAATACCGTCCTGCAACCCCAAGGACCACAGATCGATCCCAATGTCTGAGAGGTGCACCCCATCCTTCCCCACATTACATTCGAGCTCCCGATGCCGAATGACGATCCCGCCATTCTGAACCACAAACCTCCCCACCAATTTGTTGACCCTGATACGGGACTTGTTGATAGTCGCAATGGACCTAGCCCACCTCCATACTGTTCTGGCCACAATGTCCAACCAGACCAATATAGTACCCGGGAAAAGGAACCGCAGTCTCGCGAAATCTGAATTAATGTCTGCAATCAGGTCCCTGACCTCCTGGACTGCAAGATCGTTCCCACCCGCATGCACCACTAGAACATCCGGGGGCCTGTCTCTACCTGCATGTCTTTCCACCTCTCCCAACACTCTCTCCCACTTCATCCCCGGGATCCCCAACCACCGTAAACAAGCCTCCCGCCTAGAAATACCAAGTTGCCTGCTATCTGGTCTTTGATCTCCTCTCCTAGCCCCCCAACACACGTAGGAGTGCCCTACGTTCCAGACGAGGCGACCTGAACCTCCATCTGAAAAGAAAAACCAAAAGCATAACTCCAACAGGCCACGAACCACAACATGTGCCCCCTCCAAAAAGGAACCGCCCTCCACCTAATCTCCCATTAGGTTACCCTTTTTTTTTTTTAAACCCCCACCTAGTCCACCGCCAACTGCGGCCTCACATAAGTACGAAATCGACGAGATTCCCATCTGCCGATCCGACGGACCGCCGCCTCGTCCAACCCACACCGGGCAGCTTCCGTGGCTGCCCCAATGCGGAAGGAGTGCGACGCATATGCCTGGCAATCCAAACCCACCTCCCGTAAACACTTCCGAAATACCGTCACAAACTGGTACCGGGACAGAAAAGACCCATCCTCATGCCGCAGGAAAGGCCCCTCCCCCCCGTCTCACTCTCTTGAAATCCCGAAGCGGACACACCCTGGATCCAGGGAGCGCAAACAGGAACACCAATGCTCCCCTACCCTGCTGGTCTTAGACCTGCGCAGCCAGAGCCCCAACCGGTCCACATCCAAGCGTACCTCCTCATCCAACAATCCTCCAGCCACCCTCCTGGTCGGGCTCACCAGTTCTCCAATCCTGAACGCCCCATAAAACGCCAGTGAAAACGCTGCTTTAAACAGCTGCGCCTCGTAGCCGGGCACACATCGCCTAAAGATTTGCAAATGTGACCGGCCTCCGTAAATCCCTCTTCCTGTTCCGCCTGCGGTACCCCTTCAATGCCTGCCATACCCAGAAATCTTTAGTCCAAATCCTCCTCTCGCATCAACTTAAATAGGAACGTGAGACACGACAGTTTCTGTTCAATGGCGGACACCGGCATCCCCTGCTCAATATTCCTGGCCACGAAGTAGACACCAGCAAATGCCTATCGGGTCCCCGATCACTTACCCTTGCCTCGTGAGCCAGTTCAGACCACTCCGACCAAACCCTCGAGTAAGCCGACCACGTAGACGCACTTACCGACTGCCTGATCCATCCTGCGGCAATTCCAATGGCAGCTTTCAAATCCACTCCGGGCAAGTGACCCCCTCCGCCTCCGCGCCCGGAGCCAGCTCCCTGATCTTGTCCCACTGAAAACGAGACAGGGAGTCAGCCAGCGCATTGTCCACGCCCGGGATATGCACAGCATAAATAAACACATTCAACTGTAAACACCGAAAAACTAACTGCCGCATCAGCCGTATGACCAGAGGCGAAGAAGTGTCAGAAACCATGAAACAGACTGAGACAGATGTACAATCAAATCACACTTGTTTATTAATAAAAATAAAAAGGTAAATAGAAAAAGCATAGTCAAGCATAGCCAGAGTCCAGTAGCCAGATCGGGTAATCAGCCAGTCCAAAGTTCATAAACCAGATCGGGTAATCAGCCAGGCCAGAAGTCAGGGATCCAAGGAGAGCAACTGCAAGCAGGATAAGAAGCCAGGAGGGATGTCAGAAAGCCAGTCTTGAAGCAAACAGCAGGAGATGGTTCCTAGTGATGTGACCAACGCGAAGGCAAAGGAAAAAGTGAGCTGGAAGGCTTCAAATAGGCAGGTCAGACGAGCATCATCGGGAACAGCTGGTAACTGTGGAAAGAGAAGAGAGCTGGCAATTAGCCAACAGCTGAGCAGCCAGCCCAGAGGAGGAAGGGCTAAGCCAGTCCTGACAGTACCCCCCCCTCAATAACCCCTATCCCTCGGAGGGCCACCGGGCTTGATGGGAAACCGTCTATGGAACTCGTGGAGGAGGAAATGGGCATGTACGTCAAAGGATGAAACCCAGGAGCGTTCCTCCAGACCGTACCCCTTCCAATGCACCAGGTACTGTATGCGCCCACGGAACCTACGGGAGTCAACAATGGATTGTACCTCATACTCCTCATGGTTCTCCACCTGAATAAAGTGTGGACGTGGCACCGAGGTGGTAAATCTGTTACAGACCAACGGTTTCAATAAGGAGACATGAAACACATTTGAGATGCGCATACTAGGAGGAAAGTCCAACGCCTAAGCTACTGGGTTAATCCTGCGAAGGATATGGAAAGGCCCAATAAACCGAGGTGCAAACTTCAGTGGGGGAACACGAAGCCGGAGGTTGCGAAATGACAGCCAGACCCTGTCCCCAACCTAGTAGGAAGGTGCAGGTAGGCATCTGCGGTCAGCATGGAGTCTGTACCTATCATTAGCATGACGCAAAGCCTCCTGGACTTGTACCCAAGTGGAACGAAGACCACAGAGATGCTCCTCTAACGCAGGAATACTCTGTGGAACAAACGAGTCAGGCAACATGGAAGGTTGGAAACCATAATTCGCCATAAATGGAGACAATCGGGAGGCAGAATTCAAGGCACTGTTGTGAGCAAACTCTGCCCAAGGTAAGAGGTCAGACCAGTTGTTATGATGGTCAGAAATATAGCAACGTAGGAATTGCTCCAAGGACTGATTGGCTCGTTCTGCGGCCCCATTAGACTGCGGGTGATACGCAGAAGAGAACGCAAGCTGAATACCCAACTGTGCACAAAAGGCTCGCCAGAACCGGGAGACAAACTGACTGCCCCTATCCGAGACAATCACCTTGGGTAGCCCATGTAAGAGAAACATCTCCCGAGCAAAAATGGAAGCCAGTTCCTTAGAGGTGGGCAACTTCTTAAGTGGAACACAATGACACATCTTTGAGAACCGGTCAACCACCATAAGGATAACAGTGTTGCCTTGGGAGTTGGGCAATTCCACAATGAAATCTATAGACAGGTGAGTCCAGGGCCTCTCTTCATTGGGTATGGGTTGTAGGAGGCCCACTGGAAGGTGTCGTGGAGTCTTACTCTGAGCACACACGGGACAGGCAGCTACGAAGACAGTAACATCAGCCGTAGACTAGGCCACCAGAATTGTTGGTAGATGGCCCAAATGAGTTGATTCTTCCCAGGATGGCCAGCTGCCTTGGGAGAATGGTAAGTCTGGAGCACTGCAGTACGGAGACTCTCTGGGACAAAGCAGCGGTCACAAGGTTTATCAGGAGGAGCATGCACCTGAGCAGCAAAAATTTTGTCACCCAAAGGAGAAGTGAGACTGGTGCGAACCATAGCCAGAATACAATCAGGAGGAATCACAGGAACCGACGCCATCTTGGAAGTGAAGGAAAATTGTTGTGACAAGGCATCAGCTCTTACATTCTTAGTACCGGGTAAGAATGAGACAATGTAATTAATGCTCGACAAGAAAATAGCCCATCGCGCCCTTCTGGGAGAGAGTCGCTTAGCCTCAGACAAGAATGTGAGATTCTTATGGTCAGTAAGAATAAGAACGGGCACAGTGGTACCTTCAAGGAGATGTCTCCATTCTTTCAGGGCTAAAATGATCGCCAACAGCTCTCTGTCACCAATCTCATAATTGCACTCAGCAGGTGACAATTTCTTGGAAAAGTAGCCACACGGATGCATAGAGCTCTCAGAGTTAGGACATTGAGACAGAGGGGCGCCAACTCCAGTCTCAGAAGCATCAACTTCTAGGATAAAAGGCAACGTAGGATCAGGATGTGCCAACACAGGAGCAGAAACAAAGGCAGCCTTGAGAGTCTCAAAGGCCTTAATGGATTCTGGAGACCAACTCTGTGGGTTACCGTCCTTTCTGGTCATATCAGTCAGAGGCTTGACCAGAGACGAGAAGTTACGAATAAACTTCCGATAGTAGTTGGCAAAGCCCAGGAAACGCTGCAGAGGACATAAACCCACGGGTCGAGGCCAATGTAGGACTGCCGACAGTTTCTCTGGGTCCATCGAAAAACCAGCAGTGGAAATGACATAGCCCAGGAATGTAACCTGTTCACCATGGAACTCGCACTTCTCCAGTTTACAATAGAGATTGTTCTCTCTTAGTTTCTGAAGTACACGACAGACATCTGTGTGGTGGCTCTCCAGGGACTCCAGGGAAAATATGAGGATATCATCAAGATAAACCACCACACACAATTGCAACAAATCTCAGAGGACATCGTTAATAAATTCCTGGAAAACTGCCGGGGCGTTACAAAGGCCAAAAGGCATTACCAGGTATTCATAATGGCCTGTTCTGGTATTAAATGCAGTTTTCCACTCGTCGCCCTCCTTAATGCGCACGAGATTGTATGCCCCTCTCAGGTCAAGCTTTTAAAAATCGTTGCTCCCTTGAGGCGGTCAAATAACTCAGTAATCAACGGAATCGGGTAGGCATTCTGTCATGGTTATGCAGTGATCTTCCTGTGTTTCCTTACCTTCCCTCATGTCTTCAGACTAAGAAGCCAGCTACTTCCACCTGGTGGTTTTTATAACCTCTCCTCTAAGTATGGCTCCACCCCAGGCCCTATCAGGGAGCCCTATATAAACCTGTGCACTGCAGGCCTCAGTGCTGATCAACCATTGTGTATTCTTTGTGTATTAGCTTCCTGTTTCCTGCCGTGTGCTCTGCTACTGTTTTCCGTTATCGACTTTGGCGTGTCTTGACTATCCCTGCTTGCCTATGACCCTGACCTTTTGGCGTGTACCCGACTATCCTTGTCCGCTTGTGGCCCCGACCTTGGCTTTGTCCCTCACCATCCCTATCCTCCTGTTGCCTACTGTGGGTGTGAGCTGGGGGACCCTGGGGGTCGCAACCTGGAGCCAGTTGCAGCCAAGTCCATCCTCACCACTGGAGGCTCTGGTGAACACCTGCTGGCTCTTAGACTCCGCGCCCCAGGGAATCTCACGCTCTATCCCCAGTGGGATCTGTCCCCCGTCTGCAGCAGTCAGCCGTAGGGTCCACAACCTTGCGGTGCACTCCGGATCCCTACGGTGTGCACCTGTCACCTCGCCTCAAGGTGACCTGACAGTTTGATCAGCCATGGACCCGGCTGACGTGCCGCTTCCTGCAGATGATCCATTGCAGAGCTTAGTTCGCAGACTTGAGACCCAAGAATCGCATCAGACCCAGGTGATGCAATTCCTTCAGGATTTGGTATCCCGTTTTGAACAGGTTCAGGCCTCATTAGGACCCTCGGTTCAACAACCTCAACCGCTATCTGCCGCTGCACCTATCGCATCAGTCGCAGCCACACATTCATTACAACTACCAGCTCCGGTCCGTTTCTCTGGGGACTCCAAGGCTTGTAGGGGGTTCCTTAGTCAGTGCACAATTCATTTTGAACTTCTGCTCCAAAACTTCCTGTCCGATCGGGCAAAAGTCGCATATATCATATCCCTCCTGTCCGGCGAGGCGTTAGCCTGGGCCGCTCCTCTGTGGGAACTGAATGATCCAGTGGTTTCTAACCTGTCTGATTTCTTGAAACTTTTTCGGAATATCTTCGAGGAACCGGGTCGTGTGTCCTCAGCGGCTAGCGCTCTTTTATGTCTCCGTCAAGAGTCCACGTCTGTGGGACAGTATGCTCTTCAGTTCCGTATCCTCACAGCTGAATTGAGCTGGAATAATGAGGCCCTAGTTGCAACCTTTTTACATGGCCTCTCTGATAGAGTGAAGGATGAATTAGCAGGAAGATCCCTTCCTGCTGATCTGGACAGTGTCATCACCTTGTGTAACCAGATCGATATTCGCTTTCAGGAGAGGGCCCTGGAAAAAAGAAGCCAGCACTCCCCGTTCTTTAGGCAGCCTGAGCCCCCAGTCCCTTCTCTTCGATCCGAGGAGCGCCCCCTGCCTGCTGAGGAACCTATGCAGTTGGGCTGGACTAAGTTATCTCCCGAAGAACGTGCTAGGCGCAGAACTCTGGGCCTATGCCTCTATTGTGGGGCCAAAGGTCATTTCCATTACACTTGTTCTCTTCGTCCGGAAAAACGCTCAGGGCTAATACATCTGGAAGGTGGAGTATTAGACCCTGAAATATCACCTTCACCGTCTCGTCTTCTCCTTTCTGTGTTGCTTCATGTCGGTGCTTCCTCTCGTTCGGTCTCAGTACATCTGGATTCCGGAGCCGCTGCCAATTTCATGGATTGGGAAACTGCATTCTCCATGAGACTTACCCTTTTGCCCCTTACAACGCCATTGGTGGTCTTGGCGGTTGATGGCACGGTTCTCCCAGAGGGCCCTATCCGCTTCCAGACTATTCCTGTTAGGATGTCAGTAGGGACACTCCACCAGGAGTGAATATCCTTCCTTGTCTTACCTAAGGCTTCATCTCCTATCATATTAGGTCTTCCTTGGTTTCGGCTCCATTCTCCACACGTTGACTGGTCTGCTGGACAGATCCTGGCTTGGGGTTCCTCCTGTTCCTCTTCCTGCCTACTCAAGGGTACCCCAAAGGAGAGACTTCCTGTTTCCACCATCCCAGTATCTTCTGCTTTTCCTGCTGTATATAGCGATCCCTGCGATACGTCCTGCAATAGTCGGACTGGTGCAGTCTCTGGGTCATGTGGTACTCTGGATGAGGAGCCCACCTTTGAACCTGAGTCGATCATTCACTCCAGTTCGCATAAACATTTACCTTTCCCTGTCCCTAATCTCCCTTGGACACACAGCCAGGCTAACTTGTCTGCAAGTTCCAGAGTCGCTATGCCTTGTGATGCGATTGAGATGGTCGCTACATCTGACTATACTATTCAGTCGGCCTCTGCACCACTTATGCCAGTCCAGCCCATGCCCAATGATCTTCCTGCTTCTTGTTCAGGACCTTCTGTGATCCAGCCTCACCCTACTGCTACTATGTCCATTCAAACCCATTTAAGAGGCTCAATCCATCCTTTGAATAGAATACCTCATTCGGCCAGGAGGGGTTTTCAATCTTTTTCTCAGGGTTCTCTGCATTCTTTTTCTGTTTCAGTTACCCAGCTTGACTCTTGTGACATGTCACTTTCTAACCAACCTGACCTCAGGGATCCACTGACCTCTGCCCAGTCTGGTGGTCCGGTTATGGATGCCCAACTCATCTTTAAGGGTCTGGAGGACCCTGCTCACACTCCTGATCTTCTCATGCCCCTACCCATTCCTAAAAAGCCTTTAGTCCTCAAGTCCCCTCGTCCTCTCCCTACCTCTGTTTCGGTCTCTGAGGATAATCTAAAATACGAGGTTAGTCAAGTTTTGGATTCCCAGCTCCGTAAAGGCATTCTTCAATACCTCGTACTTTGGAAAGGGTTGGGTCCTGAGGAGAGGTCTTGGATCACTGCATCTGAGGTCTTTGCTCCCTGTCTGTTAAGGAGGTTCCATCTGGAGTTCCCCTTTAAGCCTGGAGCCAGGCAGGGAAGGGGGAGGCCTCGTAAGAGGGAGGGTACTGTCATGGTTATGCAGTGATCTTCCTGTGTTTGCTTACCTTCCCTCATGTCTTCAGACTAAGAGGCCAGCTACTTCCACCTGGTGGTTTTTATAACCTCTCCTCTAAGCATGGCTCCACCCCAGGCCCTATCAGGGAGCCCTATATAAACCTGTGCACTGCAGGCCTCAGTGCTGATCAACCATTGTGTATTCTTTGTGTATTAGCTTCCTGTTTCCTGCCGTGTGCTCTGCTACTGTTTTCCGTTATCGACTTTGGCGTGTCTTGACTATCCCTGCTTGCCTGTGACCCTGACCTTTTGGCGTGTACCCGACTATCCTTGTCCGCTTGTGGCCCCGACCTTGGCTTTGTCCCTCACCATCCCTATCCTCCTGTTGCCTACTGTGGGTGTGAGCTGGGGGACCCTGGGGGTCGCGACCTGGAGCCAGTTGCAGCCAAGTCCATCCTCACCACTGGAGGCTCTGGTGAACACCTGCTGGCTCTTAGACTCCGCGCCCCAGGGAATCTCACGCTCTATCCCCAGTGGGATCTGTCCCCCGTCTGCAGCAGTCAGCCGTAGGGTCCACAACCTTGCGGTGCACTCCGGATCCCTACGATGTGCACCTGTCACCTCGCCTCAAGGTGACCTGACACATTCTTAATCGTGACACGATTGAGACCCCTATAATCTATACAAGGTCTCAGTTCACTGCTCTTCTTTTTCACAAAGAAGAAACCAGCACCAGCAGGAGACAAGGATTTGCGGATGAAACCCCGAGAAAGTGCGTCAGCAACATACTCCTCCATGGCCTTATCCTCCAAGACCGACAAAGGGTAAACCCGGCCACGAGGAGGTATGGCACCAGGTTGAAGGTCAATTGCACAATCATAAGGCCGCTGTGGAGGCAAACTACTAGCTTGACCTTTATCAAAGACATCACCAAAATCACGGTACTCCTCCGGCAAGGAGGGGAGTGAAGCGGTGCACAGGACCTTGGATACCTTCAGAAAGCATGTCTCACTGCATTGTGGTGACCAGGAGAGAACCTCAGCCAATCCAAAGAGGGGTTGTGCCTCTGTAACCAAGGATAACCAATAACCAGCGGAAATCTGGGTGAGGAAATAACTTGGAATTGGATTATCTCATGGTGAAGAGCCCCTACGGCTATGGACAACGGAACCGTCTCATGAGTCACATGGGCAGGCTGTAAAGGCCTCCCGTCAAGAGCCTCAATGGCAAGTGGAGTGTCACGCAGCTGCAGCGGAATCGAGTGCTGCGAAACAAATGCCGCATCAATGAGTCGATTAGAGCCTGTATCTCGATGGACGACTCAGCCCAAGAAAGGGTGACCGAAACCAGGGGCTTATCCTTCTGGATAACTGGGGACGAAACAACGCCACCTAAGGTCTGTCCATGACAGGACCTCAAGGTTCGGGCGTTCCCTGGACGGGTAGGACAAGACTTCAAAAAGTGACCTGCCTGGCCACAATAAAGGCACAATCTCTCCCTCCTCCTAAAGTCTCTCTCATCCGCAGAGAGACGCGTGAAGCCCAGGTGCATGGGTTCATCTTCACTGCGGCACTGATATGCAGCACTGATGGGCACTGATAGGTGGCACTGATGGGCACTGATAAGCAGCACGGATAGACGGCACTGATGGCCACTGATAGGAATTGATGGGCAGCACTGAAGAGTAGGCACTGACAGGCAGCACTAACTGGCACCAGTGATGGGCACATTTGTGTTACTGACATTTGTGTCACTGATAGGCACTGTTTCGTGTCACTGATGGGCACTGATTTGTGTCACTGATGGGCACTGATTTGTGTCACTGATGGGCACTGATTTGTGTCACTGATGAGCACTGATTTGTGTCACTGATGGGCACTGATTTGTGTTACTGATGGGCAATGATTGGTGGCACTCTTGGGCATTGATTGGTGGCACTTCTGGGGCTTTACTGTAATCAGGGCACCGAAGATCAGTGCCCCGATTATCTGCCCTGTTCTCCCCTGCAAGGAGATGTCGCTGATCGGCTCTCCTTGCCACACTGTCAGTGTGAGACGATGAGAGACAAATACCGGTACTTCCTGTATTTACCTGTGACCGGCTGTGATTGGACACAGCTGATCACATGGTTAATGAGCCGCGGTAGCAGCTCTTTACAGAGATCGGGGCGCGGGCACGCGTGAGAGGCTGTTTGGGTTGTGCCGTCATATGAAGTCCACCAAGAACGAGAGCCGCGCCATCCCTCCATCATTTAACAGGGAGCATAGTGCTGTCTAAACTGCCCCTCTCTAAGCTGTAAAAAAAACCTGGCTGATCCTGCCACTTCCTGTGTCCCCCCTCTGTGTCCTGACCACGATAATCGTGGCTGCTGAGCCCTGATAACCGTGGTCAGTTTACGTGCCTCCGTCATGTGCCGCTCTCCTCTCTCCCCCTCCCTCTCTGCCTGTCAGCTCCTGTATGTCTGTGTGAGCAGTCTCCGCCCCCACCCCGGCTCTATTAGTACCCAACTAAACTTTAAAAAATGTCACTGCCAGCCCCTCTGTTTTATTCAGCCATAATGCACATTGTTAGCATTTCTCTAAAACAAAGCCTCTAGATACCTTTTTCATGCATCTTCGGGCCGGTCATGAGTCTCTAGCAACCTAGCTACACATATAACTTGGGGTTATGAAAGGAGTCATTGCAAGTTAACTGTATCACATCTTTTTGGATGGTGGACTTATTTTTGTGGACTTGTATTCGGGAGGACCTATTCTCTTTATGCAAGTGTAGGCAGGATACCTACAGTATGTTAGTTAGGCAGTTGGCTGTCCCAGGCTAGGGAAGGGGCTAACATTTTGTACCTCAGTTCCCAAAATATTCGGGCCCTGCCTATCTGACCTGTGATATAAATATAGTGGGAGGGCTGGGTTCGGTGTGGTCAGCCCACTCTAGGAGATGCTGTGATCACTATGGAACATTAAAGGGGGAAGCTGCACCCAGCAGTCCATGGGAAGACACTGGAAGTCCAGAGAACCCTCAAGTCTTGAGGGCACATCAGCAATGGACTACTACCTAGCCTAGTTCAGTTAGAGAAGGACACGTTGCACTGGAAATCCAACTTTTTGGACTTTCTCTCAAATGTTCAAGTAAAGTTGCATCAACAATTTAAAGCCCAAAGTCTGAAGTCATTCAAAGGGGTACATGATGGTTTCTGGGTACATGATGGTTTCTGGCATATGAAATAAGAGAGTCAGTAAAGCCCACGCTGGGTATGAAGCAAGCAACTATGAAAGGTTAACTCGGCAAGGACTAGTTGGAGGAGGAATGCAGTTGCAATGTGTAACCAGAACCAGTGCAAGGTGCATTGCAGCCAGTCATGAGACGTGGTACTAGGTGTAGGTGGCAGGTCCTCTGGTAGCAAGGGGGATGGTGATCTGGCTCCCTCCCTAATGGTCGGTTTCCCAAAACAACCGGGACTGAACCCACGGTACTGAGACCTCGTGCTCCTGGCTACATGGTACGGGAGTGAAGGAGTTAACAAGCGAATGCCCTAGGGTACAATGGGATCCTTTTCCGGAGGACTAGGTACACTAGAGGTACACTGGACTGTTGGTGAGGTCATGGACTGTTGGAGAGGTCATGGACTGTTGGAGAGGTCATGGACTGTTGGAGAGGTCCTGGACTGTTGGTGAGGTCATGGACTTTTGGTGAGGTCATGGACTGTTGGAGAGGTCATGGATTGTTGGAGTGGTCATGGACTGTTGGAGAGGTCATGGACTGTTGGAGAGGTCATGGACTGTTGGAGAGGTCCTGGACTGTTGGTGAGGTCATGGACTGTTAGTGAGGTCATGGGCTGTTGGAGAGGTCATGGATTGTTGGAGAGGTCCTGGACTGTTGGTGAGGTCATGGACTGTTGGTGAGGTCATGGACTGTTGGAGAGGTCATGGACTGTTGGAGAGGTCCTGGATGTTGGAGAGGTCATGGACTGTTGGAGAGGTCCTGGACTGTTGGAGAGGTCATGGACTGTTGGAGAGGTCCTGGATGTTGGAGAGGTCATGGACTGTTGGAGAGGTCCTGGACTGTTGGTGAGGTCATGGACTGTTGGAGAGGTCATGGATTGTTGGAGAGGTCATGGGCTCAGCGTTGTCCCTCCTAAATGCAACATCCCCCAAGCAGCTTGTGTGGTGACATGGGAATTTTACATTGTTTTTAGGGTCATTATATGAGATTCCTCGGGCGCAGAACTTATTTACGTGAATTGTAACATTACTTTATGCTTTTTTTGTACAATTGTTTTCTCTTAATTCACCATTGAGAGTTTTCTTCTCTTCTCTTGCAGATTCGTGTTGCCAAGGTGATATCACCGCCCAGATACAAATGACTAACGTGCAAGGTTCCGTATCAATAGACACCAACACATGGACCCTCCGAACAAATCTGTCCACTCGTTGCGGAACTGTCGATATCTCCATCCATGAGTTTCCGGTGATCTATGGAGCCTCTCGGGATCCTTGCGAGATAGGCCACATTGGTCAATCTAGCTTAGATCTCTCTCTTAAAGGAACAACGCAGGTTGTAGTTGATCGGAATATGAGATACGATGGACGCTCCCTATTTTTAAAGACCTGTGGTCTGCAAACATGTGTAAATCTGGACACCGGTGCCCACAGGGTTTGGAAAGCCGTTTTCCGCGCTTTCATTATAGGACAAGTCTACTTCCTGCAGCCGTCACCTCCGCAGCCAATCACAGCTGTGATGGAGTTAGGACTCCTGGAAGAGATGGCGGCACTCAATGCCTCTCTCTTCTTCTCGGACGCCTGCCAAGGAAATAAGGTCCAGCTTTTAGGAAGTGCCCAGGTAAACCACCAGAAATTAGCTAAGAGTCGCCTTGAACTCAATGCTACCGAGGTGATGCCCTACCTTGTGATAAAACACCAGGAGAGATGGGCATGTGCAGAGTTGAAACTCATACAGACTAAGGAGGTTTCAGCACAATTTAGCATGAAAGGTGTCAATGGATCCTTTAGCTTCAAACAAGAGTCGCCCTTCCACCCTACTCAACTTTCCATAAACCTGTGGAGGCTCCGGGGACTTGCTGGTCAGTACAGAATTCACTCCCTACCTGTCCGGGCTCGTCACCACTCAGATCAGAACTTGTGTGATGAAGCAAACACAGGGAATCTCTGGAATCCGTTGTCAGTAAGTACAGCAAACAATATAGGTGGCCACGGTTCGTGGCCCATTGGAGACTTGAGTGGGCGACATGGAACTCTGCAGGGTCGTGAGGCATTCAGCGCTGTTCTAACTGACTGGAATCTGCCCCTTTTTGGCAATAACGGTGTTACCGCCCGTTCTGTCCTTATTTTAAAAGCCGATGGGGAACCGTGGGTCTGCAGCACCATCAATTTGGAAGGAGAAGTGGTTACAGCTCTTGCATCTTTCCGTAAGGGAGTCGTTGGCAAGATAATGTTCCAGCAGGCTACGAGCGATCCCTACAATGACCTCACTGTGTACATTGAGCTCTCCCACGTCTCAGACAGCATCAGCAAAAACCATAACTGGCACATCCATGAATTTCCACTTCCAACAGAGTCTAAAGGCTGTGCCAGTGCTGGAGGGCACTTCAACCCCTTTAATGTATCGACTGGTGGGAACTACAGCCAAGAGTGCAAGCCGACCAACCCCCTGCGATGTGAGGCTGGAGATTATGCTGGGAGACTTGTCCCAATTACCCTTCTTGCCCCCTTTCCAGCTCGATATTTGTTTACCGACTCTTTAACTTCACTTACAGGACCAACGTCTATCATTGGGCGGTCTGTGGTCATACACGAACCTGAAGGGCGGTCTCCACGTGTGGCCTGTGCCAATATTCTTCTCCAACCAATCTTCCAAGGTAGGACTGATCTTTGGTCTGGCTCTGGTAATGCCGGCGGAGAATTAGAGGCCTCTCAGGTATCTGAATTCACCCCGACATTGATTGATGTCAATTTCCGTGGACTGAGTGGCCTTGCTGGAGGTTTCCATATCCATCAGCTTCCAGTGACTGCAGGGTCAGACAACCCATGTTCAGATCAGCGAATTCGAGGACACTTCAACCCTTTCCTTGTAAATATGGCCAGCTCTCCAGCAGCCGGTAATGGAACAGATGATGAATATGAGGTGGGAGATATCAGTGGAAGACACGGCTCTTTACTAAACCTGGACAACAAGACCGGAAAATTCAGAGACATGAACTTACCTCTGTCTGGTCCTCACAGCGCTCTTGGCCGGTCTTTGGTCATCCACTATGTCAACGGGTCCAGGTGAGTGAAGTCAACGTTCATGATGAAAATACTTCACCGCTATGGGGAAATCTCCCCATTGTGGAAGGGGCAGAGATAAAAACTATTGCAGGATATATCCCTATTGTGGGAGGGGCAGAGATAAAAACTATTGCAGGATATATCCCTATTGTGGGAGGGGCAGAGACACAAATTACTGCAGGAAATGTCCCCATTGTGGGAGGGGCAGAGACACAAATTACTGCAGGAAATGTCCCCATTGTGGGAGGGGCAGATACACAAACTACTGCAGGAAATCTCCCCATTGTGGGAGGGGCAGAGACACAAACTACTGCAGAGAAATCCCCCCATTGTGGGAGGGGCAGAGACACAAACTACTGTAGGAAATCTCCCCATTGTGGGAGGGGCAGAGACACAAACTACTGCAGGGAAATCCCCCCATTGTGGGAGGGGCAGAGACACAAACTACTGCAGGAAATCTCCCCATTGTGGGAGGGGCAGAGACACAAACTACTGCAGAGAAATCCCCCCATTGTGGGAGGGGCAGAGACACAAACTACTGTAGGAAATCTCCCCATTGTGGGAGGGGCAGAGACACAAACTACTGTAGGAAATCTCCCCATTGTGGGAGGGGCAGAGACACAAACTACTGTAGGAAATCTCCCCATTGTGGGAGGGGCAGAGACACAAACTACTGGGGGAAATCTCCCCATTGTGGGAGGGGCAGAGACACAAACTACTGCAGGAAATCTGCCCATTGTGGGAGGGGCAGAGACACAAACTACTGCAGGAAATCTCCCCATTGTGGGAAGGGCAGAGACACAAACTACTGCAGTGAAATCTCCCCATTGTGGGAGGGGCAGAGACACAAACTACGAGGGAGAAATCTTTAAGCATTTTGGGTGAACTGAGCTCCTCCTGTAAAGACCTGAGATCTCCACACAACATTCAGAAATAAAGCGATATTTTAGTTTTTTTGACTTTTGTTCAGCCTTCCATTAGTAATAAATTTGCTGACTGCCATTTCCCCCCAGGATGCATTGTGCCACCTTTCAGCGTCAACTGTCATCAGACGGTGAGTGGGTCCGAGTCTCGGCGGAGTTCTCTGGAGTCATCAGTGGAAGAATTTCCCTGGTAAGGAGACTGTGTGGTTTCTGTTTTGTATGCCAAATATATATCGGAACCCTAGAGAAGCACCCCAATAACGAAAACATAAACTCTACGCCCCTTACACCCCAATGATAGAGATTTGAAGGACGAAGGAAGACAACTGTGTCACCCCTCCTCCCCCCCTCCAGGGTTATACACAGAATCCCTAATTCTATAGAAGAACATTCATTCACAAAATAATGAATATTCCACACATCTTTTGCCATGCCACACTTACCAATTCATTGGTCCCTGTCCACAGGACACGTTTAACCCCGCCCACAGTCTGTCTCAGGCCCACGCGTGGATTAGGCTGTCCCACTAGAGTGGTCCACTCAAATCCTTTAGATATGCAGGGACAGCCCCCCCAACAATAATAACGAAGGCCGTATTGAGTCACTGCGCATTCATAGGGTGTCACTGCAATTCGGGGACATCATTCAGGACACGCCATCATCAGAACTGAGGTCCGAGATGCCACGCTATGACATACAGGTAAATATTTTACAAAATGTATGTGTAATAAACGACATAGACAATGCTGTAAGAAAATATAGACACCAAAGATGAGCCTCTGTTGGCATTCTGTGGACAACGCTGTAGAATATTACGTACGTGGAAAGCTATGTCCGTGGGAAGGTTCTGTAGACAATGCTGTAGGAGAATATCAGATGCATGGAAAGCTCAGCCTAAGTGAACGTTCCGTAAACAATGCTGTAGGAGAATAGTAGACACATGGAAAGCTCAGTCTATGTTAGCATTCCATAGACAATGCTGTAGGAAAATATAGACACCAAAAGATGAGCCTCTGTTGGCATTCTGTGGACAACGCTGTAGAATATTACGTACGTGGAAAGCTATGTCCGTGGGAAGGTTCTGTAGACAACGTTGTAGCGAAATTGTAATCACATGTGAAAATAGAGAGGTTTAGTATGAAAATATGAGCCTATTGCAATTTTATTATATGTGAGCATTCCATTGACAACACTGTAAGAGAATAGTAGATGCATGGAAAGCTTCGTTTTAGTGAATGTTCCATAGACAAGGCTGTAGGAAAATAGTAGACACATGGAAAGCCCAGTTTAAGTGATTGTTCTGTAGACAATGCTGTAGGAGAATATCAGATGCATGGAAAGCTCAGCCTAAGTGAACGTTCCGTAAACAATGCTGTAGGAGAATAGTAGACACATGGAAAGTTCAGTCTATGTTAGCGTTCCATAGACAATGCTGTAGGAGAATAATAGATATGGAAAGCTTACACAATGTGAACATTCCATTAGACAATGCTGTGGGTTAACTGTGTGCATGGAAAGTATTACGTCTGTGTAAGTATGGGTCTAAGTCAATGTGATCCTATGTTAACATTCCATAGACAAGGCTGTAGGAGAATAGTAGACACATGGAAATCTAATTCTAAGTGAATGTTCCGCAGACAAGGCTGTAGGAGAATAGCAGATGTATGGAAAGCCCAGTCTAAGTGAATGTTCTGTAGACAATGCTGTAGGAGAATAGTAGACACATGGAAAGCCCAGTTTAAGTGATTGTTCTGTAGACAATGCTGTAGGAGAATATCAGATGCATGGAAAGCTCAGCCTAAGTGAACGTTCTGTAAACAATGCTGTAGGAGAATAGTAGACACATGGAAAGTTCAGTCTATGTTAGCATTCCATAGACAATGCTGTAGGAGAATAGTAGACACATGGAAAGTTCAGCCTATGTTAGCATTCCATAGACAATGCTATAGGAGAATAGTAGATACATGGAAAGCTCAGACGAAGTGAACGTTCCGTAATCAATGCTGTAGGAGAATAGTAGACACATGGAAAGTTCAGTCTATGTTAGCATTCCATAGACAATGCTGTAGGAGAATAGTAGACACATGGAAAGCTCAGCCTATGTTAGCATTCCATAGACAAGGCTGTAGGAGAATAGTAGACACATGGAAAGTTCAGCCTATGTTAGCATTCCATAGACAATGCTGTAGGAGAATAGTAGACACATGGAAAGCTCAGCCTATGTTAGCATTCCATAGACAAGGCTGTAGGAGAATAGTAGACACATGGAAAGTTCA
The DNA here is from genome assembly GCF_037356315.1 of Lithobates pipiens. Taxonomy (NCBI): domain Eukaryota; kingdom Metazoa; phylum Chordata; class Amphibia; order Anura; family Ranidae; genus Lithobates; species Lithobates pipiens. The sequence continues at coordinate 2,461,909 of NW_027507784.1, read as the reverse complement.
GCCTAAGTGAACGTTCCGTAATCAATGCTGTAGGAGACTAGTAGACACATGGAAAGCTCAGCCTATGTTAGCATTCCATAGACAAGGCTGTAGGAGAATAGTAGACACATGGAAAGCTGAGACAAAGTGAACCTTCCATAGACAATGCTGTAGGTCGGAAAATGGAACACATGCAAAGCTTAGTCTGTGCATTCTGTAGACAATGCTGTGGTTTAATTGTGAAAACATGAGCATAGACAATATTGAGTATTGAGTAACTATGGGTCAAAGTCAATGTGATTCTATGTGAGCATTCCATAGACAATGCTGTAGGGTTACTGTAGACACACACAATGCTGGGTCTAGGTGACCATTCTGTAGATAACAGTGAATTCTGAGCTGTGTGTATTCTTTGACAGAGTCAGATTGTCTACCCGAATGGAGGATCCAGCGACACCACAATCTTGGTAGACCTGCAGCCAGTCTCCCCAGACAAGGTAAAACGCATTCCGGCATACAGTAATCAGGTATAAATAATGATGCTGCTACTATAGATTCCACAGATATTCTTACCAGCCGTGTGTTAGGTTTATAAATGAGAACATAGAACCAGAACTGTATACAGAGATTGTGCTGCCGCCCCTCCTTCTCCTGCCACCCTAGGCACTGGCCAATTGAGCCCTCTTGCTAAATCTGCCCTGGTGTGGAATAGAGGCCCACATCTGGTCCAGACTTTGCTATTGATGGTTTCTTTTCTTTGCAGAACCTCAGCTGGTCCATCCGCACCCAAGACAACGGGGGAGAAACATACAATCCATATGAAATACCCAATCAGGTGAGAGAGACCCAGTGTGACCTCAAATGTCCATCAAACGCAACCTAAGTGGTGCAATGCCAGGTAGTGGTAAGGGCTGGAGCACACAACCTCACCCTAATTTAATTGCCACCCCTCAGTCCTATCATGCTTAGACACTGGAGAAGACCTTGTGATGACGTCAGTAGTGAAAATCAGCGATTGTCTGATGTTTAGTATGAAGCCCCTCCCAGTCTATGTACACCTACCTGTAAAACCCTTAATGGTGTCATAACCAGGAGGAGTAAACGCCAGAAAAGGAAGGACGAGTCCACTCTGAACTGACGCTTGTGGATGGCTGGTGGCATATTGTATTCTTTGGTGATGGCCCTACCGCAAATTACCAGCTCCTGCCATGCCAAAGCCAGGAGATGGTGTCACCCTCCCAGCCTCCATTGTGTGAGGGGGGTAGAGGCACAGAGAGTAGGGTGGAGAAATGAGACACAGACTACCATTCCCTTTTCTTCTCTCTCCAGGGAGGGAACTGGTCGTGGTGTGGCCCCCAGGTGTCCCAGCACTGCAGAGTCGGAGATCTGGTGGGTAAACATGGACCGATATCTCCACGCAACCGGCTGGTGTTCACAGATAGCAACTTACCTCTGGCCGGAGACTTCACAGGTATCATCCTCAGAGGCGGTCTTATGATGCCCACACATGGTGCAATTTAGTCATTTGCTTTCTTTGTTTCAGTCACTGCATTCATTTTATGTGATGATTGTAGTACAGAGGGGGGAAATAATGATCGGCTCCCCTGCCCATTGTGTAAATGTGCTCAATGAAGGACCTATCATTTTTATCATGGGTGTATTTTATATGAGAGAGACAGACTATCAACCAAAAATCCAGAAAAACACACATGATACAAATGTTATAAATGGAGTTGCAGTTCAGTGAGTGAAATAAGTATTTGATCCCCTAGTAGTTGGTGGAGAAACCCTTGTTGGTGATCACAGAGGTCAGACGTTTCTTGTAGGTGGTGATGAGGTTTGCACATCTCGGGAGGAGCTCCTCTCTTCTCTACAGATCTTCTCTAAATCCTGAAGGTTTCTTGGCAACTCGAAGTTTCAGCTCCTCCATACATTTTCTATAGGATTAAGGTCTGGAGACTGGCTAGACCACTCCATGACCTTCATGTGCTTCTTGAGCCACTTCTTTGTTACCTTGGCGGTATGTTTTGGATCATTGTCATGCTGGAAGACCCGTCCATGACCCATCTTCAGTCTTCTGCCTGAGGGGAGAAGGTTCTCCTCCAAGATCTTACAATACACGGCCCCGTCCATTGGCCCCTCAATGTGGCAAAGTCAGTCTGTGCCTTTAGTAGAGAAACAGCCCCAAAGAATCATGTTTCCACCTCCGTGTGTGCCTGTAGGGATGGTGTCCATGTTTCCACCTCCGTGTGTGGCTGTAGGGATGGTGTTCATGTTTCCACCTCCGTGTGTGCCTGTAGGGATGGTGTCCATGTTTCCACCTCCGTGTGTGGCTGTAGGGATGGTGTTCATGTTCCCACCTCCGTGTGTGACTGTAGGGATGGTGTTCATGTTCCCACCTCCGTGTGTGACTGTAGGGATGGTGTTCATGTTCCCACCTCCGTGTGTGACTGTAGGGATGGTGTCCATGTTCCCACCTCCGTGTGTGACTGTAGGGATGGTGTCCATGTTCCCACCTCCGTGTGTGACTGTAGGGATGGTGTCCATGTTCCCACCTCTGTGTGTGACTGTAGGGAGGGTGTTCATGTTCCCACCTCCGTGTGTGACTGTAGGGATGGTGTCCATGTTCCCCCCTCCGTGTGTGACTGTAGGGATGGTGTTCATGTTCCCACCTCCGTGTGTGACTGTAGGGATGGTGTTCATGTTCCCACCTCCGTGTGTGACTGTAGGGATGGTGTCCATGTTCCCACCTCCGTGTGTGACTGTAGGGATGGTGTCCATGTTCCCACCTCCGTGTGTGACTGTAGGGATGGTGTCCATGTTCCCACCTCTGTGTGTGACTGTAGGGAGGGTGTTCATGTTCCCACCTCCGTGTGTGACTGTAGGGATGGTGTTCATGTTCCCACCTCCGTGTGTGACTGTAGGGATGGTGTTCATGTTCCCACCTCCGTGTGTGACTGTAGGGATGGTGTCCATGTTCCCACCTCCGTGTGTGACTGTAGGGATGGAGTTCATGTTCCCCCCTCCGTGTGTGACTGTAGGGATGGAGTTCATGTTCCCACCTCCGTGTGTGACTGTAGGGATGGTGTTCATGTTCCCACCTCCGTGTGTGACTGTAGGGACGGAGTTCATGTTCCCACCTCCGTGTGTGACTGTAGGGATGGTGTTCATGTTCCCACCTCCGTGTGTGACTGTAGGGATGGTGTTCATGTTCCCACCTCCGTGTGTGACTGTAGGGATGGTGTTCTTAGGGTCATAGTCACCATTTTTCTTCCTCCAAACCTGGCAAGTCGAGTTAATGCAAAATAACTAAATTTCGGTCTCATCTGCCACAGAACTTTCTCCCCCAATCCTTCTCTGAATCATTTAGATGTTCATTGGCATGACTCTACATGTGCCTTCTTGAGGAGGGGACTTGCCGTGTTTGGAGGAAGACAAATGGTGACTATGACCCTAAGAACACCATCCCTACAGTCACACACGGAGGTGGGAACATGAACACCATCCCTACAGTCACACACGGAGGTGGGAACATGAACACCATCCCTACAGTCACACACGGAGGTGGGAACATGAACACCATCCCTACAGTCACACACGGAGGTGGAAACATGAACACCATCCCTACAGTCACACACGGAGGTGGGAACATGAACACCATCTCTACAGTCACACACGGAGGTGGGAACATGAACACCATCCCTACAGTCACACACGGAGGTGGAAACATGAACACCATCCCTACAGTCACGCACGGAGGTGGAAATATGAACACCATCCCTACAGTCACACAGACAGAGGTGGGAACATGAACACCATCCCTACAGTCACACACGGAGGTGGGAACATGAACACCATCCCTACAGTCACACACAGAGGTGGGAACATGAACACCATCCCTACAGTCACACACGGAGGTAGAAACATGATGCTTTGGGGTTGTTTCTGTGCTTAAGGTACAGCCTGACTCTGCCACATTGAGGGGCTAATGGACGGGGCCATGTATTGTAAGATCTTGGATGAGAATCTTCTCCCCTCAGGCAGAACACTGAAGATGGGTCATGGATGGGTCTTCCAGCATGAAAATGACCCAAAACATACCGCCAAGGCAACAAAGAAGTGACTCAAGAAGAAGCACATTAAGGTCCTGGAGTGGCCTAGCCAGTCTCCAGACCTTAATCCTATAGAGAATGTATGGAGGGAGCTGAAACTTCGAGTTGCCAAGAGACAGCCAAGAAACCTTCAGGATTTAGAGAAGATCTGTAAAGAAGAGAGGACCAAAATCCCTCCTGAGATGTGTGGAAACCTACAACAGACCTCTGTGATCGCCAACAAGGGTTTCTCCACCAACTACTAAGTCATGTTTTGCTTGAGGATCAAATACTTATTTTACTCACTGAACTTCAACTCCATTTATAACATTCGTATGATGTGTTTTTTTTCTGGATTTTTGGTTGATATTCTGTCTTTATCATATAAAATACAACTATGATAAAAATGATAGACCCTTCATTTCTTTGTCAAAATCTGCAGGGGAGCCAATCATTATTTCCCCCACTGTATGTATAGATTTGTTTCATCAGTTCTGTATATTTGTTCATCCTGTTTGTATGATGGTTATCCATCGAACATTTCTGAGATCCATAAAAGAGTGAGCAGCCCATATACTGCCCATAATGTATTATTCTTATACAGCACTGTGTAACCTGTTCCCTATGTTATATCAGTTGTCAGCAGGACTTTGGCACTGACATGGGACTCCCTAGAACTGTCCTTGATGCTCCTCCCCGATGTCTCCATCACGTCCCTCAAATTCCAAAAAGTCACACCTTTCGATAGGTGAGTCTGGATGAACAATGAGTGTAATATGCTGTCATAGTGTGGCGCTACCTCCACATGAGCCGCTGGTAATTTTGGGTTCTCTGCTCTCGTCTAGCCCTGTGTAAGGCCTCACCCTCACTGACACCCCCAGAATACCTTGTCTGTGAGCCCCCCCCCAGCAGACACACAAGAACCGCACACAGATAAACAGTCTGTAGTATGATGAAGTTGGGGCCCTTTAAAACCGTTGGTGCGCAAGGTGATGAGTATACTAAGTGAATGTAGCTTAGTAATGGATCTGGGTCTGAAAATCGCTAGCAAGTGATTAGAACGTAATAATGGGTCTGGAACCCTCTCACCAACTCCCTTCTCGACAGTCCTCTGATGGTAATGAGTTTATTGCATGGTGGAGGGCCCCCTTATCCTGCGGTACAACAATGGTGGTGGACTCTTTCCCGGGCTTTTACTTATATCTGACCCCTAGCTCTCAGGAATCCATGGGCATTGTAGTTATGGCCCAGGAATGGTTAGGGTTCGAATTCGTGTCCACATCTCCTACATCTGCTCTGACTCTTTTTCTGGGGTTTTCTTTATATCTGACCCCTCTTGCTCTCAGGTGTCTATGGGCATTGTAGTTATAGCCCAGGGATGGTTATGATTCGAATACTCTTCCCCATCTCCCACACCTTCCCTGACTTTTTCCCTGACTTTTCCTTATATCTGACCCCTCTTGCTCTCAGGCGTCCATAGGTATTGTAGTTATAGCCCAGGACAGTTATGGTTCGAATACTCTTCCGCATCTTTTTCCCGGGCTTTTCCCTATATCTGGCTCCTCCAGCTCTCAGGTGTCTATGGGCATCACGGGCCAGAAATGGTTTTTGTTCACCTCCCCTTCATATCTCCCACATCTGCCCTGAATCTTTCCCGGGCTTTTCCCTATATCTGGCTCCTCCTGCTCTCAGGTGTCTATGGGCATTGTAGTTCTGGCCCAGTGATGGTTATAATTTGGATACTATTCCACATCTCCCACATCTGCCCTGACTTTTTCCCGGGCTTTTCCTTATATCTGACCCCTCCTACTCTCAGAGGTCGTTGGTTATGGTTCAACTCTTCTACATCCTCCAGACTGCTCCTGTGTAAAGCCAGACATAATTAAATAGTGCATAGCTGACCATCTTGTAAAGAAAAAAAGAGATCTGCAACCAGTAACATTGCCCAGAGTTACAATAGATCGGTTATTGTATCATCCTGAGACAGAGAGGTGAATGATTTGGTACCCAACAAGACCATTCTCTTTAGAAGTCTCAGACGTTCCTCCTGAACCCACCATAATCCATAAATGTTAATTGTCCTGGATTTTCTGGGACAGTCCCACATCTTGGACCTAATCCTGATAATTCTGTGTGCCGGACCGTTTCCTGGGATCACATCGTGACCTTTATTTAAAGAAGGGGTACAGGCTAAGCTTGTTTGTCTGAACTTCTCCTGTGGATAACAGGAGTGCAATTCGGTCTGAACTTCTGTGACCTGCTTTCAGCTGTTAGCCCTTGTACACACAGGTCGGACATTCCGACAACCAAATCCGTTGGATTTTGTCCGATGGATTTTGTCCGAAACTGTTGCATACACACGGTCGGACAAAGTTGTCGGAAAATCCGATCGTTCAGAACGTGATGACGTTATTTAGTTACGACTGGACTACGTTCAGGCTAGTAGCCAATAGCTTTGGTGCAGGAATTTGATCTGAGCATGCGTGGCACTTTGTCCGATCGGAATTCTCTACACATGATCGGACAAAGTCCGATCAGATCATGTTGTTGCAAAATTATACCGACAAGTTGGAAAACTTGGTCCGTCGGATACTCGGATGAAGATCATGCACAGTCGGATTATCCGACAAAACGGTCCGATCGGACACATTCCGTCGGAATCTCCGACCGTGTGTACAAGGGCTTACAAAGCTGGTCCAAGCTGGGGAAAGTCATAGGTGAAGTATGGGCAGGCCCACTCCACTAAGGTGATGGTCTGGGTTGGGTCACCGGTCACTGGGAGGGCCTAAACAGGCTGTGATTGGGGTTACCTGTGTTCTGGGACTGAAATGTTGGTAAGTATGACAATCAACTGTCATGATGGTCCTCAAATTTTCCCCAAGAGAAAAAAAACACGACAGGAGTTGGGAATTGTTGATGAGAAACACATGGATATTACCTAAAAAAAAAACCACAGTAATAAGAACAAGTCACTGCCCACAGTAACCAATCACATTCCTTTACCTGGGCTCATAGAGGATAGCAGATGACACCTGATTGGTCACTGTGCTCAACATCTCACCCCACATTTATTTCTCAAGTATTTTTAAAGAAATGGGCACAAAAGTAGTCAGTGACCAACCCAAGAGGCAGTAGGCAATTGGTCTTTCTGCTTGAAGATATCAGCTGGTTATCAACTTATGGGTGACCTCAAGTGGCCCCCAATGATTCGGAATACAGAATACATAGAGGGGTAAGCCGGTGTAGAAATGGAAAGTTCTCAGGTGAGCCGCAGACACAAGGCCGATGTCATTGGGTGAGAGAGCCAGGCATCGGGGGGGGGGGGGGGGGTTTAGTAAATAAAATTTCAGCAAAAATTGGAATATTTTGGAAAATGTTGGAATTGGAGAGACTTCATCATAGCCTGTAGAGCAGTGATGGGGAACCTTGGCACCCCAGATGTTTTGGAACTACATTTCCCATGATGCTCATGCACTCTGCAGTGTAGTGGAGCATCATGGGAAATGTAGTTCCAAAACATCTGGGGTGCCGAGGTTCGCCATCACTGCTCTAGAGAATATAAACATCTGGAAAGATCTGGGAAAGCAACCATAATTTCATCATTTGATGATATTAAGTCACGGTGCTAGAAGGCCACCTTGAATAGTAGTATTACACCCCAGATTTCCACATATTTTGAATAGTGGAGTTTTTCAGGGCTCGGAGTAATTTGGAAGGTAAATTGCTGGTGTTTCATGTATTTTGATTCATTTGGTTTTATGTAATTTTGGTAATTGATATGAGCATTGTTCTGTTTCAAACACCACTTTATTCATTGACATACTTCCCTTAGACCTCGGTCCTTCCAACCAGTCTGTGGAGAGTGTTTATTCAGTCAACTGCCAAATAAACACTCTCCACGGACAGCTTAACTCTCCAAAAAGACATGGTGGTGTAATCCAATGTAGTTTTACATGGATGTTGATGTACAATATGTGGCTGTATCTCTCCTGACTCCCTCTACTCTCTTACTCTCACCCATCAAATCAAAGTGTAAAGAGACAATGATCTTCGTAAGCCCCATACACACTATCAGATTTTCTGCTGATTTTTGTCTTCAGATTTACCAAAACCATGTAGTGGAAGGGCCGGCCTGATTGCATACACATTGAATCATCTAAGGTTTGACCTCATATTATATGGTTTTGGTAAATCCGAAGGAAAAAATCATCAGAAAATCTGATAGTGTGTATGGGGCTTAAGCCTTGTTCCCACCCTGAAGGCTGGTAACTAACTGAGGAAACATGGAGAAGAAGAGAGAGGACTATCTATAGACTAAAACAACCAACCTAAACACACGGGTCAACTGGATTGTACCACTTCACAAATACAGTAATAAAGAAATTATAGTTACAGTGGGCTACCACTAGATGTCAGCACAAACAATTGCATACATTACATAATGAAATCCAATGCAATGGCGATGGATACAGGACACGTGTTCCAAATCAAGCATGTAGATTTCATACTGATAAAGTAATGATTAAAAAAACTAAAAATATTATAATATTAAAGTGACATTTAACAGAAGGTCCTGTGACTGAACCCTTTTCTAGTCATGAACTGGTTAAGCTTTTATGAGGCTGGTCAAAGCTGTGATTCAAAATTTCCAGAATCGCCCCAAAAGTTGGACAGTACCTCCAGGGTTCCTTTAGTGTGATTCTTGTCATTGCCTCAGACTGATTGTAAGACATTTCCTTTCAGGTTAGCCCTGCGGGGCGCGCTGTCCTCAGCTCTGGGCGTTGCTCCGTGGAAGGTGACAGTCTTACCGCAGACCATGGAAGAGGACTCCTGTCTACGGGTGCAATTTTTTGTCATCGGTAAAGTCATTCATTCAGATTGTCTTGGTCAAACTAAAAAAACAAAATATTCAAAAATGTCTGTCCCTCCTGACACTCTCTTCTCTCTCCCCTGTCTCTCTCTCTTGGCTCTTTTTTATGGCTCCCTCACGCTCTTACTATATATCTCCCGGTTCCCTCTCCTTACTCTCCTATCTGGAGTCTCTCTCCATATCTCTCTCTTCTGTCTCTCTCTCCTGGCTCTCTTTCTTCTGTCTCTCTCTCTCCATATCTCTTTCTTCTGTCTCTCTCTCCATATCTCTCTCTCCTGGCTCTTTCTCCAATATCTTATGGATACCTCTCGTATATCTCCCTGCTTTCTCCTGGCTCTCTCAGCCTTGACGATTGTAGCGCTGGTATTTTCAGTACGGAACGCTATTATTTTTGTAGATTTAAGTTTGTCTGAGGCTGCAGTTTGGCTCAGACCAAGTATGTCAAAGTTCTGGTTTCTGTACCAGTTCAGTTGGGTTGTGTTGGTTTCCACTTGGCCGTGGGTGTCGTTGTCACCATCAGTAAGTGTTGGAAATACAACAGGCTGAATGCATTGGATACCCCTTTTACTCAGAAACCGGTGGGAGTGGTTCACCAACTGTGCATTCTGGGTAAGGGTATTTAAGGTACAGGCGCCATATTTTTGGGTTTGTTATTCCGACCTCGTGGCCCTTCTGGCCTGAGATGTGTGCTGTCTTTTCTCTATGTCTCGGGTTTGGCTGGCTCGAGGCTTTGCAACTGAAAGGGGGGGCCCAAAAGTCTTGGGGACTACCGATCCAGGGGTGGTCCTGTGCTGTCTTGCTTGTGGGGAGAAGTCAAGTGACTGGAGGATCCAGGGGAGGACTTTTTCAGGAGAGGACCGAGCAACAGGGCCGGTATCTCTGGAAGAGCCTGGAGACTCAGTTGGGGGCCACATCCCGGGTCACCTACCACACAGGACCGCCGGATTGGCTGAAAGAAACTGGTACTGCGTGACGCTCTTTAACTTTACAAGAAGTTGCTGGTTGTGCTTTCCTGTCGCAGAGCATTGCACAACGATTGCGTTGAATTGACAAGTCTGAGGTAGAGAATTTGTTCGAGCTTCTCACCGGCTGATAGGGTATTGAGAGAGGTCTATCTGGTGATTTCTGGATCCAGCCTGTGGAAGATGTGTGTCCTCTGGATCAGGGAAATACCTCTAACAATTACCAGATAACCTAAATCCCCCTTACCCCTCCATCCCTCTATTACAAAATTCATGTTCTTTCAAATAAATCTTTGGAAAAAGGACGAAGTGTCGAAGCCGATATTCTATAATTCACTTTACAACGGGGCCCCTGAGATGGACACAGTGAGCAGATGAGGTAATGATAAGCCCAACAAAAACCAGCAGCTCCTTCGAGGGTCAGTGCTACATTATCTCTTTCTCTCTCTTGACTTTCAATCTCCTGACTCTCCTGGCATTTTCCTGACACTCTCTCTACCGAGTCTCACTCTCCTGACACTCTCTCTCCTGGCTTTCTCTCCTGGCTCTCTCTCCTGTCACTCTCGATAATGGCTTTCCTTCCAGGCTCTCTCTCCTGACTCAACTGTCTCTCTCTCTCTTTCCCGTTTTTCTCTCTCCCATCTCACTCTCTCTCGACTTTCCTGGCTCTCTTTTGTTTCTCTGTTCTGTTTCTCCTGACTCTCTCTCATGTCTCCTTGCTGTCTGTCCTTACTCTCTCTACTTTTCTCTCCTATCTCTCCCGGCTGTCTCACCTGGATCGCTCTCTTTCCTCTCTCCTGTCGCTCTCTCTTGGCTCTCTCCTGACGCTCTTCCTCCTGGCTCGCTCTCCTGACTGTCTCTCTCTGCTCTCTCTCCTGGCACTCCTCTCTCTGGCTCTTTCTCCTGGCTATCTCTCTCCTGGCTTTCTCCAGGCTGTCTCTCCTGTTTTTTTTCCCCTGGCTCTATCTCTCGACTCTACCTGCTCTTTCCTGCCTCTCTCTCCTGACTTTCTCTCTCTCTCTCTCTCTCTCTCTCTCTCGACTATCCTGGATCTCTCCTAACTCTCTCTCCAGGCTCTCTCTCCTGACTCTCAAAGCTCTCTCCTAACTCTCTCTCCTGTCTCTCTCTCTCTTCACTCTCCTCTCTCTCTCTCTCTTCACTCTCCTCTCTCTCTCTCTCTCTTCACTCTCCTGGCTGTCTCCTGGCTCTCCTCTCTCACTCTTCACTCTCCTGGCTCTCCTCTCTCTCTCTCTCCTCTCCCGGCTATTTCCTGACTCTCTCCTGGCTTTCTCTCCTGTCTCTCTCCCTCTTTACTCTCCTGGCTCTCATCTCTCCTGTCTCTCTCTGCTGTCTCTCTTTCCTGACTCTCTCCTGACTCTCTCTCTCTCTCTCTTTACTCTCCTGGCTCTCGTTTTTCCTGTCTCTCTCTCTCTCCCCTGGCTTTCTCTCCTGTGTCTCTCTCTCATCTCTCCTGTCTCTCTCGACTCTCCTGGCTCTCTCTCCTGAAACTCTCTCTTGGCTCCGGGTGTACACGGGTAATACTGGACACGGTCCATAGAAATGGAGATATTGTGAACTCAGCAGGCCCAATGAACAGACAATCATGAATCTTATTATCTCAGGTGGAGGTACAGGGTGTACCCCGAAAATACCAGCCACAATCCCTACCCTGTCCTGGAGGTATGGGGTGGATTGTTACTCGGATGGTCACATATCTTTTATTTATTTTTATTTTTTTTAAGAATATACAAAAAAAGTTTGTCTTGTGTTCCCAGCACTCATCTCAGCAGACATTCAGCTTAGAACTGCAAGGAGTTTCATTTCATGTAACACAAAAGATCTTCACAAAGAGAAGTTCAGCAAATTCTTCAGTTCTTATAAAGGGGAAGTAAACAAATCTTTACATTTCCGGGGTTTGTTCTTGTTTTAGGAACCGTAATTCTCCGTATATATGTAATTATATCTGCACAGGCAGCATGTAAGCCATGATTACAGAAGAAGACCTTCAATATCAGTCCAGTGGGGTCCTAGATGAAGTCACGGGGAACCAACACCCGTCTTCACAATTTAGACCCATATACATAAACTGGGAGCTTCCAGGGCCACACATTCCGCCAGGGCCACAAGGCTACACCGCCCACCGTACCATCCCTGAGAGGGAGACTCATCTCTCTGTAGGCCCGGACAAGCCTCCCCCCGGGGACCTTCTCTTAGGAGGGTTCACATATTCTTCTCCTGCAGTCCAATCTTCTCTCACTTCTTTCCAGGGCCTAGAACCCCGGGGGGATCATTTCCTCTCCACCCAGTGCCTCGCCTTCCGGCATTTCCTTCACCGCATCTCCACCGATTCTTCATTATCTGGGAGTAATGGAGATCACTTAGCTGCTTAAAATTTTTACAGAAGAGACTTGTCATATATACTGTAGAACCGCAGAAGATCTCCATCACAAGATCAGCGGAAGGTTCCTCATAGCTGGTTAATGATCTTTTTTGCTGAATAAGAGTCCATTGAGCCGGAGTCCCTCATATACTTCCCCGGTCTCTGGATCCCCCTAGAGGAGCAGTAGGTGGCCCTGTACTCCCCCTGGATGGGAGACTCCATCCTGGGCTCTCATAGAAGGTCCAAGTCATCTCTCGTCATCGGTAAAGCTGTTACTTGGCTGACTCTGTAGAAGGACCTTCACACTTCAACAAAAGGTTCCACTTTTGGTTCTTGGGGGAAGCTTTTCTACCAGTTATCTTATGATGGGAAATAGGGGGATGTTTCTTATGGAACTTTCTCACACCATTACATATAGTTACATATAGTGATATCTGATCTTTCCTTACACAAGGCTTCTGTTCCTGCTGATCCTGAAAAATGAACACAGTTTTCCAGACAACGTTCCTTCCCTGTTCCTAAGGCTAGGGGCTTGCTCGAGACAAATCACTTCAGAACAACTGACCAGCCAAACCCAACATCCCTACACAACTCTCCCCTCTCCTTCCAGAGGAGCGTCCCTTCTCCACTCTACAGAGCTTCATCAGCACCTCTCCCAACATCCCTATACCCCTCTCCCCTCTCCTTTCAGAGGAGCGTCTCTTCTTCACTCTACAGAGCTTCATCAGCGCCTCTCCCAACATCCCTATACCCCTCTCCCCGCTCCTTCCAGAGGAGCGTCTCCTCTCCACTTTACAGAGCTTCATCAGCGCCTCTCCCAACATCCCTATACCCCTCTCTCCACTCCTTCCAGAGGAGCGTCTCTTCTCCACTTTACAGAGCTTCATCAGCACCTCTCCCAACATCCCTATACCCCTCTCCCCGCTTCTTCCAGAGGAGCTTCCCTTCTCCACTTTACAGAGCTTCATCAGCACCTCTCCCAACATCCCTATACCCCTCTCCCCTCTCCTTCCAGAGGAGCGTCCCTTCTCCACTTTACAGAGCTTCATCAGCGCCTCTCCCAACATCCCTATACCACTCTCCCCGCTCCTTCCAGAGGAGCGTCTCTTCTCCACTTTACAGAGCTTCATCAGCACCTCTCCCAACATCCCTATACCACTCTCCCCGCTCCTTCCAGAGGAGCGTCCCTTCTCCACTTTACAGAGCTTCATCAGCACCTCTCCCAACATCCCTATACCCCTCTCCCCTCTCCTTCCAGAGGAGCGTCCCTTCTCCACTCTACAGAGCTTCATCAGCGCCTCTCCCAACATCCCTATACCACTCTCCCCGCTCCTTCCAGAGGAGCGTCTCTTCTCCACTTTACAGAGCTTCATCAGCACCTCTCCCAACATCCCTATACCACTCTCTCCACTCCTTCCAGAGGAGCGTCCCTTCTCCACTCTACAGAGCTTCATCAGCGCCTCTCCCAACATCCCTATACCACTCTCCCCGCTCCTTCCAGAGGAGCGTCCCTTCTCCACTCTACAGAGCTTCATCAGCGCCTCTCCCAACATCCCTATACCACTCTCTCCACTCCTTCCAGAGGAGCGTCTCTTCTGCACTTTACAGAGCTTCATCAGCGCCTCTCCCAACATCCCTATACCACTCTCCCCGCTCCTTCCAGAGGAGCGTCCCTTCTCCACTTTACAGAGCTTCATCAGCACCTCTCCCAACATCCCTATACCCCTCTCCCCTCTCCTTCCAGAGGAGCGTCCCTTCTCCACTTTTCAGAGCTTCATCAGTGCCTCTCCCAACATCCCTATACCACTCTCCCCTCTCCTTCCAGAGGAGCGTCCCTTCTCCACTTTACAGAGCTTCATCAGCGCCTCTCCCAACATCCCTATACCCCTCTCCCCGCTCCTTCCAGAGGAGCGTCCCTTCTCCACTTTACAGAGCTTCATCAGCGCCTCTCCCAACATCCCTATACCCCTCTCCCCTCTCCTTCCAGAGGAGCTTTCCTTCTCCACTTTACAGACCTTCATCAGCGCCTCTTCCAACATCCCTATACCACTCTCCCCGCTCCTTCCAGAGGAGCGTCTCTTCTCCACTTTAAAGAGCTTCATCAGCGCCTCTCCCAACATCCCTATACCACTCTCCCCGCTCCTTCCAGAGGAGCGTCCCTTCTCCACTTTACAGAGCTTCATCAGCGCATCTCCCAACATCCCTATACCCCTCTCCCCTCTCCTTCCAGAGGAGCTTCCCTTCTCCACTTTACAGAGCTTCATCAGCGCCTCTCCCAACATCCCTATACTACTCTCCCCGCTCCTTCCAGAGGAGTGTCCTTTCTCCACTTTACAGAGCTTCATTAGCACCTCTCCCAACATCCCTATACCCCTCTCCCCGCTCCTTCCAGAGGAGCGTCCCTTCTCCACTTTACAGAGCTTCATCAGCGCCTCTCCCAACATACCTATACCACTCTCCCTTCTCCTTCCAGAGGAGCGTCTCTTCTCCACTTTACAGAGCTTCATTAGCGCCTCTCCCAACATCCCTATACCACTCTCCCCGCTCCATCCAGAGGAGCGTCTCTTCTCCACTTTACAGAGCTTCATCAGCGCCTCTCCCAACATCCCTATACCACTCTCCCCTCTCCTTCCAGAGGAGCTTCCCTTCTCCACTTTACATCAGCACCTCTCCCAACATCCCTATACCACTCTCCCCGCTCCTTCCAGAGGAGTGTCCCTTCTCCACTTTACAGAGCTTCATCAGCACCTCTCCCAACATCCCTATACCACTCTCCCCGCTCCTTCCAGAGGAGCTTCCCTTCTCCACTTTACATCAGCACCTCTCCCAACATCCCTATACCACTCTCCCCGCTCCTTCCAGAGGAGTGTCCCTTCTCCACTTTACAGAGCTTCATCAGCGCCTCTCCCAACATCCCTATACGACTCTCCCCGCTCCTTCCAGAGGAGCGTCCCTTCTCCACTTTACAGAGCTTCATCAGCACCTCTCCCAACATCCCTATACCACTCTCCCCGCTCCTTCCAGAGGAGCGTCTCTTCTCCACTTTACAGAGCTTCATCAGCACCTCTCCCAACATCCCTATACCACTCTCCCCGCTCCTTCCAGAGGAGCGTCCCTTCTCCACTTTACAGAGCTTCATCAGCACCTCTCCCAACATCCCTATACCCCTCTCCCCGCTCCTTCCAGAGGAGTGTCCCTTCTCCACTCTACAGAGCTTCATCAGCGCCTCTCCCAACATCCCTATACCCCTCTCCCCTCTCCTTCCAGAGGAGCGTCCCTTCTCCACTTTACAGAGCTTCATCAGCACCTCTCCCAACATCCCTATACCACTCTCCCCGCTCCTTCCAGAGGAGCGTCCCTTCTCCACTTTACAGAGCTTCATCAGCACCTCTCCCAACATCCCTATACCCCTCTCCCCTCTCCTTCCAGAGGAGCGTCCCTTCTCCACTTTACAGAGCTTCATCAGCACCTCTCCCAACATCCCTATACCCCTCTCCCCTCTCCTTCCAGAGGAGCGTCCCTTCTCCACTTTACAGAGCTTCATCAGCGCCTCTCCCAACATCCCTATACCACTCTCCCCGCTCCTTCCAGAGGAGCGTCCCTTCTCCACTTTACAGAGCTTCATCAGCACCTCTCCCAACATCCCTATACCCCTCTCCCCGCTCCTTCCAGAGGAGCGTCCCTTCTCCACTTTACAGAGCTTCATCAGCACCTCTCCCAACATCCCTATACCACTCTCCCCGCTCCTTCCAGAGGAGCGTCCCTTCTCCACTTTACAGAGCTTCATCAGCACCTCTCCCAACATCCCTATACCCCTCTCCCCTCTCCTTCCAGAGGAGCGTCCCTTCTCCACTTTACAGAGCTTCATCAGCACCTCTCCCAACATCCCTATACCCCTCTCCCCGCTCCTTCCAGAGGAGTGTCCCTTCTCCACTCTACAGAGCTTCATCAGCGCCTCTCCCAACATCCCTATACCCCTCTCCCCTCTCCTTCCAGAGGAGCGTCCCTTCTCCACTTTACAGAGCTTCATCAGCGCCTCTCCCAACATCCCTATACCACTCTCCCCGCTCCTTCCAGAGGAGCTTCCCTTCTCCACTTTACAGAGCTTCATCAGCGCCTCTCCCAACATCCCTATACCCCTCTCCCCGCTCCTTCCAGAGGAGCGTCCCTTCTCCACTTTCCAGAGCTTCATCAGCGCCTCTCCCAACATCCCTATACCACTCTCCCCTCTCCTTCCAGAGGAGCGTCCCTTCTCCACTTTACAGAACTTCATCAGCACCTCTCCCAACATCCCTATACCCCTCTCCCCGCTCCTTCCAGAGGAGTGTCCCTTCTCCACTTTACAGAGCTTCATCAGCGCCTCTCCCAACATCCCTATACCACTCTCCCCGCTCCTTCCAGAGGAGCGTCCCTTCTCCACTTTACAGAGCTTCATGAGCACCTCTCCCAACATCCCTATACCCCTCTCCCCGCTCCTTCCAGAGGAGTGTCCCTTCTCCACTTTACAGAGCTTCATCAGCGCCTCTCCCAACATCCCTATACCACTCTCCCCTCTCCTTCCAGAGGAGCGTCCCTTCTCCACTTTACAGAGCTTCATCAGCGCCTCTCCCAACATCCCTATACCACTCTCCCCTCTCCTTCCAGAGGAGCATCTCTTCTCCACTTTACAGAGCTTCATCAGCGCCTCTCCCAACATCCCTATACCACTCTCCCCTCTCCTTCCAGAGGAGCATCTCTTCTCCACTTTACAGAGCTTCATCAGCGCCTCTCCCAACATCCCTATACCACTCTCCCCTCTCCTTCCAGAGGAGCGTCCCTTCTCCACTTTACAGAGCTTCATCAGCACCTCTCCCAACATCCCTATACCACTCTCCCCTCTCCTTCCAGAGGAGCGTCCCTTCTCCACTTTACAGAGCTTCATCAGCACCTCTCCCAACATCCCTATACCCCTCTCCCCTCTCCTTCCAGAGGAGCGTCCCTTCTCCACTTTACAGAGCTTCATCAGCGCTTCTCCCAACATCCCTATACCACTCTCCCCACTCCTTCCAGAGGAGCGTCCCTTCTCCACTTTACAGAGCTTCATCAGCGCCTCTCCCAACATCCCTATACCACTCTCCCCACTCCTTCCAGAGGAGCGTCCCTTCTCCACTTTACAGAGCTTCATCAGCGCCTCTCCCAACATCCCTATACCACTCTCCCCTCTCCTTCCAGAGGAGCATCTCTTCTCCACTTTACAGAGCTTCGTCAGCGCCTATCCCAACATCCCTATACCACTCTCCCCTCTCCTTACAGAGGAGCGTCCCTTCTCCACTTTACAGAGCTTCATCAGCGTCTCTCCCAACATCCCTATACCACTCTCCCCACTCCTTCCAGAGGAGCATCTCTTCTCCACTTTACAGAGCTTCATCAGCACCTCTCCAAACATCCCTATACCCCTCTCCTTCCAGAGGAGCGTCCCTTCTCCACTCTACAGAGCTTCATCAGCACCACTCCCAACATCCCTATACCACTCTCCCCTCTCCTTCCAGAGGAGCGTCCCTTCTCCACTTTACAGAGCTTCATCAGCACCTCTCCCAACATCCCTATGCAACTCTCCCCTCTCCTTCCAGAGGAGCGTCCTTTCTCCACTTTACAGAGCTTCATCAGCACCTCTCCCAACATCCCTATACCCCTCTCCCCGCTCCTTCCAGAGGAGCGTCCCTTCTCCACTTTACAGAGCTTAATTAGCGCCTCTCCCAACATCCCTATACCACTCTCCCCTCTCCTTCCAGAGGAGCTTCCCTTCTCCACTTTACATCAGCACCTCTCCCAACATCCCTATACCACTCTCCCCGCTCCTTCCAGAGGAGTGTCCCTTCTCCACTTTACAGAGCTTCATCAGCACCTCTCCCAACATCCCTATACCACTCTCCCCGCTCCTTCCAGAGGAGCGTCCCTTCTGCACTCTACAGAGCTTCATCAGCGCCTCTCCCAACATCCCTATACCACTCTCCCCGCTCCTTCCAGAGGAGCGTCTCTTCTCCACTTTACAGAGCTTCATCAGCACCTCTCCCAACATCCCTATACCACTCTCCCCGCTCCTTCCAGAGGAGCGTCCCTTCTCCACTTTACAGAGCTTCATCAGCACCTCTCCCAACACCCCTATACCACTCTCCCCTCTCCTTCCAGAGGAGCGTCCCTTCTCCACTTTACAGAGCTTCATCAGCACCTCTCCCAACATCCCTATACCCCTCTCCCCTCTCCTTCCAGAGGAGCGTCCCTTCTCCACTCTACAGAGCTTCATCAGCGCCTCTCCCAACATCCCTATACCCCTCTCCCCTCTCCTTCCAGAGGAGCTTCCCTTCTCCACTTTACAGAGCTTCATCAGCGCCTCTCCCAACATCCCTATACCACTCTCCCCTCTCCTTCCAGAGGAGCGTCCCTTCTCCACTTTACAGAGCTTCATCAGCACCTCTCCCAACATCCCTATACCCCTCTTCCCGCTCCTTCCAGAGGAGCGTCCCTTCTCCACTTTACAGAGCTTCATCAGCGCCTCTCCCAACATCCCTATACCACTCTCCCCGCTCCTTCCAGAGGAGCGTCCCTTCTCCACTTTACAGAGCTTCATCAGCACCTCTCCCAACATCCCTATACCCCTCTCCCCGCTCCTTCCAGAGGAGTGTCCCTTCTCCACTTTACAGAGCTTCATCAGCGCCTCTCCCAACATCCCTATACCACTCTCCCCTCTCCTTCCAGAGGAGCGTCCCTTCTCCCCTTTACAGAGCTTCATCAGCGCCTCTCCCAACATCCCTATACCACTCTCCCCTCTCCTTCATGAGGAGCGTCCCTTCTCCACTTTACAGAGCTTCATCAGCGCCTCTCCCAACATCCCTATACCACTCTCCCCTCTCCTTCCAGAGGAGCATCTCTTCTCCACTTTACAGAGCTTCATCAGCGCCTCTCCCAACATCCCTATATCACTCTCCCCTCTCCTTCCAGAGGAGCATCTCTTCTCCACTTTACAGAGCTTCATCAGCGCCTCTCCCAACATCCCTATACCACTCTCCCCGCTCCTTCCAGAGGAGCGTCCCTTCTCCACTTTACAGAGCTTCATCAGCACCTCTCCCAACATCCCTATACCACTCTCCCCTCTCCTTCCAGAGGAGCGTCCCTTCTCCACTTTACAGAGCTTCATCAGCACCTCTCCCAACATCCCTATACCCCTCTCCCCTCTCCTTCCAGAGGAGCGTCCCTTCTCCACTTTACAGAGCTTCATCAGCGCTTCTCCCAACATCCCTATACCACTCTCCCCACTCCTTCCAGAGGAGCGTCCCTTCTCCACTTTACAGAGCTTCACCAGCGCCTCTCCCAACATCCCTATACCACTCTCCCCACTCCTTCCAGAGGAGCGTCCCTTCTCCACTTTACAGAGCTTCATCAGCGCCTCTCCCAACATCCCTATACCACTCTCCCCTCTCCTTCCAGAGGAGCGTCCCTTCTCCACTTTACAGAGCTTCATCAGCGCCTCTCCCAACATCCCTATACCACTCTCCCCACTCCTTCCAGAGGAGCGTCTCTTCTCCACTTTACAGAGCTTCATCAGCACCTCTCCCAACATCCCTATACCCCTCTCCTTCCAGAGGAGCGTCCCTTCTCCACTCTACAGAGCTTCATCAGCACCTCTCCCAACATCCCTATACCACTCTCCCCTCTCCTTCCAGAGGAGCGTCCCTTCTCCACTTTACAGAGCTTCATCAGCACCTCTCCCAACATCCCTATGCAACTCTCTCCTTCCAGAGGAGCGTCCTTTCTCCACTTTACAGAGCTTCATCAGCACCTCTCCCAACATCCCTATACCCCTCTCCCCGCTCCTTCCAGAGGAGCGTCCCTTCTCCACTTTACAGAGCTTCATCAGCGCCTCTCCCAACATCCCTATACCACTCTCCCCTCTCCTTCCAGAGGAGCTTCCCTTCTCCACTTTACATCAGCACCTCTCCCAACATCCCTATACCACTCTCCCCGCTCCTTCCAGAGGAGTATCCCTTCTCCACTTTACAGAGCTTCATCAGCACCTCTCCCAACATCCCTATACCACTCTCCCCGCTCCTTCCAGAGGAGCCTCCCTTCTGCACTCTACAGAGCTTCATCAGCGCCTCTCCCAACATCCCTATACCACTCTCCCCGCTCCTTCCAGAGGAGCGTCTCTTCTCCACTTTACAGAGCTTCATCAGCACCTCTCCCAACATCCCTATACCACTCTCCCCGCTCCTTCCAGAGGAGCGTCCCTTCTCCACTTTACAGAGCTTCATCAGCACCTCTCCCAACATCCCTATACCACTCTCCCCTCTCCTTCCAGAGGAGCGTCCCTTCTCCACTTTACAGAGCTTCATCAGCACCTCTCCCAACATCCCTATACCCCTCTCCCCTCTCCTTCCAGAGGAGCGTCCCTTCTCCACTCTACAGAGCTTCATCAGCGCCTCTCCCAACATCCCTATACCCCTCTCCCCTCTCCTTCCAGAGGAGCGTCCCTTCTCCACTTTACAGAGCTTCATCAGCGCCTCTCCCAACATCCCTATACCACTCTCCCCTCTCCTACCAGAGGAGCGTCCCTTCTCCACTTTACAGAGCTTCATCAGCACCTCTCCCAACATCCCTATACCCCTCTCCCCGTTCCTTCCAGAGGAGCATCCCTTCTCCACTTTACAGAGCTTCATCAGCACCTCTCCCAACATCCCTATACCCCTCTCCCCGCTCCTTCCAGAGGAGTGTCCCTTCTCCACTTTACAGAGCTTCATCAGCGCCTCTCCCAACATCCCTATACCACTCTCCCCTCTCCTTCCAGAGGAGCGTCCCTTCTCCACTTTACAGAGCTTCATCAGCGCCTCTCCCAACATCCCTATACCACTCTCCCCTCTCCTTCCAGAGGAGCATCTCTTCTCCACTTTACAGAGCTTCATCAGCGTCTCTCCCAACATCCCTATACCACTCTCCCCTCTCCTTCCAGAGGAGCATCTCTTCTCCACTTTACAGAGCTTCATCAGCACCTCTCCCAACATCCCTAAACCCCTCTCCCCTCTCCTTCCAGAGGAGCTTCCCTTCTCCACTTTACAGAGCTTCATCAGCGCCTTTCCCAACATCCCTATACCACTCTCCCCGCTCCTTCCAGAGGAGCGTCCCTTCTCCACTTTACAGAGCTTCATCAGCACCTCTCCCAACATCCCTATACCCCTCTCCCCTCTCCTTCCAGAGGAGCGTCCCTTCTCCACTTTACAGAGCTTCATCAGCGCCTTTCCCAACATCCCTATACCACTCTCCCCGCTCCTTCCAGAGGAGCGTCCCTTCTCCACTTTACAGAGCTTCATCAGCGCCTCTCCCAACATCCCTATACCACTCTTCCCTCTCCTTTCAGAGGAGCGTCCCTTCTCCACTTTACAGAGCTTCATCAGCGCCTCTCCCAACATCCCTATACCCCTCTCCCCTATCCTTCCAGAGGAGCGTCCCTTCTCCACTTTACAGAGCTTCATCAGCGCCTCTCCCAACATCCCTATACCACTCTCCCCACTCCTTCCAGAGGAGCGTCCCTTCTCCACTTTACAGAGCTTCATCAGCGCCTCTCCCAACATCCCTATACCACTCTCCCCTCTCCTTCCAGAGGAGCGTCCCTTCTCCACTTTACAGAGCTTCATCAGCGCCTCTCCCAACATCCCTATACCACTCTCCCCACTCCTTCCAGAGGAGCGTCCCTTCTCCACTTTACAGAGCTTCATCAGCGCCTCTCCCAACATCCCTATACCACTCTCCCCGCTCCTTCCAGAGGAGCGTCTCTTCTCCACTTTACAGAGCTTCATCAGCACCTCTCCCAACATCCCTATACCCCTCTCCCCTCTCCTTCCAGAGGAGCTTCCCTTCTCCACTTTACAGAGCTTCATCATCACCTCTCCCAACATCCCTATACCCCTCTCCCCTCTCCTTCCAGAGGAGCATCCCTTCTCCACTTTACAGAGCTTCATCAGCGCCTCTCCCAACATCCCTATACCACTCTCCCCGCTCCTTCCAGAGGAGCGTCCCTTCTCCACTCTACAGAGCTTCATCAGCACCTCTCCCAACATCCCTATACCACTCTCCCCTCTCCTTCCAGAGGAGCGTCCCTTCTCCACTTTACAGAGCTTCATCAGCGCCTCTCCCAACATCCCTATACCACTCTCCCCTCTCCTTCCAGAGGAGCGTCTCTTCTCCACTTTACAGAGCTTCATCAGCACCTCTCCCAACATCCCTATACCACTCTCCCCGCTCCTTCCAGAGGAGCGTCCCTTCTCCACTTTACAGAGCTTCATCAGCGCCTCTCCCAACATCCCTATACCCCTCTCCCCGCTCCTTCCAGAGGAGCTTCCCTTCTCCACTTTACAGAGCTTCATCAGCGCCTCTCCCAACATCCCTATACCCCTCTCCCCGCTCCTTCCAGAGGAGCGTCTCTTCTCCACTTTACAGAGCTTCATCAGCACCTCTCCCAACATCCCTATACCACTCTCCCCACTCCTTCCAGAGGAGCTTCCCTTCTTCACTTTACAGAGCTTCATCAGCACCTCTCCCAACATCCCTATACCACTCTCCCCACTCCTTCCAGAGGAGCGTCCCTTCTCCACTTTACAGAGCTTCATCAGCACCTCTCCCAACATCCCTATACCCCTCTCCCCTCTCCTTCCAGAGGAGCGTCCCTTCTCCACTTTACAGAGCTTCATCAGCGCCTCTCCCAACATCCCTATACCACTCTCCCCACTCCTTCCAGAGGAGCGTCCCTTCTCCACTTTACAGAGCTTCATCAGCGCCTCTCCCAACATCCCTATACCACTCTCCCCGCTCCTTCCAGAGGAGTATCCCTTCTCCACTTTACAGAGCTTCATCAGCACCTCTCCCAACATCCCTATACCACTCTCCCCGCTCCTTCCAGAGGAGCGTCCCTTCTGCACTCTACAGAGCTTCATCAGCGCCTCTCCCAACATCCCTATACCACTCTCCCCGCTCCTTCCAGAGGAGCGTCTCTTCTCCACTTTACAGAGCTTCATCAGCACCTCTCCCAACATCCCTATACCACTCTCCCCGCTCCTTCCAGAGGAGCGTCCCTTCTCCACTTTACAGAGCTTCATCAGCACCTCTCCCAACATCCCTATACCACTCTCCCCTCTCCTTCCAGAGGAGCGTCCCTTCTCCACTTTACAGAGCTTCATCAGCACCTCTCCCAACATCCCTATACCCCTCTCCCCTCTCCTTCCAGAGGAGCGTCCCTTCTCCACTCTACAGAGCTTCATCAGCGCCTCTCCCATTATCCCTATACCCCTCTCCCCTCTCCTTCCAGAGGAGCGTCCCTTCTCCACTTTACAGAGCTTCATCAGCGCCTCTCCCAACATCCCTATACCACTCTCCCCTCTCCTTCCAGAGGAGCGTCCCTTCTCCACTTTACAGAGCTTCATCAGCACCTCTCCCAACATCCCTATACCCCTCTCCCCGTTCCTTCCAGAGGAGCGTCCCTTCTCCACTTTACAGAGCTTCATCAGCACCTCTCCC
This sequence comes from Lithobates pipiens, assembly GCF_037356315.1. Classification (NCBI taxonomy): domain Eukaryota; kingdom Metazoa; phylum Chordata; class Amphibia; order Anura; family Ranidae; genus Lithobates; species Lithobates pipiens. The sequence continues at coordinate 2,438,086 of NW_027507784.1, read as the reverse complement.
AACATCCCTATACCCCTCTCCCCGCTCCTTCCAGAGGAGTGTCCCTTCTCCACTTTACAGAGCTTCATCAGCGCCTCTCCCAACATCCCTATACCACTCTCCCCTCTCCTTCCAGAGGAGCGTCCCTTCTCCACTTTACAGAGCTTCATCAGCGCCTCTCCCAACATCCCTATACCACTCTCCCCTCTCCTTCCAGAGGAGCATCTCTTCTCCACTTTACAGAGCTTCATCAGCGTCTCTCCCAACATCCCTATACCACTCTCCCCTCTCCTTCCAGAGGAGCATCTCTTCTCCACTTTACAGAGCTTCATCAGCACCTCTCCCAACATCCCTATACCCCTCTCCCCTCTCCTTCCAGAGGAGCGTCCCTTCTCCACTTTACAGAGCTTCATCAGCGCCTCTCCCAACATCCCTATACCCCTCTCCCCGCTCCTTCCAGAGGAGCGTCCCTTCTCCACTTTACAGAGCTTCATCAGCGCCTCTCCCAACATCCCTATACCACTCTCCCCTCTCCTTCCAGAGGAGCTTCCCTTCTCCACTTTACATCAGCACCTCTCCCAACATCCCTATACCACTCTCCCCGCTCCTTCCAGAGGAGTATCCCTTCTCCACTTTACAGAGCTTCATCAGCACCTCTCCCAACATCCCTATACCACTCTCCCCGCTCCTTCCAGAGGAGCGTCCCTTCTGCACTCTACAGAGCTTCATCAGCGCCTCTCCCAACATCCCTATACCACTCTCCCCGCTCCTTCCAGAGGAGCGTCTCTTCTCCACTTTACAGAGCTTCATCAGCACCTCTCCCAACATCCCTATACCACTCTCCCCGCTCCTTCCAGAGGAGCGTCCCTTCTCCACTTTACAGAGCTTCATCAGCACCTCTAACAACATCCCTATACCCCTCTCCCCTCTCCTTCCAGAGGAGCGTCCCTTCTCCACTCTACAGAGCTTCATCAGCGCCTCTCCCAACATCCCTATACCACTCTCCCCTCTCCTTCCAGAGGAGCGTCCCTTCTCCACTTTACAGAGCTTCATCAGCACCTCTCCCAACATCCCTATACCCCTCTCCCCTCTCCTTCCAGAGGAGCGTCCCTTCTCCACTCTACAGAGCTTCATCAGCGCCTCTCCCAACATCCCTATACCCCTCTCCCCTCTCCTTCCAGAGGAGCGTCCCTTCTCCACTTTACAGAGCTTCATCAGCGCCTCTCCCAACATCCCTATACCCCTCTCCCCTCTCCTTCCAGAGGAGCGTCCCTTCTCCACTTTACAGAGCTTCATCAGCGCCTCTCCCAACATCCCTATACCACTCTCCCCTCTCCTTCCAGAGGAGCGTCCCTTCTCCACTTTACAGAGCTTCATCAGCACCTCTCCCAACATCCCTATACCCCTCTCCCCGTTCCTTCCAGAGGAGCGTCCCTTCTCCACTTTACAGAGCTTCATCAGCACCTCTCCCAACATCCCTATACCCCTCTCCCCGCTCCTTCCAGAGGAGTGTCCCTTCTCCACTTTACAGAGCTTCATCAGCGCCTCTCCCAACATCCCTATACCACTCTCCCCTCTCCTTCCAGAGGAGCGTCCCTTCTCCACTTTACAGAGCTTCATCAGCGCCTCTCCCAACATCCCTATACCACTCTCCCCTCTCCTTCCAGAGGAGCATCTCTTCTCCACTTTACAGAGCTTCATCAGCGTCTCTCCCAACATCCCTATACCACTCTCCCCTCTCCTTCCAGAGGAGCATCTCTTCTCCACTTTACAGAGCTTCATCAGCACCTCTCCCAACATCCCTATACCCCTCTCCCCTCTCCTTCCAGAGGAGCGTCCCTTCTCCACTTTACAGAGCTTCATCAGCGCCTCTCCCAACATCCCTATACCCTTCTCCCGGCTCCTTCCAGAGGAGCGTCCCTTCTCCACTTTACAGAGCTTCATCAGCGCCTCTCCCAACATCCCTATACCACTCTCCCCTCTCCTTCCAGAGGAGCTTCCCTTCTCCACTTTACATCAGCACCTCTCCCAACATCCCTATACCACTCTCCCCGCTCCTTCCAGAGGAGTATCCCTTCTCCACTTTACAGAGCTTCATCAGCACCTCTCCCAACATCCCTATACCACTCTCCCCGCTCCTTCCAGAGGAGCGTCCCTTCTGCACTCTACAGAGCTTCATCAGCGCCTCTCCCAACATCCCTATACCACTCTCCCCCCTCCTTCCAGAGGAGCGTCTCTTCTCCACTTTACAGAGCTTCATCAGCACCTCTCCCAACATCCCTATACCACTCTCCCCTCTCCTTCCAGAGGAGCGTCCCTTCTCCACTTTACAGAGCTTCATCAGCACCTCTCCCAACATCCCTATACCCCTCTCCCCTCTCCTTCCAGAGGAGCGTCCCTTCTCCACTCTACAGAGCTTCATCAGCGCCTCTCCCAACATCCCTATACCCCTCTCCCCTCTCCTTCCAGAGGAGCGTCCCTTCTCCACTTTACAGAGCTTCATCAGCGCCTCTCCCAACATCCCTATACCACTCTCCCCTCTCCTTCCAGAGGAGCGTCCCTTCTCCACTTTACAGAGCTTCATCAGCACCTCTCCCAACATCCCTATACCCCTCTCCCCGTTCCTTCCAGAGGAGCGTCCCTTCTCCACTTTACAGAGCTTCATCAGCACCTCTCCCAACATCCCTATACCCCTCTCCCCGCTCCTTCCAGAGGAGTGTCCCTTCTCCACTTTACAGAGCTTCATCAGCGCCTCTCCCAACATCCCTATACCACTCTCCCCTCTCCTTCCAGAGGAGCATCTCTTCTCCACTTTACAGAGCTTCATCAGCGTCTCTCCCAACATCCCTATACCACTCTCCCCTCTCCTTCCAGAGGAGCATCTCTTCTCCACTTTACAGAGCTTCATCAGCACCTCTCCCAACATCCCTATACCCCTCTCCCCTCTCCTTCCAGAGGAGCTTCCCTTCTCCACTTTACAGAGCTTCATCAGTGCCTTTCCCAACATCCCTATACCACTCTCCCCACTCCTTCCAGAGGAGCGTCCCTTCTCCACTTTACAGAGCTTCATCAGCGCCTCTCCCAACATCCCTATACCACTCTCCCCGCTCCTTCCAGAGGAGTATCCCTTCTCCACTTTACAGAGCTTCATCAGCACCTCTCCCAACATCCCTATACCACTCTCCCCGCTCCTTCCAGAGGAGCGTCCCTTCTGCACTCTACAGAGCTTCATCAGCGCCTCTCCCAACATCCCTATACCACTCTCCCCGCTCCTTCCAGAGGAGCGTCTCTTCTCCACTTTACAGAGCTTCATCAGCACCTCTCCCAACATCCCTATACCACTCTCCCCGCTCCTTCCAGAGGAGCGTCCCTTCTCCACTTTACAGAGCTTCATCAGCACCTCTCCCAACATCCCTATACCACTCTCCCCTCTCCTTCCAGAGGAGCGTCCCTTCTCCACTTTACAGAGCTTCATCAGCACCTCTCCCAACATCCCTATACCCCTCTCCCCTCTCCTTCCAGAGGAGCGTCCCTTCTCCACTCTACAGAGCTTCATCAGCGCCTCTCCCATTATCCCTATACCCCTCTCCCCTCTCCTTCCAGAGGAGCGTCCCTTCTCCACTTTACAGAGCTTCATCAGCGCCTCTCCCAACATCCCTATACCACTCTCCCCTCTCCTTCCAGAGGAGCGTCCCTTCTCCACTTTACAGAGCTTCATCAGCACCTCTCCCAACATCCCTATACCCCTCTCCCCGTTCCTTCCAGAGGAGCGTCCCTTCTCCACTTTACAGAGCTTCATCAGCGCCTCTCCCAACATCCCTATACCACTCTCCCCTCTCCTTCCAGAGGAGCTTCCCTTCTCCACTTTACATCAGCACCTCTCCCAACATCCCTATACCACTCTCCCCGCTCCTTCCAGAGGAGTATCCCTTCTCCACTTTACAGAGCTTCATCAGCACCTCTCCCAACATCCCTATACCACTCTCCCCGCTCCTTCCAGAGGAGCGTCCCTTCTGCACTCTACAGAGCTTCATCAGCGCCTCTCCCAACATCCCTATACCACTCTCCCCCCTCCTTCCAGAGGAGCGTCTCTTCTCCACTTTACAGAGCTTCATCAGCACCTCTCCCAACATCCCTATACCACTCTCCCCTCTCCTTCCAGAGGAGCGTCCCTTCTCCACTTTACAGAGCTTCATCAGCACCTCTCCCAACATCCCTATACCCCTCTCCCCTCTCCTTCCAGAGGAGCGTCCCTTCTCCACTCTACAGAGCTTCATCAGCGCCTCTCCCAACATCCCTATACCCCTCTCCCCTCTCCTTCCAGAGGAGCGTCCCTTCTCCACTTTACAGAGCTTCATCAGCGCCTCTCCCAACATCCCTATACCACTCTCCCCTCTCCTTCCAGAGGAGCGTCCCTTCTCCACTTTACAGAGCTTCATCAGCACCTCTCCCAACATCCCTATACCCCTCTCCCCGTTCCTTCCAGAGGAGCGTCCCTTCTCCACTTTACAGAGCTTCATCAGCACCTCTCCCAACATCCCTATACCCCTCTCCCCGCTCCTTCCAGAGGAGTGTCCCTTCTCCACTTTACAGAGCTTCATCAGCGCCTCTCCCAACATCCCTATACCACTCTCCCCTCTCCTTCCAGAGGAGCATCTCTTCTCCACTTTACAGAGCTTCATCAGCGTCTCTCCCAACATCCCTATACCACTCTCCCCTCTCCTTCCAGAGGAGCATCTCTTCTCCACTTTACAGAGCTTCATCAGCACCTCTCCCAACATCCCTATACCCCTCTCCCCTCTCCTTCCAGAGGAGCTTCCCTTCTCCACTTTACAGAGCTTCATCAGCGCCTTTCCCAACATCCCTATACCACTCTCCCCACTCCTTCCAGAGGAGCGTCCCTTCTCCACTTTACAGAGCTTCATCAGCGCCTCTCCCAACATCCCTATACCACTCTCCCCGCTCCTTCCAGAGGAGTATCCCTTCTCCACTTTACAGAGCTTCATCAGCACCTCTCCCAACATCCCTATACCACTCTCCCCGCTCCTTCCAGAGGAGCGTCCCTTCTGCACTCTACAGAGCTTCATCAGCGCCTCTCCCAACATCCCTATACCACTCTCCCCGCTCCTTCCAGAGGAGCGTCTCTTCTCCACTTTACAGAGCTTCATCAGCACCTCTCCCAACATCCCTATACCACTCTCCCCGCTCCTTCCAGAGGAGCGTCCCTTCTCCACTTTACAGAGCTTCATCAGCACCTCTCCCAACATCCCTATACCACTCTCCCCTCTCCTTCCAGAGGAGCGTCCCTTCTCCACTTTACAGAGCTTCATCAGCACCTCTCCCAACATCCCTATACCCCTCTCCCCTCTCCTTCCAGAGGAGCGTCTCTTCTTCACTCTACAGAGCTTCATCAGCGCCTCTCCCAACATCCCTATACCCCTCTCCCCGCTCCTTCCAGAGGAGCGTCTCCTCTCCACTTTACAGAGCTTCATCAGCGCCTCTCCCAACATCCCTATACCCCTCTCTCCACTCCTTCCAGAGGAGCGTCTCTTCTCCACTTTACAGAGCTTCATCAGCACCTCTCCCAACATCCCTATACCCCTCTCCCCGCTTCTTCCAGAGGAGCTTCCCTTCTCCACTTTACAGAGCTTCATCAGCACCTCTCCCAACATCCCTATACCCCTCTCCCCTCTCCTTCCAGAGGAGCGTCCCTTCTCCACTTTACAGAGCTTCATCAGCGCCTCTCCCAACATCCCTATACCACTCTCCCCGCTCCTTCCAGAGGAGCGTCTCTTCTCCACTTTACAGAGCTTCATCAGCACCTCTCCCAACATCCCTATACCACTCTCCCCGCTCCTTCCAGAGGAGCGTCCCTTCTCCACTTTACAGAGCTTCATCAGCACCTCTCCCAACATCCCTATACCCCTCTCCCCTCTCCTTCCAGAGGAGCGTCCCTTCTCCACTCTACAGAGCTTCATCAGCGCCTCTCCCAACATCCCTATACCACTCTCCCCGCTCCTTCCAGAGGAGCGTCTCTTCTCCACTTTACAGAGCTTCATCAGCACCTCTCCCAACATCCCTATACCACTCTCTCCACTCCTTCCAGAGGAGCGTCCCTTCTCCACTCTACAGAGCTTCATCAGCGCCTCTCCCAACATCCCTATACCACTCTCCCCGCTCCTTCCAGAGGAGCGTCCCTTCTCCACTCTACAGAGCTTCATCAGCGCCTCTCCCAACATCCCTATACCACTCTCTCCACTCCTTCCAGAGGAGCGTCTCTTCTGCACTTTACAGAGCTTCATCAGCGCCTCTCCCAACATCCCTATACCACTCTCCCCGCTCCTTCCAGAGGAGCGTCCCTTCTCCACTTTACAGAGCTTCATCAGCACCTCTCCCAACATCCCTATACCCCTCTCCCCTCTCCTTCCAGAGGAGCGTCCCTTCTCCACTTTTCAGAGCTTCATCAGTGCCTCTCCCAACATCCCTATACCACTCTCCCCTCTCCTTCCAGAGGAGCGTCCCTTCTCCACTTTACAGAGCTTCATCAGCGCCTCTCCCAACATCCCTATACCCCTCTCCCCGCTCCTTCCAGAGGAGCGTCCCTTCTCCACTTTACAGAGCTTCATCAGCGCCTCTCCCAACATCCCTATACCCCTCTCCCCTCTCCTTCCAGAGGAGCTTTCCTTCTCCACTTTACAGACCTTCATCAGCGCCTCTTCCAACATCCCTATACCACTCTCCCCGCTCCTTCCAGAGGAGCGTCTCTTCTCCACTTTAAAGAGCTTCATCAGCGCCTCTCCCAACATCCCTATACCACTCTCCCCGCTCCTTCCAGAGGAGCGTCCCTTCTCCACTTTACAGAGCTTCATCAGCGCATCTCCCAACATCCCTATACCCCTCTCCCCTCTCCTTCCAGAGGAGCTTCCCTTCTCCACTTTACAGAGCTTCATCAGCGCCTCTCCCAACATCCCTATACTACTCTCCCCGCTCCTTCCAGAGGAGTGTCCTTTCTCCACTTTACAGAGCTTCATTAGCACCTCTCCCAACATCCCTATACCCCTCTCCCCGCTCCTTCCAGAGGAGCGTCCCTTCTCCACTTTACAGAGCTTCATCAGCGCCTCTCCCAACATACCTATACCACTCTCCCTTCTCCTTCCAGAGGAGCGTCTCTTCTCCACTTTACAGAGCTTCATTAGCGCCTCTCCCAACATCCCTATACCACTCTCCCCGCTCCATCCAGAGGAGCGTCTCTTCTCCACTTTACAGAGCTTCATCAGCGCCTCTCCCAACATCCCTATACCACTCTCCCCTCTCCTTCCAGAGGAGCTTCCCTTCTCCACTTTACATCAGCACCTCTCCCAACATCCCTATACCACTCTCCCCGCTCCTTCCAGAGGAGTGTCCCTTCTCCACTTTACAGAGCTTCATCAGCACCTCTCCCAACATCCCTATACGACTCTCCCCGCTCCTTCCAGAGGAGCGTCCCTTCTCCACTTTACAGAGCTTCATCAGCACCTCTCCCAACATCCCTATACCACTCTCCCCGCTCCTTCCAGAGGAGCGTCTCTTCTCCACTTTACAGAGCTTCATCAGCACCTCTCCCAACATCCCTATACCACTCTCCCCGCTCCTTCCAGAGGAGCGTCCCTTCTCCACTTTACAGAGCTTCATCAGCACCTCTCCCAACATCCCTATACCCCTCTCCCCGCTCCTTCCAGAGGAGTGTCCCTTCTCCACTCTACAGAGCTTCATCAGCGCCTCTCCCAACATCCCTATACCCCTCTCCCCTCTCCTTCCAGAGGAGCGTCCCTTCTCCACTTTACAGAGCTTCATCAGCACCTCTCCCAACATCCCTATACCACTCTCCCCGCTCCTTCCAGAGGAGCGTCCCTTCTCCACTTTACAGAGCTTCATCAGCACCTCTCCCAACATCCCTATACCCCTCTCCCCTCTCCTTCCAGAGGAGCGTCCCTTCTCCACTTTACAGAGCTTCATCAGCACCTCTCCCAACATCCCTATACCCCTCTCCCCTCTCCTTCCAGAGGAGCGTCCCTTCTCCACTTTACAGAGCTTCATCAGCGCCTCTCCCAACATCCCTATACCACTCTCCCCGCTCCTTCCAGAGGAGCGTCCCTTCTCCACTTTACAGAGCTTCATCAGCACCTCTCCCAACATCCCTATACCCCTCTCCCCGCTCCTTCCAGAGGAGCGTCCCTTCTCCACTTTACAGAGCTTCATCAGCACCTCTCCCAACATCCCTATACCACTCTCCCCGCTCCTTCCAGAGGAGCGTCCCTTCTCCACTTTACAGAGCTTCATCAGCACCTCTCCCAACATCCCTATACCCCTCTCCCCTCTCCTTCCAGAGGAGCGTCCCTTCTCCACTTTACAGAGCTTCATCAGCACCTCTCCCAACATCCCTATACCCCTCTCCCCGCTCCTTCCAGAGGAGTGTCCCTTCTCCACTCTACAGAGCTTCATCAGCGCCTCTCCCAACATCCCTATACCCCTCTCCCCTCTCCTTCCAGAGGAGCGTCCCTTCTCCACTTTACAGAGCTTCATCAGCGCCTCTCCCAACATCCCTATACCACTCTCCCCGCTCCTTCCAGAGGAGCTTCCCTTCTCCACTTTACAGAGCTTCATCAGCGCCTCTCCCAACATCCCTATACCCCTCTCCCCGCTCCTTCCAGAGGAGCGTCCCTTCTCCACTTTCCAGAGCTTCATCAGCGCCTCTCCCAACATCCCTATACCACTCTCCCCTCTCCTTCCAGAGGAGCGTCCCTTCTCCACTTTACAGAACTTCATCAGCACCTCTCCCAACATCCCTATACCCCTCTCCCCGCTCCTTCCAGAGGAGTGTCCCTTCTCCACTTTACAGAGCTTCATCAGCGCCTCTCCCAACATCCCTATACCACTCTCCCCGCTCCTTCCAGAGGAGCGTCCCTTCTCCACTTTACAGAGCTTCATGAGCACCTCTCCCAACATCCCTATACCCCTCTCCCCGCTCCTTCCAGAGGAGTGTCCCTTCTCCACTTTACAGAGCTTCATCAGCGCCTCTCCCAACATCCCTATACCACTCTCCCCTCTCCTTCCAGAGGAGCGTCCCTTCTCCACTTTACAGAGCTTCATCAGCGCCTCTCCCAACATCCCTATACCACTCTCCCCTCTCCTTCCAGAGGAGCATCTCTTCTCCACTTTACAGAGCTTCATCAGCGCCTCTCCCAACATCCCTATACCACTCTCCCCTCTCCTTCCAGAGGAGCATCTCTTCTCCACTTTACAGAGCTTCATCAGCGCTTCTCCCAACATCCCTATACCACTCTCCCCACTCCTTCCAGAGGAGCGTCCCTTCTCCACTTTACAGAGCTTCATCAGCGCCTCTCCCAACATCCCTATACCACTCTCCCCACTCCTTCCAGAGGAGCGTCCCTTCTCCACTTTACAGAGCTTCATCAGCGCCTCTCCCAACATCCCTATACCACTCTCCCCTCTCCTTCCAGAGGAGCATCTCTTCTCCACTTTACAGAGCTTCGTCAGCGCCTATCCCAACATCCCTATACCACTCTCCCCTCTCCTTACAGAGGAGCGTCCCTTCTCCACTTTACAGAGCTTCATCAGCGTCTCTCCCAACATCCCTATACCACTCTCCCCACTCCTTCCAGAGGAGCATCTCTTCTCCACTTTACAGAGCTTCATCAGCACCTCTCCAAACATCCCTATACCCCTCTCCTTCCAGAGGAGCGTCCCTTCTCCACTCTACAGAGCTTCATCAGCACCACTCCCAACATCCCTATACCACTCTCCCCTCTCCTTCCAGAGGAGCGTCCCTTCTCCACTTTACAGAGCTTCATCAGCACCTCTCCCAACATCCCTATGCAACTCTCCCCTCTCCTTCCAGAGGAGCGTCCTTTCTCCACTTTACAGAGCTTCATCAGCGCCTCTCCCAACATCCCTATACCACTCTCCCCTCTCCTTCCAGAGGAGCATCTCTTCTCCACTTTACAGAGCTTCATCAGCGCCTCTCCCAACATCCCTATACCACTCTCCCCTCTCCTTCCAGAGGAGCATCTCTTCTCCACTTTACAGAGCTTCATCAGCGCCTCTCCCAACATCCCTATACCACTCTCCCCTCTCCTTCCAGAGGAGCGTCCCTTCTCCACTTTACAGAGCTTCATCAGCACCTCTCCCAACATCCCTATACCCCTCTCCCCTCTCCTTCCAGAGGAGCGTCCCTTCTCCACTTTACAGAGCTTCATCAGCGCTTCTCCCAACATCCCTATACCACTCTCCCCACTCCTTCCAGAGGAGCGTCCCTTCTCCACTTTACAGAGCTTCATCAGCGCCTCTCCCAACATCCCTATACCACTCTCCCCACTCCTTCCAGAGGAGCGTCCCTTCTCCACTTTACAGAGCTTCATCAGCGCCTCTCCCAACATCCCTATACCACTCTCCCCTCTCCTTCCAGAGGAGCATCTCTTCTCCACTTTACAGAGCTTCGTCAGCGCCTATCCCAACATCCCTATACCACTCTCCCCTCTCCTTACAGAGGAGCGTCCCTTCTCCACTTTACAGAGCTTCATCAGCGTCTCTCCCAACATCCCTATACCACTCTCCCCACTCCTTCCAGAGGAGCATCTCTTCTCCACTTTACAGAGCTTCATCAGCACCTCTCCAAACATCCCTATACCCCTCTCCTTCCAGAGGAGCGTCCCTTCTCCACTCTACAGAGCTTCATCAGCACCACTCCCAACATCCCTATACCACTCTCCCCTCTCCTTCCAGAGGAGCGTCCCTTCTCCACTTTACAGAGCTTCATCAGCACCTCTCCCAACATCCCTATGCAACTCTCCCCTCTCCTTCCAGAGGAGCGTCCTTTCTCCACTTTACAGAGCTTCATCAGCACCTCTCCCAACATCCCTATACCCCTCTCCCCGCTCCTTCCAGAGGAGCGTCCCTTCTCCACTTTACAGAGCTTAATTAGCGCCTCTCCCAACATCCCTATACCACTCTCCCCTCTCCTTCCAGAGGAGCTTCCCTTCTCCACTTTACATCAGCACCTCTCCCAACATCCCTATACCACTCTCCCCGCTCCTTCCAGAGGAGTGTCCCTTCTCCACTTTACAGAGCTTCATCAGCACCTCTCCCAACATCCCTATACCACTCTCCCCGCTCCTTCCAGAGGAGCGTCCCTTCTGCACTCTACAGAGCTTCATCAGCGCCTCTCCCAACATCCCTATACCACTCTCCCCGCTCCTTCCAGAGGAGCGTCTCTTCTCCACTTTACAGAGCTTCATCAGCACCTCTCCCAACATCCCTATACCACTCTCCCCGCTCCTTCCAGAGGAGCGTCCCTTCTCCACTTTACAGAGCTTCATCAGCACCTCTCCCAACACCCCTATACCACTCTCCCCTCTCCTTCCAGAGGAGCGTCCCTTCTCCACTTTACAGAGCTTCATCAGCACCTCTCCCAACATCCCTATACCCCTCTCCCCTCTCCTTCCAGAGGAGCGTCCCTTCTCCACTCTACAGAGCTTCATCAGCGCCTCTCCCAACATCCCTATACCCCTCTCCCCTCTCCTTCCAGAGGAGCTTCCCTTCTCCACTTTACAGAGCTTCATCAGCGCCTCTCCCAACATCCCTATACCACTCTCCCCTCTCCTTCCAGAGGAGCGTCCCTTCTCCACTTTACAGAGCTTCATCAGCACCTCTCCCAACATCCCTATACCCCTCTTCCCGCTCCTTCCAGAGGAGCGTCCCTTCTCCACTTTACAGAGCTTCATCAGCGCCTCTCCCAACATCCCTATACCACTCTCCCCGCTCCTTCCAGAGGAGCGTCCCTTCTCCACTTTACAGAGCTTCATCAGCACCTCTCCCAACATCCCTATACCCCTCTCCCCGCTCCTTCCAGAGGAGTGTCCCTTCTCCACTTTACAGAGCTTCATCAGCGCCTCTCCCAACATCCCTATACCACTCTCCCCTCTCCTTCCAGAGGAGCGTCCCTTCTCCCCTTTACAGAGCTTCATCAGCGCCTCTCCCAACATCCCTATACCACTCTCCCCTCTCCTTCATGAGGAGCGTCCCTTCTCCACTTTACAGAGCTTCATCAGCGCCTCTCCCAACATCCCTATACCACTCTCCCCTCTCCTTCCAGAGGAGCATCTCTTCTCCACTTTACAGAGCTTCATCAGCGCCTCTCCCAACATCCCTATATCACTCTCCCCTCTCCTTCCAGAGGAGCATCTCTTCTCCACTTTACAGAGCTTCATCAGCGCCTCTCCCAACATCCCTATACCACTCTCCCCGCTCCTTCCAGAGGAGCGTCCCTTCTCCACTTTACAGAGCTTCATCAGCACCTCTCCCAACATCCCTATACCACTCTCCCCTCTCCTTCCAGAGGAGCGTCCCTTCTCCACTTTACAGAGCTTCATCAGCACCTCTCCCAACATCCCTATACCCCTCTCCCCTCTCCTTCCAGAGGAGCGTCCCTTCTCCACTTTACAGAGCTTCATCAGCGCTTCTCCCAACATCCCTATACCACTCTCCCCACTCCTTCCAGAGGAGCGTCCCTTCTCCACTTTACAGAGCTTCACCAGCGCCTCTCCCAACATCCCTATACCACTCTCCCCACTCCTTCCAGAGGAGCGTCCCTTCTCCACTTTACAGAGCTTCATCAGCGCCTCTCCCAACATCCCTATACCACTCTCCCCTCTCCTTCCAGAGGAGCGTCCCTTCTCCACTTTACAGAGCTTCATCAGCGCCTCTCCCAACATCCCTATACCACTCTCCCCACTCCTTCCAGAGGAGCGTCTCTTCTCCACTTTACAGAGCTTCATCAGCACCTCTCCCAACATCCCTATACCCCTCTCCTTCCAGAGGAGCGTCCCTTCTCCACTCTACAGAGCTTCATCAGCACCTCTCCCAACATCCCTATACCACTCTCCCCTCTCCTTCCAGAGGAGCGTCCCTTCTCCACTTTACAGAGCTTCATCAGCACCTCTCCCAACATCCCTATGCAACTCTCTCCTTCCAGAGGAGCGTCCTTTCTCCACTTTACAGAGCTTCATCAGCACCTCTCCCAACATCCCTATACCCCTCTCCCCGCTCCTTCCAGAGGAGCGTCCCTTCTCCACTTTACAGAGCTTCATCAGCGCCTCTCCCAACATCCCTATACCACTCTCCCCTCTCCTTCCAGAGGAGCTTCCCTTCTCCACTTTACATCAGCACCTCTCCCAACATCCCTATACCACTCTCCCCGCTCCTTCCAGAGGAGTATCCCTTCTCCACTTTACAGAGCTTCATCAGCACCTCTCCCAACATCCCTATACCACTCTCCCCGCTCCTTCCAGAGGAGCCTCCCTTCTGCACTCTACAGAGCTTCATCAGCGCCTCTCCCAACATCCCTATACCACTCTCCCCGCTCCTTCCAGAGGAGCGTCTCTTCTCCACTTTACAGAGCTTCATCAGCACCTCTCCCAACATCCCTATACCACTCTCCCCGCTCCTTCCAGAGGAGCGTCCCTTCTCCACTTTACAGAGCTTCATCAGCACCTCTCCCAACATCCCTATACCACTCTCCCCTCTCCTTCCAGAGGAGCGTCCCTTCTCCACTTTACAGAGCTTCATCAGCACCTCTCCCAACATCCCTATACCCCTCTCCCCTCTCCTTCCAGAGGAGCGTCCCTTCTCCACTCTACAGAGCTTCATCAGCGCCTCTCCCAACATCCCTATACCCCTCTCCCCTCTCCTTCCAGAGGAGCGTCCCTTCTCCACTTTACAGAGCTTCATCAGCGCCTCTCCCAACATCCCTATACCACTCTCCCCTCTCCTACCAGAGGAGCATCCCTTCTCCACTTTACAGAGCTTCATCAGCACCTCTCCCAACATCCCTATACCCCTCTCCCCGTTCCTTCCAGAGGAGCATCCCTTCTCCACTTTACAGAGCTTCATCAGCACCTCTCCCAACATCCCTATACCCCTCTCCCCGCTCCTTCCAGAGGAGTGTCCCTTCTCCACTTTACAGAGCTTCATCAGCGCCTCTCCCAACATCCCTATACCACTCTCCCCTCTCCTTCCAGAGGAGCGTCCCTTCTCCACTTTACAGAGCTTCATCAGCGCCTCTCCCAACATCCCTATACCACTCTCCCCTCTCCTTCCAGAGGAGCATCTCTTCTCCACTTTACAGAGCTTCATCAGCGTCTCTCCCAACATCCCTATACCACTCTCCCCTCTCCTTCCAGAGGAGCATCTCTTCTCCACTTTACAGAGCTTCATCAGCACCTCTCCCAACATCCCTAAACCCCTCTCCCCTCTCCTTCCAGAGGAGCTTCCCTTCTCCACTTTACAGAGCTTCATCAGCGCCTTTCCCAACATCCCTATACCACTCTCCCCGCTCCTTCCAGAGGAGCGTCCCTTCTCCACTTTACAGAGCTTCATCAGCACCTCTCCCAACATCCCTATACCCCTCTCCCCTCTCCTTCCAGAGGAGCGTCCCTTCTCCACTTTACAGAGCTTCATCAGCGCCTTTCCCAACATCCCTATACCACTCTCCCCGCTCCTTCCAGAGGAGCGTCCCTTCTCCACTTTACAGAGCTTCATCAGCGCCTCTCCCAACATCCCTATACCACTCTTCCCTCTCCTTTCAGAGGAGCGTCCCTTCTCCACTTTACAGAGCTTCATCAGCGCCTCTCCCAACATCCCTATACCCCTCTCCCCTATCCTTCCAGAGGAGCGTCCCTTCTCCACTTTACAGAGCTTCATCAGCGCCTCTCCCAACATCCCTATACCACTCTCCCCACTCCTTCCAGAGGAGCGTCCCTTCTCCACTTTACAGAGCTTCATCAGCGCCTCTCCCAACATCCCTATACCACTCTCCCCTCTCCTTCCAGAGGAGCGTCCCTTCTCCACTTTACAGAGCTTCATCAGCGCCTCTCCCAACATCCCTATACCACTCTCCCCACTCCTTCCAGAGGAGCGTCCCTTCTCCACTTTACAGAGCTTCATCAGCGCCTCTCCCAACATCCCTATACCACTCTCCCCGCTCCTTCCAGAGGAGCGTCTCTTCTCCACTTTACAGAGCTTCATCAGCACCTCTCCCAACATCCCTATACCCCTCTCCCCTCTCCTTCCAGAGGAGCTTCCCTTCTCCACTTTACAGAGCTTCATCATCACCTCTCCCAACATCCCTATACCCCTCTCCCCGCTCCTTCCAGAGTAGTGTCCCTTCTCCACTTTACAGAGCTTCATCAGCGCCTTTCCCAACATCCCTATACCACTCTCCCCACTCCTTCCAGAGGAGTGTCCCTTCTCCACTTTACAGAGCTTCATCAGCACCTCTCCCAACATCCCTATACCCCTCTCCCCGCTCCTTCCAGAGGAGTGTCCCTTCTCCACTTTACAGAGCTTCATCAGCACCTCTCCCAACATCCCTATACCCCTCTCCCCTCTCCTTCCAGAGGAGCATCCCTTCTCCACTTTACAGAGCTTCATCAGCGCCTCTCCCAACATCCCTATACCACTCTCCCCGCTCCTTCCAGAGGAGCGTCCCTTCTCCACTCTACAGAGCTTCATCAGCACCTCTCCCAACATCCCTATACCACTCTCCCCTCTCCTTCCAGAGGAGCGTCCCTTCTCCACTTTACAGAGCTTCATCAGCGCCTCTCCCAACATCCCTATACCACTCTCCCCTCTCCTTCCAGAGGAGCGTCTCTTCTCCACTTTACAGAGCTTCATCAGCACCTCTCCCAACATCCCTATACCACTCTCCCCGCTCCTTCCAGAGGAGCGTCCCTTCTCCACTTTACAGAGCTTCATCAGCGCCTCTCCCAACATCCCTATACCCCTCTCCCCGCTCCTTCCAGAGGAGCTTCCCTTCTCCACTTTACAGAGCTTCATCAGCGCCTCTCCCAACATCCCTATACCCCTCTCCCCGCTCCTTCCAGAGGAGCGTCTCTTCTCCACTTTACAGAGCTTCATCAGCACCTCTCCCAACATCCCTATACCACTCTCCCCACTCCTTCCAGAGGAGCTTCCCTTCTTCACTTTACAGAGCTTCATCAGCACCTCTCCCAACATCCCTATACCACTCTCCCCACTCCTTCCAGAGGAGCGTCCCTTCTCCACTTTACAGAGCTTCATCAGCACCTCTCCCAACATCCCTATACCCCTCTCCCCTCTCCTTCCAGAGGAGCGTCCCTTCTCCACTTTACAGAGCTTCATCAGCGCCTCTCCCAACATCCCTATACCACTCTCCCCACTCCTTCCAGAGGAGCGTCCCTTCTCCACTTTACAGAGCTTCATCAGCGCCTCTCCCAACATCCCTATACCACTCTCCCCGCTCCTTCCAGAGGAGTATCCCTTCTCCACTTTACAGAGCTTCATCAGCACCTCTCCCAACATCCCTATACCACTCTCCCCGCTCCTTCCAGAGGAGCGTCCCTTCTGCACTCTACAGAGCTTCATCAGCGCCTCTCCCAACATCCCTATACCACTCTCCCCGCTCCTTCCAGAGGAGCGTCTCTTCTCCACTTTACAGAGCTTCATCAGCACCTCTCCCAACATCCCTATACCACTCTCCCCGCTCCTTCCAGAGGAGCGTCCCTTCTCCACTTTACAGAGCTTCATCAGCACCTCTCCCAACATCCCTATACCACTCTCCCCTCTCCTTCCAGAGGAGCGTCCCTTCTCCACTTTACAGAGCTTCATCAGCACCTCTCCCAACATCCCTATACCCCTCTCCCCTCTCCTTCCAGAGGAGCGTCCCTTCTCCACTCTACAGAGCTTCATCAGCGCCTCTCCCATTATCCCTATACCCCTCTCCCCTCTCCTTCCAGAGGAGCGTCCCTTCTCCACTTTACAGAGCTTCATCAGCGCCTCTCCCAACATCCCTATACCACTCTCCCCTCTCCTTCCAGAGGAGCGTCCCTTCTCCACTTTACAGAGCTTCATCAGCACCTCTCCCAACATCCCTATACCCCTCTCCCCGTTCCTTCCAGAGGAGCGTCCCTTCTCCACTTTACAGAGCTTCATCAGCACCTCTCCCAACATCCCTATACCCCTCTCCCCGCTCCTTCCAGAGGAGTGTCCCTTCTCCACTTTACAGAGCTTCATCAGCGCCTCTCCCAACATCCCTATACCACTCTCCCCTCTCCTTCCAGAGGAGCGTCCCTTCTCCACTTTACAGAGCTTCATCAGCGCCTCTCCCAACATCCCTATACCACTCTCCCCTCTCCTTCCAGAGGAGCATCTCTTCTCCACTTTACAGAGCTTCATCAGCGTCTCTCCCAACATCCCTATACCACTCTCCCCTCTCCTTCCAGAGGAGCATCTCTTCTCCACTTTACAGAGCTTCATCAGCACCTCTCCCAACATCCCTATACCCCTCTCCCCTCTCCTTCCAGAGGAGCGTCCCTTCTCCACTTTACAGAGCTTCATCAGCGCCTCTCCCAACATCCCTATACCCCTCTCCCCGCTCCTTCCAGAGGAGCGTCCCTTCTCCACTTTACAGAGCTTCATCAGCGCCTCTCCCAACATCCCTATACCACTCTCCCCTCTCCTTCCAGAGGAGCTTCCCTTCTCCACTTTACATCAGCACCTCTCCCAACATCCCTATACCACTCTCCCCGCTCCTTCCAGAGGAGTATCCCTTCTCCACTTTACAGAGCTTCATCAGCACCTCTCCCAACATCCCTATACCACTCTCCCCGCTCCTTCCAGAGGAGCGTCCCTTCTGCACTCTACAGAGCTTCATCAGCGCCTCTCCCAACATCCCTATACCACTCTCCCCGCTCCTTCCAGAGGAGCGTCTCTTCTCCACTTTACAGAGCTTCATCAGCACCTCTCCCAACATCCCTATACCACTCTCCCCGCTCCTTCCAGAGGAGCGTCCCTTCTCCACTTTACAGAGCTTCATCAGCACCTCTAACAACATCCCTATACCCCTCTCCCCTCTCCTTCCAGAGGAGCGTCCCTTCTCCACTCTACAGAGCTTCATCAGCGCCTCTCCCAACATCCCTATACCACTCTCCCCTCTCCTTCCAGAGGAGCGTCCCTTCTCCACTTTACAGAGCTTCATCAGCACCTCTCCCAACATCCCTATACCCCTCTCCCCTCTCCTTCCAGAGGAGCGTCCCTTCTCCACTCTACAGAGCTTCATCAGCGCCTCTCCCAACATCCCTATACCCCTCTCCCCTCTCCTTCCAGAGGAGCGTCCCTTCTCCACTTTACAGAGCTTCATCAGCGCCTCTCCCAACATCCCTATACCCCTCTCCCCTCTCCTTCCAGAGGAGCGTCCCTTCTCCACTTTACAGAGCTTCATCAGCGCCTCTCCCAACATCCCTATACCACTCTCCCCTCTCCTTCCAGAGGAGCGTCCCTTCTCCACTTTACAGAGCTTCATCAGCACCTCTCCCAACATCCCTATACCCCTCTCCCCGTTCCTTCCAGAGGAGCGTCCCTTCTCCACTTTACAGAGCTTCATCAGCACCTCTCCCAACATCCCTATACCCCTCTCCCCGCTCCTTCCAGAGGAGTGTCCCTTCTCCACTTTACAGAGCTTCATCAGCGCCTCTCCCAACATCCCTATACCACTCTCCCCTCTCCTTCCAGAGGAGCGTCCCTTCTCCACTTTACAGAGCTTCATCAGCGCCTCTCCCAACATCCCTATACCACTCTCCCCTCTCCTTCCAGAGGAGCATCTCTTCTCCACTTTACAGAGCTTCATCAGCGTCTCTCCCAACATCCCTATACCACTCTCCCCTCTCCTTCCAGAGGAGCATCTCTTCTCCACTTTACAGAGCTTCATCAGCACCTCTCCCAACATCCCTATACCCCTCTCCCCTCTCCTTCCAGAGGAGCGTCCCTTCTCCACTTTACAGAGCTTCATCAGCGCCTCTCCCAACATCCCTATACCCTTCTCCCGGCTCCTTCCAGAGGAGCGTCCCTTCTCCACTTTACAGAGCTTCATCAGCGCCTCTCCCAACATCCCTATACCACTCTCCCCTCTCCTTCCAGAGGAGCTTCCCTTCTCCACTTTACATCAGCACCTCTCCCAACATCCCTATACCACTCTCCCCGCTCCTTCCAGAGGAGTATCCCTTCTCCACTTTACAGAGCTTCATCAGCACCTCTCCCAACATCCCTATACCACTCTCCCCGCTCCTTCCAGAGGAGCGTCCCTTCTGCACTCTACAGAGCTTCATCAGCGCCTCTCCCAACATCCCTATACCACTCTCCCCCCTCCTTCCAGAGGAGCGTCTCTTCTCCACTTTACAGAGCTTCATCAGCACCTCTCCCAACATCCCTATACCACTCTCCCCTCTCCTTCCAGAGGAGCGTCCCTTCTCCACTTTACAGAGCTTCATCAGCACCTCTCCCAACATCCCTATACCCCTCTCCCCTCTCCTTCCAGAGGAGCGTCCCTTCTCCACTCTACAGAGCTTCATCAGCGCCTCTCCCAACATCCCTATACCCCTCTCCCCTCTCCTTCCAGAGGAGCGTCCCTTCTCCACTTTACAGAGCTTCATCAGCGCCTCTCCCAACATCCCTATACCACTCTCCCCTCTCCTTCCAGAGGAGCGTCCCTTCTCCACTTTACAGAGCTTCATCAGCACCTCTCCCAACATCCCTATACCCCTCTCCCCGTTCCTTCCAGAGGAGCGTCCCTTCTCCACTTTACAGAGCTTCATCAGCACCTCTCCCAACATCCCTATACCCCTCTCCCCGCTCCTTCCAGAGGAGTGTCCCTTCTCCACTTTACAGAGCTTCATCAGCGCCTCTCCCAACATCCCTATACCACTCTCCCCTCTCCTTCCAGAGGAGCATCTCTTCTCCACTTTACAGAGCTTCATCAGCGTCTCTCCCAACATCCCTATACCACTCTCCCCTCTCCTTCCAGAGGAGCATCTCTTCTCCACTTTACAGAGCTTCATCAGCACCTCTCCCAACATCCCTATACCCCTCTCCCCTCTCCTTCCAGAGGAGCTTCCCTTCTCCACTTTACAGAGCTTCATCAGCGCCTTTCCCAACATCCCTATACCACTCTCCCCACTCCTTCCAGAGGAGCGTCCCTTCTCCACTTTACAGAGCTTCATCAGCGCCTCTCCCAACATCCCTATACCACTCTCCCCGCTCCTTCCAGAGGAGTATCCCTTCTCCACTTTACAGAGCTTCATCAGCACCTCTCCCAACATCCCTATACCACTCTCCCCGCTCCTTCCAGAGGAGCGTCCCTTCTGCACTCTACAGAGCTTCATCAGCGCCTCTCCCAACATCCCTATACCACTCTCCCCGCTCCTTCCAGAGGAGCGTCTCTTCTCCACTTTACAGAGCTTCATCAGCACCTCTCCCAACATCCCTATACCACTCTCCCCGCTCCTTCCAGAGGAGCGTCCCTTCTCCACTTTACAGAGCTTCATCAGCACCTCTCCCAACATCCCTATACCACTCTCCCCTCTCCTTCCAGAGGAGCGTCCCTTCTCCACTTTACAGAGCTTCATCAGCACCTCTCCCAACATCCCTATACCCCTCTCCCCTCTCCTTCCAGAGGAGCGTCCCTTCTCCACTCTACAGAGCTTCATCAGCGCCTCTCCCATTATCCCTATACCCCTCTCCCCTCTCCTTCCAGAGGAGCGTCCCTTCTCCACTTTACAGAGCTTCATCAGCGCCTCTCCCAACATCCCTATACCACTCTCCCCTCTCCTTCCAGAGGAGCGTCCCTTCTCCACTTTACAGAGCTTCATCAGCACCTCTCCCAACATCCCTATACCCCTCTCCCCGTTCCTTCCAGAGGAGCGTCCCTTCTCCACTTTACAGAGCTTCATCAGCGCCTCTCCCAACATCCCTATACCACTCTCCCCTCTCCTTCCAGAGGAGCTTCCCTTCTCCACTTTACATCAGCACCTCTCCCAACATCCCTATACCACTCTCCCCGCTCCTTCCAGAGGAGTATCCCTTCTCCACTTTACAGAGCTTCATCAGCACCTCTCCCAACATCCCTATACCACTCTCCCCGCTCCTTCCAGAGGAGCGTCCCTTCTGCACTCTACAGAGCTTCATCAGCGCCTCTCCCAACATCCCTATACCACTCTCCCCCCTCCTTCCAGAGGAGCGTCTCTTCTCCACTTTACAGAGCTTCATCAGCACCTCTCCCAACATCCCTATACCACTCTCCCCTCTCCTTCCAGAGGAGCGTCCCTTCTCCACTTTACAGAGCTTCATCAGCACCTCTCCCAACATCCCTATACCCCTCTCCCCTCTCCTTCCAGAGGAGCGTCCCTTCTCCACTCTACAGAGCTTCATCAGCGCCTCTCCCAACATCCCTATACCCCTCTCCCCTCTCCTTCCAGAGGAGCGTCCCTTCTCCACTTTACAGAGCTTCATCAGCGCCTCTCCCAACATCCCTATACCACTCTCCCCTCTCCTTCCAGAGGAGCGTCCCTTCTCCACTTTACAGAGCTTCATCAGCACCTCTCCCAACATCCCTATACCCCTCTCCCCGTTCCTTCCAGAGGAGCGTCCCTTCTCCACTTTACAGAGCTTCATCAGCACCTCTCCCAACATCCCTATACCCCTCTCCCCGCTCCTTCCAGAGGAGTGTCCCTTCTCCACTTTACAGAGCTTCATCAGCGCCTCTCCCAACATCCCTATACCACTCTCCCCTCTCCTTCCAGAGGAGCATCTCTTCTCCACTTTACAGAGCTTCATCAGCGTCTCTCCCAACATCCCTATACCACTCTCCCCTCTCCTTCCAGAGGAGCATCTCTTCTCCACTTTACAGAGCTTCATCAGCACCTCTCCCAACATCCCTATACCCCTCTCCCCTCTCCTTCCAGAGGAGCTTCCCTTCTCCACTTTACAGAGCTTCATCAGCGCCTTTCCCAACATCCCTATACCACTCTCCCCACTCCTTCCAGAGGAGCGTCCCTTCTCCACTTTACAGAGCTTCATCAGCGCCTCTCCCAACATCCCTATACCACTCTCCCCGCTCCTTCCAGAGGAGTATCCCTTCTCCACTTTACAGAGCTTCATCAGCACCTCTCCCAACATCCCTATACCACTCTCCCCGCTCCTTCCAGAGGAGCGTCCCTTCTGCACTCTACAGAGCTTCATCAGCGCCTCTCCCAACATCCCTATACCACTCTCCCCGCTCCTTCCAGAGGAGCGTCTCTTCTCCACTTTACAGAGCTTCATCAGCACCTCTCCCAACATCCCTATACCACTCTCCCCGCTCCTTCCAGAGGAGCGTCCCTTCTCCACTTTACAGAGCTTCATCAGCACCTCTCCCAACATCCCTATACCACTCTCCCCTCTCCTTCCAGAGGAGCGTCCCTTCTCCACTTTACAGAGCTTCATCAGCACCTCTCCCAACATCCCTATACCCCTCTCCCCTCTCCTTCCAGAGGAGCGTCCCTTCTCCACTCTACAGAGCTTCATCAGCGCCTCTCCCATTATCCCTATACCCCTCTCCCCTCTCCTTCCAGAGGAGCGTCCCTTCTCCACTTTACAGAGCTTCATCAGCGCCTCTCCCAACATCCCTATACCACTCTCCCCTCTCCTTCCAGAGGAGCGTCCCTTCTCCACTTTACAGAGCTTCATCAGCACCTCTCCCAACATCCCTATACCCCTCTCCCCGTTCCTTCCAGAGGAGCGTCCCTTCTCCACTTTACAGAGCTTCATCAGCACCTCTCCCAACATCCCTATACCCCTCTCCCCGCTCCTTCCAGAGGAGTGTCCCTTCTCCACTTTACAGAGCTTCATCAGCGCCTCTCCCAACATCCCTATACCACTCTCCCCTCTCCTTCCAGAGGAGCGTCCCTTCTCCACTTTACAGAGCTTCATCAGCGCCTCTCCCAACATCCCTATACCACTCTCCCCTCTCCTTCCAGAGGAGCATCTCTTCTCCACTTTACAGAGCTTCATCAGCGTCTCTCCCAACATCCCTATACCACTCTCCCCTCTCCTTCCAGAGGAGCATCTCTTCTCCACTTTACAGAGCTTCATCAGCACCTCTCCCAACATCCCTATACCCCTCTCCCCTCTCCTTCCAGAGGAGCGTCCCTTCTCCACTTTACAGAGCTTCATCAGCGCCTCTCCCAACATCCCTATACCCCTCTCCCCGCTCCTTCCAGAGGAGCGTCCCTTCTCCACTTTACAGAGCTTCATCAGCGCCTCTCCCAACATCCCTATACCACTCTCCCCTCTCCTTCCAGAGGAGCTTCCCTTCTCCACTTTACATCAGCACCTCTCCCAACATCCCTATACCACTCTCCCCGCTCCTTACAGAGGAGTATCCCTTCTCCACTTTACAGAGCTTCATCAGCACCTCTCCCAACATCCCTATACCACTCTCCCCGCTCCTTCCAGAGGAGCGTCCCTTCTGCACTCTACAGAGCTTCATCAGCGCCTCTCCCAACATCCCTATACCACTCTCCCCGCTCCTTCCAGAGGAGCGTCTCTTCTCCACTTTACAGAGCTTCATCAGCACCTCTCCCAACATCCCTATACCACTCTCCCCGCTCCTTCCAGAGGAGCGTCCCTTCTCCACTTTACAGAGCTTCATCAGCACCTCTCCCAACATCCCTATACCACTCTCCCCTCTCCTTCCAGAGGAGCGTCCCTTCTCCACTTTACAGAGCTTCATCAGCACCTCTCCCAACATCCCTATACCCCTCTCCCCTCTCCTTCCAGAGGAGCGTCCCTTCTCCACTCTACAGAGCTTCATCAGCGCCTCTCCCAACATCCCTATACCCCTCTCCCCTCTCCTTCCAGAGGAGCGTCCCTTCTCCACTTTACAGAGCTTCATCAGCGCCTCTCCCAACATCCCTATACCACTCTCCCCTCTCCTTCCAGAGGAGCGTCCCTTCTCCACTTTACAGAGCTTCATCAGCACCTCTCCCAACATCCCTATACCCCTCTCCCCGTTCCTTCCAGAGGAGCGTCCCTTCTCCACTTTACAGAGCTTCATCAGCACCTCTCCCAACATCCCTATACCCCTCTCCCCGCTCCTTCCAGAGGAGTGTCCCTTCTCCACTTTACAGAGCTTCATCAGCGCCTCTCCCAACATCCCTATACCACTCTCCCCGCTCCTTCCAGAGGAGCGTCCCTTCTCCACTTTACAGAGCTTCATCAGCACCTCTCCCAACATCCCTATACCACTCTCCCCTCTCCTTCCAGAGGAGCGTCCCTTCTCCACTTTACAGAGCTTCATCAGCACCTCTCCCAACATCCCTATACCCCTCTCCCCTCTCCTTCCAGAGGAGCGTCCCTTCTCCACTCTACAGAGCTTCATCAGCGCCTCTCCCAACATCCCTATACCCCTCTCCCCTCTCCTTCCAGAGGAGCGTCCCTTCTCCACTTTACAGAGCTTCATCAGCGCCTCTCCCAACATCCCTATACCACTCTCCCCTCTCCTTCCAGAGGAGCGTCCCTTCTCCACTTTACAGAGCTTCATCAGCACCTCTCCCAACATCCCTATACCCCTCTCCCCGTTCCTTCCAGAGGAGCGTCCCTTCTCCACTTTACAGAGCTTCATCAGCACCTCTCCCAACATCCCTATACCCCTCTCCCCGCTCCTTCCAGAGGAGTGTCCCTTCTCCACTTTACAGAGCTTCATCAGCGCCTCTCCCAACATCCCTATACCACTCTCCCCTCTCCTTCCAGAGGAGCGTCCCTTCTCCACTTTACAGAGCTTCATCAGCGCCTCTCCCAACATCCCTATACCACTCTCCCCTCTCCTTCCAGAGGAGCATCTCTTCTCCACTTTACAGAGCTTCATCAGCGTCTCTCCCAACATCCCTATACCACTCTCCCCTCTCCTTCCAGAGGAGCATCTCTTCTCCACTTTACAGAGCTTCATCAGCGCCTCTCCCAACATCCCTATACCACTCTCCCCTCTCCTTCCAGAGGAGCGTCCCTTCTCCACTTTACAGAGCTTCATCAGCGCCTCTCCCAACATCCCTATACCCCTCTCCCCTCTCCTTCCAGAGGAGCGTCCCTTCTCCACTTTACAGAGCTTCATCAGCGCCTCTCCCAACATCCCTATACCCTTCTCCCCGCTCCTTCCAGAGGAGCGTCCCTTCTCCACTTTACAGAGCTTCATCAGCGCCTCTCCCAACATCCCTATACCACTCTCCCCTCTCCTTCCAGAGGAGCGTCCCTTCTCCACTTTACAGAGCTTCATCAGCACCTCTCCCAACATCCCTATACCCCTCTCCCCTCTCCTTCCAGAGGAGCGTCCCTTCTCCACTCTACAGAGCTTCATCAGCGCCTCTCCCAACATCCCTATACCCCTCTCCCCTCTCCTTCCAGAGGAGCGTCCCTTCTCCACTTTACAGAGCTTCATCAGCGCCTCTCCCAACATCCCTATACCACTCTCCCCTCTCCTTCCAGAGGAGCGTCCCTTCTCCACTTTACAGAGCTTCATCAGCACCTCTCCCAACATCCCTATACCCCTCTCCCCGTTCCTTCCAGAGGAGCGTCCCTTCTCCACTTTACAGAGCTTCATCAGCACCTCTCCCAACATCCCTATACCCCTCTCCCCGCTCCTTCCAGAGGAGTGTCCCTTCTCCACTTTACAGAGCTTCATCAGCGCCTCTCCCAACATCCCTATACCACTCTCCCCTCTCCTTCCAGAGGAGCGTCCCTTCTCCACTTTACAGAGCTTCATCAGCGCCTCTCCCAACATCCCTATACCACTCTCCCCTCTCCTTCCAGAGGAGCATCTCTTCTCCACTTTACAGAGCTTCATCAGCGTCTCTCCCAACATCCCTATACCACTCTCCCCTCTCCTTCCAGAGGAGTGTCCCTTCTCCACTTTACAGAGCTTCATCAGCGCCTCTCCCAACATCCCTATACCACTCTCCCCTCTCCTTCCAGAGGAGCGTCCCTTCTCCACTTTACAGAGCTTCATCAGCGCCTCTCCCAACATCCCTATACCACTCTCCCCTCTCCTTCCAGAGGAGCATCTCTTCTCCACCTTACAGAGCTTCATCAGCGCCTCTCCCAACATCCCTATACCACTCTCCCCTCTCCTTCCAGAGGAGCATCTCTTCTCCACTTTACAGAGCTTCATCAGCACCTCTCCCAACATCCCTATACCACTCTCCCCGCTCCTTCCAGAGGAGTATCCCTTCTCCACTTTACAGAGCTTCATCAGCACCTCTCCCAACATCCCTATACCACTCTCCCCGCTCCTTCCAGAGGAGCGTCCCTTCTGCACTCTACAGAGCTTCATCAGCGCCTCTCCCAACATCCCTATACCACTCTCCCCCCTCCTTCCAGAGGAGCGTCTCTTCTCCACTTTACAGAGCTTCATCAGCACCTCTCCCAACATCCCTATACCACTCTCCCCTCTCCTTCCAGAGGAGCGTCCCTTCTCCACTTTACAGAGCTTCATCAGCACCTCTCCCAACATCCCTATACCCCTCTCCCCTCTCCTTCCAGAGGAGCGTCCCTTCTCCACTCTACAGAGCTTCATCAGCGCCTCTCCCAACATCCCTATACCCCTCTCCCCTCTCCTTCCAGAGGAGCGTCCCTTCTCCACTTTACAGAGCTTCATCAGCGCCTCTCCCAACATCCCTATACCACTCTCCCCTCTCCTTCCAGAGGAGCGTCCCTTCTCCACTTTACAGAGCTTCATCAGCACCTCTCCCAACATCCCTATACCCCTCTCCCCGTTCCTTCCAGAGGAGCGTCCCTTCTCCACTTTACAGAGCTTCATCAGCACCTCTCCCAACATCCCTATACCCCTCTCCCCGCTCCTTCCAGAGGAGTGTCCCTTCTCCACTTTACAGAGCTTCATCAGCGCCTCTCCCAACATCCCTATACCACTCTCCCCTCTCCTTCCAGAGGAGCATCTCTTCTCCACTTTACAGAGCTTCATCAGCGTCTCTCCCAACATCCCTATACCACTCTCCCCTCTCCTTCCAGAGGAGCATCTCTTCTCCACTTTACAGAGCTTCATCAGCACCTCTCCCAACATCCCTATACCCCTCTCCCCTCTCCTTCCAGAGGAGCTTCCCTTCTCCACTTTACAGAGCTTCATCAGCGCCTTTCCCAACATCCCTATACCCCTCTCCCCTCTCCTTCCAGAGGAGCTTCCCTTCTCCACTTTACAGAGCTTCATCAGCACCTCTCCCAACATCCCTATACCCCTCTCCCCTCTCCTTCCAGAGGAGCTTCCCTTCTCCACTTTACAGAGCTTCATCAGCGCCTCTCCCAACATCCCTATACCCCTCTCCCCGCTCCTTCCAGAGGAGCGTCTCTTCTCCACTTTACAGAGCTTCATCAGCGCCTCTCCCAACATCCCTATACCCCTCTCCCCTCTCCTTTCAGAGGAGCGTCCCTTCTCCACTTTACAGAGCTTCATCAGCACCTCTCCCAACATCCCTATACCACTCTCCCCACTCCTTCCAGAGGAGCTTCCCTTCTCCACTTTACAGAGCTTCATCAGCACCTCTCCCAACATCCCTATACCACTCTCCCCGCTCCTTCCAGAGGAGCGTCCCTTCTCCACTTTACAGAGCTTCATCAGCGCCTCTCCCAACATCCCTATACCACTCTCCCCTCTCCTTTCAGAGGAGCGTCCCTTCTCCACTTTACAGAGCTTCATCAGCGCCTCTCCCAACATCCCTATACCCCTCTCCCCTCTCCTTCCAGAGGAGCGTCCCTTCTCCACTTTACAGAGCTTCATCAGCGCCTCTCCACACATCCCTATACCACTCTCCCCACTCCTTCCAGAGGAGCGTCCCTTCTCCACTTTACAGAGCTTCATCAGCGCCTCTCCCAACATCCCTATACCACTCTCCCCTCTCCTTCCAGAGGAGCGTCCCTTCTCCACTTTACAGAGCTTCATCAGCGCCTCTCCCAACATCCCTATACCACTCTCCCCTGTACTTCCAGAGAAGCGTCCCTTCTCCACTTTACAGAGCTTCATCAGCGCCTCTCCCAACATCCCTATATCACTCTCCCCGCTCCTTCTAGAGGAGCTTCCCTTCTCCACTTTACAGAGCTTCATCAGCACCTCTCCCAACATCCCTATACCACTCTCCCCACTCCTTCCAGAGGAGCTTCCCTTCTCCACTTTACAGAGCTTCATCAGCACCTCTCCCAACATCCCTATACCCCTCTCCCCTCTCCTTCCAGAGGAGTGTCCCTTTTCCACTTTACAGAGCTTCATCAGCGCCTCTTCCAACATCCCTATACCACTCTCCCCTCTCCTTCCAGAGGAGCGTCCCGTCTCCACTTTACAGAGCTTCATCAGCGCCTCTCCCAACATCCCTATACCACTCTCCCCACTCCTTCCAGAGGAGCGTCCCTTCTCCACTTTACAGAGCTTCATCAGCACCTCTCCCAACATCCCTATACCACTCTCCCCTCTCCTTCCAGAGGAGCGTCCCTTCTCCACTTTACAGAGCTTCATCAGCGCCTCTCCCAACATCCCTATACCACTCTCCCCTGTACTTCAAGAGGAGCGTCCCTTCTCCACTTTACAGAGCTTCATCAGCGCCTCTCCCAACATCCCTATACCACTCTCCCCGCTCCTTCTAGAGGAGCTTCCCTTCTCCACTTTACAGAGCTTCATCAGCACCTCTCCCAACATCCCTATACCACTCTCCCCGCTCCTTCCAGAGGAGCTTCCCTTCTCCGCTTTACAGAGCTTCATCAGCACCTCTCCCAACATCCCTATACCCCTCTCCCCTCTCCTTCCAGAGGAGCGTCCCTTCTCCACTTTACAGAGCTTCATCAGCACCTCTCCCAACATCCCTATACCACTCTCCCCTCTCCTTCCAGAGTAGTGTCCCTTCTCCACTTTACAGAGCTTCATCAGCACCTCTCCCAACATCCCTATACCCCTCTCCCCGCTCCTTCCAGAGGAGTGTCCCTTCTCCACTTTACAGAGCTTCATCAGCACCTCTCCCAACATCCCTATACCCCTCTCCCCTCTCCTTCCAGAGGAGCGTCCCTTCTCCACTTTACAGAGCTTCATCAGCGCCTCTCCCAACATCCCTATACCACTCTCCCCGCTCCTTCCAGAGGAGCGTCCCTTCTCCACTCTACAGAGCTTCATCAGCACCTCTCCCAACATCCCTATACCACTCTCCCCTCTCCTTCCAGAGGAGCGTCCCTTCTCCACTTTACAGAGCTTCATCAGCGCCTCTCCCAACATCCCTATACCACTCTCCCCGCTCCTTCCAGAGGAGCGTCCCTTCTCCACTCTACAGAGCTTCATCAGCACCTCTCCCAACATCCCTATACCACTCTCCCCGCTCCTTCCAGAGGAGCGTCCCTTCTCCACTCTACAGAGCTTCATCAGCACCTCTCCCAACATCCCTATACCACTCTCCCCTCTCCTTCCAGAGGAGCGTCCCTTCTCCACTTTACAGAGCTTCATCAGCGCCTCTCCCAACATCCCTATACCACTCTCCCCTCTCCTTCCAGAGGAGCGTCCCTTCTCCACTTTACAGAGCTTCATCAGCGCCTCTCCCAACATCCCTATACCACTCTCCCCTGTACTTCCAGAGGAGCGTCCCTTCTCCACTTTACAGAGCTTCATCAGCGCCTCTCCCAACATCCCTATATCACTCTCCCCGCTCCTTCTAGAGGAGCTTCCCTTCTCCACTTTACAGAGCTTCATCAGCACCTCTCCCAACATCCCTATACCACTCTCCCCACTCCTTCCGGAGGAGCTTCCCTTCTCCACTTTACAGAGCTTCATCAGCACCTCTCCCAACATCCCTATACCCCTCTCCCCTCTCCTTCCAGAGGAGCGTCCCTTCTCCACTTTACAGAGCTTCATCAGCGCCTCTTCCAACATCCCTATACCACTCTCCCCTCTCCTTCCAGAGGAGCGTCCCTTCTCCACTTTACAGAGCTTCATCAGCGCCTCTCCCAACATCCCTATACCACTCTCCCCACTCCTTCCAGAGGAGCGTCCCTTCTCCACTTTACAGAGCTTCATCAGCGCCTCTTCCAACATCCCTATACCACTCTCCCCTCTCCTTCCAGAGGAGCGTCCCTTCTCCACTTTACAGAGCTTCATCAGCGCCTCTCCCAACATCCCTATACCACTCTCCCCACTCCTTCCAGAGGAGCGTCCCTTCTCCACTTTACAGAGCTTCCTCAGCACCTCTCCCAACATCCCTATACCACTCTCCCCTCTCCTTCCAGAGGAGCGTCCCTTCTCCCCTTCACAGAGCTTCATCAGCGCCTCTCCCAACATCCCTATACCACTCTCCCCTGTACTTCCAGAGGAGCGTCCCTTCTCCACTTTACAGAGCTTCATCAGCGCCTCTCCCAACATCCCTATACCACTCTCCCCGCTCCTTCTAGAGGAGCTTCCCTTCTCCACTTTACAGAGCTTCATCAGCACCTCTCCCAACATCCCTATACCACTCTCCCCGCTCCTTCCAGAGGAGCTTCCCTTCTCCACTTTACAGAGCTTCATCAGCACCTCTCCCAACATCCCTATACCCCTCTCCCCTCTCCTTCCAGAGGAGCGTCCCTTCTCCACTTTACAGAGCTTCATCAGCACCTCTCCCAACATCCCTATACCCCTCTCCCCGCTCCTTCCAGAGGAGCTTCCCTTCTCCACTTTACAGAGCTTCATCAGCGCCTCTCCCAACATCCCTATACCACTCTCCCCGCTCCTTCCAGAGGAGCGTCTCTTCTCCACTTTACAGAGCTTCATCAGCGCCTCTCCCAACATCCCTATACCACTCTCCCCTCTCCTTCCAGAGGAGCGTCCCTTCTCCACTTTACAGAGCTTCATCAGCACCTCTCCCAACATCCCTATACCCCTCTCCCCTCTCCTTCCAGAGGAGCGTCCCTTCTCCACTTTACAGAGCTTCATCAGCGCCTCTCCCAACATCCCTATACCACTCTCCCCTCTCCTTCCAGAGGAGCGTCCCTTCTCCACTTTACAGAGCTTCATCAGCTCCTCTCCCAACATCCCTATACCACTCTCCCCTCTCCTTCCAGAGTAGTGTCCCTTCTCCACTTTACAGAGCTTCATCAGCACCTCTCCCAACATCCCTATACCCCTCTCCCCGCTCCTTCCAGAGGAGTGTCCCTTCTCCACTTTACAGAGCTTCATCAGCACCTCTCCCAACATCCCTATACCCCTCTCCCCTCTCCTTCCAGAGGAGCGTCCCTTCTCCACTTTACAGAGCTTCATCGGCGCCTCTCCCAACATCCCTATACCACTCTCCCCGCTCCTTCCAGAGGAGCGTCCCTTCTCCACTCTACAGAGCTTCATCAGCACCTCTCCCAACATCCCTATACCACTCTCCCCTCTCCTTCCAGAGGAGCGTCCCTTCTCCACTTTACAGAGCTTCATCAGCGCCTCTCCCAACATCCCTATACCACTCTCCCCGCTCCTTCCAGAGGAGTGTCCCTTCTCCACTTTACAGAGCTTCATCAGCGCCTCTCCCAACATCCCTATACCACTCTCCCCTCTCCTTCCAGAGGAGCGTCCCTTCTCCACTTTACAGAGCTTCATCAGCGCCTCTCCCAACATCCCTATACCACTCTCCCCTCTCCTTCCAGAGGAGCATCTCTTCTCCACCTTACAGAGCTTCATCAGCGCCTCTCCCAACATCCCTATACCACTCTCCCCTCTCCTTCCAGAGGAGCATCTCTTCTCCACTTTACAGAGCTTCATCAGCGCCTCTCCCAACATCCCTATACCACTCTCCCCGCTCCTTCCAGAGGAGCGTCCCTTCTCCACTTTACAGAGCTTCATCAGCGCTTCTCCCAACATCCCTATACCACTCTCCCCACTCCTTCCAGAGGAGCGTCCCTTCTCCACTTTACAGAGCTTCATCAGCGCCTCTCCCAACATCCCTATACCACTCTCCCCACTCCTTCCAGAGGAGCGTCCCTTCTCCACTTTACAGAGCTTCATCAGCGCCTCTCCCAACATCCCTATACCACTCTCCCCTCTCCTTCCAGAGGAGCATCTCTTCTCCACTTTACAGAGCTTCATCAGCGCCTATCCCAACATCCCTATACCACTCTCCCCTCTCCTTACAGAGGAGCGTCCCTTCTCCACTTTACAGAGCTTCATCAGCGTCTCTCCCAACATCCCTATACCACTCTCCCCACTCCTTCCAGAGGAGCATCTCTTCTCCACTTTACAGAGCTTCATCAGCACCTCTCCAAACATCCCTATACCCCTCTCCTTCCAGAGGAGCGTCCCTTCTCCACTCTACAGAGCTTCATCAGCACCACTCCCAACATCCCTATACCACTCTCCCCTCTCCTTCCAGAGGAGCGTCCCTTCTCCACTTTACAGAGCTTCATCAGCACCTCTCCCAACATCCCTATGCAACTCTCCCCTCTCCTTCCAGAGGAGCGTCCTTTCTCCACTTTACAGAGCTTCATCAGCACCTCTCCCAACATCCCTATACCCCTCTCCCCGCTCCTTCCAGAGGAGCGTCCCTTCTCCACTTTACAGAGCTTAATCAGCGCCTCTCCCAACATCCCTGTACCACTCTCCCCTCTCCTTCCAGAGGAGCTTCCCTTCTCCACTTTACATCAGCACCTCTCCCAACATCCCTATACCACTCTCCCCGCTCCTTCCAGAGGTGTGTCCCTTCTCCACTTTACAGAGCTTCATCAGCACCTCTCCCAACATCCCTATACCACTCTCCCCGCTCCTTCCAGAGGAGCGTCCCTTCTGCACTCTACAGAGCTTCATCAGCGCCTCTCCCAACATCCCTATACCACTCTCCCCGCTCCTTCCAGAGGAGCGTCTCTTCTCCACTTTACAGAGCTTCATCAGCACCTCTCCCAACATCCCTATACCACTCTCCCCGCTCCTTCCAGAGGAGCGTCCCTTCTCCACTTTACAGAGCTTCATCAGCACCTCTCCCAACATCCCTATACCACTCTCCCCTCTCCTTCCAGAGGAGCGTCCCTTCTCCACTTTACAGAGCTTCATCAGCACCTCTCCCAACATCCCTATACCCCTCTCCCCTCTCCTTCCAGAGGAGCGTCCCTTCTCCACTCTACAGAGCTTCATCAGCGCCTCTCCCAACATCCCTATACCCCTCTCCCCTCTCCTTCCAGAGGAGCGTCCCTTCTCCACTTTACAGAGCTTCATCAGCGCCTCTCCCAACATCCCTATACCACTCTCCCCTCTCCTTCCAGAGGAGCGTCCCTTCTCCACTTTACAGAGCTTCATCAGCACCTCTCCCAACATCCCTATACCCCTCTCCCCGCTCCTTCCAGAGGAGCGTCCCTTCTCCACTTTACAGAGCTTCATCAGCGCCTCTCCCAACATCCCTATACCACTCTCCCCGCTCCTTCCAGAGGAGCGTCCCTTCTCCACTTTACAGAGCTTCATCAGCACCTCTCCCAACATCCCTATACCCCTCTCCCCGCTCCTTCCAGAGGAGCGTCCCTTCTCCACTTTACAGAGCTTCATCAGCGCCTCTCCCAACATCCCTATACCACTCTCCCCTCTCCTTCCAGAGGAGCGTCCCTTCTCCACTTTACAGAGCTTCATCAGCGCCTCTCCCAACATCCCTATACTACTCTCCCCTGTACTTCCAGAGAAGCGTCCCTTCTCCACTTTACAGAGCTTCATCAGCGCCTCTCCCAACATCCCTATACCACTCTCCCCTCTCCTTCCAGAGGAGCATCTCTTCTCCACTTTACAGAGCTTCATCAGCGCCTCTCCCAACATCCCTATACCACTCTCCCCTCTCCTTCCAGAGGAGCATCTCTTCTCCACTTTACAGAGCTTCATCAGCGCCTCTCCCAACATCCCTATACCACTCTCCCCTGTACTTCCAGAGAAGCGTCCCTTCTCCACTTTACAGAGCTTCATCAGCGCCTCTTCCAACATCCCTATACCACTCTCCCCTCTCCTTCCAGAGGAGCGTCCCTTCTCCACTTTACAGAGCTTCATCAGCGCCTCTCCCAACATCCCTATACCACTCTCCCCACTCCTTCCAGAGGAGCGTCCCTTCTCCACTTTACAGAGCTTCCTCAGCACCTCTCCCAACATCCCTATACCACTCTCCCCTCTCCTTCCAGAGGAGCGTCCCTTCTCCCCTTCACAGAGCTTCATCAGCGCCTCTCCCAACATCCCTATACCACTCTCCCCTGTACTTCCAGAGGAGCGTCCCTTCTCCACTTTACAGAGCTTCATCAGCGCCTCTCCCAACATCCCTATACCACTCTCCCCGCTCCTTCTAGAGGAGCTTCCCTTCTCCACTTTACAGAGCTTCATCAGCACCTCTCCCAACATCCCTATACCACTCTCCCCGCTCCTTCCAGAGGAGCTTCCCTTCTCCACTTTACAGAGCTTCATCAGCACCTCTCCCAACATCCCTATACCCCTCTCCCCTCTCCTTCCAGAGGAGCGTCCCTTCTCCACTTTACAGAGCTTCATCAGCACCTCTCCCAACATCCCTATACCCCTCTCCCCGCTCCTTCCAGAGGAGCTTCCCTTCTCCACTTTACAGAGCTTCATCAGCGCCTCTCCCAACATCCCTATACCACTCTCCCCGCTCCTTCCAGAGGAGCGTCTCTTCTCCACTTTACAGAGCTTCATCAGCGCCTCTCCCAACATCCCTATACCACTCTCCCCTCTCCTTCCAGAGGAGCGTCCCTTCTCCACTTTACAGAGCTTCATCAGCACCTCTCCCAACATCCCTATACCCCTCTCCCCTCTCCTTCCAGAGGAGCGTCCCTTCTCCACTTTACAGAGCTTCATCAGCGCCTCTCCCAACATCCCTATACCACTCTCCCCTCTCCTTCCAGAGGAGCGTCCCTTCTCCACTTTACAGAGCTTCATCAGCTCCTCTCCCAACATCCCTATACCACTCTCCCCTCTCCTTCCAGAGTAGTGTCCCTTCTCCACTTTACAGAGCTTCATCAGCACCTCTCCCAACATCCCTATACCCCTCTCCCCGCTCCTTCCAGAGGAGTGTCCCTTCTCCACTTTACAGAGCTTCATCAGCACCTCTCCCAACATCCCTATACCCCTCTCCCCTCTCCTTCCAGAGGAGCGTCCCTTCTCCACTTTACAGAGCTTCATCGGCGCCTCTCCCAACATCCCTATACCACTCTCCCCGCTCCTTCCAGAGGAGCGTCCCTTCTCCACTCTACAGAGCTTCATCAGCACCTCTCCCAACATCCCTATACCACTCTCCCCTCTCCTTCCAGAGGAGCGTCCCTTCTCCACTTTACAGAGCTTCATCAGCGCCTCTCCCAACATCCCTATACCACTCTCCCCGCTCCTTCCAGAGGAGTGTCCCTTCTCCACTTTACAGAGCTTCATCAGCGCCTCTCCCAACATCCCTATACCACTCTCCCCTCTCCTTCCAGAGGAGCGTCCCTTCTCCACTTTACAGAGCTTCATCAGCGCCTCTCCCAACATCCCTATACCACTCTCCCCTCTCCTTCCAGAGGAGCATCTCTTCTCCACCTTACAGAGCTTCATCAGCGCCTCTCCCAACATCCCTATACCACTCTCCCCTCTCCTTCCAGAGGAGCATCTCTTCTCCACTTTACAGAGCTTCATCAGCGCCTCTCCCAACATCCCTATACCACTCTCCCCGCTCCTTCCAGAGGAGCGTCCCTTCTCCACTTTACAGAGCTTCATCAGCGCTTCTCCCAACATCCCTATACCACTCTCCCCACTCCTTCCAGAGGAGCGTCCCTTCTCCACTTTACAGAGCTTCATCAGCGCCTCTCCCAACATCCCTATACCACTCTCCCCACTCCTTCCAGAGGAGCGTCCCTTCTCCACTTTACAGAGCTTCATCAGCGCCTCTCCCAACATCCCTATACCACTCTCCCCTCTCCTTCCAGAGGAGCATCTCTTCTCCACTTTACAGAGCTTCATCAGCGCCTATCCCAACATCCCTATACCACTCTCCCCTCTCCTTACAGAGGAGCGTCCCTTCTCCACTTTACAGAGCTTCATCAGCGTCTCTCCCAACATCCCTATACCACTCTCCCCACTCCTTCCAGAGGAGCATCTCTTCTCCACTTTACAGAGCTTCATCAGCACCTCTCCAAACATCCCTATACCCCTCTCCTTCCAGAGGAGCGTCCCTTCTCCACTCTACAGAGCTTCATCAGCACCACTCCCAACATCCCTATACCACTCTCCCCTCTCCTTCCAGAGGAGCGTCCCTTCTCCACTTTACAGAGCTTCATCAGCACCTCTCCCAACATCCCTATGCAACTCTCCCCTCTCCTTCCAGAGGAGCGTCCTTTCTCCACTTTACAGAGCTTCATCAGCACCTCTCCCAACATCCCTATACCCCTCTCCCCGCTCCTTCCAGAGGAGCGTCCCTTCTCCACTTTACAGAGCTTAATCAGCGCCTCTCCCAACATCCCTGTACCACTCTCCCCTCTCCTTCCAGAGGAGCTTCCCTTCTCCACTTTACATCAGCACCTCTCCCAACATCCCTATACCACTCTCCCCGCTCCTTCCAGAGGTGTGTCCCTTCTCCACTTTACAGAGCTTCATCAGCACCTCTCCCAACATCCCTATACCACTCTCCCCGCTCCTTCCAGAGGAGCGTCCCTTCTGCACTCTACAGAGCTTCATCAGCGCCTCTCCCAACATCCCTATACCACTCTCCCCGCTCCTTCCAGAGGAGCGTCTCTTCTCCACTTTACAGAGCTTCATCAGCACCTCTCCCAACATCCCTATACCACTCTCCCCGCTCCTTCCAGAGGAGCGTCCCTTCTCCACTTTACAGAGCTTCATCAGCACCTCTCCCAACATCCCTATACCACTCTCCCCTCTCCTTCCAGAGGAGCGTCCCTTCTCCACTTTACAGAGCTTCATCAGCACCTCTCCCAACATCCCTATACCCCTCTCCCCTCTCCTTCCAGAGGAGCGTCCCTTCTCCACTCTACAGAGCTTCATCAGCGCCTCTCCCAACATCCCTATACCCCTCTCCCCTCTCCTTCCAGAGGAGCGTCCCTTCTCCACTTTACAGAGCTTCATCAGCGCCTCTCCCAACATCCCTATACCACTCTCCCCTCTCCTTCTAGAGGAGCGTCCCTTCTCCACTTTACAGAGCTTCATCAGCACCTCTCCCAACATCCCTATACCCCTCTCCCCGCTCCTTCCAGAGGAGCGTCCCTTCTCCACTTTACAGAGCTTCATCAGCGCCTCTCCCAACATCCCTATACCACTCTCCCCGCTCCTTCCAGAGGAGCGTCCCTTCTCCACTTTACAGAGCTTCATCAGCACCTCTCCCAACATCCCTATACCCCTCTCCCCGCTCCTTCCAGAGGAGCGTCCCTTCTCCACTTTACAGAGCTTCATCAGCGCCTCTCCCAACATCCCTATACCACTCTCCCCTCTCCTTCCAGAGGAGCGTCCCTTCTCCACTTTACAGAGCTTCATCAGCGCCTCTCCCAACATCCCTATACTACTCTCCCCTGTACTTCCAGAGAAGCGTCCCTTCTCCACTTTACAGAGCTTCATCAGCGCCTCTCCCAACATCCCTATACCACTCTCCCCTCTCCTTCCAGAGGAGCATCTCTTCTCCACTTTACAGAGCTTCATCAGCGCCTCTCCCAACATCCCTATACCACTCTCCCCTCTCCTTCCAGAGGAGCATCTCTTCTCCACTTTACAGAGCTTCATCAGCGCCTCTCCCAACATCCCTATACCACTCTCCCCTGTACTTCCAGAGAAGCGTCCCTTCTCCACTTTACAGAGCTTCATCAGCGCCTCTCCCAACATCCCTATATCACTCTCCCCGCTCCTTCTAGAGGAGCTTCCCTTCTCCACTTTATAGAGCTTCATCAGCACCTCTCCCAACATCCCTATACCAGGTGCTTTGCTTTCCGCGTTTTCAGACATGCATTTTGGGTCAGCGGGGGCGTGACAGCGTCATGACGTAGGGGGCGTAGCTTCGGGACCCGATCCTCCTCGCCCTCCTCGCTCTCCCTCGCCTCCCCGCTACTACGCTGCATGGAACGCAGCGCGCTGACCACAGACACGAGCCCAGCTGACTGGCCGCAAACCCGGATGCGAGGTGCGGTACGCTGGAGGAGCTGAGCGGCTGGACAAAGTGACAAGGAAGCCGGGGACATGAGGTACAGCATCGCTGCTCCCCGCTCGCCATACATTTGGCGCCCCTCCACTAAGTAAGCTGCATTCCTGAGGGACCGCGTCCCCCCTGCCAGCACTTCCCAAGCGGCATAGAGGCGAAAAGACTGGACCTGCTGAGAGAGCAAAAATGACCGGTGGAAGGCTGAGACAGGGAATTCTGGACTAAACCAGGGAGGTGGTAAGCCTATTAGCCTGTGAGGGCTCAGCACACCTATATAGTAATTGTGTATGTTGCTATCTGTGAATGGAGGGCTGCAGCAGCGGCAGGGGAGGATGTCAGTGGTCTTGAGAATGTCACAGGAAATGTAAGGACTTGGTTTTTGTCCCCCCATAGTGAACTCTGGAAATGAAGTATCTTTACCTGATGTCGAAATTATGCTGAAGATCCTATCTAAGTGCTAAGAAATTTTTGCATTGTTGAAGCTCTGGCCCTGTTGAAAATCTTACGGTCAGTGAGCTCCCCCTTAGTAAACAGCATAAAAAGGGAGAGGAAAAGGAAGGGGTAAAAGGCACCGTCTTATAGACTGAGAGAGTAACCAAAGTACCCAAAGTGCTGGTTGCCGTAGGTCGGCTCAGAGAAGGAAAAAAAAAAAAAAGGAATATAGAGACTGAGAAGAGAACAACAGTGACTGTCATCTTCTAGTGTGAACTTGCTTAATTGGCCTCCTGATAACATCGGAAATTACATGGTGAATCCTGAATGTTAAAACCTGCCACGGACTAAGCAGACCCTCCTTGTTCCTCTTTTTGCTGCTTGTTTTTGTTTTTCTTTTTTTCTCTTTTTTACAGGTGGTTGGTAAAAACTCACTTATGGTCTTCTCCTGGACTTTTTCTCAATATTGCTCTGGGGTGTATAGTGTTGTTCGATTTAGTATGAATTAATGTGGAGACAGATAGAGACTTGGTAGCTACTGGGGAATTCCCCCGTGGTCTTTTTTTTTTTTTTTTTTTTTTTTTTTTTTTTTTTTTTTTTCCCTTTCATTATGAAGGGGAAATCAAGTAAGACGAAATCAATTACCCCAGTCACAAGCCCGGTAGGGATCCAGAAATATATGGCGGCAAATTCTACCATAAGAGAAGAGGAGATTGGGAGCCCTAGAGCGGAGAAACCGGTGCGGGTGGGAGTTAGTAAGCAGAGAGGGGGGGAAAGTAGAACAGAGAAGAACACCCCCGCTAAATCCTTGGTGAGCCAGAAAAATGGGGGGGTCGCACATGGAGCTGCGGGAAGACAGGAGGAAGTGCAGGAGGAAGGGAGGAGAGACACGGAGGAAGGAGGGATACTCCCGGGAGGCCTGGGAAGACCGTCACCTGTAGAACAAACCTCACAGCTAAAAGAGATGCTCGGGGAGATGTTCGCAAAAATGGAAACCTCCCTCAAGGTAGAAATCGCTACAATAAGGGTAGATATTGGGCAAGTATTGGGGAGAGTAGAGGAAATAGAAAACAGAGTTGAGACCCACGAACAGAAAATAGAGGAAATACTAGAGCAGGTGACAGCACTAAGGAAGGGAAATAGGGTATTACTGCATAAGCTAGAAGACCAGGAAAATCGCAGTAGGAGAAAGAACTTACGGATTAAAGGGCTCCCCGAGTCGCACAATAGCCTGACACTTAAGGAAGTAGCTCAACAAATCTTTAACCCACTCTTAGATAGGGAAATCTCAGAACCTTTAAAAATAGATAGAATCCATAGGATAGCACGTTCTTCAGGAAGGGGGGCAGATTACCCGCGAGATGTAATGGTGAGATTCCACTATGTGGAGGAAAAAACTCGGGTGATGGGAAAGATCAGAACTAATCCAGGGTTGTCCTATGGGGGTGCAGAACTCCAGATATACTCAGACTTAGCAGCAGAGACCTTAAGGAGAAGAAGACGACTTAAACCGCTTACAGAGATGATGACGGCAGCAAAGATCCCGTATCAATGGGGATTCCCATCATGCTTAATTGGGAAGAAAGAGGGAAGGTCTGCGGTCCTCCGTTTTCCGGAGGACGTGCAGGATTTCTGTGAGCGGTTAGGTATAAACACCCCTCCGCAGTTAGAATGGGAAAGGGAAGAACAGGTAGGGGTGATAGGTAAAATCGCTAAAAATGGTGGGTCGCAGGAACCCTGGACTAAGCAGAGAGGAAGGGGGACAATTAGTGGTGAGCGGACTTAGGGGGGGACGGGGGGACTGGGGGGGGGGAGGTGAGGGAGGCGGGGTCTCCTAAGGTTGTGGGCCGGAATTAGCCCTAGGGAAACTATGGAAGTGGTTCGATCAAGTTGGAAGATCGTCCAGTACCATAGGAACAACGGGAAAAGGGTTGTCTTACCCAATCTTTCGAGATGTTCCGTTATAAGACAGGGGGGGGGGGGGGAGGAGGGAGAGGAAGAGGGGGGGGGGATTTCTCGTTTTCTTTTTTTTTCTTTTTTTGGGGGCTCTCACTCGGTCCTTCTTTAGAGTTGTAGGAGTAGATCCAGCTGGGTCCACTGGACGCGTCAGAGAAAGAGGAAATCAATATACGCTATAAAATATGGAACTATTGAACGTTGTTACTTACAATGTAAGGGGCTTAAATACAAAAAGGAAAAGATATAGGATTAATGATGAGTTAAGGCATATGGGAGCAAACATAGTGTGCCTACAGGAAACGCATATAACGCACACCTCAGGAATTAGGATAAACACAGGGGACTTTCCGGTGTGGATATACGCGGATTCCCCCTCTCCTTATTCCAGAGGAGTGGCGATTGGCTTTGGTAAAGCAACGAGATTTGACCTAGAAAAGCGTTTAGTGGACCCAGAGGGGAGATATCTGTGCCTAAAAGGGATGTTACAGAACATGAAATGTACTATTGTCAATGTATATGCTCCGAATAAGAATGCTGATAAATTTCTAAGGAAGTTGCTAAAAAAGATTGAAGATTTTAAGGAAGGGAACCTGATCCTAGCAGGTGACCTAAATTGGAATATGGACGTGAAGAAAGAGAAGGTCAGGGAAGGAGGAAGTAGGCCACCTAATGAGAAACAAAGAAAGCTGTTAAAGGCTTTGGCAAGTTTCCAACTACAGGATGCCTGGAGGGCATTACACCCAAGGGATAAGGACTCTACCTGCTTCTCCTCGGTACACGGTACTTCCTCCAGAATTGATTACATCTTCTTAGAGTATCAGCTTCTATCAGCATTAAGGAAGGCTGAAATAAAATCAATAACGATCTCAGACCATGCGCCAGTAATAATCCAGTTAGAGATTAGGGGAGTACGTGTGCCGGGAACAAGTTGGAGGCTTAATGAACTATTGCTTCAGGATAAGGAATCAATTAATAAGATCGAACAGGAACTGGAACAATTTTTTAGGTTGAATGATACCCCGGGAGTCTCTGCCCCAATACTGTGGGAGTCTCACAAAGTTGTAATTAGAGGTATACTAATCGGAATTGGAGCGGGAAAGAAGAAAGAGAGGGAGAAAAAGAAGCGGTTATTGTATGAGGAGATACAGAGAGGGGAACGGAGTAGGAGGACGGAGGGTAGCCCGGAGAGTCAGGAGCTGAAAAGGTTGAAGAGCGAGTTAGAAGAGTGCTTGGAGCAAGAGAGGAAGGCTGCTTACCATATGCTAGAAAAGGAGAGATATCTCTGGGGA
The DNA here is from genome assembly GCF_037356315.1 of Lithobates pipiens. NCBI lineage: Eukaryota > Metazoa > Chordata > Amphibia > Anura > Ranidae > Lithobates > Lithobates pipiens. The sequence continues at coordinate 2,396,397 of NW_027507784.1, read as the reverse complement.
AATAAATCAGGAAAATGGTTGGCCAGGAGGGTGAAGGAAAAAAAAAACAGAACCTTTATCTCAAGAGTAAGAGACAAGAAGGGAGAAGTACAAATCATGCCGGACAAGATAATGGATACGTTTCATGCATATTATAGTGCCCTCTATAATATTGGAAACAACAAGGGGGATGCGACTCGGGAGGAAATAGGCGACTATCTGAGGGGGTTAGACCTATATAAACTAACGCAAGAGGACATGGCCTCTCTAGAGTCTCCAATTAAGATTGAGGAAGTTGAAATAGCGATTAAAAATACAGCAGTGGGGGGATGCCCGGGGCCGGATGGGTTTCCGATTCTATATTATAAGAAATTCCAAAAACAACTCGCTCCAAAACTATGTGAGTACTTTAATGTGGTGGGGGAGGGGAGAGGTAAGTTTAGGGAGGAAACAATGCTGGCACATATAGCACTAATCCTGAAGGAGGCAAAAGATCCTTTGGTAGTTGAAAGCTATAGGCCAATATCGCTCTTGAACTCAGACATTAAGTTGTTTTCAAAAATTATTGCGGAGCGATTGAGGCCTTATGTGCCGCGTTGGGTTCAAAAAGATCAGGTGGGCTTTGTTCAAGGGAGAGAAGGGAGGGACAATACCCTGAAAACCATTCTGTTGATGCAGGAGGCAATCAGACAGGGAGGCCCCACGGTACTTGTGTCGATTGATGCTGAAAAAGCATTCGACAGGGTTAGCTGGGGCTTCCTGTCTGAGGTAATAAGGTACTGTGGAATAGGGGAAAAGATGAGAAGGTGGATAGAGGCCCTATATGACCACCCTAAAGCTAGAATAAGAGTTAATGGATCCCTTTCGTGCCCCCTAGAGTTATTCAATGGGACACGACAGGGCTGTCCCCTCTCCCCGATTCTTTTTATAATGGTATTAGAGCCCCTTTTGGCAACCATTAGAAAAAACCAAGATATCCAGGGAATTAAAGTATTGGACAAGGAGTATAAGATAGCAGGTTTTGCCGACGATCTCTTACTCTATATGTCCAACCCAAGGATTTCTATCCCGGGAATTATGAAAGAACTTATGAAATTCGGGGAGGTCTCAAATTTCAAAGTGAACATGTCAAAGTCGGAGATATTAAACTTAAATTTATCTACAGCGGAACAAAAGGCGCTCCAGGGGAAATTGCCGTTTAGATGGTGTCCAAAAAAATTAGGATATCTGGGAATTAATTTGACAGCAAAAATGGGAGACCTGTTCGAGGCTAATTATATACCTCTCCTTAATAAAATTAAGCAACAACTTAGTAAGATTCAATACAGAGCCCTCTCGTGGACGGGAAGAGTTAATGTTATAAAAATGTTTATTTTACCGATATTTACATATACTTGCCAAATGATTCCTATTATTTTATCCCCAGCGTATTTAAATAAACTTAAAACTATGATCAGAAGATTTATATGGAGAGGGAAGGTAGCGAGAGTGGCATCTCACATTCTGACTAGAAGTAAAGAGAGAGGGGGGCTAGCCTTACCCGATTTTAAGAAGTACTACGAGGCCATTATGATATCACGTGTTACGGACTGGATATACAGTGGGGGGGGCAAGGACTGGGCAGAATTAGAAATTAATTTAAGCACAAAAAATTTAGGAGAATTAATATGGATACCAGCAAAAACTAGAGAGTTAGCGGTAAATACAAGCACACTCACAAAAAATACACTACGGATTTGGGACATAATAAATAAGAGACATGGGTGGACACATAACTCACCATATATCCCGTTGTTGGATAATATTTTTTTCAGACCAGGGCAGGAGGAGTACATATATTTTAGTAGGTGGGCTAGGAAAGATAGTATTAGATTACACGAGGTCATGGTTGGGGATAGATTATGCACATATGAAGAAATCATTGGGAAATGGGGGCATAAACCTTTAGATAAATGGAGACATTCACAATTATTCTACTTTGCCCAGTCCTTGCCCCATCCTTTGAGGGGTAAGGAGAAGTTGAGGCCCTTAGAAAAATTACTTGCGAACCGGAATAGCCTGGTAAAAAGAACAACAAAAATATATAAAATTTTATTAGAAGAAGAGGGAAATAAATATCCTGAATACCTGGGTAAATGGGAAAGGGAAATAGGCCCTCTAAGTAGTGATGAACAGAGAAATAAAATATTGAGACGTACGTATTCAGTAGCGATAGACTCACAGACAAGGGAGATGTCCTATAAACTACTGGCTAGGTGGTATATAACTCCACAGCAAGGAAATAAGATCAGCAAGGAAAATTCCTCTAGGTGTTGGAGGGGATGCTCGGCGGTGGGGTCCTTCGCTCACCTATGGTGGGACTGCCCTAAAATACAAGCATTCTGGGGGAAAATAATAGAAGCAAGTTTTAAGGTAACAGGTGAAAGGATTAGAAGTGATCCCTGGGTGTGCCTATTCCATGGCACAGTAGTTGGAGAGGTAGAATATGGTCAGACTTTGACCCCTTGTTTGTTGAATTCTGCCAAAGCCCTGATCCCACGGAAATGGAAAAGCCAAGATCCACCCACAATGAAGGAATGGGTAGAGAGATTGGAAAAAGTAAGAAATATTGAAGCTATGATATTTAAGTCAGAAAATGCGGAGGAGAGGTATCTGAATAAGTGGAGACATTGGATACAATTTAGAAAATCTGATAACTATTGGAAACTACTTGAATGTTAGCGATTCCTATTAATAGAAGGACCGAGTGAGAGGGGGAGGGAGGGAGTGGGTGGGGGGTTTTTTATTGGAGATAATGTTAAAGGATTGAATTTTGTAACGAAACGAGATTGTTTGTTAAACTTGAAAAATAAAGAATTATAAAAAAAACATCCCTATACCACTCTCCCCACTCCTTCCAGAGGAGCTTCCCTTCTCCACTTTACAGAGCTTCATCAGCACCTCTCCCAACATCCCTATACCCCTCTCCCCTCTCCTTCCAGAGGAGCGTCCCTTCTCCACTTTACAGAGCTTCATCAGCGCCTCTTCCAACATCCCTATACCACTCTCCCCTCTCCTTCCAGAGGAGCGTCCCGTCTCCACTTTACAGAGCTTCATCAGCGCCTCTCCCAACATCCCTATACCACTCTCCCCACTCCTTCCAGAGGAGCGTCCCGTCTCCACTTTACAGAGCTTCATCAGCACCTCTCCCAACATCCCTATACCCCTCTCCCCGCTCCTTCCAGAGGAGCGTCCCTTCTCCACTTTACAGAGCTTAATCAGCGCCTCTCCCAACATCCCTATACCACTCTCCCCTCTCCTTCCAGAGGAGCGTCCCTTCTCCACTTTACAGAGCTTCATCAGCACCTCTCCCAACATCCCTATACCCCTCTCCCCTCTCCTTCCAGAGGAGCGTCCCTTCTCCACTCTACAGAGCTTCATCAGCGCCTCTCCCAACATCCCTATACCCCTCTCCCCTCTCCTTCCAGAGGAGCGTCCCTTCTCCACTTTACAGAGCTTCATCAGCGCCTCTCCCAACATCCCTATACCACTCTCCCCTCTCCTTCCAGAGGAGTGTCCCTTCTCCACTTTACAGAGCTTCATCAGCACCTCTCCCAACATCCCTATACCCCTCTCCCCGCTCCTTCCAGAGGAGCGTCCCTTCTCCACTTTACAGAGCTTCATCAGCGCCTCTCCCAACATCCCTATACCACTCTCCCCGCTCCTTCCAGAGGAGCGTCCCTTCTCCACTTTACAGAGCTTCATCAGCACCTCTCCCAACATCCCTATACCCCTCTCCCCGCTCCTTCCAGAGGAGTGTCCCTTCTCCACTTTACAGAGCTTCATCAGCGCCTCTCCCAACATCCCTATACCACTCTCCCCTCTCCTTCCAGAGGAGCATCTCTTCTCCACTTTACAGAGCTTCATCAGCGCCTCTCCCAACATCCCTATACCACTCTCCCCTGTACTTCCAGAGAAGCGTCCCTTCTCCACTTTACAGAGCTTCATCAGCGCCTCTCCCAACATCCCTATATCACTCTCCCCGCTCCTTCTAGAGGAGCTTCCCTTCTCCACTTTACAGAGCTTCATCAGCACCTCTCCCAACATCCCTATACCACTCTCCCCACTCCTTCCAGAGGAGCTTCCCTTCTCCACTTTACAGAGCTTCATCAGCACCTCTCCCAACATCCCTATACCCCTCTCCCCTCTCCTTCCAGAGGAGCGTCCCTTTTCCACTTTACAGAGCTTCATCAGCGCCTCTTCCAACATCCCTATACCACTCTCCCCTCTCCTTCCAGAGGAGCGTCCCGTCTCCACTTTACAGAGCTTCATCAGCGCCTCTCCCAACATCCCTATACCACTCTCCCCACTCCTTCCAGAGGAGCGTCCCTTCTCCACTTTACAGAGCTTCATCAGCACCTCTCCCAACATCCCTATACCACTCTCCCCTCTCCTTCCAGAGGAGCGTCCCTTCTCCACTTTACAGAGCTTCATCAGCGCCTCTCCCAACATCCCTATACCACTCTCCCCTGTACTTCAAGAGGAGCGTCCCTTCTCCACTTTACAGAGCTTCATCAGCGCCTCTCCCAACATCCCTATACCACTCTCCCCGCTCCTTCTAGAGGAGCTTCCCTTCTCCACTTTACAGAGCTTCATCAGCACCTCTCCCAACATCCCTATACCACTCTCCCCGCTCCTTCCAGAGGAGCTTCCCTTCTCCGCTTTACAGAGCTTCATCAGCACCTCTCCCAACATCCCTATACCCCTCTCCCCTCTCCTTCCAGAGGAGCGTCCCTTCTCCACTTTACAGAGCTTCATCAGCGCCTCTCCCAACATCCCTATACCACTCTCCCCTCTCCTTCCAGAGTAGTGTCCCTTCTCCACTTTACAGAGCTTCATCAGCACCTCTCCCAACATCCCTATACCCCTCTCCCCGCTCCTTCCAGAGGAGTGTCCCTTCTCCACTTTACAGAGCTTCATCAGCACCTCTCCCAACATCCCTATACCCCTCTCCCCTCTCCTTCCAGAGGAGCGTCCCTTCTCCACTTTACAGAGCTTCATCAGCGCCTCTCCCAACATCCCTATACCACTCTCCCCGCTCCTTCCAGAGGAGCGTCCCTTCTCCACTCTACAGAGCTTCATCAGCACCTCTCCCAACATCCCTATACCACTCTCCCCTCTCCTTCCAGAGGAGCGTCCCTTCTCCACTTTACAGAGCTTCATCAGCGCCTCTCCCAACATCCCTATACCACTCTCCCCGCTCCTTCCAGAGGAGCGTCCCTTCTCCACTCTACAGAGCTTCATCAGCACCTCTCCCAACATCCCTATACCACTCTCCCCGCTCCTTCCAGAGGAGCGTCCCTTCTCCACTCTACAGAGCTTCATCAGCACCTCTCCCAACATCCCTATACCACTCTCCCCTCTCCTTCCAGAGGAGCGTCCCTTCTCCACTTTACAGAGCTTCATCAGCGCCTCTCCCAACATCCCTATACCACTCTCCCCTCTCCTTCCAGAGGAGCGTCTCTTCTCCACTTTACAGAGCTTCATCAGCACCTCTCCCAACATCCCTATACCCCTCTCCCCGCTCCTTCCAGAGGAGTGTCCCTTCTCCACTTTACAGAGCTTCATCAGCACCTCTCCCAACATCCCTATACCCCTCTCCCCTCTCCTTCCAGAGGAGCGTCCCTTCTCCACTTTACAGAGCTTCATCAGCGCCTCTCCCAACATCCCTATACCACTCTCCCCTCTCCTTTCAGAGGAGCGTCCCTTCTCCACTTTACAGAGCTTCATCAGCGCCTCTCCCAACATCCCTATACCCCTCTCCCCTCTCCTTCCAGAGGAGCGTCCCTTCTCCACTTTACAGAGCTTCATCAGCGCCTCTCCCAACATCCCTATACCACTCTCCCCACTCCTTCCAGAGGAGCGTCCCTTCTCCACTTTACAGAGCTTCATCAGCGCCTCTCCCAACATCCCTATACCACTCTCCCCTCTCCTTCCAGAGGGGCGTCCCTTCTCCACTTTACAGAGCTTCATCAGCGCCTCTCCCAACATCCCTATACCACTCTCCCCACTCCTTCCAGAGGAGCGTCCCTTCTCCACTTTACAGAGCTTCATCAGCGCCTCTCCCAACATCCCTATACCACTCTCCCCGCTCCTTCCAGAGGAGCGTCTCTTCTCCACTTTACAGAGCTTCATCAGCACCTCTCCCAACATCCCTATACCCCTCTCCCCTCTCCTTCCAGAGGAGCTTCCCTTCTCCACTTTACAGAGCTTCATCATCACCTCTCCCAACATCCCTATACCCCTCTCCCCGCTCCTTCCAGAGTAGTGTCCCTTCTCCACTTTACAGAGCTTCATCAGCGCCTTTCCCAACATCCCTATACCACTCTCCCCGCTCCTTCCAGAGGAGCGTCCCTTCTCCACTTTACAGAGCTTCATCAGCGCCTCTCCCAACATCCCTATACCACTCTCCCCTCTCCTTCCAGAGGAGCGTCCCTTCTCCACTTTACAGAGCTTCATCAGCGCCTCTCCCAACATCCCTATACCACTCTCCCCACTCCTTCCAGAGGAGCGTCCCTTCTCCACTTTACAGAGCTTCATCAGCACCTCTCCCAACATCCCTATACCACTCTCCCCTCTCCTTCCAGAGGAGCATCTCTTCTCCACTTTACAGAGCTTCATCAGCACCTCTCCCAACATCCCTATACCCCTCTCCCCTCTCCTTCCAGAGGAGCTTCCCTTCTCCACTTTACAGAGCTTCATCAGCGCCTCTCCCAACATCCCTATACCACTCTCCCCACTCCTTCCAGAGGAGTGTCCCTTCTCCACTTTACAGAGCTTCATCAGCACCTCTCCCAACATCCCTATACCCCTCTCCCCGCTCCTTCCAGAGGAGTGTCCCTTCTCCACTTTACAGAGCTTCATCAGCACCTCTCCCAACATCCCTATACCCCTCTCAACTCTCCTTCCAGAGGAGCGTCCCTTCTCCACTTTACAGAGCTTCATCAGCACCTCTCCCAACATCCCTATACCCCTCTCCCCGCTCCTTCCAGAGTAGTGTCCCTTCTCCACTTTACAGAGCTTCATCAGCGCCTTTCCCAACATCCCTATACCACTCTCCCCGCTCCTTCCAGAGGAGCGTCCCTTCTCCACTCTACAGAGCTTCATCAGCACCTCTCCCAACATCCCTATACCACTCTCCCCTCTCCTTCCAGAGGAGCGTCCCTTCTCCACTTTACAGAGCTTCATCAGCGCCTCTCCCAACATCCCTATACCACTCTCCCCTCTCCTTCCAGAGGAGCGTCTCTTCTCCACTTTACAGAGCTTCATCAGCACCTCTCCCAACATCCCTATACCACTCTCCCCGCTCCTTCCAGAGGAGCCTCCCTTCTCCACTTTACAGAGCTTCATCAGCGCCTCTCCCAACATCCCTATACCCCTCTCCCCGCTCCTTCCAGAGGAGCTTCCCTTCTCCACTTTACAGAGCTTCATCAGCGCCTCTCCCAACATCCCTATACCCCTCTCCCCGCTCCTTCCAGAGGAGCGTCTCTTCTCCACTTTACAGAGCTTCATCAGCACCTCTCCCAACATCCCTATACCACTCTCCCCACTCCTTCCAGAGGAGCTTCCCTTCTCCACTTTACAGAGCTTCATCAGCACCTCTCCCAACATCCCTATACCACTCTCCCCACTCCTTCCAGAGGAGCGTCCCTTCTCCACTTTACAGAGCTTCATCAGCACCTCTCCCAACATCCCTATACCCCTCTCCCCTCTCCTTCCAGAGGAGCGTCCCTTCTCCACTTTACAGAGCTTCATCAGCGCCTCTCCCAACATCCCTATACCACTCTCCCCACTCCTTCCAGAGGAGCGTCCCTTCTCCACTTTACAGAGCTTCATCAGCACCTCTCCCAACATCCCTATACCACTCTCCCCTCTCCTTCCAGAGGAGCGTCCCTTCTCCACTTTACAGAGCTTCATCAGCGCCTCTCCCAACATCCCTATACCACTCTCCCCACTCCTTCCAGAGGAGCGTCCCTTCTCCACTTTACAGAGCTTCATCAGCACCTCTCCCAACATCCCTATACCCCTCTCCCCGCTCCTTCCAGAGGAGCGTCCCTTCTCCACTTTACAGAGCTTCATCAGCGCCTCTCCCAACATCCCTATACCACTCTCCCCGCTCCTTCCAGAGGAGCGTCCCTTCTCCACTTTACAGAGCTTCATCAGCACCTCTCCCAACATCCCTATACCCCTCTCCCCGCTCCTTCCAGAGGAGTGTCCCTTCTCCACTTTACAGAGCTTCATCAGCGCCTCTCCCAACATCCCTATACCACTCTCCCCTCTCCTTCCAGAGGAGCGTCCCTTCTCCACTTTACAGAGCTTCATCAGCGCCTCTCCCAACATCCCTATACCACTCTCCCCTCTCCTTCCAGAGGAGCGTCCCTTCTCCACTTTACAGAGCTTCATCAGCGCCTCTCCCAACATCCCTATACCACTCTCCCCTCTCCTTCCAGAGGAGCATCTCTTCTCCACTTTACAGAGCTTCATCAGCGCCTCTCCCAACATCCCTATACCACTCTCCCCTGTACTTCCAGAGAAGCGTCCCTTCTCCACTTTACAGAGCTTCATCAGCGCCTCTCCCAACATCCCTATATCACTCTCCCCGCTCCTTCTAGAGGAGCTTCCCTTCTCCACTTTACAGAGCTTCATCAGCACCTCTCCCAACATCCCTATACCACTCTCCCCACTCCTTCCAGAGGAGCTTCCCTTCTCCACTTTACAGAGCTTCATCAGCACCTCTCCCAACATCCCTATACCCCTCTCCCCTCTCCTTCCAGAGGAGCGTCCCTTTTCCACTTTACAGAGCTTCATCAGCGCCTCTTCCAACATCCCTATACCACTCTCCCCTCTCCTTCCAGAGGAGCGTCCCGTCTCCACTTTACAGAGCTTCATCAGCGCCTCTCCCAACATCCCTATACCACTCTCCCCACTCCTTCCAGAGGAGCGTCCCTTCTCCACTTTACAGAGCTTCATCAGCACCTCTCCCAACATCCCTATACCACTCTCCCCTCTCCTTCCAGAGGAGCGTCCCTTCTCCACTTTACAGAGCTTCATCAGCGCCTCTCCCAACATCCCTATACCACTCTCCCCTGTACTTCAAGAGGAGCGTCCCTTCTCCACTTTACAGAGCTTCATCAGCGCCTCTCCCAACATCCCTATACCACTCTCCCCGCTCCTTCTAGAGGAGCTTCCCTTCTCCACTTTACAGAGCTTCATCAGCACCTCTCCCAACATCCCTATACCACTCTCCCCGCTCCTTCCAGAGGAGCTTCCCTTCTCCGCTTTACAGAGCTTCATCAGCACCTCTCCCAACATCCCTATACCCCTCTCCCCTCTCCTTCCAGAGGAGCGTCCCTTCTCCACTTTACAGAGCTTCATCAGCACCTCTCCCAACATCCCTATACCACTCTCCCCTCTCCTTCCAGAGTAGTGTCCCTTCTCCACTTTACAGAGCTTCATCAGCACCTCTCCCAACATCCCTATACCCCTCTCCCCGCTCCTTCCAGAGGAGTGTCCCTTCTCCACTTTACAGAGCTTCATCAGCACCTCTCCCAACATCCCTATACCCCTCTCCCCTCTCCTTCCAGAGGAGCGTCCCTTCTCCACTTTACAGAGCTTCATCAGCGCCTCTCCCAACATCCCTATACCACTCTCCCCGCTCCTTCCAGAGGAGCGTCCCTTCTCCACTCTACAGAGCTTCATCAGCACCTCTCCCAACATCCCTATACCACTCTCCCCTCTCCTTCCAGAGGAGCGTCCCTTCTCCACTTTACAGAGCTTCATCAGCGCCTCTCCCAACATCCCTATACCACTCTCCCCGCTCCTTCCAGAGGAGCGTCCCTTCTCCACTCTACAGAGCTTCATCAGCACCTCTCCCAACATCCCTATACCACTCTCCCCGCTCCTTCCAGAGGAGCGTCCCTTCTCCACTCTACAGAGCTTCATCAGCACCTCTCCCAACATCCCTATACCACTCTCCCCTCTCCTTCCAGAGGAGCGTCCCTTCTCCACTTTACAGAGCTTCATCAGCGCCTCTCCCAACATCCCTATACCACTCTCCCCTCTCCTTCCAGAGGAGCGTCTCTTCTCCACTTTACAGAGCTTCATCAGCACCTCTCCCAACATCCCTATACCCCTCTCCCCGCTCCTTCCAGAGGAGTGTCCCTTCTCCACTTTACAGAGCTTCATCAGCACCTCTCCCAACATCCCTATACCCCTCTCCCCTCTCCTTCCAGAGGAGCGTCCCTTCTCCACTTTACAGAGCTTCATCAGCGCCTCTCCCAACATCCCTATACCACTCTCCCCTCTCCTTTCAGAGGAGCGTCCCTTCTCCACTTTACAGAGCTTCATCAGCGCCTCTCCCAACATCCCTATACCCCTCTCCCCTCTCCTTCCAGAGGAGCGTCCCTTCTCCACTTTACAGAGCTTCATCAGCGCCTCTCCCAACATCCCTATACCACTCTCCCCACTCCTTCCAGAGGAGCGTCCCTTCTCCACTTTACAGAGCTTCATCAGTGCCTCTCCCAACATCCCTATACCACTCTTCCCTCTCCTTCCAGAGGGGCGTCCCTTCTCCACTTTACAGAGCTTCATCAGCGCCTCTCCCAACATCCCTATACCACTCTCCCCACTCCTTCCAGAGGAGCGTCCCTTCTCCACTTTACAGAGCTTCATCAGCGCCTCTCCCAACATCCCTATACCACTCTCCCCGCTCCTTCCAGAGGAGCGTCTCTTCTCCACTTTACAGAGCTTCATCAGCACCTCTCCCAACATCCCTATACCCCTCTCCCCTCTCCTTCCAGAGGAGCTTCCCTTCTCCACTTTACAGAGCTTCATCATCACCTCTCCCAACATCCCTATACCCCTCTCCCCGCTCCTTCCAGAGTAGTGTCCCTTCTCCACTTTACAGAGCTTCATCAGCGCCTTTCCCAACATCCCTATACCACTCTCCCCGCTCCTTCCAGAGGAGCGTCCCTTCTCCACTTTACAGAGCTTCATCAGCGCCTCTCCCAACATCCCTATACCACTCTCCCCTCTCCTTCCAGAGGAGCGTCCCTTCTCCACTTTACAGAGCTTCATCAGCGCCTCTCCCAACATCCCTATACCACTCTCCCCACTCCTTCCAGAGGAGCGTCCCTTCTCCACTTTACAGAGCTTCATCAGCACCTCTCCCAACATCCCTATACCACTCTCCCCTCTCCTTCCAGAGGAGCATCTCTTCTCCACTTTACAGAGCTTCATCAGCACCTCTCCCAACATCCCTATACCCCTCTCCCCTCTCCTTCCAGAGGAGCTTCCCTTCTCCACTTTACAGAGCTTCATCAGCGCCTCTCCCAACATCCCTATACCACTCTCCCCACTCCTTCCAGAGGAGTGTCCCTTCTCCACTTTACAGAGCTTCATCAGCACCTCTCCCAACATCCCTATACCCCTCTCCCCGCTCCTTCCAGAGGAGTGTCCCTTCTCCACTTTACAGAGCTTCATCAGCACCTCTCCCAACATCCCTATACCCCTCTCAACTCTCCTTCCAGAGGAGCGTCCCTTCTCCACTTTACAGAGCTTCATCAGCACCTCTCCCAACATCCCTATACCCCTCTCCCCGCTCCTTCCAGAGTAGTGTCCCTTCTCCACTTTACAGAGCTTCATCAGCGCCTTTCCCAACATCCCTATACCACTCTCCCCGCTCCTTCCAGAGGAGCGTCCCTTCTCCACTCTACAGAGCTTCATCAGCACCTCTCCCAACATCCCTATACCACTCTCCCCTCTCCTTCCAGAGGAGCGTCCCTTCTCCACTTTACAGAGCTTCATCAGCGCCTCTCCCAACATCCCTATACCACTCTCCCCTCTCCTTCCAGAGGAGCGTCTCTTCTCCACTTTACAGAGCTTCATCAGCACCTCTCCCAACATCCCTATACCACTCTCCCCGCTCCTTCCAGAGGAGCCTCCCTTCTCCACTTTACAGAGCTTCATCAGCGCCTCTCCCAACATCCCTATACCCCTCTCCCCGCTCCTTCCAGAGGAGCTTCCCTTCTCCACTTTACAGAGCTTCATCAGCGCCTCTCCCAACATCCCTATACCCCTCTCCCCGCTCCTTCCAGAGGAGCGTCTCTTCTCCACTTTACAGAGCTTCATCAGCACCTCTCCCAACATCCCTATACCACTCTCCCCACTCCTTCCAGAGGAGCTTCCCTTCTCCACTTTACAGAGCTTCATCAGCACCTCTCCCAACATCCCTATACCACTCTCCCCACTCCTTCCAGAGGAGCGTCCCTTCTCCACTTTACAGAGCTTCATCAGCACCTCTCCCAACATCCCTATACCCCTCTCCCCTCTCCTTCCAGAGGAGCGTCCCTTCTCCACTTTACAGAGCTTCATCAGCGCCTCTCCCAACATCCCTATACCACTCTCCCCACTCCTTCCAGAGGAGCGTCCCTTCTCCACTTTACAGAGCTTCATCAGCACCTCTCCCAACATCCCTATACCACTCTCCCCTCTCCTTCCAGAGGAGCGTCCCTTCTCCACTTTACAGAGCTTCATCAGCGCCTCTCCCAACATCCCTATACCACTCTCCCCACTCCTTCCAGAGGAGCGTCCCTTCTCCACTTTACAGAGCTTCATCAGCACCTCTCCCAACATCCCTATACCACTCTCCCCTCTCCTTCCAGAGGAGCGTCCCTTCTCCACTTTACAGAGCTTCATCAGCGCCTCTCCCAACATCCCTATACCACTCTCCCCTGTACTTCCAGAGAAGCGTCCCTTCTCCACTTTACAGAGCTTCATCAGCACCTCTCCCAACATCCCTATACCACTCTCCCCACTCCTTCCAGAGGAGCTTCCCTTCTCCACTTTACAGAGCTTCATCAGCACCTCTCCCAACATCCCTATACCCCTCTCCCCTCTCCTTCCAGAGGAGCGTCCCTTCTCCACTTTACAGAGCTTCATCAGCGCCTCTTCCAACATCCCTATACCACTCTCCCCTCTCCTTCCAGAGGAGCGTCCCGTCTCCACTTTACAGAGCTTCATCAGCGCCTCTCCCAACATCCCTATACCACTCTCCCCGCTCCTTCCAGAGGAGCGTCCCTTCTCCACTTTACAGAGCTTCATCAGCGCCTCTCCCAACATCCCTATACCACTCTCCCCTGTACTTCCAGAGGAGCGTCCCTTCTCCACTTTACAGAGCTTCATCAGCGCCTCTCCCAACATCCCTATACCACTCTCCCTGCTCCTTCTAGAGGAGCTTCCCTTCTCCACTTTACAGAGCTTCATCAGCACCTCTCCCAACATCCCTATACCACTCTCCCCGCTCCTTCCAGAGGAGCTTCCTTTCTCCGCTTTACAGAGCTTCATCAGCACCTCTCCCAACATCCCTATACCCCTCTCCCCTCTCCTTCCAGAGGAGCGTCCCTTCTCCACTTTACAGAGCTTCATCAGCGCCTCTCCCAACATCCCTATACCACTCTCCCCGCTCCTTCCAGAGGAGCGTCCCTTCTCCACTCTACAGAGCTTCATCAGCACCTCTCCCAACATCCCTATACCACTCTCCCCTCTCCTTCCAGAGGAGCGTCCCTTCTCCACTTTACAGAGCTTCATCAGCGCCTCTCCCAACATCCCTATACCACTCTCCCCACTCCTTCCAGAGGAGCGTCCCTTCTCCACTTTACAGAGCTTCATCAGCACCTCTCCCAACATCCCTATACCACTCTCCCCTCTCCTTCCAGAGGAGCGTCCCTTCTCCACTTTACAGAGCTTCATCAGCGCCTCTCCCAACATCCCTATACCACTCTCCCCGCTCCTTCCAGAGGAGCGTCCCTTCTCCACTCTACAGAGCTTCATCAGCACCTCTCCCAACATCCCTATACCACTCTCCCCTCTCCTTCCAGAGGAGCGTCCCTTCTCCACTTTACAGAGCTTCATCAGCGCCTCTCCCAACATCCCTATACCACTCTCCCCTCTCCTTCCAGAGGAGCGTCTCTTCTCCACTTTACAGAGCTTCATCAGCACCTCTCCCAACATCCCTATACCACTCTCCCCGCTCCTTCCAGAGGAGCGTCCCTTCTCCACTTTACAGAGCTTCATCAGCGCCTCTCCCAACATCCCTATACCACTCTCCCCTCTCCTTCCAGAGGAGCGTCCCTTCTCCACTTTACAGAGCTTCATCAGCACCTCTCCCAACATCCCTATACCACTCTCCCCGCTCCTTCCAGAGGAGCTTCCCTTCTCCACTTTACAGAGCTTCATCAGCACCTCTCCCAACATCCCTATACCACTCTCCCCACTCCTTCCAGAGGAGCTTCCCTTCTCCACTTTACAGAGCTTCATCAGCACCTCTCCCAACATCCCTATACCACTCTCCCCACTCCTTCCAGAGGAGCGTCCCTTCTCCACTTTACAGAGCTTCATCAGCACCTCTCCCAACATCCCTATACCCCTCTCCCCTCTCCTTCCAGAGGAGCGTCCCTTCTCCACTTTACAGAGCTTCATCAGCGCCTCTCCCAACATCCCTATACCACTCTCCCCACTCCTTCCAGAGGAGCGTCCCTTCTCCACTTTACAGAGCTTCATCAGCACCTCTCCCAACATCCCTATACCACTCTCCCCTCTCCTTCCAGAGGAGCGTCCCTTCTCCACTTTACAGAGCTTCATCAGCACCTCTCCCAACATCCCTATACCACTCTCCCCGCTCCTTCCAGAGGAGCTTCCCTTCTCCACTTTACAGAGCTTCATCAGCGCCTCTCCCAACATCCCTATACCACTCTCCCCTCTCCTTCCAGAGGAGCGTCCCTTCTCCACTTTACAGAGCTTCATCAGCGCCTCTCCCAACATCCCTATACCACTCTCCCCTCTCCTTCCAGAGGAGCGTCTCTTCTCCACTTTACAGAGCTTCATCAGCACCTCTCCCAACATCCCTATACCACTCTCCCCGCTCCTTCCAGAGGAGCGTCCCTTCTCCACTTTACAGAGCTTCATCAGCGCCTCTCCCAACATCCATATACCACTCTCCCCTCTCCTTCCAGAGGAGCGTCCCTTCTCCACTTTACAGAGCTTCATCAGCACCTCTCCCAACATCCCTATACCACTCTCCCCGCTCCTTCCAGAGGAGCTTCCCTTCTCCACTTTACAGAGCTTCATCAGCACCTCTCCCAACATCCCTATACCACTCTCCCCTCTCCTTCCAGAGGAGCTTCCCTTCTCCACTTTACAGAGCTTCATCAGCACCTCTCCCAACATCCCTATACCACTCTCCCCACTCCTTCCAGAGGAGCGTCCCTTCTCCACTTTACAGAGCTTCATCAGCACCTCTCCCAACATCCCTATACCCCTCTCCCCTCTCCTTCCAGAGGAGCGTCCCTTCTCCACTTTACAGAGCTTCATCAGCGCCTCTCCCAACATCCCTATACCACTCTCCCCACTCCTTCCAGAGGAGCGTCCCTTCTCCACTTTACAGAGCTTCATCAGCACCTCTCCCAACATCCCTATACCACTCTCCCCTCTCCTTCCAGAGGAGCGTCCCTTCTCCACTTTACAGAGCTTCATCAGCGCCTCTCCCAACATCCCTATACCACTCTTCCCTCTCCTTCCAGAGGAGCGTCTCTTCTCCACTTTACAGAGCTTCATCAGCACCTCTCCCAACATCCCTATACCACTCTCCCCGCTCCTTCCAGAGGAGCGTCCCTTCTCCACTTTACAGAGCTTCATCAGCGCCTCTCCCAACATCCCTATACCACTCTCCCCTCTCCTTCCAGAGGAGCGTCCCTTCTCCACTTTACAGAGCTTCATCAGCACCTCTCCCAACATCCCTATACCACTCTCCCCGCTCCTTCCAGAGGAGCTTCCCTTCTCCACTTTACAGAGCTTCATCAGCACCTCTTCCAACATCCCTATACCACTCTCCCCACTCCTTCCAGAGGAGCTTCCCTTCTCCACTTTACAGAGCTTCATCAGCACCTCTCCCAACATCCCTATACCCCTCTCCCCTCTCCTTCCAGAGGAGCGTCCCTTCTCCACTTTACAGAGCTTCATCAGCGCCTCTCCCAACATCCCTATACCACTCTCCCCTCTCCTTCCAGAGGAGCTTCCCTTCTCCACTTTACAGAGCTTCATCAGCGCCTCTCCCAACATCCCTATACCACTCTCCCCACTCCTTCCAGAGGAGCGTCCCTTCTCCACTTTACAGAGCTTCATCAGCACCTCTCCCAACATCCCTATACCACTCTCCCCTCTCCTTCCAGAGGAGCGTCCCTTCTCCACTTTACAGAGCTTCATCAGCGCCTCTCCCAACATCCCTATACCACTCTCCCCTGTACTTCCAGAGGAGCGTCCCTTCTCCACTTTACAGAGCTTCATCAGCGCCTCTCCCAACATCCCTATACCACTCTCCCCGCTCCTTCTATAGGAGCTTCCCTTCTCCACTTTACAGAGCTTCATCAGCACCTCTCCCAACATCCCTATACCCCTCTCCCCGCTCCTTCCAGAGGAGCTTCCCTTCTCCACTTTACAGAGCTTCATCAGCGCCTCTCCCAACATCCCTATACCCCTCTCCCCTCTCCTTCCAGAGGAGCGTCCCTTCTCCACTTTACAGAGCTTCATCAGCGCCTCTCCCAACATCCCTATACCACTCTCCCCTCTCCTTCCAGAGGAGCGTCCCTTCTCCACTCTACAGAGCTTCATCAGCACCTCTCCCAACATCCCTATACCACTCTCCCCTCTCCTTCCAGAGGAGCGTCCCTTCTCCACTTTACAGAGCTTCATCAGCGCCTCTCCCAACATCCCTATACCACTCTCCCCTCTCCTTCCAGAGGAGCGTCTCTTCTCCACTTTACAGAGCTTCATCAGCACCTCTCCCAACATCCCTATACCCCTCTCCCCGCTCCTTCCAGAGGAGCTTCCCTTCTCCACTTTACAGAGCTTCATCAGCGCCTCTCCCAACATCCCTATACCCCTCTCCCCGCTCCTTCCAGAGGAGCGTCTCTTCTCCACTTTACAGAGCTTCATCAGCACCTCTCCCAACATCCCTATACCACTCTCCCCACTCCTTCCAGAGGAGCTTCCCTTCTCCACTTTACAGAGCTTCATCAGCACCTCTCCCAACATCCCTATACCACTCTCCCCACTCCTTCCAGAGGAGCGTCCCTTCTCCACTTTACAGAGCTTCATCAGCACCTCTCCCAACATCCCTATACCCCTCTCCCCTCTCCTTCCAGAGGAGCGTCCCTTCTCCACTTTACAGAGCTTCATCAGCGCCTCTCCCAACATCCCTATACCACTCTCCCCACTCCTTCCAGAGGAGCGTCCCTTCTCCACTTTACAGAGCTTCATCAGCACCTCTCCCAACATCCCTATACCACTCTCCCCTCTCCTTCCAGAGGAGCGTCCCTTCTCCACTTTACAGAGCTTCATCAGCGCCTCTCCCAACATCCCTATACCACTCTCCCCTGTACTTCCAGAGAAGCGTCCCTTCTCCACTTTACAGAGCTTCATCAGCGCCTCTCCCAACATCCCTATATCACTCTCCCCGCTCCTTCTAGAGGAGCTTCCCTTCTCCACTTTACAGAGCTTCATCAGCACCTCTCCCAACATCCCTATACCACTCTCCCCACTCCTTCCAGAGGAGCTTCCCTTCTCCACTTTACAGAGCTTCATCAGCACCTCTCCCAACATCCCTATACCCCTCTCCCCTCTCCTTCCAGAGGAGTGTCCCTTCTCCACTTTACAGAGCTTCATCAGCGCCTCTTCCAACATCCCTATACCACTCTCCCCTCTCCTTCCAGAGGAGCGTCCCGTCTCCACTTTACAGA
Organism: Lithobates pipiens; assembly: GCF_037356315.1. Classification (NCBI taxonomy): domain Eukaryota; kingdom Metazoa; phylum Chordata; class Amphibia; order Anura; family Ranidae; genus Lithobates; species Lithobates pipiens. The sequence goes on along the minus strand of NW_027507784.1, from coordinate 2,378,587 downwards.
GCTTCATCAGCGCCTCTCCCAACATCCCTATACCACTCTCCCCGCTCCTTCCAGAGGAGCGTCCCTTCTCCACTTTACAGAGCTTCATCAGCGCCTCTCCCAACATCCCTATACCACTCTCCCCTGTACTTCCAGAGGAGCCTCCCTTCTCCACTTTACAGAGCTTCATCAGCGCCTCTCCCAACATCCCTATACCACTCTCCCCGCTCCTTCTAGAGGAGCTTCCCTTCTCCACTTTACAGAGCTTCATCAGCACCTCTCCCAACATCCCTATACCACTCTCCCCGCTCCTTCCAGAGGAGCTTCCCTTCTCCGCTTTACAGAGCTTCATCAGCACCTCTCCCAACATCCCTATACCCCTCTCCCCTCTCCTTCCAGAGGAGCGTCCCTTCTCCACTTTACAGAGCTTCATCAGCACCTCTCCCAACATCCCTATACCACTCTCCCCTCTCCTTCCAGAGTAGTGTCCCTTCTCCACTTTACAGAGCTTCATCAGCACCTCTCCCAACATCCCTATACCCCTCTCCCCGCTCCTTCCAGAGGAGTGTCCCTTCTCCACTTTACAGAGCTTCATCAGCACCTCTCCCAACATCCCTATACCCCTCTCCCCTCTCCTTCCAGAGGAGCGTCCCTTCTCCACTTTACAGAGCTTCATCAGCGCCTCTCCCAACATCCCTATACCACTCTCCCCGCTCCTTCCAGAGGAGCGTCCCTTCTCCACTCTACAGAGCTTCATCAGCACCTCTCCCAACATCCCTATACCACTCTCCCCTCTCCTTCCAGAGGAGCGTCCCTTCTCCACTTTACAGAGCTTCATCAGCGCCTCTCCCAACATCCCTATACCACTCTCCCCTCTCCTTCCAGAGGAGCGTCTCTTCTCCACTTTACAGAGCTTCATCAGCACCTCTCCCAACATCCCTATACCACTCTCCCCGCTCCTTCCAGAGGAGCGTCCCTTCTCCACTTTACAGAGCTTCATCAGCGCCTCTCCCAACATCCCTATACCACTCTCCCCTCTCCTTCCAGAGGAGCGTCCCTTCTCCACTTTACAGAGCTTCATCAGCGCCTCTCCCAACATCCCTATACCACTCTCCCCACTCCTTCCAGAGGAGCGTCCCTTCTCCACTTTACAGAGCTTCATCAGCACCTCTCCCAACATCCCTATACCACTCTCCCCTCTCCTTCCAGAGGAGCGTCCCTTCTCCACTTTACAGAGCTTCATCAGCGCCTCTCCCAACATCCCTATACCACTCTCCCCTGTACTTCCAGAGGAGCGTCCCTTCTCCACTTTACAGAGCTTCATCAGCGCCTCTCCCAACATCCCTATACCACTCTCCCCGCTCCTTCTAGAGGAGCTTCCCTTCTCCACTTTACAGAGCTTCATCAGCACCTCTCCCAACATCCTTATACCCCTCTCCCCGCTCCTTCCAGAGGAGCTTCCCTTCTCCACTTTACAGAGCTTCATCAGCGCCTCTCCCAACATCCCTATACCCCTCTCCCCTCTCCTTCCAGAGGAGCATCCCTTCTCCACTTTACAGAGCTTCATCAGCGCCTCTCCCAACATCCCTATACCACTCTCCCCTCTCCTTCCAGAGGAGCGTCCCTTCTGCACTTTACAGAGCTTCATCAGCGCCTCTCCCAACATCCCTATACCACTCTCCCCTGTACTTCCAGAGGAGCTTCCCTTCTCCACTTTACAGAGCTTCATCAGCACCTCTCCCAACATCCCTATACCACTCTCCCCTCTCCTTCCAGAGGAGCGTCCCTTCTCCACTTTACAGAGCTTCATCAGCGCCTCTCCCAACATCCCTATACCCCTCTCCCCTCTCCTTCCAGAGGAGCGTCCCTTCTCCACTTTACAGAGCTTCATCAGCACCTCTCCCAACATCCCTATACCACTCTCCCCTCTCCTTCCAGAGGAGTGTCCCTTCTCCACTTTACAGAGCTTCATCAGCACCTCTCCCAACATCCCTATACCACTCTCCCCGCTCCTTCCAGAGGAGCGTCCCTTCTCCACTTTACAGAGCTTCATCAGCACCTCTCCCAACATCCCTATACCACTCTCCCCACTCCTTCCAGAGGAGCGTCCCTTCTCCACTTTACAGAGCTTCATCAGCACCTCTCCCAACATCCCTATACCACTCTCCCCTCTCCTTCCAGAGGAGCGTCCCTTCTCCACTTTACAGAGCTTCATCAGCGCCTCTCCCAACATCCCTATACCACTCTCCCCGCTCCTTCCAGAGGAGCGTCCCTTCTCCACTCTACAGAGCTTCATCAGCACCTCTCCCAACATCCCTATACCACTCTCCCCTCTCCTTCCAGAGGAGCGTCCCTTCTCCACTTTACAGAGCTTCATCAGCGCCTCTCCCAACATCCCTATACCACTCTCCCCTCTCCTTCCAGAGGAGCGTCTCTTCTCCACTTTACAGAGCTTCATCAGCACCTCTCCCAACATCCCTATACCACTCTCCCCGCTCCTTCCAGAGGAGCGTCCCTTCTCCACTTTACAGAGCTTCATCAGCGCCTCTCCCAACATCCCTATACCACTCTCCCCTCTCCTTCCAGAGGAGCGTCCCTTCTCCACTTTACAGAGCTTCATCAGCACCTCTCCCAACATCCCTATACCACTCTCCCCGCTCCTTCCAGAGGAGCTTCCCTTCTCCACTTTACAGAGCTTCATCAGCACCTCTCCCAACATCCCTATACCACTCTCCCCACTCCTTCCAGAGGAGCTTCCCTTCTCCACTTTACAGAGCTTCATCAGCACCTCTCCCAACATCCCTATACCACTCTCCCCACTCCTTCCAGAGGAGCGTCCCTTCTCCACTTTACAGAGCTTCATCAGCACCTCTCCCAACATCCCTATACCCCTCTCCCCTCTCCTTCCAGAGGAGCGTCCCTTCTCCACTTTACAGAGCTTCATCAGCGCCTCTCCCAACATCCCTATACCACTCTCCCCTCTCCTTCCAGAGGAGCTTCCCTTCTCCACTTTACAGAGCTTCATCAGCGCCTCTCCCAACATCCCTATACCACTCTCCCCACTCCTTCCAGAGGAGCGTCCCTTCTCCACTTTACAGAGCTTCATCAGCACCTCTCCCAACATCCCTATACCACTCTCCCCTCTCCTTCCAGAGGAGCGTCCCTTCTCCACTTTACAGAGCTTCATCAGCGCCTCTCCCAACATCCCTATACCACTCTCCCCTGTACTTCCAGAGGAGCGTCCCTTCTCCACTTTACAGAGCTTCATCAGCGCCTCTCCCAACATCCCTATACCACTCTCCCCGCTCCTTCTAGAGGAGCTTCCCTTCTCCACTTTACAGAGCTTCATCAGCACCTCTCCCAACATCCCTATACCCCTCTCCCCGCTCCTTCCAGAGGAGCTTCCCTTCTCCACTTTACAGAGCTTAATCAGCACCTCTCCCAACATCCCTATACCCCTCTCCCCTCTCCTTCCAGAGGAGCGTCCCTTCTCCACTTTACAGAGCTTCATCAGCGCCTCTCCCAACATCCCTATACCACTCTCCCCTGTACTTCCAGAGGAGCGTCCCTTCTCCACTTTACAGAGCTTCATCAGCGCCTCTCCCAACATCCCTATACCACTCTCCCCGCTCCTTCTAGAGGAGCTTCCCTTCTCCACTTTACAGAGCTTCATCAGCACCTCTCCCAACATCCCTATACCCCTCTCCCCGCTCCTTCCAGAGGAGCTTCCCTTCTCCACTTTACAGAGCTTCATCAGCGCCTCTCCCAACATCCCTATACCCCTCTCCCCTCTCCTTCCAGAGGAGCGTCCCTTCTCCACTTTACAGAGCTTCATCAGCGCCTCTCCCAACATCCCTATACCACTCTCCCCTCTCCTTCCAGAGGAGCGTCTCTTCTCCACTTTACAGAGCTTCATCAGCGCCTCTCCCAACATCCCTATACCACTCTCCCCGCTCCTTCCAGAGGAGCGTCCCTTCTCCACTTTACAGAGCTTCATCAGCGCCTCTCCTAACATCCCTATACCACTCTCCCCACTCCTTCCAGAGGAGCGTCCCTTCTCCACTTTACAGAGCTTCATCAGCGCCTCTCCCAACATCCCTATACCACTCTCCCCTCTCCTTCCAGAGGAGCGTCCCTTCTCCACTTTACAGAGCTTCATCAGCACCTCTCCCAACATCCCTATACCACTCTCCCCTCTCCTTCCAGAGGAGCGTCCCTTCTCCACTCTACAGAGCTTCATCAGCACCTCTCCCAACATCCCTATACCACTCTCCCCTCTCCTTCCAGAGGAGCGTCCCTTCTCCACTTTACAGAGCTTCATCAGCGCCTCTCCCAACATCCCTATACCACTCTCCCCTCTCCTTCCAGAGGAGCGTCTCTTCTCCACTTTACAGAGCTTCATCAGCGCCTCTCCCAACATCCCTATACCACTCTCCCCACTCCTTCCAGAGGAGCGTCCCTTCTCCACTTTACAGAGCTTCATCAGCACCTCTCCCAACATCCCTATACCCCTCTCCCCTCTCCTTCCAGAGGAGTGTCCCTTCTCCACTCTACAGAGCTTCATCAGCACCTCTCCCAACATCCCTATACCACTCTCCCCTCTCCTTCCAGAGGAGCGTCCCTTCTCCACTTTACAGAGCTTCATCAGCGCCTCTCCCAACATCCCTATACCACTCTCCCCTCTCCTTCCAGAGGAGCGTCCCTTCTCCACTTTACAGAGCTTCATCAGCGCCTCTCCCAACATCCCTATACCACTCTCCCCTGTACTTCCAGAGGAGCTTCCCTTCTCCACTTTACAGAGCTTCATCAGCACCTCTCCCAACATCCCTATACCACTCTCCCCTCTCCTTCCAGAGGAGCGTCCCTTCTCCACTTTACAGAGCTTCATCAGCGCCTCTCCCAACATCCCTATACCCCTCTCCCCTCTCCTTCCAGAGGAGCGTCCCTTCTCCACTTTACAGAGCTTCATCAGCACCTCTCCCAACATCCCTATACCACTCTCCCCTCTCCTTCCAGAGGAGTGTCCCTTCTCCACTTTACAGAGCTTCATCAGCGCCTCTCCCAACATCCCTATACCACTCTCCCCGCTCCTTCCAGAGGAGCGTCCCTTCTCCACTCTACAGAGCTTCATCAGCGCCTCTCCCAACATCCCTATACCACTCTCCCCTCTCCTTCCAGAGGAGCGTCCCTTCTCCACTTTACAGAGCTTCATCAGCGCCTCTCCCAACATCCCTATACCACTCTCCCCTCTCCTTCCAGAGGAGCGTCTCTTCTCCACTTTACAGAGCTTCATCAGCGCCTCTCCCAACATCCCTATACCACTCTCCCCGCTCCTTCCAGAGGAGCGTCCCTTCTCCACTTTACAGAGCTTCATCAGCACCTCTCCCAACATCCCTATACCACTCTCCCCGCTCCTTCCAGAGGAGCTTCCCTTCTCCACTTTACAGAGCTTCATCAGCACCTCTCCCAACATCCCTATACCACTCTCCCCACTCCTTCCAGAGGAGCTTCCCTTCTCCACTTTACAGAGCTTCATCAGCACCTCTCCCAACATCCCTATACCACTCTCCCCACTCCTTCCAGAGGAGCGTCCCTTCTCCACTTTACAGAGCTTCATCAGCACCTCTCCCAACATCCCTATACCCCTCTCCCCTCTCCTTCCAGAGGAGCGTCCCTTCTCCACTTTACAGAGCTTCATCAGCGCCTCTCCCAACATCCCTATACCACTCTCCCCTGTACTTCCAGAGGAGCGTCCCTTCTCCACTTTACAGAGCTTCATCAGCGCCTCTCCCAACATCCCTATACCACTCTCCCCGCTCCTTCTAGAGGAGCTTCCCTTCTCCACTTTACAGAGCTTCATCAGCACCTCTCCCAACATCCCTATACCCCTCTCCCCGCTCCTTCCAGAGGAGCTTCCCTTCTCCACTTTACAGAGCTTCATCAGCGCCTCTCCCAACATCCCTATACCCCTCTCCCCTCTCCTTCCAGAGGAGCGTCCCTTCTCCACTTTACAGAGCTTCATCAGCGCCTCTCCCAACATCCCTATACCACTCTCCCCTCTCCTTCCAGAGGAGCGTCTCTTCTCCACTTTACAGAGCTTCATCAGCGCCTCTCCCAACATCCCTATACCACTCTCCCCGCTCCTTCCAGAGGAGCGTCCCTTCTCCACTTTACAGAGCTTCATCAGCGCCTCTCCTAACATCCCTATACCACTCTCCCCACTCCTTCCAGAGGAGCGTCCCTTCTCCACTTTACAGAGCTTCATCAGCGCCTCTCCCAACATCCCTATACCACTCTCCCCTCTCCTTCCAGAGGAGCGTCCCTTCTCCACTTTACAGAGCTTCATCAGCACCTCTCCCAACATCCCTATACCACTCTCCCCTCTCCTTCCAGAGGAGCGTCCCTTCTCCACTCTACAGAGCTTCATCAGCACCTCTCCCAACATCCCTATACCACTCTCCCCTCTCCTTCCAGAGGAGCGTCCCTTCTCCACTTTACAGAGCTTCATCAGCGCCTCTCCCAACATCCCTATACCACTCTCCCCTCTCCTTCCAGAGGAGCCTCTCTTCTCCACTTTACAGAGCTTCATCAGCGCCTCTCCCAACATCCCTATACCACTCTCCCCACTCCTTCCAGAGGAGCGTCCCTTCTCCACTTTACAGAGCTTCATCAGCACCTCTCCCAACATCCCTATACCACTCTCCCCTCTCCTTCCAGAGGAGCGTCCCTTCTCCACTCTACAGAGCTTCATCAGCGCCTCTCCCAACATCCCTATACCACTCTCCCCTCTCCTTCCAGAGGAGCGTCCCTTCTCCACTTTACAGAGCTTCATCAGCGCCTCTCCCAACATCCCTATACCACTCTCCCCTGTACTTCCAGAGGAGCTTCCCTTCTCCACTTTACAGAGCTTCATCAGCACCTCTCCCAACATCCCTATACCACTCTCCCCTCTCCTTCCAGAGGAGCGTCCCTTCTCCACTTTACAGAGCTTCATCAGCGCCTCTCCCAACATCCCTATACCCCTCTCCCCTCTCCTTCCAGAGGAGCGTCCCTTCTCCACTTTACAGAGCTTCATCAGCACCTCTCCCAACATCCCTATACCACTCTCCCCTCTCCTTCCAGAGGAGTGTCCCTTCTCCACTTTACAGAGCTTCATCAGCACCTCTCCCAACATCCCTATACCACTCTCCCCGCTCCTTCCAGAGGAGCGTCCCTTCTCCACTTTACAGAGCTTCATCAGCGCCTCTCCCAACATCCCTATACCACTCTCCCCACTCCTTCCAGAGGAGCGTCCCTTCTCCACTTTACAGAGCTTCATCAGCACCTCTCCCAACATCCCTATACCACTCTCCCCTCTCCTTCCAGAGGAGCGTCCCTTCTCCACTTTACAGAGCTTCATCAGCGCCTCTCCCAACATCCCTATACCACTCTCCCCGCTCCTTCCAGAGGAGCGTCCCTTCTCCACTCTACAGAGCTTCATCAGCGCCTCTCCCAACATCCCTATACCACTCTCCCCTCTCCTTCCAGAGGAGCGTCCCTTCTCCACTTTACAGAGCTTCATCAGCGCCTCTCCCAACATCCCTATACCACTCTCCCCTCTCCTTCCAGAGGAGCGTCTCTTCTCCACTTTACAGAGCTTCATCAGCGCCTCTCCCAACATCCCTATACCACTCTCCCCACTCCTTCCAGAGGAGCGTCCCTTCTCCACTTTACAGAGCTTCATCAGCACCTCTCCCAACATCCCTATACCACTCTCCCCGCTCCTTCCAGAGGAGCTTCCCTTCTCCACTTTACAGAGCTTCATCAGCACCTCTCCCAACATCCCTATACCACTCTCCCCACTCCTTCCAGAGGAGCTTCCCTTCTCCACTTTACAGAGCTTCATCAGCACCTCTCCCAACATCCCTATACCACTCTCCCCACTCCTTCCAGAGGAGCGTCCCTTCTCCACTTTACAGAGCTTCATCAGCACCTCTCCCAACATCCCTATACCCCTCTCCCCTCTCCTTCCAGAGGAGCGTCCCTTCTCCACTTTACAGAGCTTCATCAGCGCCTCTCCCAACATCCCTATACCACTCTCCCCTGTACTTCCAGAGGAGCGTCCCTTCTCCACTTTACAGAGCTTCATCAGCGCCTCTCCCAACATCCCTATACCACTCTCCCCGCTCCTTCTAGAGGAGCTTCCCTTCTCCACTTTACAGAGCTTCATCAGCACCTCTCCCAACATCCCTATACCCCTCTCCCCGCTCCTTCCAGAGAAGCTTCCCTTCTCCACTTTACAGAGCTTCATCAGCGCCTCTCCCAACATCCCTATACCCCTCTCCCCTCTCCTTCCAGAGGAGCGTCCCTTCTCCACTTTACAGAGCTTCATCAGCGCCTCTCCCAACATCCCTATACCACTCTCCCCTCTCCTTCCAGAGGAGCGTCTCTTCTCCACTTTACAGAGCTTCATCAGCGCCTCTCCCAACATCCCTATACCACTCTCCCCGCTCCTTCCAGAGGAGCGTCCCTTCTCCACTTTACAGAGCTTCATCAGCGCCTCTCCTAACATCCCTATACCACTCTCCCCACTCCTTCCAGAGGAGCGTCCCTTCTCCACTTTACAGAGCTTCATCAGCGCCTCTCCCAACATCCCTATACCACTCTCCCCTCTCCTTCCAGAGGAGCGTCCCTTCTCCACTTTACAGAGCTTCATCAGCGCCTCTCCCAACATCCCTATACCACTCTCCCCTCTCCTTCCAGAGGAGCGTCCCTTCTCCACTTTACAGAGCTTCATCAGCACCTCTCCCAACATCCCTATACCACTCTCCCCTCTCCTTCCAGAGGAGCGTCCCTTCTCCACGCTACAGAGCTTCATCAGCACCTCTCCCAACATCCCTATACCCCTCTCCCCACTCCTTCCAGAGGAGCGTCCCTTCTCCACTTTACAGAGCTTCATCAGCGCCTCTCCCAACATCCCTATACCACTCTCCCCTCTCCTTCCAGAGGAGCGTCTCTTCTCCACTTTACAGAGCTTCATCAGCGCCTCTCCCAACATCCCTATACCACTCTCCCCACTCCTTCCAGAGGAGCTTCCCTTCTCCACTTTACAGAGCTTCATCAGCACCTCTCCCAACATCCCTATACCACTCTCCCCACTCCTTCCAGAGGAGCGTCCCTTCTCCACTTTACAGAGCTTCATCAGCACCTCTCCCAACATCCCTATACCCCTCTCCCCTCTCCTTCCAGAGGAGCGTCCCTTCTCCACTTTACAGAGCTTCATCAGCGCCTCTCCCAACATCCCTATACCACTCTCCCCACTCCTTCCAGAGGAGCGTCCCTTCTCCACTTTACAGAGCTTCATCAGCACCTCTCCCAACATCCCTATACCACTCTCCCCTGTACTTCCAGAGGAGCGTCCCTTCTCCACTTTACAGAGCTTCATCAGCGCCTCTCCCAACATCCCTATACCACTCTCCCCTCTCCTTCCAGAGGAGCGTCCCTTCTCCACTTTACAGAGCTTCATCAGCACCTCTCCCAACATCCCTATACCACTCTCCCCTGTACTTCCAGAGGAGCGTCCCTTCTCCACTTTACAGAGCTTCATCAGCGCCTCTCCCAACATCCCTATACCACTCTCCCCTCTCCTTCCAGAGGAGCGTCTCTTCTCCACTTTACAGAGCTTCATCAGCACCTCTCCCAACATCCCTATACCACTCTCCCCTCTCCTTCCAGAGGAGCGTCCCTTCTCCACTCTACAGAGCTTCATCAGCGCCTCTCCCAACATCCCTATACCACTCTCCCCGCTCCTTCCAGAGGAGCGTCCCTTCTCCACTTTACAGAGCTTCATCAGCGCCTCTCCCAACATCCCTATACCACTCTCCCCGCTCCTTCCAGAGGAGCGTCCCTTCTCCACTTTACAGAGCTTCATCAGCGCCTCTCCTAACATCCCTATACCACTCTCCCCACTCCTTCCAGAGGAGCGTCCCTTCTCCACTTTACAGAGCTTCATCAGCGCCTCTCCCAACATCCATATACCACTCTCCCCTGTACTTCCAGAGGAGCGTCCCTTCTCCACTTTACAGAGCTTCATCAGCGCCTCTCCCAACATCCCTATACCACTCTCCCCTCTCCTTCCAGAGGAGCGTCCCTTCTCCACTTTACAGAGCTTCATCAGCGCCTCTCCCAACATCCCTATACCACTCTCCCCTGTACTTCCAGAGGAGCGTCCCTTCTCCACTTTTCAGAGCTTCATCAGCGCCTCTCCCAACATCCCTATACCACTCTCCCCTCTCCTTCCAGAGGAGCGTCCCTTCTCCACTTTACAGAGCTTCATCAGCACCTCTCCCAACATCCCTATACCACTCTCCCCTCTCCTTCCAGAGGAGCGTCCCTTCTCCACTCTACAGAGCTTCATCAGCACCTCTCCCAACATCCCTATACCACTCTCCCCTCTCCTTCCAGAGGAGCGTCCCTTCTCCACTTTACAGAGCTTCATCAGCGCCTCTCCCAACATCCCTATACCACTCTCCCCTCTCCTTCCAGAGGAGCGTCTCTTCTCCACTTTACAGAGCTTCATCAGCGCCTCTCCCAACATCCCTATACCACTCTCCCCACTCCTTCCAGAGGAGCTTCCCTTCTCCACTTTACAGAGCTTCATCAGCACCTCTCCCAACATCCCTATACCACTCTCCCCACTCCTTCCAGAGGAGCGTCCCTTCTCCACTTTACAGAGCTTCATCAGCACCTCTCCCAACATCCCTATACCCCTCTCCCCTCTCCTTCCAGAGGAGCGTCCCTTCTCCACTTTACAGAGCTTCATCAGCGCCTCTCCCAACATCCCTATACCACTCTCCCCACTCCTTCCAGAGGAGCGTCCCTTCTCCACTTTACAGAGCTTCATCAGCACCTCTCCCAACATCCCTATACCACTCTCCCCTCTCCTTCCAGAGGAGCGTCCCTTCTCCACTTTACAGAGCTTCATCAGCGCCTCTCCCAACATCCCTATACCACTCTCCCCTCTCCTTCCAGAGGAGCGTCTCTTCTCCACTTTACAGAGCTTCATCAGCGCCTCTCCCAACATCCCTATACCACTCTCCCCACTCCTTCCAGAGGAGCGTCCCTTCTCCACTTTACAGAGCTTCATCAGCACCTCTCCCAACATCCCTATACCACTCTCCCCTCTCCTTCCAGAGGAGCGTCCCTTCTCCACTTTACAGAGCTTCATCAGCGCCTCTCCCAACATCCCTATACCACTCTCCCCTCTCCTTCCAGAGGAGCGTCTCTTCTCCACTTTACAGAGCTTCATCAGCGCCTCTCCCAACATCCCTATACCACTCTCCCCACTCCTTCCAGAGGAGCTTCCCTTCTCCACTTTACAGAGCTTCATCAGCACCTCTCCCAACATCCCTATACCACTCTCCCCACTCCTTCCAGAGGAGCGTCCCTTCTCCACTTTACAGAGCTTCATCAGCACCTCTCCCAACATCCCTATACCCCTCTCCCCTCTCCTTCCAGAGGAGCGTCCCTTCTCCACTTTACAGAGCTTCATCAACGCCTCTCCCAACATCCCTATACCACTCTCCCCACTCCTTCCAGAGGAGCGTCCCTTCTCCACTTTACAGAGCTTCATCAGCACCTCTCCCAACATCCCTATACCACTCTCCCCTGTACTTCCAGAGGAGCGTCCCTTCTCCACTTTACAGAGCTTCATCAGCGCCTCTCCCAACATCCCTATACCACTCTCCCCTCTCCTTCCAGAGGAGCGTCTCTTCTCCACTTTACAGAGCTTCATCAGCGCCTCTCCCAACATCCCTATACCACTCTCCCCACTCCTTCCAGAGGAGCGTCCCTTCTCCACTTTACAGAGCTTCATCAGCACCTCTCCCAACATCCCTATACCACTCTCCCCTCTCCTTCCAGAGGAGCGTCCCTTCTCCACTTTACAGAGCTTCATCAGCGCCTCTCCCAACATCCCTATACCACTCTCCCCTCTCCTTCCAGAGGAGCGTCTCTTCTCCACTTTACAGAGCTTCATCAGTGCCTCTCCCAACATCCCTATACCCCTCTCCCCTCTCCTTCCAGAGGAGCGTCCCTTCTCCACTTTACAGAGCTTCATCAGCACCTCTCCCAACATCCCTATACCACTCTCCCCTCTCCTTCCAGAGGAGCGTCCCTTCTCCACTTTACAGAGCTTCATCAGCGCCTCTCTCAACATCCCTATACCCCTCTCCCCTCTCCTTCCAGAGTAGTGTCCCTTCTCCACTTTACAGAGCTTCATCAGCACCTCTCCCAACATCCCTATACCCCTCTCCCCGCTCCTTCCAGAGGAGCTTCCCTTCTCCACTTTACAGAGCTTCATCAGCACCTCTCCCAACATCCCTATACCCCTCTCCCCTCTCCTTCCAGAGGAGCGTCTCTTCTCCACTTTACAGAGCTTCATCAGCGCATCTCCTAACATTTCTATACCACTTTACTAGTCTTTCCAGAGGAGCGTCCCTTCTCCACTCTCCAGAGTTCCATCACTCTACCCCCTCAGTCCAGGGGAACAAACCCCCATCACTCTACCCCCTCAGTCCAGGGGAACAAACCCCATCACTCTACCCCCTCAGTCCAGGGAAACAAACCCCCATCACTCTACCCCCTCAGTCCAGGGGAACAAACCCCCATCACTCTACCCCCTCAGTCCAGGGAAACAAACCCCCATCACTCTACCCCCTCAGTCCAGGGAAACAAACCCCCATCACTCTACCCCCTCAGTCCAGGGAAACAAACCCCCATCACTCTACCCCCTCAGTCCAGGGGAACAAACCCCCATCACTCTACCCCCTCAGTCCAGGGGAACAAACCCCCATCACTCTACCCCCTCAGTCCAGGGGAACAAACCCCCATCACTCTACCCCCTCAGTCCAGGGAAACAAACCCCCATCACTCTACCCCCTCAGTCCAGGGGAACAAACCCCCATCACTCTACCCCCTCAGTCCAGGGAAACAAACCCCCATCACTCTACCCCCTCAGTCCAGGGGAACATACCCCCATCACTCTACCCCCTCAGTCCAGGGGAACAAACCCCCATCACTCTACCCCCTCAGTCCAGGGAAACAAACCCCCATCACTCTACCCCCTCAGTCCAGGGGAACAATCCTCCATCACTCTACCCCCTCAGTCCAGGGAAACAAACCCCCATCACTCTACCCCCTCAGTCCAGGGCAACAAACCCCCATCACTCTACCCCCTCAGTCCAGGGAAACAAACCCCCATCACTCTACCCCCTCAGTCCAGGGCAACAAACCCCCATCACTCTACCCCCTCAGTCCAGGGGAACAATCCTCCATCACTCTACCCCCTCAGTCCAGGGGAACAAACCCCCATCACTCTACCCCCTCAGTCCAGGGGAACAAACTCCCATCACTCTACCCCCTCAGTCCAGGGGAACAAACCCCCATCACTCTACCCCCTCAGTCCAGGGGAACAAACCCCCATCACTCTACCCCCTCAGTCCAGGGGAACAAACCCCCATCACTCTACCCCCTCAGTCCAGAGGAACAAACCTCTATCACTCTACCCCCTCAGTCCAGGGGAACAAACCCCCATCACTCTACCCCCTCAGTCCAGGGAAACAAACCCCCATCACTCTACCCCCTCAGTCCAGGGGAACAAACCCCCATCACTCTACCCCCACAGTCCAGGGGAACAAACCCCCATCACTCTACCCCCTCAGTCCAGGGCAACAAACCCCCATCACTCTACCCCCTCAGTCCAGGGCAACAAACCCCCATCACTCTACCTCCTCAGTCCAGGGCAACAAACCCCCATCACTCTACCCCCTCAGTCCAGGGCAACAAACCCCCATCACTCTACCCCCTCAGTCCAGGGGAACAAACTCCCATCACTCTACCCCCTCAGTCCAGGGCAACAAACCCCCATCACTCTACCCCCACAGTCCAGGGGAACAAACCTCCATCACTCTACCCCCCTCAGTCCAGGGCAACAAACCCCCATCACTCTACCCCCTCAGTCCAGGGGAACAAACTCCCATCACTCTACCCCCTCAGTCCAGGGGAACAAACCCCCATCACTCTACCCCCTCAGTCCAGGGGAACAAACCCCCATCACTCTACCCCCACAGTCCAGGGCAACAAACCCCCATCACTCTACCCCCTCAGTCCAGGGGAACAAACTCCCATCACTCTACCTCCTCAGTCCAGGGCAACAAACCCCCATCACTCTACCCCCTCAGTCCAGGGGAACAAACCTCCATCACTCTACCCCCTCAGTCCAGGGGAACAAACTCCCATCACTCTACCCCCTCAGTCCAGGGCAACAAACCCCCATCACTCTACCCCCACAGTCCAGGGGAACAAACCTCCATCACTCTACCCCCCTCAGTCCAGGGCAACAAACCCCCATCACTCTACCCCCTCAGTCCAGGGGAACAAACTCCCATCACTCTACCCCCTCAGTCCAGGGGAACAAACCCCCATCACTCTACCCCCTCAGTCCAGGGCAACAAACCCCCATCACTCTACCCCCTCAGTCCAGGGCAACAAACCCCCATCACTCTACCCCCTCAGTCCAGGGGAACAAACTCCCATCACTCTACCCCCTCAGTCCAGGGCAACAAACCCCCATCACTCTACCCCCTCAGTCCAGGGCAACAAACCCCCATCACTCTACCCCCTCAGTCCAGGGGAACAAACCTCCATCACTCTACCCCCTCAGTCCAGGGGAACAAACCCCCATCACTCTACCCCTTCAGTCCGGGGGAACAAACCCCCATCACTCTACCCCTTCAGTCCAGGGGAACAAACCCCCATCACTCTACCCCCTCAGTCCAGGGGAACAAACCCCCATCACTCTACCCCCTCAGTCCAGGGAAACAAACCCCCATCACTCTACCCCCTCAGTCCAGGGGAACAAACCTCCATCACTCTACCCCTTCAGTCCGGGGGAACAAACCCCCATCACTCTACCCCTTCAGTCCAGGGAAACAAACCCCCATCACTCTACCCCCTCAGTCCAGGGAAACAAACCCCCATCACTCTACCTCCTCAGTCCAGGGGAACAAACCCCCATCACTCTACCCCCTCAGTCCAGGGGAACAAACCCCCATCACTCTACCCCCTCAGTCCAGGGGAACAAACCCCCATCACTCTACCCCCTCAGTCCAGGGGAACAAACCTCCATCACTCTACCCCTTCAGTCCGGGGGAACAAACCCCCATCACTCTACCCCTTCAGTCCAGGGAAACAAACCCCCATCACTCTACCCCCTCAGTCCAGGGGAACAAACCTCCATCACTCTACCCCCTCAGTCCAGGAGAACAAACCCCCATCACTCTACCCCCTCAGTCCAGGGGAACAAACCCCCATCACTCTGCCTCCTCAGTCCAGGGGAACAAACCTCCACCACTCTACCCCTTCAGTCCAGGGGAACAAACCCCCATCACTCTACCCCCTCAGTCCAGGGGAACAAACCCCCATCACTCTACCCCTTCAGTCCAGGGGAACAAACCCCCATCACTCTACCCCCTCAGTCCAGGGGAACAAACCTCCATCACTCTACCCCTTCAGTCCGGGGGAACAAACCCCCATCACTCTACCCCTTCAGTCCAGGGCAACAAACCCCCATCACTCTACCTCCTCAGTCCAGGGGAACAAACCTCCATCACTCTACCTCCTCAGTCCAGGGCAACAAACCCCCATCACTCTACCCCCTCAGTCCAGGGGAACAAACCCCCATCACTCTACCCCCTCAGTCCAGGGCAACAAACCCCCATCACTCTACCCCCTCAGTCCAGGGGAACAAACCTCCATCACTCTACCCCCTCAGTCCAGGGAAACAAACCCCCATCACTCTACCCCCTCAGTCCAGGGGAACAAACCTCCATCACTCTACCCCCTCAGTCCATGGAAACAAACCCCCATCACTCTACCTCCTCAGTCCAGGGGAACAAACCTCCACCACTCTACCCCCTCAGTCCAGGGGAACAAACCCCCATCACTCTACCCCTCAGTCCAGGGGAACAAACCCTCATCACTCTACCCCCTCAGTCCAGGGGAACAAACCCCCATCACTCTACCTCCTCAGTCCAGGGGAACAAACCCCCATCACTCTACCGCCTCAGTCCAGGGAAACAAACCCCCATCACTCTACCTCCTCAGTCCAGGGGAACAAACCTCCATCACTCTACCCCCTCAGTCCAGGGAAACAAACCCCCATCACTCTACCCCCTCAGTCCAGGGAAACAAACCCCCATCACTCTACCTCCTCAGTCCAGGGGAACAAACCTCCATCACTCTACCCCCTCAGTCCAGGGAAACAAACCCCCATCACTCTACCCCCTCAGTCCAGGGGAACAAACCTCCATCACTCTACCCCCTCAGTCCAGGGAAACAAACCCCCATCACTCTACCTCCTCAGTCCAGGGGAACAAACCTCCACCACTCTACCCCCTCAGTCCAGGGGAACAAACCCCCATCACTCTACCCCTCAGTCCAGGGGAACAAACCCCCATCACTCTACCCCCTCAGTCCAGGGGAACAAACCCCCATCACTCTACCCCTCAGTCCAGGGGAACAAACCCTCATCACTCTACCCCCTCAGTCCAGGGGAACAAACCCCCATCACTCTACCCCCTCAGTCCAGGGGAACAAACCCCCATCACTCTACCCCTTCAGTCCAGGGGAACAAACCCCCATCACTCTACCCCCTCAGTCCAGGGGAACAAACCCCCATCACTCTACCCCCTCAGTCCAGGGGAACAAACCCCCATCACTCTACCCCTTCAGTCCAGGGGAACAAACCCCCATCACTCTACCCCCTCAGTCCAGGGGAACAAACCCCCATCACTCTACCTCCTCAGTCCAGGGGAACAAACTCCCATCACTCTACCCCCTCAGTCCAGGGGAACAAACCCCCATCACTCTACCCCCTCAGTCCAGGGCAACAAACCCCCATCACTCTACCCCCTCAGTCCAGGGGAACAAACCCCCATCACTCTACCTCCTCAGTCCAGGGGAACAAACCCCCAGCACTCCATCTGCTTTCTAGGGAAGTAGACTTACACCCCGACCCCCAGGGGTCATATAACCCCCCCTCTCTTCCCGACCCCCAGGGGTCATATAACCCCCCCCCCCCCTCTCCCTATCAGCCTGTCTGACAATTGTGGAATAGGTTTCTCTAATTTCATCATGTGTGATCACATTGAGGTCTGTCTGGATTTACAAGTCTGATCTGGAGATTATCCTGACAATGAGAGATAATCGCCTCTCTTGATGAGTGGAGGGCGGCGGCCATCTTTATTTGCCGGTGACACAATGACATTCATAATACATTTAATCTGCGATGGGCAGAGTGCTGAGTGACGGCGTCAGGAAGTCACAATCCCCGGGGACATCAGTCCGTCTAACCAATCCTTATCAATAGATGTATAATGTAATATACACTAAATTGTCAAAAGTATTAGTCCGGAGGGCTCAATATTGAGTTGGCTCTTTGCAGCTATAACAGCTTCACCTCTTCTGGGAAGGTCGTCCACAAGGTTTAGGAGGGTGTCTATGGGAATGTTTGACCATTCTTGCAGAAGAGCATTTGTGAGGTCAGGAACTGATGTTGGATGAAAAGGCCTGGCTTAAAGTCTCCTCTCTAATTTATCCCAAAAGTGTTCTATCGGGTTGAGGTCAGGACTCTGTGCAGGCCAGTCAAGTTCCTCCACCCCAAACTCGCTCATCCATGTCTTTATGGAACTTGCTATGGAACATTCCCATAGACACTCCCAGGTGTCCCAATACTTTTGACAATATAATGTATGAATTATTTTCCCATTGCCTAAAATTTTGAGTTCTCTTGAAAACAATACAGTTTGTAGAGAGGTTTCCTCCTCCCCACGATCCAGTGATTGGCTGACTTTATCTCTCAGAAATGTAAGCAGAAGTTATTGCATCCAATATGACATCCCCGGCTATGCCCTCCGTCATATCACCGATAGGTCTCTCCTCTCTGCCATGTCACATTCTCCCTTCTGTTACCCTCGGGGTCCCTTCTGCTTTCTATTGTGCCTGTTGTCACCTCAGGATTGTTCCCCCTCTGGTGTCCCCTATAACTGATGTCCCTCTGCCTGTTGTCCCCTCTTCCTGTTAACTCCTCTGGTTGTCCCCTTTTCCTGTTGTCCCCACTGGTGTCCCCTCTTCCCATCATCTTCTCTGGTGTCCCCTCTTCTCATTCTCTTCTCTGGTGTCCCCTCTTCCCATTCTCTTCTCTGGTGTCCCCTCTTCTCATTCTCTTCTCTGGTGTCCCCTCTTCCCATTCTCTTCTCTGGTGTCCCCTCTTCCCATTCTCTTCTCTGGTGTCCCCTCTTCTCATTCTCTTCTCTGGTGTCCCCTCTTCTCATTCTCTTCTCTGGTGTCCCCTCTTCTCATTCTCTTCTCTGGTGTCCCCTCTTCCCATTCTCTTCTCTGGTGTCCCCTCTTCTCATTCTCTTCTCTGGTGTCCCCTCTTCCCATTCTCTTCTCTGGTGTCCCCTCTTCTCATTCTCTTCTCTGGTGTCCCCTCTTCCCATTCTCTTCTCTGGTGTCCCCTCTTCCTGTTGTCCCCTCTGGTGTCCCCTCTTCCTGTTGTCCCCTTTGGTGTCCCCTCTTCTCATTCTCTTCTCTGGTGTCCCCTCTTCTCATTCTCTTCTCTGGTGTCCCCTCTTCCCATTCTCTTCTCTGGTGTCCCCTCTTCTCATTCTCTTCTCTGGTGTCCCCTCTTCCCATTCTCTTCTCTGGTGTCCCCTCTTCTCATTCTCTTCTCTGGTGTCCCCTCTTCTCATTCTCTTCTCTGGTGTCCCCTCTTCTCATTCTCTTCTCTGGTGTCCCCTCTTCCTGTTGTCCCCTCTGGTGTCCCCTCTTCCTGTTGTCCCCTTTGGTGTCCCCTCTTCCCATCATCTTCTCTGGTGTCCCCTCTTCTCATTCTCTTCTCTTGTGTCCCCTCTTCTCATTCTCTTCTCTGGTGTCCCCTCTTCCCATCATCTTCTCTGGTGTCCCCTCTTCTCATCATCTTCTCTGGTGTCCCCTCTTCTCATTCTCTTCTCTGGTGTCCCCTCTTCCCATTCTCTTCTCTGGTGTCCCCTCTTCTCATTCTCTTCTCTGGTGTCCCCTCTTCTCATTCTCTTCTCTGGTGTCCCCTCTTCTCATTCTCTTCTCTGGTGTCCCCTCTTCCTGTTGTCCCCTCTGGTGTCCCCTCTTCCTGTTGTCCCCTCTGGTGTCCCCTCTTCCTGTTGTCCCCTTTGGTGTCCCCTCTTCCCATCATCTTCTCTGGTGTCCCCTCTTCTCATTCTCTTCTCTGGTGTCCCCTCTTCTCATTCTCTTCTCTGGTGTCCCCTCTTCCCATTCTCTTCTCTGGTGTCCCCTCTTCTCATTCTCTTCTCTGGTGTCCCCTCTTCCCATTCTCTTCTCTGGTGTCCCCTCTTCCTGTTGTCCCCTCTGGTGTCCCCTCTTCCTGTTGTCCCCTTTGGTGTCCCCTCTTCTCATTCTCTTCTCTGGTGTCCCCTCTTCTCATTCTCTTCTCTGGTGTCCCCTCTTCCCATTCTCTTCTCTGGTGTCCCCTCTTCCCATTCTCTTCTCTGGTGTCCCCTCTTCTCATTCTCTTCTCTGGTGTCCCCTCTTCTCATTCTCTTCTCTGGTGTCCCCTCTTCTCATTCTCTTCTCTGGTGTCCCCTCTTCTCATTCTCTTCTCTGGTGTCCCCTCTTCCTGTTGTCCCCTCTGGTGTCCCCTCTTCCTGTTGTCCCCTCTGGTGTCCCCTCTTCCTGTTGTCCCCTTTGGTGTCCCCTCTTCCCATCATCTTCTCTGGTGTCCCCTCTTCCCATTCTCTTCTCTGGTGTCCCCTCTTCCCATCATCTTCTCTGGTGTCCCCTCTTCTCATTCTCTTCTCTTGTGTCCCCTCTTCCCATCATCTTCTCTGGTGTCCCCTCTTCTCATCATCTTCTCTGGTGTCCCCTCTTCTCATTCTCTTCTCTGGTGTCCCCTCTTCCCATTCTCTTCTCTGGTGTCCCCTCTTCTCATTCTCTTCTCTGGTGTCCCCTCTTCTCATTCTCTTCTCTGGTGTCCCCTCTTCTCATTCTCTTCTCTGGTGTCCCCTCTTCCTGTTGTCCCCTCTGGTGTCCCCTCTTCCTGTTGTCCCCTCTGGTGTCCCCTCTTCCTGTTGTCCCCTTTGGTGTCCCCTCTTCCCATCATCTTCTCTGGTGTCCCCTCTTCCCATTCTCTTCTCTGGTGTCCCCTCTTCCCATTCTCTTCTCTGGTGTCCCCTCTTCTCATTCTCTTCTCTGGTGTCCCCTCTTCTCATTCTCTTCTCTGGTGTCCCCTCTTCTCATTCTCTTCTCTGGTGTCCCCTCTTCTCATTCTCTTCTCTGGTGTCCCCTCTTCTCATTCTCTTCTCTGGTGTCCCCTCTTCTCATTCTCTTCTCTGGTGTCCCCTCTTCTCATTCTCTTCTCTGGTGTCCCCTCTTCTCATTCTCTTCTCTGGTGTCCCCTCTTCTCATTCTCTTCTCTGGTGTCCCCTCTTCTCATTCTCTTCTCTGGTGTCCCCTCTTCCTGTTGTCCCCTCTGGTGTCCCCTCTTCCTGTTGTCCCCTCTGGTGTCCCCTCTTCCTGTTGTCCCCTTTGGTGTCCCCTCTTCCCATCATCTTCTCTGGTGTCCCCTCTTCCCATTCTCTTCTCTGGTGTCCCCTCTTCCCATCATCTTCTCTGGTGTCCCCTCTTCCCATTCTCTTCTCTGGTGTCCCCTCTTCCTGTTGTCCCCTCTGGTGTCCCCTCTTCCTGTTGTCCCCTTTGGTGTCCCCTCTTCTCATTCTCTTCTCTGGTGTCCCCTCTTCTCATTCTCTTCTCTGGTGTCCCCTCTTCCCATTCTCTTCTCTGGTGTCCCCTCTTCCCATTCTCTTCTCTGGTGTCCCCTCTTCTCATTCTCTTCTCTGGTGTCCCCTCTTCTCATTCTCTTCTCTGGTGTCCCCTCTTCTCATTCTCTTCTCTGGTGTCCCCTCTTCTCATTCTCTTCTCTGGTGTCCCCTCTTCCTGTTGTCCCCTCTGGTGTCCCCTCTTCCTGTTGTCCCCTCTGGTGTCCCCTCTTCCTGTTGTCCCCTTTGGTGTCCCCTCTTCCCATCATCTTCTCTGGTGTCCCCTCTTCCCATTCTCTTCTCTGGTGTCCCCTCTTCCCATCATCTTCTCTGGTGTCCCCTCTTCTCATCATCTTCTCTGGTGTCCCCTCTTCTCATTCTCTTCTCTGGTGTCCCCTCTTCCCATTCTCTTCTCTGGTGTCCCCTCTTCTCATTCTCTTCTCTGGTGTCCCCTCTTCTCATTCTCTTCTCTGGTGTCCCCTCTTCTCATTCTCTTCTCTGGTGTCCCCTCTTCCTGTTGTCCCCTCTGGTGTCCCCTCTTCCTGTTGTCCCCTCTGGTGTCCCCTCTTCCTGTTGTCCCCTTTGGTGTCCCCTCTTCCCATCATCTTCTCTGGTGTCCCCTCTTCCCATTCTCTTCTCTGGTGTCCCCTCTTCCCATCATCTTCTCTGGTGTCCCCTCTTCTCATTCTCTTCTCTTGTGTCCCCTCTTCCCATCATCTTCTCTGGTGTCCCCTCTTCTCATCATCTTCTCTGGTGTCCCCTCTTCTCTGGTGTCCCCTCTTCCCATTCTCTTCTCTGGTGTCCCCTCTTCCCATTATCTTCTCTGGTGTCCCCTCTTCCTGTTGTCCCCTTTGGTGTCCCCTCTTCTCATTCTCTTCTCTTGTGTCCCCTCTTCCCATCATCTTCTCTGGTGTCCCCTCTTCCTGTTGTCCCCTCTGGTGTCCCCTCTTCCCATTATCTTCTCTGGTGTCCCCTCTTCCCATTATCTTCTCTGGTGTCCCCTCTTCCTGTTGTCCCTTTTGGTGTCCCCTCTTCTCATTCTCTTCTCTGGTGTCCCCTCTTCCTGTTGTCCCTTTTGGTGTCCCCTCTTCTCATTCTCTTCTCTGGTGTCCCCTCTTCCCATTATCTTCTCTGATGTCCCCTCTTCCCATTATCTTCTCTGGTGTCCCCTCTTCTCATTCTCTTCTCTGGTGTCCCCTCTTCTCATTCTCTTCTCTGGTGTCCCCTCTTCCTGTTGTCCCCTTTGGTGTCCCCTCTTCTCATTCTCTTTTCTTGTGCCCCCTCTTCTCATCATCTTCTCTGGTGTCCCCTCTTCTCATCATCTTCTCTGGTGTCCCCTCTTCCTGTTGTCCCCTTTGGTGTCCCCTCTTCTCATTATCTTCTCTGGTGTCCCCTCTTCCTGTTGTCCCTTTTGGTGTCCCCTCTTCTCATTCTCTTCTCTGGTGTCCCCTCTTCCTGTTGTCCCTTTTGGTGTCCCCTCTTCTCATTCTCTTCTCTGGTGTCCCCTCTTCCCATTATCTTCTCTGGTGTCCCCTCTTCCCATTATCTTCTCTGGTGTCCCCTCTTCCCATTATCTTCTCTGGTGTCCCCTCTTCCTGTTGTCCCTTTTGGTGTCCCCTCTTCCCATTATCTTCTCTGATGTCCCCTCTTCCCATTATCTTCTCTGGTGTCCCCTCTTCTCATTCTCTTCTCTGGTGTCCCCTCTTCTCATTCTCTTCTCTGGTGTCCCCTCTTCCTGTTGTCCCCTTTGGTGTCCCCTCTTCTCATTCTCTTCTCTTGTGTCCCCTCTTCTCATCATCTTCTCTGGTGTCCCCTCTTCCTGTTGTCCCCTTTGGTGTCCCCTCTTCTCATTCTCTTCTCTGGTGTCCCCTCTTCCCATTATCTTCTCTGGTGTCCCCTCTTCCTGCTGCTGCAGTGAGAGGCCTGAATTAACCCCTAAATACACCAGACAGTGTAAGGAATTCTGGGAAATCAAATCAGAAATGGAGAACAGAAAGAAACAATCCAGAAGTGTCTTCTTATGTCTGTCATACTGCCATCGCCGAGTAATCAGCAGTGGAAAATCTGTGCAATTCTCCATGTTGGACAGAATCCCGCCTGAGAGAGAAGAAATCCGCAGACAGACGTCACCTTATCCAATCAGGGAACTGATTCATGTCTGGGTGTCCTTTCTTTCCATCATGTTCACCGTCCAATCACCACCAATCTCTCTCCACAGGGTATAATGACGCCTCCAGCCTGAATGCACTGCAAGCCCAGGAATCCCTGGGGCCCTTCTGTACTTCACCCCTCTGCTGTCCAGGTAATGCCCCACTCTATGATCCCTTCCCCCTCTACACTCACAAATACCCTCTTCTCACCTCCAATCAGACCCCAACATGACCCTTCCACCCCAACATGACCCTTCCACCCCCAACATGACCCTTCCACCCCAACATGACCCTTCCTCACCCCCCCCCCCAACATGACCCTTCCTCACCTCCCCCCCAACATGACCCTTCCTCACCTCCACCCCAACACGACCCTTCCTCACCTCCACCCCAACATGACCCTTCCTCACCTCCACCCCAACATGACCCTTCCTCACCTCCACCCCAACATGACCCTTCCTCACCTCCACCCCAACATGACCCTTCCTCACCTCCACCCCAACACGACCCTTCCTCACCTCCACCCCAACATGACCCTTCCTCACCTCCACCCAACATGACCCTTCCTCACCTCCACCCAACATGACCCTTCCTCACCTCCACCCAACATGACCCTTCCTCACCTCCCCCCCCAACATGACCCTTCCTCACCTCCCCCCCAACATGACCCTTCCTCACCTCCACCCCAACATGACCCTTCCTCACCTCCACCCCAACACGACCCTTCCTCACCTTCACCTCAACATGACCCTTCCTCACCTCCCCCCCCAACATGACCCTTCCTCACCTCCCCCCCCAACATGACCCTTCCTCACCTCCACCCCAACATGACCCTTCCTCACCTCCCCCCCCAACATGACCCTTCCTCACCTCCCCCCCCAACATGACCCTTCCTCACCTCCACCCCAACATGACCCTTCCTCACCTCCACCCAACATGACCCTTCCTCACCTCCACCCCAACATGACCCTTCCTCACCTCCACCCCAACATGACCCTTCCTCACCTCCACCCCAACATGACCCTTCCTCACCTCCACCCCAACATGACCCTTCCTCACCTCCACCCCAACATAACCCTTCCTCACCTCCACCCCAACATGACCCTTCCTCACCTCCCCCCCCAACATGACCCTTCCTCACCTCCCCCCCAACATGACCCTTCCTCACCTCCACCCCAACATGACCCTTCCTCACCTCCCCCCCCAACATGACCCTTCCTCACCTCCACCCCAACATGACCCTTCCTCACCTCCACCCCAACATAACCCTTCCTCACCCCCCCCCCCCAACATGACCCTTCCTCACCTCCACCCCAACACGACCCTTCCTCACCTCCACCCCAACATAACCCTTCCTCACCCCCCCCCCCCCCCAACATGACCCTTCCTCACCTCCACCCCAACATGACCCTTCCTCACCTCCACCCCAACATAACCCTTCCTCACCCCCCCCCCCAACATGACCCTTCCTCACCTCCACCCCAACATGACCCTTCCTCACCTCCACCCAACATGACCCTTCCTCACCTCCACCCAACATGACCCTTCCTCACCTCCCCCCCCAACATGACCCTTCCTCACCTCCCCCCCAACATGACCCTTCCTCACCTCCACCCCAACATGACCCTTCCTCACCTCCACCCCAACACGACCCTTCCTCACCTTCACCTCAACATGACCCTTCCTCACCTCCCCCCCCAACATGACCCTTCCTCACCTCCCCCCCAACATGACCCTTCCTCACCTCCACCCCAACATGACCCTTCCTCACCTCCCCCCCCAACATGACCCTTCCTCACCTCCCCCCCCCAACATGACCCTTCCTCACCTCCACCCCAACATGACCCTTCCTCACCTCCACCCAACATGACCCTTCCTCACCTCCACCCCAACATGACCCTTCCTCACCTCCACCCCAACATGACCCTTCCTCACCTCCACCCCAACATGACCCTTCCTCACCTCCACCCCAACATGACCCTTCCTCACCTCCACCCCAACATAACCCTTCCTCACCTCCACCCCAACATGACCCTTCCTCACCTCCCCCCCCAACATGACCCTTCCTCACCTCCCCCCCAACATGACCCTTCCTCACCTCCACCCCAACATGACCCTTCCTCACCTCCCCCCCCAACATGACCCTTCCTCACCTCCACCCCAACATGACCCTTCCTCACCTCCACCCCAACATAACCCTTCCTCACCCCCCCCCCCAACATGACCCTTCCTCACCTCCACCCCAACACGACCCTTCCTCACCTTCACCCAACATGACCCTTCCTCACCTCCCCCCCCCCAACATGACCCTTCCTCACCTTCACCCAACATGACCCTTCCTCACCTCCCCCCCCCCAACATGACCCTTCCTCACCTTCACCCAACATGACCCTTCCTCACCTCCCCCCCCCCCCAACATGACCCTTCCTCACCTCCACCCCAACATGACCCTTCCTCACCTCCCCCCCCCAACATGACCCTTCCTCACCTTCACCCAACATGACCCTTCCTCACCTCCCCCCCACCCCAACATGACCCTTCCTCACCTCCACCCCAACATGACCCTTCCTCACCTCCACCCCCAACATGACCCTTCCTCACCTTCACCCAACATGACCCTTCCTCACCTCCCCCCCCCCAACATGACCCTTCCTCACCTTCACCCAACATGACCCTTCCTCACCTCCCCCCCCCCAACATGACCCTTCCTCACCTCCACCCCAACATGACCCTTCCTCACCTCCACCCCCAACATGACCCTTCCTCACCTTCACCCAACATGACCCTTCCTCAACTCCCCCCCCCCCCCCCAACATGACCCTTCCTCACCTTCACCCAACATGACCCTTCCTCACCTCCCCCCCCCCAACATGACCCTTCCTCACCTCCCCCCCCCAACATGACCCTTCCTCACCTCCACCCCCAACACGACCCTTCCTCACCTCCACCCCAACATGACCCTTCCTCACCTCCACCCCAACATGACCCTTTCTCACCTCCCCCCCCAACATGACCCTTCCTCACCTCCCCCCCAACATGACCCTTCCTCACCTCCACCCCAACATGACCCTTCCTCACCTCCACCCCAACATGACCCTTCCTCACCTCCACCCCAACATGACCCTTCCTCACCTCCACCCCAACATGACCCTTCCTCACCTCCACCCCAACATGACCCTTCCTCACCTCCCCCCCAACATGACCCTTCCTCACCTCCCCCCCCAACATGACCCTTCCTCACCTCCACCCCAACATGACCCTTCCTCACCTCCCCCCCCAACATGACCCTTCCTCACCTCCACCCCAACATGACCCTTCCTCACCTCCACCCCAACATAACCCTTCCTCACCTCCACCCCAACACGACCCTTCCTCACCTTCACCCAACATGACCCTTCCTCACCTCCCCCCCCCCCAACATGACCCTTCCTCACCTTCACCCAACATGACCCTTCCTCACCTCCCCCCCCAACATGACCCTTCCTCACCTTCACCCAACATGACCCTTCCTCACCTCCCCCCCCCCCAACATGACCCTTCCTCACCTCCACCCCAACATGACCCTTCCTCACCTCCCCCCCCCCAACATGACCCTTCCTCACCTTCACCCAACATGACCCTTCCTCACCTCCCCCCCCCCAACATGACCCTTCCTCACCTCCACCCCAACATGACCCTTCCTCACCTCCACCCCCAACATGACCCTTCCTCACCTTCACCCAACATGACCCTTCCTCACCTCCCCCCCCCAACATGACCCTTCCTCACCTTCACCCAACATGACCCTTCCTCACCTCCCCCCCCCCAACATGACCCTTCCTCACCTCCACCCCAACATGACCCTTCCTCACCTCCACCCCCAACATGACCCTTCCTCACCTTCACCCAACATGACCCTTCCTCACCTCCCCCCCCCCCAACATGACCCTTCCTCACCTTCACCCAACATGACCCTTCCTCACCTCCCCCCCCCCCCAACATGACCCTTCCTCACCTCCCCCCCCCAACATGACCCTTCCTCACCTCCACCCCCAACACGACCCTTCCTCACCTCCACCCCAACATGACCCTTCCTCACCTCCACCCCAACATGACCCTTCCTCACCTCCCCTCCCCCAACACGACCCTTCCTCACCTCCACCCCAACATGACCCTTCCTCGCCTCCACCCCAACATGACCCTTCCTCACCTCCACCCCAACATGACCCTTCCTCACCTCCCCTCCCCCAACATGACCCTTCCTCACCTCCACCCCAACATAACCCTTCCTCACCTCCACCCCAACATGACCCTTCCTCACCTCCCCCCCCCAACATGACCCTTCCTCACCTCCACCCCAACATAACCCTTCCTCACCTCCACCCCAACATGACCCTTCCTCACCTCCACCCCCCCCAACATGACCCTTCCTCACCTCCTCCCCCAACATGACCCTTCCTCACCTCCACCCCAACATGACCCTTCCTCACCTCCACCCCAACATGACCCTTCCTCACCTCCACCCCAACTTGACCCTTCCTCACCTCCACCCCAACATGACCCTTCCTCACCTCCCCTCCCCCAACATGACCCTTCCTCACCTCCACCCCAACATGACCCTTCCTCACCTCCCCCCCCTCAACACGACCCTTCCTCACCTCCAATCAGACCCCAACATGACCCTTCCTCACCTCCACCCCAACATGACCCTTCCTCACCTCCACCCCAACATGACCCTTCCTCACCTCCCCCCCCCCAACATGACCCTTCCTCACCTCCACCCCAACATGACCCTTCCTCACCTCCACCCCAACATGACCCTTCCTCACCTCCCCCCCCCAACATGACCCTTCCTCACCTCCACCCCAACATAACCCTTCCTCACCTCCACCCCAACATGACCCTTCCTCACCTCCACCCCCCCCCCAACATGACCCTTCCTCACCTCCCCCCCAACATGACCCTTCCTCACCTCCACCCCCAACATAACCCTTCCTCACCTCCACCCCAACATGACCCTTCCTCACCTCCACCCCCCCCCCAACATGACCCTTCCTCACCTCCCCCCCAACATGACCCTTCCTCACCTCCACCCCCAACATGACCCTTCCTCACCTCCACCCCCAACATGACCCTTCCTCACCTCCCCCCCCAACATGACCCTTCCTCACCTCCCCCCCAACATGACCCTTCCTCACCTCCCCCCCAACATGACCCTTCCTCACCTCCACCCCAACACGACCCTTCCTCACCTCCCCCCCAACATGACCCTTCCTCACCTCCACCCCCAACATGACCCTTCCTCACCTCCACCCCAACATGACCCTTCCTCACCTCCACCCCAACATGACCCTTCCACCCCAACATGACCCTTCCTCACCTCCACCCCCAACATGACCCTTCCTCACCTCCACCCCAACATGACCCTTCCTCACCTCCACCCCAACATGACCCTTCCTCACCTCCACCCAACATGACCCTTCCTCACCTCCACCCAACATGACCCTTCCTCACCTCCACCCCAACATGACCCTTCCTCACCTCCACCCCAACGTGACCCTTTCCTCACCTCCACCCCAACATGACCCTTCCTCACCTCCACCCCAACACGACCCTTCATCACCTCCACCCCAACATGACCCTTCCTCACCCCCCCCAACATGACCCTTCCTCACCTCCCCCCCAACATGACCCTTCCTCACCTCCACCCCAACATGACCCTTCCTCACCTCCACCCCAACATGACCCTTCCTCACCTCCACCCCAACATGACCCTTCCACACCTCCACCCCAACATGACCCTTCCACACCTCCACCCCAACATGACCCTTCCTCACCTCCACCCCAACATGACCCTTCCTCACCTCCCCCCAACATGACCCTTCCTCACCTCCACCCCCAACATGACCCTTCCTCACCTCCACCCCAACATGTCCCTTCCTCACCTCCACTCCAACATGACCCTTCCACCCCAACATGACCCTTCCTCACCTCCACCTCCAACATGACCCTTCCTCACCTCCACCCCAACATGACCCTTCCTCACCTCCACCCCAACATGACCCTTCCTCACCTCCACCCCAACGTGACCCTTTCCTCACCTCCACCCCAACATGACCCTTCCTCACCTCCACCCCAACACGACCCTTCCTCACCTCCACCCCATCATGACCCTTCCTCACCCCCCCCCCCCAACATGACCCTTCCTCACCTCCCCCCCAACATGACCCTTCCTCACCTCCACCCCAACATGACCCTTCCATGCCTCCACCCCAACATGACCCTTCCTCACCTCCCCCCCCCAACATGACCCTTCCTCACCTCCCCCCCAACATGACCCTTCCTCACCTCCACCCAACATGACCCTTCCTCACCTCCACCCCAACATGACCCTTTCCTCACCTCCACCCCAACATGACCCTTCCTCACCTCCACCCCAACATGACTCTTCCTCACCTCCACCCAACATGACCCTTCCTCACCCCCCCCCCCCCAACATAACCCTTCCTCACCTCCACCCCAACATGACCCTTTCCTCACCTCCACCCAACATGTCCCTTCCTCACCTCCACCCCAACATGACCCTTCCTCACCTCCCCCCCCAACACGACCCTTCCTCACCTCCACCCCAACATGACCCTTCCTCACCTCCACCCAACATGACCCTTCCTCACCTCCACCCTAACATGACCCTTCCTCACCTCCACCCCAACATGACCCTTCCTCACCTCCACCCCAACATGACCCTTCCTCACCTCCACCCCAACATGACCCTTCCTCACCTCCCTCCAAACATGACCCTTCCTCACCTCCACCCCAACATGACCCTTCCTCACCTCCACCCCAACATGACCTTTCCTCACCTCCCCCCCAACATGACCCTTCCTCACCTCCACCCCAACATGACCCTTCCTCACCTCCACCCCAACATGACCCTTCCTCACCTCCACCCCAACATGACCCTTCCTCACCTCCCCCCCAACATGACCCTTCCTCACCTCCACCCCAACATGACCCCTCCACCCCAACATGACCCTTCCTCACCTCCCCCCCCCCCAACATGACCCTTCCTCACCCCCCCCCCAACATGACCCTTCCTCACCTCCACCCCAACATGACCCTTCCTCACCTCCACCCCAACATGACCCTTCCTCACCCCCCCCCCCAACATGACCCTTCCTCACACCCCCCAACATGACCCTTCCTCATCTCCACCCCAACATAACCCTTCCTCACCTCCACCCCCAACATGACCCTTCCTCACCTCCACCCAACATGACCCTTCCATACCTCCACCCCAACATGACCCTTCCTCACCTCCACCCCAACACGACCCTTCCTCACCTCCACCCCAACACGACCCTTCCTCACCTCCACCCCAACATGACCCTTCCTCACCTCCACCCCAACATGACCCTTCCTCACCTCCACCCCAACATGACCCTTCCTCACCTCCACCCCAACATGACCCTTCCTCACCTCCACCCCAACATGACCCTTCCTCACCTCCACCCAACATCACCCTTCCTCACCTCCACCCCAACATGACCCTTCCTCACCTCCACCCAACATGACCCTTCCTCACCTCCACCCCAACATGACCCTTCCTCACCTCCCCCCCCCCAACATGACCCTTCCTCACCTCCACCCAACATGACCCTTCCTCACCTCCACCCCAACATGACCCTTCCTCACCTCCACCCCAACACGACCCTTCCTCACCTCCACCCCAACATGACCCTTCCTCACCTCCACCCCAACATGACCCTTCCTCACCTCCACCCCAACATGACCCTTCCTCACCTCCCCCCCCAACATGACCCTTCCTCACCTCCACCCAAAATGACCCTTCCTCACCTCCCCCCCCCAACATGACCCTTCCTCACCTCCACCCCAACATGACCCTTCCTCACCTCCACCCCAACATGACCCTTCCTCACCTCCACCCCAACATAACCCTTCCTCATCTCCACCCCAACATGATCCTTCCTCACCTCCACCCCAACATGACTCTTCCTCACCTCCACCCCAACATGACCCTTCCTCACCTCCACCCCAACACGACCCTTCCTCACCTCCCCCCCCCCAACACGACCCTTCCTCACCTCCCCCCCCCCCCAACATGACCCTTCCTCACCTCCACCCCAACATGACCCTTCCATATCTCCACCCCAACATCACCCTTCCTCACCTCCACCCCAACATGACCCCTTCAACCAAAAACAACATCTCCTTACCTGCATGCTGTGTTGCCCCTCCTGACCCTCTAACTCCTCCCTCGTTTATCATTATTGTGTTTTTTAGGGTTGAAGAAGCCTTCTGGATCAAATGCCTCTGGGATCCACACCTCTATCTTCCTGATAATTGCTTCCCTTGTCCTGTCTCAGCTCTTATTGGCTAATCTCACAGATGAGAAATAAAGGGGCGGGGCTGTGACCAGATCCATGTCTTCAACCATCCTAGAGGAAGTGCTGGTCACCTTTCATACTCAGACTTGTCTGTACAATAGGGGGGAGGGGCCAGTGCTCAGTCATGTGATGTGTGTAGCATGTATAAAATGTATGTCTAATAAAGGTTTTCATGTTATCACCAACAAGAAGCAGAAAGCCGTCTTTTCTTCAAGGGACATTCGCCTTCCAGAGGGGATGAGTTGGGGGCAACTGTCAACATAAAAGGAATTTAACCCCTTACTGGCTGCTCACGCCGGCCCTTTAAGAGTTTGTAATGCTGGAGGCTTCCCAATCACATGATCACTCTGATTGGCCGCCACAGTCATCATGTGATTAATCAGCTCCTGATTGTTGATTTGTCAGAGGAGCTTTTGGTGACAGTGCTCTGGGCAGGTGGGGCACCATCTGCATGACCAGCAGGAAGCCCACTTCTGATTGGCTGGGAACCCAATCACTAAAATGTCATCATTTCAGAAGGCGCCTCAAGTCTTCCAGTCTGGAAGTGTGAAGTGATCGCTGGAGACCCGGACAGGTCCAGGTATGACCACACCTTCCATGGTCACCACCAGGAAACCCCCCTGAGAAATGCCACACTGGGGTGGATGGAGGCAGGAAGTGGCTGCAAAGAGGCTGCGGGAGATCAGCAGAACAGAAGATCAAAACAGGATATTTATTAACCATCTGAGGACACCGAATGTCCTCCACACACCCAGAGAGACATCATGGGAGAACACGGGACCCTGACCTTCTACACCACCCCACCCCCTCCTGACCTTCTGCACCACCCCACCCCCTCCTGACCTTCTGCACCACCCCACCCCCTCCTGACCTTCTGCACCACCCCACCCCCTCCTGACCTTCTGCACCACCCCACCCCCTCCTGACCTTCTGCACCCCACCACCCCCTCCTGACCTTCTGCACCACCCCCTCCTGACCTTCTGCACCACCCCCTCCTGACCTTCTGCACCCCCCACCCCCTCCTGACCTACTGCACCCCACCACCCCCTCCTGACCTTCTGCACCCCACCACCCCCTCCTGACCTTCTGCACCCCCCACCCCCTCCTGACCTACTGCACCCCACCACCCCCTCCTGACCTTCTGCACCCCACCACCCCCTCCTGACCTTCTGCACCCCCCACCCCCTCCTGACCTTCTGCACCCCCCACCCCCTCCTGACCTTCTGCACCACCCCGCCCCCTCCTGACCTACTGCACCACCCCTCCCCTTCCTGACCTTCTGCACCACCCCCTCCTGACCTTCTGCACCCCACCACCCCCTCCTGACCTTCTGCACCACCCCACCCCCTCCTGACCTTCTGCACCCCCCCCACCCCTTCCTGACCTTCTGCACCCCCCACCCCCTCCTGACCTTCTGCACCACCCCGCCCCCTCCTGACCTACTGCACCACCCCTCCCCTTCCTGACCTTCTGCACCACCCCCTCCTGACCTTCTGCACCCCACCACCCCCTCCTGACCTTCTGCACCACCCCACCCCCTCCTGACCTTCTGCACCCCCCCACCCCCTCCTGACCTTCTGCACCACCCCACCCCCTCCTGAACCCCCCCACCCCCTCCTGACCTTCTGCACCACCCCACCCCCTCCTGACCTACTGCACCACCCCACCCCCTCCTGACCTTCTGCACCCCCCCACCCCCTCCTGACCTACTGCACCACCCCACCCCCTCCTGACCTTCTGCACCCCCCACCCCCTCCTGACCTTCTGCATCACCCCACCCCCTCCTGACCTTCTGCACCCCACCACCCCCTCCTGACCTTCTGCACCACCCCGCCCCCTCCTGACCTTCTGCACCCCCCACCCCCTCCTGACCTTCTGCATCACCCCACCCCCTCCTGACCTTCTGCACCCCCCACCCCCTCCTGACCTTCTGCACCACCCCGCCCCCTCCTGACCTACTGCACCACCCCTCCCCTTCCTGACCTTCTGCACCACCCCCTCCCCTTCCTGACCTTCTGCACCACCCCCTCCTGACCTTTTGCACCCCACCACCCCCTCCTGACCTTCTGCAGCACCCCACCCCCTCCTGACCTTCTGCACCCCCCCCCACCACCTCCTGACCTTCTGCACCACCCCACCCCCTCCTGAACCTCCCCACCCCCTCCTGACCTTCTGCACCACCCCACCCCCTCCTGACCTACTGCACCACCCCACCCCCTCCTGACCTTCTGCACACCCCCCACCCCCTCCTGACCTACTGCACCACCCCACCCCCTCCTGACCTTCTGCACCCCCCACCCCCTCCTGACCTTCTGCATCACCCCACCCCCTCCTGACCTTCTGCACCCCACCACCCCCTCCTGACCTTCTGCACCACCCCGCCCCCTCCTGACCTTCTGCACCCCCCACCCCCTCCTGACCTTCTGCACCCCCCACCCCCTCCTGACCTTCTGCATCACCCCACCCCCTCCTGACCTTCTGCATCACCCCACCACCCCCTCCTGACCTTCTGCACCACCCCGCCCCTCCTGACCTTCTGCATCACCCCGCCCCCTCCTGACCTTCTGCACCACCCCACTCCCTCCTGACCTTCTGCACCCCCCCACCCCCTCCTGACCTTCTGCACCACCCCCTCCCCCTCCTGACCTTCTGCACCCCCCACCCCCTCCTGACCTTCTGCATCACCCCACCCCCTCCTGACCTTCTGCACCCCCCACCCCCTCCTGACCTTCTGCATCACCCCGCCCCCTCCTGACCTTCTGCATCACCCCGCCCCCTCCTGACCTTCTGCATCACCCCACCCCCTCCTGACCTTCTGCACCC
This sequence comes from Lithobates pipiens, assembly GCF_037356315.1. Classification (NCBI taxonomy): domain Eukaryota; kingdom Metazoa; phylum Chordata; class Amphibia; order Anura; family Ranidae; genus Lithobates; species Lithobates pipiens. The sequence goes on along the minus strand of NW_027507784.1, from coordinate 2,344,398 downwards.
CCACCCCCTCCTGACCTTCTGCACCCCCCACCCCCTCCTGACCTTCTGCATCACCCCACCCCCTCCTGACCTTCTGCACCCCCACCCCCTCCTGACCTTCTGCACCCCCCCACCCCCTGCTGACCTTCTGCACCCCCCGCCCCCTCCTGACCTTCTGCACCACCCCGCCCCCTCCTGACCTTCTGCACCACCCCACCCCCTCCTTACCTTCTGCACCCCACCCCCTCCTGACCTTCTCCACCCCCTCCTGACCTTCTGCACCCCCCACCCCCTCCTGACCTTCTGCACCACCCCGCCCCCTCCTTACCTTCTGCACCCCACCCCCTCCTGACCTTCTGCACCACCCCACCCCCTCCTGACCTTCTGCACCACCCCGCCCCCTCCTTACCTTCTGCACCCCACCCCCTCCTGACCTTCTGCCCCCCCCACCCCCCCTGACCTTCTGCCCCCCCACCCCTTTCTGACACTCTGCACCTCCCCCACCACCTTCTGACCTTCTGCTTCTCCACTCAAAGACTATCACAACAAGAGCCAAGAATAGTTCTATCAATAGAGAAATTGTAAATATGCTGATACAAAGTAACATTGTTTATATACATTGATCAGACGGGAGATAGAGAGATACAAAGTAATGTTGTTTATAAACATTGATCAGACAGGAGATGTAGAGATACAAAGTAACATTGTTTATAAACATTGATCAGACAGGAGATGTAGAGATACAGAGTAACGTTGTTTATAAACATTGATCAGACGGGAGATAGAGAGATACAAATTAACAGTGTTTATAAACATTGCTCAGACTCGGTAGACACGCTGTGTGATACCCTCTCGGGCGGGGTGTCGGGGGATTAGTGTCGGTAACGCTCTGACATGACAGATGAGGAAATAAACATCTTTCAGGAAGCGGCAGGCCGGGACACGCTCCGAGATTTCCAGGTGGCCGACCGAATCCCTACTCCGCCCCAATCCGGTCCCACCGCATATCATTCCCCTCCATCACAGGGACAGGCTGAACAACACCGGGGCCACAAAGGGGCCCGACCCCTCGTCATCACCGACCCCCTCGTCATCACCGCCCCTCGTCATCACCGCCCCCTCGTCATCACCGCCCCCTCGTCATCACCGACCCCTCGTCATCACCGCCCCCTCCTCATCACCGACCCCTCCTCATCACCGACCCATCGTCATCACCGCCCCCTCCTCATCACCGACCCCTCCTCATCACCGACCCATCGTCATCACCGCCCCCTCCTCATCACCGACCCCTCCTCATCACCGACCCATCGTCATCACCGACCCCTCGTCATCACCGACCCCTCGTCATCACCGCCCCCTCGTCATCACCGACCCCTCGTCATCACCGCCCCCTCGTCATACCCGACCCCTCGTCATCACCGCTCCCTCGTCATCACCGCTCCCTCGTCATCACCGCCCCCTCGTCATACCCGACCCCTCGTCATCACCGCTCCCTCGTCATCACCGCTCCCTCGTCATCACCGACCCCTCGTCATCACCGCCCCCTCGTCATCACCGACCCCTCGTCATCACCGACCCCTCGTCATCACCGACCCCCCGTCATCACCGACCCCTCCTCATCACCGACCCCTCGTCATCACCGACCCCCCGTCATCACCGACCCCTCGTCATCACCGACCCCCCGTCATCACCGACCCCTCGTCATCACCGACCCCCTCGTCATCACCGCCCCTCGTCATCACCGCCCCCTCGTCATCACCGACCCCTCGTCATCACCGCCCCCTCCTCATCACCGACCCCTCCTCATCACCGACCCATCGTCATCACCGCCCCCTCCTCATCACCGACCCCTCCTCATCACCGACCCATCGTCATCACCGCCCCCTCCTCATCACCGACCCCTCCTCATCACCGACCCATCGTCATCACCGACCCCTCGTCATCACCGCCCCCTCGTCATCACCGCCCCCTCGTCATCACCGCCCCCTCGTCATACCCGACCCCTCGTCATCACCGCTCCCTCGTCATCACCGCTCCCTCGTCATCACCGACCCCTCGTCATCACCGCCCCCTCGTCATACCCGACCCCTCGTCATCACCGCTCCCTCGTCATCACCGCTCCCTCGTCATCACCGACCCCTCGTCATCACCGCCCCCTCGTCATCACCGACCCCTCGTCATCACCGACCCCTCGTCATCACCGACCCCCCGTCATCACCGACCCCTCCTCATCACCGACCCCTCGTCATCACCGACCCCCCGTCATCACCGACCCCTCGTCATCACCGACCCCCCGTCATCACCGACCCCTCGTCATCACCGCTCCCTCGTCATCACCGCTCCCTCGTCATCACCGCTCCCTCGTCATCACCGACCCCTCGTCATCACCGACCCCTCCTCATCACCGACCCCTCGTCATCACCGACCCCCCGTCATCACCGACCCCTCGTCATCACCGACCCCTCGTCATCACCGACCCCCCGTCATCACCGACCCCTCCTCATCACCGACCCCTCCTCATCACCGCTCCCTCGTCATCACCGACCCCTCGTCATCACCGCCCCCTCGTCATCACCGACCCCTCGTCATCACCGACCCCTCGTCATCACCGACCCCCCGTCATCACCGACCCCTCCTCATCACCGACCCCTCGTCATCACCGACCCCCCGTCATCACCGACCCCTCGTCATCACCGACCCCCCGTCATCACCGACCCCTCGTCATCACCGACCCCCCGTCATCACCGACCCCTCGTCATACCCGACCCCTCGTCATACCCGACCCCTCGTCATCACCCGACCCCTCGTCATACCCGACCCCCTCCTCATCACCGACCCCCCGTCATCACCGACCCCCCGTCATCACCGACCCCTCGTCATCACCGACCCCCCGTCATCACCGACCCCTCGTCATCACCGTCCCCTCCTCATCACCGCCCCCTCGTCATCACCGACCCCTCGTCATCACCGACCCCTTGTCATCACCGCCCCCTCGTCATCACCGCCCCCTCGTCATCACCGACCCCTCGTCATCACCGCCCCCTCCTCATCACCGACCCCTCCTCATCACCGACCCATCGTCATCACCGCCCCCTCCTCATCACCGACCCCTCCTCATCACCGACCCATCGTCATCACCGCCCCCTCCTCATCACCGACCCCTCCTCATCACCGACCCATCGTCATCACCGACCCCTCGTCATCACCGCCCCCTCGTCATCACCGACCCCTCGTCATCACCGCCCCCTCGTCATACCCGACCCCTCGTCATCACCGCTCCCTCGTCATCACCGCTCCCTCGTCATCACCGACCCCTCGTCATCACCGCCCCCTCGTCATACCCGACCCCTCGTCATCACCGCTCCCTCGTCATCACCGCTCCCTCGTCATCACCGACCCCTCGTCATCACCGCCCCCTCGTCATCACCGACCCCTCGTCATCACCGACCCCTCGTCATCACCGACCCCCCGTCATCACCGACCCCTCCTCATCACCGACCCCTCGTCATCACCGACCCCCCGTCATCACCGACCCCTCGTCATCACCGACCCCCCGTCATCACCGACCCCTCGTCATCACCGCTCCCTCGTCATCACCGCTCCCTCGTCATCACCGCTCCCTCGTCATCACCGACCCCTCGTCATCACCGACCCCTCCTCATCACCGACCCCTCGTCATCACCGACCCCCCGTCATCACCGACCCCTCGTCATCACCGACCCCTCGTCATCACCGACCCCCCGTCATCACCGACCCCTCCTCATCACCGACCCCTCGTCATCACCGCTCCCTCGTCATCACCGACCCCTCGTCATCACCGCCCCCTCGTCATCACCGACCCCTCGTCATCACCGACCCCTCGTCATCACCGACCCCCCGTCATCACCGACCCCTCCTCATCACCGACCCCTCGTCATCACCGACCCCCCGTCATCACCGACCCCTCGTCATCACCGACCCCCCATCATCACCGACCCCTCGTCATCACCGACCCCCGTCATCACCGACCCCTCGTCATACCCGACCCCTCGTCATACCCGACCCCTCGTCATACCCGACCCCTCGTCATCACCCGACCCCTCGTCATACCCGACCCCCTCCTCATCACCGACCCCCCGTCATCACCGACCCCCCGTCATCACCGACCCCTCGTCATCACCGACCCCCCGTCATCACCGACCCCTCGTCATCACCGACCCCTCGTCATCACCGACCCCCCGTCATCACCGACCCCTCGTCATCACCGACCCCTCGTCATCACCGACCCCCCGTCATCACCGACCCCCCGTCATCACGACCCCTCGTCATCACCGACCCCCCGTCATCACCGACCCCTCGTCATCACCGACCCCTCGTCATCACCGACCCCTCGTCATCACCGACCCCCCGTCATCACCGACCCCTCGTCATCACCGCCCCCTCGTCATCACCGACCCCTCGTCATCACCGCCCCCTCGTCATCACCGCCCCCTCGTCATCACCGACCCCTCGTCATCACCGACCCCTCGTCATCACCGACCCCTCGTCATCACCGACCCCTCGTCATCACCGATCCCCCGTCATCACCGCTCCCTCGTCATCACCGCTCCCTCGTCATCACCGCTCCCTCGTCATCACCGACCCCTCGTCATCACCGACCCCCCGTCATCACGACCCCTCGTCATCACCGCCCCCTCGTCATCACCGACCCCTCGTCATCACCGCCCCCTCGTCATCACCGCCCCCTCGTCATCACCGACCCCCCGTCATCACCGACCCCTCGTCATCACCGACCCCCCGTCATCACCGACCCCTCCTCATCACCGACCCCTCGTCATCACCGATCCCTCGTCATCACCGCCCCCTCGTCATCACCGCTCCCTCGTCATCACCGACCCCTCGTCATCACCGCCCCCTCGTCATCACCGACCCCTCGTCATCACCGACCCCTCGTCATCACCGACCCCTCGTCATCACCGACCCCTCCTCATCACCGACCCCTCGTCATCACCGACCCCCCGTCATCACCGACCCCTCGTCATCACCGACCCCCCGTCATCACGACCCCTCGTCATCACCGCCCCCTCGTCATCACCGCCCCCTCGTCATCACCGTCCCCTCCTCATCACCGTCCCCTCCTCATCACCGACCCCTCCTCATCACCGTCCCCTCCTCATCACCGACCCCTCCTCATCACCGACCCCTTGTCATCACCGCCCCCTCGTCATCACCGCCCCCTCGTCATCACCGTCCCCTCCTCATCACCGTCCCCTCCTCATCACCGTCCCCTCCTCATCACCGTCCCCTCCTCATCACCGACCCCTCCTCATCACCGACCCCTCGTCATCACCGCCCCCTCGTCATCACCGACCCCTCGTCATCACCGCCCCCTCGTCATCACCGACCCCTCGTCATCACCGACCCCTCCTCATCACCGTCCCCTCCTCATCACCGACCCCTCCTCATCACCGACCCCTCCTCATCACCGACCCCTTGTCATCACCGCCCCCTCGTCATCACCGACCCCCCGTCATCACCGACCCCTCGTCATCACCGACCCCCCGTCATCACCGACCCCTCGTCATCACCGACCCCCCGTCATCACCGACCCCTCGTCATCACCGACCCCCCGTCATCACCGACCCCTCCTCATCACCGACCCCCCGTCATCACCGCCCCCTCGTCATCACCGCCCCCTTGTCATCACCGCCCCCTCGTCATCACCGCCCCCTCGTCATCACCGCCCCCTCGTCATCACCGACCCCTCGTCATCACCGACCCCTCGTCATCACCGACCCCTCGTCATCACCGACCCCTCATCATACCCGACCCCTCCTCATCACCGACCCCTCCTCATCACCGCCCCCTCGTCATCACCGACCCCTCGTCATCACCGACCCCTCGTCATCACCGACCCCTCGTCATCACCGACCCCTCGTCATCACCGACCCCTCATCATACCCGACCCCTCCTCATCACCGACCCCTCCTCATCACCGCCCCCTCGTCATCACCGACCCCTCGTCATCACCGACCCCTCGTCATCACCGACCCCTCGTCATACCCGACCCCTCCTCATCACCGACCCCTCCTCATCACCGCCCCCTCGTCATCACCGACCCCTCGTCATACCCGACCCCTCCTCATCACCGACCCCTCCTCATCACCGCCCCCTCGTCATCACCGACCCCTCCTCATCACCGACCCCTCCTCATCACCGACCCCTTGTCATCACCGCCCACTCGTCATCACCGACCCCTCGTCATCACCGTCCCCTCCTCATCACCGTCCCCTCCTCATCACCGACCCCTCCTCATCACCGACCCCTCCTCATCACCGACCCCTCCTCATCACCGCCCCCTCGTCATCACCGACCCCTCGTCATCACCGACCCCTCGTCATACCCGACCCCTCCTCATCACCGACCCCTCCTCATCACCGCCCCCTCATCATCACCGACCCCTCGTCATCACCGACCCCTCGTCATCACCGACCCCTCCTCATCACCGACCCCTTGTCATCATCGTCCCCTCGTCATCACCGACCCCTCGTCATCACCGTCCCCTCCTCATCACCGACCCCTCCTCATCACCGACCCCTCCTCATCACCGACCCCTCGTCATCACCGCCCCCTCGTCATCACCGACCCCCCGTCATCACCGACCCCTCGTCATCACCGCCCCCTCGTCATCACCGACCCCTCGTCATCACCGACCCCTCGTCATCACCGACCCCCTCGTCATCACCGACCCCCTCGTCATCACCGACCCCTCGTCATCACCGACCCCTCGTCATCACCGCCCCCTCGTCATCACCGCCCCCTCGTCATACCCGACCCCTCCTCATCACCGACCCCTCGTCATCCCCGCCCCCTCCTCATCACCGTCCCCTCCTCATCACCGTCCCCTCCTCATCACCGACCCCTCCTCATCACCGACCCCCCGTCATCACCGACCCCTCGTCATCACCGACCCCTCGTCATCACCGACCCCTCGTCATCACCGCCCCCTCGTCATCACCGACCCCTCGTCATACCCGACCCCTCGTCATACCCGACCCCTCGTCATCACCGCCCCCTCGTCATCACCGCCCCCTCGTCATCACCGCCCCCTCGTCATACCCGACCCCTCCTCATCACCGCCCCCTCGTCATCACCGCCCCCTCGTCATCACCGCCCCCTCGTCATCACCGCCCCCTCGTCATCACCGACCCCTCGTCATCACCGACCCCTCCTCATCACCACTCCGAGGCCACGCCCCCTATCCAGATTATTAAAGGCGAGATTTCCACAAAGACGGCCGAATACGTTGTGGGTGGAGAAAAACGAAACAAATCAGCCAAGGCCTGAGAGTCCGCTGTGCTTCCAGCGTGCTGCAGGGGGCGCTGTCCCTCTGTGTGGAAACAGGGGTCTCTCTGAAGAGGTGAAGCTGTTATAGCTGCAAAGGGCCAACTCAATATTGAACCCTCCGGACTAAGACTGGGATGTCATTAGAGGTCATGTGTGTGTAATGGCAGGTGTCCCAAAACTTGTAGCGATATTGTGTATAGGAGATTGGGAACTTAGATTGTCAGCTCCTCAGCACAGGACTGCTGGGAATAGAAAAATATCTGATCTCTGAGATCTTCATCACCGGAGAGAGAGAAACAAAATATCAAATTCCCCATTTATGCTCCAGGGGGAGCTCCGGAGAGAACACAACCCGACCGCACATACCGAGAATTACACCCGACATACAGAATAAGGACAGATACCGAGAATTACACCCGACATACAGGACAAGAGAAGTAGTACTGTGCAGAGTCCATACATACAGAATAAGAACAGATACCGAGAATTACACCCGACATACAGGACAAGAGAAGTAGTACTGTGCAGAGTCCATACATACAGAATAAGAAGAGATACCGAGAATTACACCCGACATACAGGACAAGAGAAGTAGTACTGTGCAGAGTCCATACATACAGAATAAGAAGAGATACCGAGAATTACACCCGACATACAGGACAAGAGAAGTAGTACTGTGCAGAGTCCATACATACAGAATAAGAAGAGATACCGAGAATTACACCCGACATACAGGACAAGAGAAGTGGTACTGTGCAGAGTCCATACATACAGAATAAGAACAGATACCGAGAATTACACCCGACATACAGGACAAGAGAAGTAGTACTGTGCAGAGTCCATACATACAGAATAAGAACAGATACCGAGAATTACACCCGACATACAGGACAAGAGAAGTAGTACTGTGCAGAGCCCATACATACAGGATAAGAAGAGATACCGAGAATTACACCCGACATACAGGACAAGAGAAGTAGTACTGTGCAGAGTCCATACATACAGAATAAGAAGAGATACCGAGAATTACACCCGACATACAGGACAAGAGAAGTGGTACTGTGCAGAGTCCATACATACAGAATAAGAAGAGATACCGAGAATTACACCCGACATACAGGACAAGAGAAGTGGTACTGTGCAGAGTCCATACATACAGAATAAGGACAGATACCGAGAATTACACCCGACATACAGGACAAGAGAAGTGGTACTGTGCAGAGTCCATACATACAGAATAAGAACAGATACCGAGAATTACACCCGACATACAGGACAAGAGAAGTAGTACTGTGCAGAGTCCATACATACAGAATAAGAAGAGATACCGAGAATTACACCCGACATACAGGACAAGAGAAGTAGTACTGTGCAGAGTCCATACATACAGAATAAGAAGAGATACCGAGAATTACACCCGACATACAGGACAAGAGAAGTAGTACTGTGCAGAGTCCATACATACAGAATAAGAAGAGATACCGAGAATTACACCCGACATACAGGACAAGAGAAGTAGTACTGTGCAGAGTCCATACATACAGAATAAGAAGAGATACCGAGAATTACACCCGACATACAGGACAAGAGAAGTAGTACTGTGCAGAGTCCATACATACAGAATAAGAACAGATACCGAGAATTACACCCGACATACAGGACAAGAGAAGTAGTACTGTGCAGAGTCCATACATACAGAATAAGAACAGATACCGAGAATTACACCCGACATACAGGACAAGAGAAGTAGTACTGTGCAGAGTCCATACATACAGAATAAGAACAGATACCGAGAATTACACCCGACATACAGGACAAGAGAAGTGGTACTGTGCAGAGTCCATACATACAGAATAAGAAGAGATACCGAGAATTACACCCGACATACAGGACAAGAGAAGTAGTACTGTGCAGAGTCCATACATACAGAATAAGAAGAGATACCGAGAATTACACCCGACATACAGGACAAGAGAAGTAGTACTGTGCAGAGTCCATACATACAGAATAAGAACAGATACAGAGAATTACACCCGACATACAGGACAAGAGAAGTAGTACTGTGCAGAGTCCATACATACAGAATAAGAACAGATACCGAGAATTACACCCGACATACAGGACAAGAGAAGTGGTACTGTGCAGAGTCCATACATACAGAATAAGAAGAGATACCGAGAATTACACCCGACATACAGGACAAGAGAAGTGGTACTGTGCAGAGTCCACACATACAGAATAAGAAGAGATACCGAGAATTACACCCGACATACAGGACAAGAGAAGTAGTACTGTGCAGAGTCCATACATACAGAATAAGGACAGATACCGAGAATTACACCCGACATACAGGACAAGAGAAGTGGTACTGTGCAGAGTCCGTACATACAGAATAAGAACAGATACCGAGAATTACACCCGACATACAGGACAAGAGAAGTAGTACTGTGCAGAGTCCATACATACAGAATAAGAACAGATACCGAGAATTACACCCGACATACAGGACAAGAGAAGTAGTACTGTGCAGAGTCCATACATACAGAATAAGAAGATATACCGAGAATTACACCCGACATACAGGACAAGAGAAGTAGTACTGTGCAGAGTCCATACATACAGAATAAGAAGAGATACCGAGAATTACACCCGACATGCAGGACAAGAGAAGTAGTACTGTGCAGAGTCCATACATACAGAATAAGAAGAGATACCGAGAATTACACCCGACATACAGGACAAGAGAAGTAGTACTGTGCAGAGTCCATACATACAGAATAAGAAGAGATACCGAGAATTACACCCGACATGCAGGACAAGAGAAGTAGTACTGTGCAGAGTCCATACATACAGAATAAGAAGAGATACCGAGAATTACACCCGACATGCAGGACAAGAGAAGTAGTACTGTGCAGAGTCCATACATACAGAATAAGAAGAGATACCGAGAATTACACCCGACATACAGGACAAGAGAAGTGGTACTGTGCAGAGTCCATACATACAGAATAAGAACAGATACCGAGAATTACACCCAACATACAGGACAAGAGAAGTAGTACTGTGCAGAGTCCATACATACAGAATAAGAACAGATACCGAGAATTACACCCGACATACAGGACAAGAGAAGTAGTACTGTGCAGAGTCCATACATACAGAATAAGAAGAGATACCGAGAATTACACCCGACATACAGGACAAGAGAAGTAGTACTGTGCAGAGTCCATACATACAGAATAAGAAGAGATACCGAGAATTACACCCGACATACAGGACAAGAGAAGTAGTACTGTGCAGAGTCCATACATACAGAATAAGAAGAGATACCGAGAATTACACCCGACATGCAGGACAAGAGAAGTAGTACTGTGCAGAGTCCATACATACAGAATAAGAAGAGATACCGAGAATTACACCCGACATACAGGACAAGAGAAGTAGTACTGTGCAGAGTCCATACATACAGAATAAGAACAGATACCGAGAATTACACCCGACATACAGGACAAGAGAAGTAGTACTGTGCAGAGTCCATACATACAGAATAAGAAGAGATACCGAGAATTACACCCGACATACAGGACAAGAGAAGTAGTACTGTGCAGAGTCCATACATACAGAATAAGAAGAGATACCGAGAATTACACCCGACATACAGGACAAGAGAAGTAGTACTGTGCAGAGTCCATACATACAGAATAAGAAGAGATACCGAGAATTACACCCGACACACAGGACAAGAGAAGTAGTACTGTGCAGAGTCCATACATACAGAATAAGAACAGATACCGAGAATTACACCCGACATACAGGACAAGAGAAGTAGTACTGTGCAGAGTCCATACATACAGAATAAGAACAGATACCGAGAATTACACCCGACATACAGGACAAGAGAAGTAGTACTGTGCAGAGTCCATACATACAGAATAAGAAGAGATACCGAGAATTACACCCGACATACAGGACAAGAGAAGTGGTACTGTGCAGAGTCCATACATACAGAATAAGAACAGATACCGAGAATTACACCCGACATACAGGACAAGAGAAGTAGTACTGTGCAGAGTCCATACATACAGAATAAGAAGAGATACCGAGAATTACACCCGACATACAGGACAAGAGAAGTAGTACTGTGCAGAGTCCATACATACAGAATAAGAACAGATACCGAGAATTACACCCGACATACAGGACAAGAGAAGTAGTACTGTGCAGAGTCCATACATACAGAATAAGAAGAGATACCGAGAATTACACCCGACATACATGACAAGAGAAGTAGTACTGTGCAGAGTCCATACATACAGAATAAGAACAGATACCGAGAATTACACCCGACATATAGGACAAGAGAAGTGGTACTGTGCAGAGTCCATACATACAGAATAAGAAGAGATACCGAGAATTACACCCGACATACAGGACAAGAGAAGTAGTACTGTGCAGAGTCCATACATACAGAATAAGAAGAGATACCGAGAATTACACCCGACATACATGACAAGAGAAGTAGTACTGTGCAGAGTCCATACATACAGAATAAGAACAGATACCGAGAATTACACCCGACATACAGGACAAGAGAAGTAGTACTGTGCAGAGTCCATACATACAGAATAAGAACAGATACCGAGAATTACACCCGACATACAGGACAAGAGAAGTAGTACTGTGCAGAGTCCATACATACAGAATAAGAAGAGATACCGAGAATTACACCCGACATACAGGACAAGAGAAGTGGTACTGTGCAGAGTCCATACATACAGAATAAGAAGAGATACCGAGAATTACACCCGACATACAGGACAAGAGAAGTAGTACTGTGCAGAGTCCATACATACAGAATAAGAAGAGATACCGAGAATTACACCCGACATACAGGACAAGAGAAGTAGTACTGTGCAGAGCCCATACATACAGGATAAGAAGAGATACCGAGAATTACACCCGACATACAGGACAAGAGAAGTAGTACTGTGCAGAGTCCATACATACAGAATAAGAAGAGATACCGAGAATTACACCCGACATACAGGACAAGAGAAGTGGTACTGTGCAGAGTCCATACATACAGAATAAGAAGAGATACCGAGAATTACACCCGACATACAGGACAAGAGAAGTGGTACTGTGCAGAGTCCATACATACAGAATAAGGACAGATACCGAGAATTACACCCGACATACAGGACAAGAGAAGTGGTACTGTGCAGAGTCCATACATACAGAATAAGAACAGATACCGAGAATTACACCCGACATACAGGACAAGAGAAGTAGTACTGTGCAGACTCCATACATACAGAATAAGAAGAGATACCGAGAATTACACCCGACATACAGGACAAGAGAAGTAGTACTGTGCAGAGTCCATACATACAGAATAAGAACAGATACCGAGAATTACACCCGACATACAGGACAAGAGAAGTAGTACTGTGCAGAGTCCATACATACAGAATAAGAACAGATACCGAGAATTACACCCAACATACAGGACAAGAGAAGTAGTACTGTGCAGAGTCCATACATACAGAATAAGAACAGATACCGAGAATTACACCCGACATACAGGACAAGAGAAGTAGTACTGTGCAGAGTCCATACATACAGAATAAGAACAGATACCGAGAATTACACCCGACATACAGGACAAGAGAAGTGGTACTGTGCAGAGTCCATACATACAGAATAAGAAGAGATACCGAGAATTACACCCGACATACAGGACAAGAGAAGTAGTACTGTGCAGAGTCCATACATACAGAATAAGAAGAGATACCGAGAATTACACCCGACATACAGGACAAGAGAAGTAGTACTGTGCAGAGTCCATACATACAGAATAAGAACAGATACCGAGAATTACACCCGACATACAGGACAAGAGAAGTAGTACTGTGCAGAGTCCATACATACAGAATAAGAACAGATACCGAGAATTACACCCGACATACAGGACAAGAGAAGTAGTACTGTGCAGAGTCCATACATACAGAATAAGAAGAGATACCGAGAATTACACCCGACATACAGGACAAGAGAAGTGGTACTGTGCAGAGTCCACACATACAGAATAAGAAGAGATACCGAGAATTACACCCGACATACAGGACAAGAGAAGTAGTACTGTGCAGAGTCCATACATACAGAATAAGGACAGATACCGAGAATTACACCCGACATACAGGACAAGAGAAGTGGTACTGTGCAGAGTCCGTACATACAGAATAAGAACAGATACCGAGAATTACACCCGACATACAGGACAAGAGAAGTAGTACTGTGCAGAGTCCATACATACAGAATAAGAACAGATACCGAGAATTACACCCGACATACAGGACAAGAGAAGTAGTACTGTGCAGAGTCCATACATACAGAATAAGAAGAAATACCGAGAATTACACCCGACATACAGGACAAGAGAAGTAGTACTGTGCAGAGTCCATACATACAGAATAAGAAGAGATACCGAGAATTACACCCGACACACAGGACAAGAGAAGTAGTACTGTGCAGAGTCCATACATACAGAATAAGAACAGATACCGAGAATTACACCCGACATACAGGACAAGAGAAGTAGTACTGTGCAGAGTCCATACATACAGAATAAGAACAGATACCGAGAATTACACCCGACATACAGGACAAGAGAAGTAGTACTGTGCAGAGTCCATACATACAGAATAAGAAGAGATACCGAGAATTACACCCGACATACAGGACAAGAGAAGTGGTACTGTGCAGAGTCCATACATACAGAATAAGAAGAGATACCGAGAATTACACCCGACATACAGGACAAGAGAAGTAGTACTGTGCAGAGTCCATACATACAGAATAAGAAGAGATACCGAGAATTACACCCGACATACAGGACAAGAGAAGTAGTACTGTGCAGAGTCCATACATACAGAATAAGAACAGATACCGAGAATTACACCCGACATACAGGACAAGAGAAGTAGTACTGTGCAGAGTCCATACATACAGAATAAGAAGAGATACCGAGAATTACACCCGACATACATGACAAGAGAAGTAGTACTGTGCAGAGTCCATACATACAGAATAAGAACAGATACCGAGAATTACACCCGACATATAGGACAAGAGAAGTGGTACTGTGCAGAGTCCATACATACAGAATAAGAAGAGATACCGAGAATTACACCCGACATACAGGACAAGAGAAGTAGTACTGTGCAGAGTCCATACATACAGAATAAGAAGAGATACCGAGAATTACACCCGACATACATGACAAGAGAAGTAGTACTGTGCAGAGTCCATACATACAGAATAAGAACAGATACCGAGAATTACACCCGACATACAGGACAAGAGAAGTAGTACTGTGCAGAGTCCATACATACAGAATAAGAACAGATACCGAGAATTACACCCGACATACAGGACAAGAGAAGTAGTACTGTGCAGAGTCCATACATACAGAATAAGAAGAGATACCGAGAATTACACCCGACATACAGGACAAGAGAAGTGGTACTGTGCAGAGTCCATACATACAGAATAAGAAGAGATACCGAGAATTACACCCGACATACAGGACAAGAGAAGTAGTACTGTGCAGAGTCCATACATACAGAATAAGAAGAGATACCGAGAATTACACCCGACATACAGGACAAGAGAAGTAGTACTGTGCAGAGCCCATACATACAGGATAAGAAGAGATACCGAGAATTACACCCGACATACAGGACAAGAGAAGTAGTACTGTGCAGAGTCCATACATACAGAATAAGAAGAGATACCGAGAATTACACCCGACATACAGGACAAGAGAAGTGGTACTGTGCAGAGTCCATACATACAGAATAAGAAGAGATACCGAGAATTACACCCGACATACAGGACAAGAGAAGTGGTACTGTGCAGAGTCCATACATACAGAATAAGGACAGATACCGAGAATTACACCCGACATACAGGACAAGAGAAGTGGTACTGTGCAGAGTCCATACATACAGAATAAGAACAGATACCGAGAATTACACCCGACATACAGGACAAGAGAAGTAGTACTGTGCAGACTCCATACATACAGAATAAGAAGAGATACCGAGAATTACACCCGACATACAGGACAAGAGAAGTAGTACTGTGCAGAGTCCATACATACAGAATAAGAACAGATACCGAGAATTACACCCGACATACAGGACAAGAGAAGTAGTACTGTGCAGAGTCCATACATACAGAATAAGAACAGATACCGAGAATTACACCCAACATACAGGACAAGAGAAGTAGTACTGTGCAGAGTCCATACATACAGAATAAGAACAGATACCGAGAATTACACCCGACATACAGGACAAGAGAAGTAGTACTGTGCAGAGTCCATACATACAGAATAAGAACAGATACCGAGAATTACACCCGACATACAGGACAAGAGAAGTGGTACTGTGCAGAGTCCATACATACAGAATAAGAAGAGATACCGAGAATTACACCCGACATACAGGACAAGAGAAGTAGTACTGTGCAGAGTCCATACATACAGAATAAGAAGAGATACCGAGAATTACACCCGACATACAGGACAAGAGAAGTAGTACTGTGCAGAGTCCATACATACAGAATAAGAACAGATACCGAGAATTACACCCGACATACAGGACAAGAGAAGTAGTACTGTGCAGAGTCCATACATACAGAATAAGAACAGATACCGAGAATTACACCCGACATACAGGACAAGAGAAGTAGTACTGTGCAGAGTCCATACATACAGAATAAGAAGAGATACAGAATTACACCCGACATACAGGACAAGAGAAGTAGTACTGTGCAGAGTCATACATACAGAATAAGAAGAGATACCGAGAATTACACCCGACATACAGGACAAGAGAAGTAGTACTGTGCAGAGTCCATACATACAGAATAAGAACAGATACCGAGAAATTACACCCGACATACAGGACAAGAGAAGTAGTACTGTGCAGAGTCCATACATACAGAATAAGAAGAGATACCGAGAATTACACCCGACATACAGGACAAGAGAAGTAGTACTGTGCAGAGTCCATACATACAGAATAAGAACAGATACCGAGAATTACACCCGACATACAGGACAAGAGAAGTAGTACTGTGCAGAGTCCATACATACAGAATAAGAAGAGATACCGAGAATTACACCCGACATACAGGACAAGAGAAGTAGTACTGTGCAGAGTCCATACATACAGAATAAGAAGGAGATACCGAGAATTACACCCGACATACAGGACAAGAGAAGTAGTACTGTGCAGAGTCCATACATACAGAATAAGAAGAGATACCGAGAATTACACCCGACATACAGGACAAGAGAAGTAGTACTGTGCAGAGTCCATACATACAGAATAAGAAGAGATACCGAGAATTACACCCGACATACAGGACAAGAGAAGTAGTACTGTGCAGAGTCCATACATACAGAATAAGAACAGATACGAGAATTACACCCGACATACAGGACAAGAGAAGTAGTACTGTGCAGAGTCCATACATACAGAATAAGAAGAGATACCGAGAATTACACCCGACATACAGGACAAGAGAAGTAGGTACTGTGCAGAGTCCATACATACAGAATAAGAAGAGATACCGAGAATTACACCCGACATACAGGACAAGAGAAGTAGTACTGTGCAGAGTCCATACATACAGAATAAGAAGAGATACCGAGAATTACACCCGACATACGGACAAGAGAAGTAGTACTGTGCAGAGTCCATACATACAGAATAAGAACAGATACCGAGAATTACACCCGACATACAGGACAAGAGAAGTAGTACTGTGCAGAGTCCATACATACAGAATAAGAACAGATACCGAGAATTACACCCGACATACAGGACAAGAGAAGTAGTACTGTGCAGAGTCCATACATACAGAATAAGAAGAGATACCGAGAATTACACCCGACATACAGGACAAGAGAAGTAGTACTGTGCAGAGTCCATACATACAGAATAAGAAGAGATACCGAGAATTACACCCGACATACAGGACAAGAGAAGTAGTACTGTGCAGAGTCCATACATACAGAATAAGAAGAGATACCGAGAATTACACCCGACATACAGGACAAGAGAAGTGGTACTGTGCAGAGTCCATACATACAGAATAAGAACAGATACCGAGAATTACACCCGACATACAGGACAAGAGAAGTAGTACTGTGCAGAGTCCATACATACAGAATAAGAAGAGATACCGAGAATTACACCCGACATACAGGACAAGAGAAGTAGTACTGTGCAGAGTCCATACATACAGAATAAGAACAGATAACCGAGAATTACACCCGACATACAGGACAAGAGAAGTAGTACTGTGCAGAGTCCATACATACAGAATAAGAACAGATACCGAGAATTACACCCGACATACAGGACAAGAGAAGTAGTACTGTGCAGAGTCCATACATACAGAATAAGAAGAGATACCGAGAATTACACCCGACATACAGGACAAGAGAAGTGGTACTGTGCAGAGTCCATACATACAGAATAAGAACAGATACCGAGAATTACACCCGACATACAGGACAAGAGAAGTAGTACTGTGCAGAGTCCATACATACAGAATAAGAAGAGATACCGAGAATTACACCCGACATACAGGACAAGAGAAGTAGTACTGTGCAGAGTCCATACATACAGAATAAGAACAGATACCGAGAATTACACCCGACATACAGGACAAGAGAAGTAGTACTGTGCAGAGTCCATACATACAGAATAAGAAGAGATACCGAGAATTACACCCGACATACAGGACAAGAGAAGTAGTACTGTGCAGAGTCCATACATACAGAATAAAGAAGAGATACCGAGAATTACACCCGACATACAGGACAAGAGAAGTGGTACTGTGCAGAGTCCATACATACAGAATAAGAAGAGATACCGAGAATTACACCCGACATACAGGACAAGAGAAGTGGTACTGTGCAGAGTCCATACATACAGAATAAGAACAGATACCGAGAATTACACCCGACATACAGGACAAGAGAAGTAGTACTGTGCAGAGTCCATACATACAGAATAAGAACAGATACCGAGAATTACACCCGACATACAGGACAAGAGAAGTAGTACTGTGCAGAGTCCATACATACAGAATAAGAAGAGATACCGAGAATTACACCCGACATACAGGACAAGAGAAGTAGTACTGTGCAGAGTCCCATACATACAGAATAAGAAGAGATACCGAGAATTACACCCGACATACAGGACAAGAGAAGTAGTACTGTGCAGAGTCCATACATACAGAATAAGAAAGAGATACCGAGAATTACACCCGACATACAGGACAAGAGAAGTAGTACTGTGCAGAGTCCATACATACAGAATAAGAAGAGATACCGAGAATTACACCCGACATACAGGACAAGAGAAGTAGTACTGTGCAGAGTCCATACATACAGAATAAGAACAGATACCGAGAATTACACCCGACATACAGGACAAGAGAAGTAGTACTGTGCAGAGTCCATACATACAGAATAAGAAGAGATACCGAGAATTACACCCGACATACAGGACAAGAGAAGTAGTACTGTGCAGAGTCCATACATACAGAATAAGAAGAGATACCGAGAATTACACCCGACATACAGGACAAGAGAAGTAGATACTGTGCAGAGTCCATACATACAGAATAAGAACAGATACCGAGAATTACACCCGACATACAGGACAAGAGAAGTAGTACTGTGCAGAGTCCATACATACAGAATAAGAACGAGATACCGAGAATTACACCCGACATACAGGACAAGAGAAGTAGTACTGTGCAGAGTCCATACATACAGAATAAGAACAGATACCGAGAATTACACCCGACATACAGGACAAGAGAAGTAGTACTGTGCAGAGTCCATACATACAGAATAAGAACAGATACCGAGAATTACACCCGACATACAGGACAAGAGAAGTAGTACTGTGCAGAGTCCATACATACAGAATAAGAAGAGATACCGAGAATTACACCCGACATACAGGACAAGAGAAGTAGTACTGTGCAGAGTCCATACATACAGAATAAGAAGAGATACCGAGAATTACACCCGACATACAGGACAAGAGAAGTAGTACTGTGCAGAGTCCATACATACAGAATAAGAACAGATACCGAGAATTACACCCGACATACAGGACAAGAGAAGTAGTACTGTGCAGAGTCCATACATACAGAAAAAAGAACAGATACCGAGAATTACACCCGACATACAGGACAAGAGAAGTAGTACTGTGCAGAGTCCATACATACAGAATAAGAACAGATACCGAGAATTACACCCGACATACAGGACAAGAGAAGTAGTACTGTGCAGAGTCCATACATACAGAATAAGAGAGATACCGAGAATTACACCCGACATACAGGACAAGAGAAGTAGTACTGTGCAGAGTCCATACATACAGAATAAGAAGAGATACCGAGAATTACACCCGACATACAGGACAAGAGAAGTAGTACTGTGCAGAGTCCATACATACAGAATAAGAAGAGATACCGAGAATTACACCCGACATACAGGACAAGAGAAGTAGTACTGTGCAGAGTCCATACATACAGAATAAGAACAGATACCGAGAATTACACCCGACATACAGGACAAGAGAAGTAGTACTGTGCAGAGTCCATACATACAGAATAAGAAGAGATACCGAGAATTACACCCGACATACAGGACAAGAGAAGTAGTACTGTGCAGAGTCCATACATACAGAATAAGAAGAGATACCGAGAATTACACCCGACATACAGGACAAGAGAAGTAGTACTGTGCAGAGTCCATACATACAGAATAAGAAGAGATACCGAGAATTACACCCGACACAGGACAAGAGAAGTAGTACTGTGCAGAGTCCATACATACAGAATAGAAAGAGGATACCGAGAATTACACCGACATACAGGACAAGAGAAGTAGTACTGTGCAGAGTCCATACATACAGAATAAGAAGAGATACCGAGAATTACACCCGACATACAGGACAAGAGAAGTAGTACTGTGCAGAGTCCATACATACAGAATAAGAAGAGATACCGAGAATTACACCCGACATACAGGACAAGAGAAGTAGTACTGTGCAGAGTCCATACATACAGAATAAGAAGAGATACCTGAGAATTACACCCGACACACAGGACAAGAGAAGTAGTACTGTGCAGAGTCCATACATACAGAATAAGAACAGATACCGAGAATTACACCCGACATACAGGACAAGAGAAGTAGTACTGTGCAGAGTCCATACATACAGAATAAGAACAGATACCGAGAATTACACCCGACACACAGGACAAGAGAAGTAGTACTGTGCAGAGTCCATACATACAGAATAAGAACAGATACCGAGAATTACACCCGACACACAGGACAAGAGAAGTAGTACTGTGCAGAGTCCATACATACAGAATAAGAAGAGATACCGAGAATTACACCCGACATACAGGACAAGAGAAGTAGTACTGTGCAGAGTCCATACATACAGAATAAGAAGAGATACCGAGAATTACACCCGACATACAGGACAAGAGAAGTAGTACTGTGCAGAGTCCATACATACAGAATAAGAACAGATACCGAGAATTACACCCGACATACAGGACAAGAGAAGTAGTACTGTGCAGAGTCCATACATACAGAATAAGAACAGATACCGAGAATTACACCCGACATACAGGACAAGAGAAGTAGTACTGTGCAGAGTCCCATACATACAGAATAAGAACAGATACCGAGAATTACACCCGACATACAGGACAAGAGAAGTAGTACTGTGCAGAGTCCATACATACAGAATAAGAACAGATACCGAGAATTACACCCGACATACAGGACAAGAGAAGTAGTACTGTGCAGAGTCCATACATACAGAATAAGAAGAGATACCGAGAATTACACCCGACATACAGGACAAGAGAAGTAGTACTGTGCCATACATACAGAAAAAGAACAGATACCGAGAATTACAACCCGACATACAGAAAGTACTGTCAGAGTCCATACATACAGAATAAGAACAGATACCGAGAATTACACCCACATACAGGACAAGAGAAGTAGTACTGTGCAGAGTCCATACATACAGAATAAGAAGAGATACCGAGAATTACACCCGACATACAGGACAAGAGAAGTAGTACTGTGCAGAGTCCATACATACAGAATAAGAACAGATACCGAGAATTACACCCGACATACAGGACAAGAGAAGTAGTACTGTGCAGAGTCCATACATACAGAATAAGAAGAGATACCGAGAATTACACATACTCATGAATGCAGGACAAGAGAAGTAGTACTGTGCAGAGTCCATACATACAGAATAAGAAGAGATACCGAGAATTACAC